>NC_086444.1:743699067-744299067 GCF_028390025.1 Pseudophryne corroboree
CAAAAATAAAAGAAGACTCCATCATTTTTCTGTTATGTGGAGATTAATGTCTTATCTCTCTGATCATCAGAAATTAACTATAAATGGGGTACATCTGTTTAAAGAATAGACTCTCCTCTTTGAAATGAGAGGACCGCCATCTTTTTATGCCTTACAGCAGGGAAAATAGAGAACTTTAAAGTCCCTTCTCCATTTTCTCCTTCACGACTGCAGGTATGTATAATCTATTTGCCCACTTAATATAAATATCAATAAGGTGCCTCCACCATGCAGAAGTCCCTCTGCTCTCCTATGATTCTCTGTAGTGATGTGTGTGTGTGTGTGTGTGTGTGTGTGTATATGTATATATATATATATATATATATATATATATATATATATATATATATATATATATATATATTAAATTTCTGCTGTTTTCCCCTTCTTTTGCAGACAAAAAGTTCAGATGCTCAACAAATGGTTGTAGTGAATCCTTAAACAGCATGCAAGACCTAATGAGCCATCTCAAGGCCCATTACAAACCTAATCGCTACTTTAAGTAAGTCCACAGATTTTTGTTTTTGTGAATTCAGCTCTGTAGGGACAATAGGGATCAATGATTAATTTATTTTGTCTGTGGCCAGCCTTCGTCTGCCACTACAGGGATAGATAAAAACAAAGGTTCTGTGTGCATAGATATTTATAAAGCATAAGACCTGAGGTATCTGCCTAATAGTGACACCTAATTACTTCTGTCAGTGTACTTCTGTTTCTCACGTGACATTATACCAGTTTGTTTGTTTTCCATGTATGGAGCCTAAATCAGAGTTGATAGCAGCAGCAAATTTGTTAGCAGTTGGCCAAAACCATGTGCACTGCAGTGGGGGGCAGATATAACATGTGCAGAGAGAGTTAGATTTGGTTGGGATGTGTTCAAACTGAAATCTAAATTGCAGTGTAAAAACAAAGCAGCCAGTGTTTACCCTGCACAGAAACACAGTAACCCACCCAAATATAACGCTCTACAAATTTCATATCTGCCCCCCCTGCAGTGCACATGGTTTTGCCCAACTGCTAACAAATTTGCTGCTGCGATCAACTCTGAATTGCCCCCATAGTGCCTCCTATTTTTTTATATTGTGTTTTTTTTTGTTTTGTTTTTTAAAGGTTCCTAATTCTCTAAATTAAATAATACAACTGGATTGATCTATGGAATTTGACTGAATTGGTTAAGTGACACCCTTAAGTTGGCTCCATATGCTGAGTAGAACTATTTTTTTTTGGGGGGGGGGGGGGGAGGGTAGGTTTTGAATTTGAGTCACAAAAGCCTCATCCGTACACAAAGTATAATTCTTTGTCACCCCCTCATTTTGTTTGTGCTGTGGTGCCTTGATTTTCTTTCAGCACCTTATTGTTAACATAGGTGTCATTCAGTGCTATGATCACTTTACTGCTGTATGTCCAGTGCGCTTAGGTGTGTAGTATGGTATGCCAGCGGCTGGGATCCCAACCGCCGGCATATCAGCCGTTGTGCGAGCGCAAATGAGCCCCTTGCGGGCTCGGTGGTGCGCCACGCTATTTATTCTCCCTCCAGGGGGGTTGTGGACCCCCAACACGGAGAATAGTTGTCGGGGTTCCGGCGCCGGTATACTAAGCGCTGGGATCCCAACAGCCAGCATACTGAATACCACCTGAGCTGAGCGCCATACAGCATAATTATCACATAATGGTAGCAGTTCAGGTACCACCCACTGCAGTTTGAAGTGCTTAGCCCTGGTTTTCCTTCTTGGCCATCCTGGTGTCCGGCTAAGCTGGCATTCGGTGGAATCATGGAAGGGAAATGATGGAGGTGCACGTGTGGGCCACATATCGGCAACCCCATGTGGATGACGGGTTATTGTCTAGATTAATCTTTTCTGTCATTGCATTCTGTGTTTTGTAAAGGTAATGTATGTAAGCACAAGCCAACCTGAGCATACCTGGGCTCCTATGTTTTCGTATATTGTAGTCCCAAGGTCTTTGAAGTCTTAATATGGATGAAATTATTTTTCACTAGAATTTCACTCTTCTGCACCTGGATTTACAGTACTGATGAAAATACCAGAGATTATATGTTATCGAACTTGGCACCCAAAAAATGCAACTTGGTGAGGGTGATGTATCAAACCTTGGAGAGAGATAAAGTACCAACAAATCCACTTCTTACTATGGGGATGGTCGCATGCTCGCAGAGCTCCCATCCTCTGCCCCAAATTCCGGGTTCACCTGCTGCATCCAAGGGGTGCCATTCCATTTCCGTGTACGGTTGCCTGCCAACCATCTGGAGATGGCCGGAGATTCCCGCTGACTGTCCTGAAATACCCACTAGTGGCGGCTGGAGCTCACTGTCTTGGAAATGGGGTTCTACAAATGGCTCACACTGACATGGTGAACCTTGCGTCTGGGCCCCTGCTCTGCCCGCTACCTCCTTCCGAGCTGTGCCCAAGGGGCGCATCCACTGCCCGCAAAGAGCCCTGATCTCTGGGTGAGCTGAGCGAGGACCCAAAGTGGAAAGCATTGGGACAGGATTGCCCCTCCAGCTCAGGATCCAGAGGTGTAACTGCACTGGGTGAAAAGAGGGAGAGAGCGTAACAGCAGGTCACCATCTTGCTGCCTTTTCCTTCCATGGCCATCTGCCCACTCTGGGAGCTGCATCGCCCACCTGGACACTGTCTCTGCACTGCTAGCTGCCTGCTTTGTTTGCAGCCCCTGACTGTAGTCCCCTCTCATGGATCTGCGATTTAGGAGTGCTTTCCTGCTGAAGCCGCTGCACGCCATTGCTCCAGGGGCCCACATCGCTCACTACTGGATCTCACTTGGACTCCTTTCAACCCTGACCCTGCTGCTAGCTGCTTTGCCTGAGATGCTTTACTTTAATTACTGTGTGCTTATCAATTACTACCTCTTTGTCTGCCATTATTTTATGCCCTAGCTACTGCTGGGGTTTTGTTTTGGGTTGTTTTTCTTTTTTTCTTACTTTGTATTGCCACCCCATATCATTCTACTACACAAGTGTCCATTCTCCCAGATGTGCCTTGGGTCTGTGTATGGCTTATCTTCCGTAGTGTGCCCAACATGACTGCCTCATCTGATATGCTTGTGAAAGAGATGAAAAAATGTATGGACCTGACTGTTATGTTACACTACCCCTAGCATTAGGACTCTGCAACCACCCATTTTGTGTCATCTCTTCTAGGGGTAACCTTTCCACCCAGGTTTAATCTTACGTAGTGCGCCCAAGATGGCTGCCTCATCTGGTACCTTTAGTGGGTGGACTATAGATCCCATGGAAGTTATTACCCAAAATGTCTGCATCATGCTGGCAGTTTGCTTTATTGTGCGCTCTAGTTTCTGTTGTTCTTAATTTATGTTTGTGTGATTTTTTTTTAAAAGCAGTAATACGAAATCCTTGTTCTATATACCATTATTATTATTTTTTTATTTTTTTTATGTCTGTAAAGCGACTGAACCCTATGGGAGAAAAGCCCTATATAAATAAAATTATTACTGCCCTTTTTCACAGGCTGTGACAAAATGAGAATATGGGGCTGATTGGTACTTTATGTATTTCCGCTTTTATCTCTCTCCAGGGTTTGATACATCTCCCCAGAATGTGTAAAACAGTGTTAAGGTTTTGTATTTAACTATATTTTTATATCTATATATTTCTTTTTATCCATTATTAGATGTGAGAACTGTATGCAGCATTTCCGCACTCACCGATCCCTGTTTAAGCACCTCCATGTGTGTACTGACAACTCTAGACGCTCAGGGTCCCAAAGCACCACCCCACTGTCTTCTCCAGCTGATGCTAAACCTGCAATGCCAGTGGGACCAGTGGGTCGCCACACTAGTGTTATCCAATGTATCAAGAAGGAAACCCCTTACCCAGTGTCTGATGATATTCCTACGACATCCATTGCTTCAGCTTCCACCCTTCCTGGGGGTCACCTTCCCTCATTGAGCAATCTGGTCTCTCAGGCTACTAATGCCTTTCCTATTCTTGACCCTTCTCTGTTTACGGGCCGTCTCCCAGGTCCATCCCCATCATCTGTTACTGGATCCTATCTTCCTTATATCCACCCATCCGCATACAGCTTACCTCAGGCTACCATCTCGCAGAGACTAAGACCGTTCCTAGCAAACCAAGGACTGCCTGCTTCCAACGCCATGTGGAAGAAGAACCAAGGTCAGGCCGATAGTTTATGATGATTGTTATACACTCTAGCAAACTCTATATAGATTTAGAATAAACTAATCAAAGGTGACTGTGGGCAGTTTAAGCAATTGCCTGTCCTGATTTGTGGAAGATTTCTTTCTGAAAATAATTAAAAAAATATATATATATAATTTTTTCGTATTCCCAGGCATTGGGGTCGATTCAATTCGGCAACTTAAGAATAGCGCTGGGAATTAGCTCCCAACGCTATTCAATTCAGCTAAAGTTAAGTCGGCGAAAGCCCATTCTCGCCGACTTAACGGGTAGTTTTGTCGGGAGAATGGGCATTCTCTGACTAAACTACCCGCAGCGATGCTGATTCCCGACGGAATCAGCCTCGCGCCGGCCGCGCAGCAGCACTTTTGTCGGTTTTCTTCTCTCACCCCCCGGGGATGAGAGAAGAATTCCTGACAATTGCGGGTAACTAGCCGCTGAATTGAATAGCGTCGGGAGCTAATTCCCGGCGCTATTCTTAAGTTGCTGAATTGAATCGACCCCATTGCATTCTTTGGTTGATGGTGCTTCATTCAATGTTGCCTTATTCATAATATACAGGATGTAGTCAGGATCTAGACGCTGCGAATTCAGATAGATCCCCAAGGGGAATATGAGGGCTGGAGTCTAGGGGGAAGGAAGGGTGGTTTACTTTACGGATAGACTGATGCGACTAGAATGCCCCAGGAGATTAAATTTATATGCAACACATATATACTGTGTGACTGAGTTTGCATATGAAGCACAACGAAATTGGGGGGGGGGGGGGAGGGGGGAAGCTGCTGCTGCTGCTACATTAACTCATTCATACAAGTGTGGCATATCAAATAAGCATAGTCTCTCTGTGCATACTAGTCACATTGCATTGTGGCGAAGACTCATTTATGGCAAAAAATATTGGCTCAGGCAGAGTCTCGTGAACTGGCGTGCCTAGAGGGACTGTTTGGCGCGACTGCAGCAATGATGTATAAAGACGCATCTGTATTTTGTTGCTTGTTCATTTTTCCACTTATATCCGAACCAAAAACCCTTTAATACTGAACGTTTCACTAATATTAGTCCTGTTTTCTTATATATTTTAGCCTCCCAAACACTAACTAGCTGAATCATTGACAGTTCTAACATCAGTGATGTGGTTGTGTGTTTTGTTTTTGGGGGATTTCCACCCAAAAAAATATTTTATAGCTTTAAATGACAACTCTATTTTCAAAAACATTGTTTTGAAAGTATTCTTTATTTTGTAGCTTAAATATCAGTACACAGTGAGATTATGGCTGTCTTCGATTTTGACTATGCAATATGGACTATGCCATATGTGCGATTTTGACTATACAGGTTGAGTATCCCTTATCCAAAATGCTTGGGACCAGAGGTATTTTGGATATGGGATTTTTCCGTATTTTGGAATAATTGCATACCATAATGAGATATGATGCCGATGGGACCTAAATCTAAGCACAGAATGCATTTATGTTACATATACTCCTTATACACACAGCCTGATAGTAATTTTAGCCAATATTTTTTTATAACTTTGTGCATTAAACAGAGTGTGTGTACATTCACACAATTCATTTATGTTCCATATACACCTTATACACACAACCTGAAGGTCATTTAATACAATATTTTTAATAAGTTTGTGTATTAAACAAAGTTTGTGTACATTGAGCCATCAGAAAACAAAGGTTTCACTATCTCACTTGCACTCAAAAAAGTCCGTATTTCGGAATATTCTGTATTTCGGAATATTTGGATATGGGATACTCAACCTGTACTTTAGTATTCGATTAAAAAAAAAAATTTTTTTTGATTTGCCTGCACAGTCCATCTAACCTTACAATACGGACTATGCATCGGGATCGCAAGGTGACGAACACCTTGTGATTTGCAGTAATTTTCCTTGCGATTTTGACTGTATAGTCAAAATTGCAAGGATAAATCTGTGTATGTACCTTTTTATGCTGGTCATACATGCTACAATTATCTGCCCGATATCAGCAGTATGTATGACCGACCCAAAAATATCAATCGGTTGGGCATGCCAGATTGTCCAGCATGTCCCTCCCTATGTGATATTTTCAAGTGTCATGTCTGCCGCATTGGGCAGTGTATGCCCTACAGTGGCCGACCGGTGGACATTCCCCTGTTACTTCACATGGGAAGGAGTGGGGAAATGTCTCCTCCCCAGGAGTGAAGTGCAGATATAACATGACATGCACTGTGAGAGCTCTTGTTTAGTGGAAAGTGGCCTTCTAGGGGTGGCCAATAATTGTACCATCAATCTATGCTAGATTCAGAACTAGGAGGTATGTGCACCAGACATAAAATGCAGAGCTGGATGACGCTGGCATACATATGGATTTTTAAGGTTTAAGTAAATTCTATTGGGGTTTGAAGCCAAATCTTATTCCTTTTTATACCTCCTTATCCGATATCTGAAATCCTTGCTTTTTTTTTTTTTTTTTCCCCTCCCAGGGCATTTAAACAACAGTCGCATAGTTTGGGAGCACACACGGGGCAGCTACAAGTGTATGCAATGCAGCTTTTCAACAGCAACTAGGGACCAAATGGATAAACACATTGAGGCCCTCCATAAGAACCCTCCCTCCAGCAGACTTCAGGATGAAATAGGTGGGTAAATTACATGTTAGGTTTTTTTTTTATTACATTTTATTATAAACTAAACAGTGTCCTGTAATATAGAGCAGTAAGTCATTTGTTTTGGAAATCTATGTTTAATAATATATTCAGTGGGGACAGGTGTGTACTATTTAACTGGGCCTAGGCTTGTTGGAGGGGGCTGTGTGGTCACGCCGCACACATTTGGTCACGCCCTGGTACCCAGCCCGCCAGCTCTTGATGGCCACGTGTGTGTGGCCAGGAATGAGGAGATGTTTATGGGGGAACTTGTGGCACTCCGTGAATGTGCGTTATATTTATTTTTAAGATGGATGGAGACTCATTGAATGCATGAGCTGTGCATCAAAAACATTTCATTGTAATAAGATCCTGCAAATCCCTGGCCATGCAAAATTAAAAAGTGGAAATTTGTTGCTTTTACTGAATACATCGAAAAACTGTTTTTGACAAACACTGGCGTGTACATTAGTAACAGAGAGCCTGATTCAGAAACATATGAAAATGCATTTACAGATGCACATTTGCATGCAACGGCTATGCAAACATATGGAAATGTCACTGCCACCTCGATTTGTATTGAGATGTCCACCAACTGCTGCGTACCAAGATGTGGCAACCATCCCAGCGCAGTTGACTATCAAAGTTCTGAGTATTCCTATGGTAACATGGGAAGGAAGATACCGGAGACATTGCGGCTGCAACTGTGATCCTGTATACAGCGGCAAACACTCCCCCAAAACTGTTGCAACGCATCTACGTTTTTGCGGTTACTCCCTTTTGACTGGTAATTGCTTTGCAAATCCTCTCTGTGACCACCGCCACAAGACCATTGCAACACAGGCAAAGCGTGACTTAGGGGCAGATGTATTAAGCCTGGATAAGTGGAAGGTGATAACACACCAGCCAATCGGTGCTGATTTGAAAAAATACAGTTAGTACTGATTGGCTGGTGCATTATCACCTTCCACTTATCACTGCCCCTTAAGGGGGGTGCACACGGAGAGATGCGTGCTTAAATTCTAAGCAATTTGACTAGATTGCTTAGAAATTAAGCACGGATCTCTCAGTGTGTAGGGTGCCTGCGACAGTGATGGGCGGTCCCGTACGCTGATATCTCTAGCTCTGATGCCAAATCTAATCTAGTGAGATCGCTCATTTCATCGCTGGGAGAAATGTGCGCCCTCCTCGATCCGCACACATCACGCTGACTGCTGAGCAGGGGAAGAGACCACTCGGCACACATCTCCCCTCTGTGTATGAGGCTTTAGGCACTGGCACAGACTGCTGATCACCACTGAACTACATACATCTCTCGATTAGTCCATGAATGGCTACGTGACTTTTTTTTTTTTTTTATATTCTGTACTAGAAATTTCAGTAACTGTTACATCTAGAATAAGTAATGTTCCATTATTAGGTCTTTTCAGCAGCTGAGTATGTCATGTATATAGCAGAGTACCCAGAAACGTTAACCCCCAGCATGTTGTTTGTTTCTTTTTGTAGATTATGACCTTGAACTTCTCCCTTTCCACTCCAAGCTCCCTGCTGAAATGGACTCCAGTCTCTTACCCCAGGTCTGATGGGCAGTACACTAGCAGCTTTTACCCTTTCTTACAGACTGTGTAACACAATTGATGACTGACTGTCCATTAGTGAAAACAAAATCCAACTGCTCTACTTTTAAGAACAATAAGATGCTTTGACAGGGACAATGGATGCTGAACAATAGGATGTATGGACATGTATTGAAGAAACTCAAGCGGAAGGCACATGACAGTCCTTTGTTTTTTTGTTTTGTATTTTCCCCCCTTCTGTAATTTTTGATGTATAAATCAGATAAGCTTAAGTAATGGTCAGACACTTAATATTTTCTTGAAATATTCTACAGTCTAAAGTATTTGATGGGTTCTCACTTGTTTTTATGCATGCTTGCTTAATTTTAAAGCCATATTACTTTTGTTAAGAAAAAAAAAATGCTTAAAACAGATCTCAGGTTCTATCAATGGAATTCAAAAATTGTTAAGGAAGACCAGAGTCTATTGACTTCTGAATCGGTAGTAAGCAATAATAGCTTACAGTAGAAGACACTATTATAATCCCGACCATGAAATAGTGACGCATACCTATTTCAACCCAACATCTTTCCTAATAAGGGTTAATGCCATGTGGGAAATTCTATTACAACCTTTCTCACTTTTATGAACAAAAAGGTAACTTTGCTTAACAATTTAATTTGTAACGGCTTTAACAAAGTGGAAATAAAACACATGGGTTAGGTTATTATTACTGTAATAAAACAAGTACAGTACATGGGGAAATTAAAATCAACTGCATGAGAGGTGCAGCTGCCGGTGCGATGGAAATGAAGCAGCCCTCAGTCTCCCTGTGTACACCTAGAGGCTGCAGAAAGGAGCATCCGCTGGGAAATGTAAAGCTGCGCTGTCCCGCTTATCCATAAATAGTCTGATATAGCCAAAACTGGAGAATTTTTTTTTTTTTTTTTTATATTATGGGTTTAATCTTCTCGATTTAAGAAAAAATAAAATCACCCCCCACCTTCCCCTGCTCCAAACTATACATAATTTTTTTTTTTGTCTTTCAGGGTAAGTTTTTTGTGATGTAGGCCATGCACCATTTTAGTTGCCCTTCTTTGTACAGTCTCTAATGTATTAACATCCTTCTGAAGATATGGCCTCCAGAATTGAACACGGTATTCTAGATGAGGCTGTACCAATGACCTATACAGTGGCATTATTACTTCTTTTTTTCTGCTGCTGATTCCTCTCCCAATGCAGCCAAGCATCTGACTAGCCTTCCTCATTGCTTTGTTGCATTGCTTACGTTCCTTACATCACCTGAAATAGTGAATCCTAGATTCCTTTCCTCCCCAGTGTAGTGCCATCAATACTATATTTAGCATTTGGATTTTTGAGACCCAAGTGCATGATTTTGCATTTTTTGGCATTAAACTGTAATTGCCACGATCTTGGCCATTCCTCTATAGTCTACCTAGATCCTCAATCATTTATTTTACCACTCCTGGAGTGTCTACCCTGTTGCATACCTTTTTGTGTCATCTGCAAAAAGGCATACTTTCCCTTTAATGCCATTTGCAATGTCACCAATAAAGATATTAAAAAGCACTGATTCAAGTAGAATCCAGGCTTAATACATCTGCACCTAAGTCACGCTGTACTCCACTGATAACATTTCCCTATGGTGAATACACTCTATTTACTACAACTCTTTGTTTTCAATCCTGCAACCAAGATCTTATCCATTCAACCATCTTAGTATCCAATCCCAAGCTTAGTATCCAATCCCAAGCTTTTGAGTTTATTTAGCAGGCTCCAATGTGGGACAGTGTCAAAAGCCTTAAGGGGGGTACTCACGGAGCGATATTCTAAGCAATCTGACTAGATTGCTTAGAATATCGGGATGATCGCTCCGTGTGTAGCCCCCTCGGCGATAGCGATGCGCGGCCCCGCACATCGCTATCGCCGCTGCTAGATTGGCCTGCATGCAGGCCAATCTAGCGGGTCGCTCACTACAGCCGCTGGGAGAAGTGAGCGGCCCCCCGTCTCCCCCCGCACGCTCAGCACAGATCGCGCTGTGCTGAGCGGCAGGAGAGATGTGTGCTGAGCGCTTCGCTCAGCACACATCTCTCCTATATCGGCCCGTGAGTACTGGGCTTTAGTAAATTCTAGATAAGCCATATCTACGGCTTTACCTTTATATATTACTTTAGTCACACAGTCAATAAGGTTTGTTTGACATGATCCCCCCCAAGTGGATCCATGCTGTTTAGGATCCTGTAAATTGTTGGATTTGAGATAATGTACAACTCTTTCTTTTAAGAGTGTTTCCATCAATTTCCCTACTACAGATGTAAGGATCACTGGGCGGTAGTTGCTTACCTCTTCCTTGCTACCACTTTTGTGCAGTGGAACTACGTTCACTCTTTTCCAGTCTTCTGGAATTACCCCTGTAGCTAGCCACTGACTGAATAATTCTGATAATGGTGCTACCAGCACCCCTTTAAGCTCTTTAGTATCCTTGGATGTATCCCATCTGGCCTCATTGATTTATCCACTTTCAGCTTTGAGAGTTTGGTTAGGACCTTCTAAGCTCCAAATCCAATTGGATAACTCCCAACATCCCCTGCAGCCGCCATGTCCTTCTGTGCAAACAGACTCCCGGGTCATAAACTCGGAAGTCTAAAGGGCAGCTCTTATTGGGAGAGCTGCCCTTTGTGATACTAATCGCATATGTTAGTACATGTGCAACTAGTATCTGTGCAGTAATTGATGGTATGTTGTCGCACAAGGTTGTTTAATGCTTGAAGGCCCAATCATGTACTATGGAAAAAACACAAAGAGGAAACCTTGTCACCTGCCATAATGAAGTTACCATTGGATATATTTCATGTTCTATAAGAGTGTAATCGCTGATAAACGGCAGAAATAATATCACTTCTCGCAGGGATCTTATAACAGGCCAATTTCTAACCTGGGTGGAGTCCATAAGATTATTGTGCACCTTAAGGTGGTAGTAAACTATGGAGATGACTGGCTCAAAATAATGTTTTGTATTCCCTGAAAACCTAAAGAAGGATCATCATGGGGTGTGTATATACACAGACGTCTTTTAATAGGTGTGTGTGTGTGTGTGTGTGTGTGTGTGTGTGTGTGTGTGTGTGTGTGTGTGTTTTTTACAACCAAAATATTTCTAGTGCTTCCTTAATTAAAAGTAGTTTTTGGAGATCATTTCTGCTATGTTTTGGATTTTGGGTATAAACATATCCCCTAATACAATGAGCTAAATTCTGTACCAGTAAGTTTTAGTTTGGTTTGATCTTGATACTGCAGATGGTCCCTTTTTTTTTTTTTTTTTTTTTCTGTGTGTGTGTGTGTAGGTTTACTTCACCTTCTAACATCAGATTATCTTAAATCTGGAATAATTGATTTATCTGTAAAATTCGTAGGAAGTACTGCCTGTGGTATGAAAGCAGCTGACCCAATACCCTATAGCTGTACTTTGTTTTAAACACTAATAAAGGTGTATATGTGTATATATGTATATATATATATATATATATATATATATATATATATATATATATATATATATGTTATAGTGTGTGGTGTGTAATAAGTTTCCGGATGTGCTGTGCATAGGTAGAGTAGACGCAGTCTGACTGGTTGTGAACTGTAATCTCTGACTAAAATTCTTGTGAAATTTTAGGGTACAGACATGTATATAAGCAGTCCTGCATACCAAAGAAGTCGGCTTTTTTTCACTTCCTTCACAAACTCATTATGGAGCTTAGCCGCGACCACTGGAGAGCTATGATCTTCTATGATTACACGAGTGGTCTGTGACAGTAGGAGAGTTTTGACCGACTGTAAGCTGCTTTTTGGGAGGAAGCACTGACCCAATACAGTGTGTTTGAGAGGTTTGCAAATTTCCGTGTGGGAGACTGTCCCTGGAAGACGAGGAGCCTTGTGTCTGCCATTACCGAAGACAACGTTGCTGCTGTGCAGGCCATAGTTGAGGGTGACCATGGCCTATTAAGAGTAGGAGATTCGCTTGATACTTCATGAAAAGCTTGATCTGAGAAAGGTTTCTGCAGAACTCGAGTGCAGAAGGAGGCTCGGGTGACTGGGTGTTGCAACATGCTGGTCAGGACTGATAGCGGTCACTCAAACTCTGTCTGGAATGTCATCAGTGGTGTTGAAATCTGTATCTGCCGTTTTGACTCTGAGCCCAAACAACAGCTGGCCCAGTGGGCTGCAGTTGCAAGTGCTGACGTGAGCGCAGCATGGCCAAGCAGGTGGTGGCTGTTTTTGTGGCCACGATTGGTCATGTAGCTACCATCTCACTCGTGCTATAAGTGCTGGAAGCTATTCCCATGTGCTGTCCAAGAACTTGTGTTCGTGGTGCCCTTTTCCATCACAACTATGCAGCTGCCCACAAGTCCAGGAAAGTTGTGGCTTTTCTGGCCCATAAATGCATCCAGGAGCATCCCCCATAAAGTTCAAACCTGTCCCCTGCAACTTTTTTCTGTTCCCACAAATCAAGTGAAAGATGCGTGGGATTTGTTTTGAGTCCCTAGAAGCTGCAGGGGAAACCTTCATCCAGCATACAGACAACATACCTGCTTCACCATGTTTGTAAATATACTTTTTACACACACACACACACACAAACACACAAAACACCACCACCACCACCACCACCACCACCTCCTCATCATTTTTCCCCTTAAATTAGTCTGGATAGTGCCTGGAGCAACATCAGAATCAGCTTTATTGGCCAGGTGTACTCACGTACACTAGGAATTCTTTGTGGTACAATGCATCGCCAAGCAGCAACATGGAGGAAAAAACGTAGCATACATTACACATATGCAACTGTACAGTAGACATATTATACATTTAAGACTAAAAACTAAGGCTGCTTGGCAGAGCAGCACCGAGGCAGCCATCCGCGGCGCCAACTAGAACTCACACAATGCACATAACTGACTGTGGACAGTCTGTTTGCCATATTTAGAAATTGGGTAATGGGCCATAGTGTGTATGGCCCAAAAACAAACCGCTTGCTGTATAATGGTCTTCTCAAATCAAATGGGATCACCATAGTTCTTGATGGTAAATTTGGTCAAAAGATGATCCCTGATTTTGTATGTGGTCATCTTCCTAGTGTACTACCTGTCCTCAATAATGGCAGAACTGACCCAGTCAATCGGACAGGTCCAGTCTACCTGTTCCAGTTACAGATTGTCAAATTAGAAATAAATTCTGTCTGGATCAGTCAGTATTTTGTCAACTTGAGGTTTATGGATTTTGGTAAAGTGCTCTATACATGGTGAGGGAGCATTATTTTCTTTTCTTGGTTAATGCTTAAATCTACATAGAAGAAAAAGCTTTTGCATTCATTAAAAAAATAAATATGTAAAGTATAACTCAAATCAACACTATAGATGAGCTACAAAGCAAATGACTTCAGAGCCCAACATGCATCACTATATTTACTACTACTACTAACACTAATATATAAATAGGTGCTACGTATATAACAGTGCAGGTTTTAATGATATCCAGGCTTCAGCACAGATGGTTAAATCAAAATAACAGATCCTAAAAAACTCACCTGTGCTCAAGCATGGATAACACTACAGTCTTGACTGTTCACATGCCTTGCGACCGAAGTTGGGATTTCCTGCTTTAGAGTAAGTGGTCATCTGTAACCTTTGGAATACCAGTAACTTTTATTTAAAGTACCAAGGGCTCATAAAGTGATTGCCCTCTATATTGTAGAGCTGTAATTCTATATAAAAAAAAAATAATAATTTGAAAAGCTGTATACATACAGAAAGTCTAAAGGCGCCACAACCATAACAAAAATCCAAGTGACCAATCCTACACACCCAACCCAACATTGGGCTATATTTACAAAGTGGTAGCTTTTGTAGGATGCAGCTTCTCGGCGGGCTGGAGCTGAAAATTTAAAGTGGCACTATCATTATGTAAAGTACATCAGACTTTACACAGTGCCACTTTAAATGTTCATCTTTAACCTGCTGAGAAGCTGCTGATTCCTTTGTTACTATAGCCCATATTCTTTTATAGAAATCTTACTAAATAGTCAAGCTCAAACACACCTATTTTATTTTTTACTAGGAAAGTGACTGGTGCATCTGCTGAGACAAGTAGCTGGCCATTCTCAAGCACTCCAGTATAATGTTCCAAAATTTGCAATACATAGTTGTGGCAGAATAGATAAGGGATTATAAATCGTACCAGATGGTTTCACATAGATAGGTTGAGTGAAAAGCGGCATAGCAGTGGATTAGAACTACTATGGAAGTGCTGAAACTAGTGGCCTCATTCCACCTATTTATTAAAAAAAAAAAAAATTGTTATAGTGCTTAATCATTCCACTATTTACTCAAATGTTTAATTTTCCTTCCTTGACAAGTTTTGGCCTATTATTTTTCATGAGAACATTCAACGCAAAGCCTATAAATAAACACAGCAAGACTCCTAATCCCTGGTATTTTGCAGCAAAGGTATCTGGAATATAGTGGTTATTCATTCTAACATGCCTCTTCCTCTTGTTAAGGTAGTATTGACGTCATAGAGCTTGAATGGGTTAGGTCTTGGCACTGGTAGTCTACAACCCTACTCTTGCAGAATCTGCAGTTCCTGCATCCACTTACAGTATATAGCAAATCTGGCACATGAACAGATTGAGGGTGCTTTGTGTTCAATAACAATGTTGATGAATGGATGTATGGCTGATCTGTGTACAGTGGACCTCATTCAGATGTAAATGCAACTTTCCTTTATTTTTGATTGCACATGCATGTCTTTTCGCAGTGCCCACCTATTGCCATTGGAGGCGGTGTGTAGGTGCAGATATGCATATGCCTGTATTTAGGGGTACAACTGCTGCAAGTTGCAGCCTGAAGATTATGAAAGCCACTTGCTACATCTGATTTACCAATTTTGTGTGAAACACACCCAGTTATGCAAATATAGTACAACTGCTGCAGCTGCAACAATTAGTAAATATAACATGATTGCTACTCTTTTTTTTTTAAGGGGGTGGCTGTTGATATGTTTAGTAGTATGGCCTTTAAAAAACAAAAAACAATTTACATTTTATATTTGTGTTTTGTTTGATTTGCATTTAACGTGGTCAATGCGACTTGGTTGCTTACAATCTACACTTTCCATGCACTTACACTATGTTCAATTCACAAAAATTATAGTATTTGCCCACTGAAACCACAGCTCCTGCAGATACTGCAAAAGTCGCAAATACAAATTTTGGGCTGAGCGTATGTTATATGCAAATTGCATCCTACTGCATAAGATCCAGAATCACCCCAGCAGTGTTTTTTTCAGTATTTCTAATAGTACTAATAGATTGACACGCAATAACTCTTAAGGGCCCTACACATTGAGTTTCTTCACTCCCCCCGTCACTCTGCTCCAGAGAAGTGCAGGCAAATATGGCGACGGGGCACCAGCGATGAACGAGCGCAGTGCCGCGCATCGTTCATCGCTGGTGCCGCCACACTGAAAGATATGAATGGTATCTCGTACATTAATGATCGAGATCGTTCATATCTTTGAGTATTATCGCCCAGCGTGTAGGGCCTTTTAGCCTTGGAGAGAGACAAAGTGGATGGGTTGAAGATGAAATACTAGCCAATCAACTCCTAACTGTGTTACAGGCGGTCTGAAAAATGACAAGCTGGTTGGTTTAGGGTTAGACTGTGGGAGGTGTTAGGATTAGGCACCAATCCTTACCTCAGCCCTGTCGGAATTCACACCATCAGAATGCTGCGGTCGGTATTTTGAGCGGCGGCATATCGAACCCAAACCGATGTATCACTTATTGACTCATATTTTATGACTAAAAACTAGTGGCGGTAGTCCCAGCTGCAGTCACATCATTGCAGTCCCTACAAATGGGATGTAGTCAGGATCCTGGCGGTCAGAATACTGCCACTGCGATCCTGACCGACAGAATGCCAGCAGTGCCACCACAGCTATTTCCACTCCTGGGTGTCCACGGCACCCATGGAGTGGGAAATGAACCACTTTGTTGCGTTCATCCCCATGCCGGCATTCGGGATCTTGGCATCGGTATTCTGACCACCGGGATCCCGTACCCAACCCCTACAAGTATAACCTACTTTTACAGTAAGAAAGCACTACCTTAAAAAAAATTAATGTCTAATATACAGTATATATTCTCCTCATTGTGCATGTAGAGCTCTTGCTGTATGTGTCACCTTAATTCTGGCACTTTTGCCTCATAAACTTTATTTTGGATTCAGTATTTTTATGGAAATGTTTGTTTTTCCATGTGTTTTTGTTATTTTCTGGCAGAAGTCATACTTGCCTACTTTAAATATCTCCTCTCCGGTAGAAGCCCGGAGAGGAGATACTGCAGGAGACTTTGGAGTGTGGGGCTGGGGCTGTGATATCATTAAGTCCCACCCCATCTGGAAAATGCTGCGATTCACGGGTGGGGCTATAATGACGCGATTCACGTCATTTTGACCCCTTTAGCACCCCACAGACTCGCGAATACAGGAGTGTATCTCTCCATCCTGCCTGCATCACTAGGGTGCGAGCAGGATGCAAGAGACCTGCCTACTCTTCCGGGGGTGCGGGGGGTTACCCCAAAAAAACGGAGCCTTCTGCAGCTTCCGGTTGAGTAAGCAAGTATGATAAGTGCTTCTCAAATGTTTAGCAACAGTGGACTGGCTTCTACACAAAGGAAAGACCTGCCTTTCAGTAGCTCATGATAGGATTTCATTTAAATGCAGAAGAATACATTTAGCTATAAAAACAAAAATCTGAATATTGAAAATAGGATAGATAGTAAATGGTCCAGCTAAATAGGTAGTTTGAATGGTCTTGTAGCCTAAAGTGTAACTGTTATGTATTCTGTATATCTTGTTCCATTAAATATTACTTGCATCCCTAATATGTGAATTCCCATTTTCTAAATAAACCAAGTTGTCCTTTAAATCCATGCTTTCCGGTTGATATTATTAATACTATTATATATGTAGTTTGGCATTTCACACACATTTTTAACGAGGAATTCAGAGCAATGTGCACAAATGGTTGTACAAAAGCACTCCACTGGCCCCCATTGCTGGCTTCATCTGGCTTAATAAAAAAAATAAAAAAACACACAAAAAAGACTATTTGCACTATACAGTTAAAATCAGATGTACTGTTTGTGATACACTGGTGGGGACTGGGTGGACATTGTATAGCCTGCACCCACATTATGTTTTTCATACCCCAACTAAAAGTTCCAATTTTGTGTTGTAGATTGTACCACGTTTGCAAAAGGTTCACTATTTCTGTATAGCAAAAAGGAGTGTTATGGTAGACTTACCATGGTTAACACTCTTTCTGCAAGGTACATTGGTTCCACAGGAAAACAGCCACGTTTGTGGAAACCAAACTGTACAAAAAGGGTATCTGACCTCCTAATAGAGGCACTCCTCTCCACATATATATGAAGAGTCCTTACCACATCCAAAGACTGCTCTTTGGAGGACAAATCTGAAGAGATAAAGGCTAGAACCACAAACTCTTGGTTAAGGTGAAAAGAAGACACCAACTTAGGTAAATAACCCGGTCGAGTTCTTAGAACTGCCCGGTCATGGTGAAATGTCAGAAAGGGTGGACGACAGGTCAAATCGCCTATATCTGACACCCTTCTTGGAGAGGCAATAGCCAGCAAGAACAGGACCTTGGCCGTAAGCCATTTCAGGTCCACTGACTCAAGAGGTTCAAATGGAGACCCTTGCAGGGCATTTAAAACAAAAGCCAGATCCTATGGAGCCACCGGAGGGACTCAGGGAGGCTGAATTCGAAGAACACCCTGAGTGAAGGTATGAACGTCCGGAATAGACGCAATTTTCCTCTGAAACCATACCGAAAAGGGAGATTATGTGAACCTTGAGGGTGGCCAGATGAAGACCTAGGTCAAGGATTCATTGCAGAGCCAGGATTCTGGACGTTCTGAATCGATTTGCATCATAATTCTTATCAGCACACCAGGTGAAGTAAGAATTCCAAACCCTATAATAAATCTGGGCAAATGCTGGTTAGCGGGATTTCAACATAGTCTGGATAACCACCTCAGAAAATCCTTTGGCCCACAGGAGTGATGCTCCAAGAGCCATGCCGGCAAAGCCAGTCTGGCCAGGTCAGGGTAAAGACAAGGGCCCTGTACACAAAGGTCCGGGTGCTGAGGAAGTAGAAGGGGTCTCTCTGTTGATAGACCCTGCAGGTCTGAGAACCAATGCCTTCAAGGCCACGCTGGAGCGATTAGAAGTAGTATTCCTCCTTCTTGTTTGAACTTCCGTAGTACCCTGGGCAGGAGTGACACTGGAGGGAACATGGCAGCCAGTGCGTCCACGAACGCTGCTTGAGGATCCCTGGTCCTTGATCCGAAAGCCGGTACCTTGTGATTGTGTCAAGATGCCATGAGGTCTATGTCTAGTAGGCTCCATCTGTCCACTAGGAGTTGAAAGACTTCAGGATGAAGACTCCACTCTCTGGCATGCACATCCTGGCGACTGAGGAAGTCCGCTTCCCAGTTTAGGACACCCAGAATGAACACTGCCGATATGGCTGGAAGATGGCGTTTCACCCAACAAAGGATTTTTGACACTTCCACCATTGCCATGCGGCTTTGAGTGCAGCCTTGATTGTTTATGTATGCCACAGTGGTGGCATTGTCTGACTGTACTTGAACAGGCCTGTTTTGTACCAAAGGCAGGGCGGGAGATAATGCATTGAACACCACCCTCAACTCCAGAATGTTTATTGGGAGGAGTGATTTCTTCTTGGTCCAGCGACCCTGAAACGAGTGTTGCTCCAGTACTGTACCCTGTCCCCTAAGACTGGCATCTGTTGTCAGCAGGACCCAGTCGGGGATCCAGAAGGGATGGCCCCTGTTTATTTGCTGGTCCTGTAGCCACCAGGTCAGCGACAGACGAACCTCCGGAGTTAAAGTGATCATCTGAGATCTGATCCGATGAGGTTGGCCATCCCATTTGGAAAAGATTAACATCTGTAGTGGGCGGGAATGAAATTGAGCATACTTTACCATGTCAAATGCCGACACCATCAGGCCAAGTACTTGCATCGCCGAGTGTATCGACACTCTCTGGGGTGACAAAGGAAGCATCTTATCCTGTCCTGAAGCTTCAGGACCTTTTCTGAAGACTGAAACAGTCATTGACTGTGTGTGTTCAAAAGTGCCCCCAGGTGCACCATGCTCTGAGCTGGGACCAGCGATTACTTCTTCCAATTGATAAGCCACCTGTGGGCTTGCAGAAAGGATACCGTTAGTTGCAGATGACTGAGGAGGACATTGTGGGAATTTGCCAGAATCAGCAGGTTGTCCAGATACGGCAGGATTCTGATCCCCTGGCGACGGAGATGGGCCGTCATCATGGCCATGACCTTGGTGAAGATCCGAGAATCCGAGAAGCCGTGGGCAGTACAAATGGTAGAGCCTGGAATTGATAATGTAGGTTGCCAATAGCAAACCGCAGAAACAGCTGGTGAGACATGGCAATAGGTATATGCAGGCATGCATCTTGCATATCCAGGGATAACATAGTCTCCGTATTCCATAGCTAGTGTAATTGAGTGCAGTGTTTCAATATGAAACCTGGACACTCTCACAAACTTGTTCAGGGGATTGAGGTTGAGTATAGGCCAGAATGACCCATTTGGTTTTGGGACTAAAAAATAGGATTTTTCTCGTAGTCAGTAGGGGATACTGGGAATCCATTTAGTACCATGAGTATAGACGGGTCCACTAGGAGCCATGGGGACTTTAAGAAATTGATAGTTTGCACTGGCACCTCCCTCTATGCCCCCCTACCAGACTTAGTCTAGGAAACTGTGCCCGAGGAGACAACATACTTTGAGAGAAGGATAGATAAGGAAAGTGGTGAGATAACGAACCAGCACACACAAAACAAGAGGAAAGCCATGCTAACCAAACTTGAAACAGGAACAGCTGAACAAACCAGAATACTTAACCCAGTAACAGTGCAGGAAAAACGAAGGACCGGGCGGGTGCCCAGTATCCCCTATGGACTACGAGAAAAGGATTTACCAGTAGGTAATTAAAATCCTATTTTCTCTTACGTCCTAGGAGATACTGGGAATCCATTTAGTACCATGGGGAAGTACCAAAGCACCAAAACCAGGTGGGAGAGTGCTGAGGTTCCTGCAGAACTGATTGGCCTCTGAGGATCTTCAGTTTGGTCAAAGTATCAAATTTGTAAAACTTAGCAAATGTGTTCGAACCTGACCATGTGGCTGTTCGGCAGAGCTGTAAAGCCGAGACACCCCAGGCAACCGCCCAGGAAGAACCCACCAAACTAGTAGAGTGGGCCTGAACAGATTTTGGAACCGGCAAGCCTGCCATGGAATTAGCATGTTTGATAGTGAGCCTGATCCAGCGTGCAATTGTCTGCTTTGAAGCAGGACACCCAATCTTATTGGGATCATAAAGAACGAACAGCGACTCCGATTTCCTGTGACGAGCTGTTCTCTTTACATACACCTTCAAAGCCCTCAAACATCCAAAGACTTTGAAGTAGCAGAGGTATCCGTAACAACCGGAACCACAATAGGTTGGTTGATGTGAAACGCAGACACCACCTCAGGAAGAAATTGCTGACGCGTTCTGAGTTCGGCTCTGTCCTCGTGGAAAATTAGGTAGGGGCTCCTGTGAAACAACGCCCCTAGCTCCAATACACGTCTTGCTGAAGCCAAGGCCTACTGTAACTGTTCAAACCAGTCCAATTGGAGGAACTGCAGCACCAAATTGAGATCCCAAGGTGCCGTGGGAGGCACTAATGGAGGTTTGATGTGCAGAACACCTTTCAAGAACTTCTGGACCTCAGGGATTGAAGCCAATTGTTTCTGAAAGAAAATAGACGAGGCCAATATCTGTACTTTTATGGAACCTAGACGTAGGCCCACATCCGCTCCCGACTGCAGAAAAAGCAGGAAACGTCCCAGATGAAATTCCACTGCAGAATATTGTCTGCTCTCACACCAAGAGACATATTTCTTCCAAATACGGTGGTAATATTTAGACGTTACCCCCTTCCTGCTTGAATCATAGTCGGGATGACCATATCAGGAATCCCTCTCCTGGAGTCAGCCGTTCAACCTCCTTGCCGTTAAACATAGCTGCGGTAAGTCTTGATAGACGAATGGGCCCTGTTGCAGAAGATCCTCGTGAAGAGGTAGAAGCCACGGATCTTCGAGCAGCATCTAGAGAAGATCCGCATACCAGGCCCTTCATGGCCAGTCCGGGGCAATGAGGATTGCTTGAATCTTTTCCCTTTTCATTCGGAAACACGTACACCCTCTGGTAGACCCACGGAGTTGTTAGAGCGTCTACCGCCACTCCTTGAACAATACCACTTGAGCTTCTTGTTGAGTCGAGAGGCCATCATGTCGATTTGTAGATATCCCCACTGACGTGTCAACCACCGAAACACTTCCATGTGAAAGCCGGTCGTGTCTGCTGAAGAAGTCTGCTTCCCAGGTGTCTACTCCCAGAATGAAGACAGCTGACAACGCCACGGTGTGTTTTTCCATCCATAGGATTCTTAACACCTCTGACATTGCGGCTCTGCTTTTGGTTCTGTACTGTCGGTTTATGTACGTCACTGCCATCATATTGTCCGACTGGACTTGAATGGCCTGATTCTGAGAAGAGATAAGGCCTGCAGAAGGGCATTGTATATAGCCCTGAGTTCCAGGATGTTTATTGGTGGGACAACTTCCTGACTTGACCATCTTCCCTGAAACTGCACCCCCTGGGTGACTGCGTCCCAACCTCTGAGGCTTGCGTCTGTGGTTAGCAGAATCTAATTCTGAATCCCGAACCGCCGACCCTCGATTAGGTGAGAAGATGAATCCTTTGGTGCATGTGAAGATGCGATCTGGACCTTTTGTCCAACAGATCCAGCTGGAAGGGCCTTGCATGAAACCTTCCATACTGAATCGCCTCGCAAGAGGCCACCATTTTCCCCAGAAGGCAAATGCACAGATGCACAGAGATCCGGGTTGGCTTCAGGATAGCCAAAACCATTGACTGGATTACCATTGCCTTTTCTAAGGGAAGGAACGCTTTCTGAGACTCTGTGTCCAGTATCATTCCCAGGAAAGTAAGCCTCTGTGTTGGTTCTAGGTGATATTTTGGTAGGTTCAGAATCCACCCATGATCCAGGAGTAGTCTGGTTGAGAGGTCAATGTTGTCCAACAACCGCTTCCTGGACGGTCCTTTATCAGAAGATCGTCCAGGTACGGAATTATGTTCACTCCTTGTTTGCGGAGTAGAAACATCATCTCTGCCATCACTTTGGTGAACCCCCTCTGTGCTGTGAAGAGACCGAATGGCAGGGCCTGGAACCGGTAGTGACAATCCTGCAGTGCAACCCGTAGATAAGCCTGATGAGGCGGCCATATCAGAATGTGAAGGTACACATCCTTGATATCCAGAGACACTAGGAATTCCCTCTCTTCCAGACCTGAGATCACCGCTCTCAGAGACTAATCTTGAATTTGAACACTCTTAAGCACGGGTTCAATGACTTGTGGTTCAGAATTGGTCTTACCGAACTGTCCGGTTTCGGTTCTACAAATAAGTTGGAATAGTACTCCTTGTTTTGCAGATGAGGTGGATCTGGAATAATGACCTGAGTCTGTACCGGTTTTTGAATGGCATCCTGTAAAGTTATACTTTCCTCTTTTGAAATTGGTAAGCCTGATTTAAAGAATCTGGGAGATGGGTGCTCCTGGAACTCCAGTCTGTAGCCCTGGGAAAATCTATGACCCAGAGATCCTGGCACAAACTCGTCCAGATGTGACTGAAGAATTTTAGCCAGTCCTCCAGGTATCGCGATCCACCGTCATGCTGAAGGTTTTGAGGAAGCAGAGCTTGAGCCCTGTTCCTGTGATCCGGCAGTTGCTAGTTTGCGTGGTTTACCTCTAGCACCTCTTTTGGCTGTAAAAGAACCTCTGGGTTTGCCCCTAAAGTTGGCAGTCCAAAAGGACTGTAAATTGGGACTTGAGTAGACCTTCCTGGCAGGGGGAGCTGCAGAAGGAAGGTATGTGGACTTAACTGCAGTAGTTTTGGAGATCTATTTGTCTAGTTCATCTCCAAAAAAGGCCTCGCCTGTAAAAGATAGGCCTTCCATGCCTTTCCTGGAGTCCACATCCACAGTCCGTTGTCATAGCCATAGACCCCTGCATGCAGACACTACCATAGCCGTAGTGCGTGCATTAAGCAATCCTATTTATTTTATGGCTTCCACCATAAAATTCACAGAGTCCTGTATATGCTGTAGGAACAAGATAACCTCCTCCTGAGGCAAGGTGTCTAACTCTTCAATCAGGGTACCCGACCATTTGGCAATGGCTCTAGTAATCCACTCACATGCTACAGTGGGTCTCTGGGCCACCCCAGCAGCTGTATACAAGGATTTGAGTGTAGTCTCAATTTTACGATCAGCCTTGTCTTTTAGGGAGGGTGCAATTTTTCTTGAAAGCCTGGCTACTGATGCATCCACTATCGTGGATTTTCCAATTTTTTTCTGTCCTGCGGAGGAAAATGAAAGGATGATAACAACTGTTTAGGGATTTGAAATTTCCTATCAGGACTAACCCACTGTTCTTCAAAGAGGGTATTAAGGGGGTCATTCTGACCCGTTCGCTCGCTGCGTTTCAGCACAGCAGAGCAAACGGGTCTCTACTGAGCATGCGCTGGCGCATGCCAAACGGCCGAAGGCCATAGCAGGGATGTGATCGCCTCTGCTTGATTGACAGGCAGAGGTGATCGCTGGGCGGGAGGGGGCGGAACGGCGGCATGTGGCCTCCATTTCGTGGGTTTGGTCCAGCCAATGCAGGCGTGGCCGGACCAAACGGGGGGCAGGCTGCAGCGGCTGCATGATGTCACGCAGCCGCTGCGGGCCAGGAAGCGATGAGTAGCTCCCAGCCAGCACGCTAAAGCTGCTCTGGCCGGGAGCTACTCTTGAAGTGCAAAGGCATGGCCGCTGTGCGATGCCTTTGCACTTCTGCAAGGGGGGGCCTGACTGACATGCAGGGTGGGCTAGCCCTGTGCTTGGCGTCCCCCCGCATGTCAGGGAAGAAATTTAGCAGAGCTACGATCAACTCGGAATGACCCCTAAGTTCCTTTGACACAGGAAAAGTGGCTGAGGATTTTTTTTTTTTTATATTAAAATAAGATTCCTCCGTCTCCTCTTTCACCTTATCAGGGATATTTAGAACTTCTCTAATAGCTTCTATGAGAGCCTCTATTCCCTGCGACAGTGTACCCTCCCCCACCTCTGAGTCCACCTCGCCCTCCTCCCTTTCTGACCCCTCATCATCCGAGTCAAACTGCAGGATATGGATCAAAGTGCGTTTTTGCTGACAAATGGCAGGGGACTGAGACACTGGTTTGGGTACTGAGTCTCTTTTCATAAACTCAGTCATAGATTGTCTTAAGTATTGTGTCTCTTTCTCGGTCCGAGATAACTTAGTAGAGATTGTGGAAATAATCCCCTAATGGAGTCCAGCCATGCTGGTTCTGCCCAACTAGCCAGGGCAGGTATACTACATTGAGTACACCCTAGTGAACCCACTAGGGAAGAGGAACACTGTGCCTTACATGAAACACACTCTTTCCCTGACATACTGCATAGTGACAGCACGCACACACAGGAAAAGGTTAAATGCACAATTAACCCACAAAGAGCCAATCCAGGGAGACACAGAGGGAGTATGGAACCAGCACACGGCACCCTTAATGCTAATGCCAAGCTTAGCCGGGTTGCAGACTAAGTACCTAGATTAGGGACTTAGTACACTAATAAGCGCTCCCCCTTCCCTGCTATCACCCCCTGGTACCGCTGAAGTAATCTGGAGTCTCTCCGGAGGAGTTGCACGTCCCTGTCAGTCAGTGTCTGTGTCAGCTGCACAGGGAAAATGGTGCTGGTGAGCTGCTGGATCCGCTCATAGTGAAGCCCCGCCCCTTCAATGGCGCACGGTCTTCCCGCTCTTTTTTTTATACTGGCTGTATGTGTCAAAGTGCATAAAATGAAGACAGACTCCTTTTATGGCTTTGTTGCCAGTCTGGGTACTGTGTCCGCTGTTCAGCGTCTGTGTCCTTACACAGCGGGAGTCGCAGTTTGCCCCGTTTAGAAGCCATACGTCTCCGTACCCTCATGCCACCATAATAGCCGGCAACCCGCTACCTGGGATGCCGGCTTAGTACTCCCCACTCTTCTTTCTTCTGGCTCTGTTAGGGGTGGCGGTGTGCTGTGGGACTGTACGCTCGCCGTGGTGGAGCTTGCAAATAGTTCCCTCAGGAGCTCAGTGTCCTGTCAGTGGGGAACGGGACCATTAACCCTGAGAGAGGTTGGGCCATTTCCCCCCTAACTCCCATGAAACAGGCAGGCTGGTGCAATCCAGTTCAGCCTGAAAACAACAAACACAACACAGAAAATAAATGCAGAAAACTCTTAAGGATCTTCTATAGATGTGACCGACACTTCCGGGCACATTTTCTAAACTGAGTCTGGTAGGAGGGGCATAGATGGAGGAGTCAGCGCACACGATTACTTTCTTAAAGTGTCCATCGCTCCTAGTGGACCCTTCTATACCCATGGTACTAAATGGATTCCCAGTATCCCCAAGGACGTAAGAGAAACAGGGTCGAGTAATAACCTCTGCCTCTCTAGGACTGAGGTATCGGCACAACCACTCCTGTACTCAGGAGAGAACTGACAATTGTTTGCAAAGCTTGCGCCTTTAATGGATCTGAAGGTAGAGCCAAGGTGCAAAACTGGCAAGGGGGACATCTCTTGAAAGAGATAGCGTACCCGTGAGAGACAACTTCCAGCACCCATGCATCTGAAGTGGTCTTTAACCAGACCTGGGCGAACTGTAGAAGTCTGCCTCTCACCCTGGGGTCCCCCAGTGGGAGGCCCGCCCCGTCATGCAGCAGGCTTGTCTTGTTTAGAAGCAGGCTGACGGGCTGCCCAGGATTGTTTGGACTTGGGCTTTGTGGTTTTGGGAGCACAAGATTGTCTCAGGTATGCCTGACCTTCTGCTTTCCCTTGAGGCCGATAGGAACGAAAAAGTGGTACCTTTTGCCTTCTGTGCAGAAGGACTAGAATTTGGGAGAAAAGCATTCTTAGCAGCTGCTAACTCAGACACAATTTTATTCAGGTCATCCCCAAACAAAATGTCCCCAGTAAATGGGGGGTACCTCCAACGTCTTTTTGGAGTCTAGGTCCACTTTCCATGACCTCAACCACAGAATACAGCGAGCTAGAACAGACATAGTCGACACCTTGCCAGCCAACACACCCACCTCAGAGGACGCCTCCTGAATGTAATAGGCGGCGGTGATAATGTGAGACAGGTATTGTCTGGCATTGTCAGAAATATCCTCGGGCAGCTCTTCCTCTAATGCCTGATCCCATGCTTCAATACCTTTTGCAGCCCAGGAGGCAGCAATAGTGGGCCTATGCACTGCTCCTGTAAGGGAGTAAATAGACTTCAGGCATCTCTCCACATGCTTATCTGTCAGTTCCTTCAGTGAGGTGACAGTGGTGACAGGCAGAGTAGATGACACCACAAGGTGGGTGACGTGAGAATCCACCGGCGGTGAATTTTCTCACTTGCTACATAACTCTGCAGTGAGAGAATAGCGAGCCAAGGCCCGTTTAGGCAGAGGGAATTTCTTCCCTGGAGTAGACCAGGGTTCCTGTCTGATGTCCACTAAATGATCAGAATGGGGTAACAGAGTTTTAGCTACCTTCTGCTGTTTAAACATGTCAATTTTCTTGGTGACAGTAGTGGGTTCCTCACAGGGCCGGTGCAAGGTCTCTCTGCACCCTAGGCAAATCTTCAGCCTAGCACCCCCTAACCTGCAACCCCACCCATCACCACCTGCCAGAGGGGAGATGTAGGTGGCCACTAGGTGGGCTAGGGTGATTTGCATCATTATACATATACAGAAAAAAATGGACAACACTCTCGGACTTTTAAAATGATAAAATATATTGTAAACAAGTCACAAAATTTAGTGACTTTGTTCACAATATACTTTTACTTTTAAATGTCCTTGAGTGCCGTCTATACTTTATATACTGTATAATACTGTATATGGGGTATTGTGAGGATATTTAATTAGGGCTGGGTACAGGATGCCATCAGTCAGAATACCAAGAGCAGCATCCTGACCAATATAATACCTACAATTTAAATTAAATTAATTAACCTTACCTTAACCCTCCCTCCCCGCAGCCTAACTCTCCCCGGCATACTAACATTCTGGATGTCGGCTGTCCATTTAATTGTATATGCATATACATAAATATTCACACACATACATATATTTGTATGCTTCTTATTGTGTTTAAACCCCCCCATCTGTAAGTTCATTACTAACACACATACAGAGACACACTTTAGTTTTTTGCTAGATGAAGTCAGTGGTGCCCTCCAGTGACTGGCGCCCCTAGAGCTGCCTAATGGTAGAGCCGGCCCTGGTTCCTCATTATCAGTGATTTGTAGGATTTTCTTAATAGCAACCACTAGAGCAGGGATGTCAATTTGCATTGTAGAATCCTCATCAGAAACGCCTGATTCAGTGTCTGACAGGACAGTATGCTCCCCCTCCTCTTCAGATGAAACATCAGAGAAGTATGTGGACTGTGAGGAGGAAGTAGCCTGCTTAGATGACCCAGAGGCAAGGGAGTGACCTGGAGTGAATTTCTGTCTAACCAGGACTGATTTAATTGTTGCAGCTGGTTAGATAAATGTTCTGCCCAAGGTGGATTAACCATAGGGACAATATGTGGCTGTAGTGGCACAGGTGGTCCCATAGGGGGCATAAGGCATTCTACCAGAGTACCTAGTAGGTTAGTGAATGCAGCCCAGGGTGGCTCCTGAGTAGACCCAGGAGCTGCGGACTGACTAGGAGGTGTATGACACATAGTACATAGACCATCATACAAAACATCCCCTTATGGTAAATGCCTGGAGCATGCTCTGCATGATGCAGGAACTTCCCCTGATTTACTGCCCTTTCTGTTAGACATTATGCAAAAATCCAACAACAGAGCAACCTAGTCGGATAAAGCCAGACTAAGTACAATACCTGCGAATAAATCTGGTATTATGTGACTGAGTACCAGTAGATTATGCATATTGGATAAATACTGTGATGCACTATATTAGCGGACCCAGACGCACCTAGCCTCTTAGGATACAGAATATAGTGACAGTTACATCTGGGAAACACTGAAAGTGAAACCACACAGCAGATACAGGCACACACAGTCACAGCCAAGAAATGCAGAAGCAGAAATGAGGCTGCACCGGACTAGAATATATATAGAACTATTGTGAACTACATAGAGGCACTGCTACAGTCATTTGTACTAACTCTTTGTAAAATAATTTTGGCCCAGTCCTGGGAAATAATTGTCATATGAGCTTTTGAATAAGCTAAGTGATAACCCATGAGGTGAAATATAATCTGATACCATTCTGATAATTTATCTACTTATCAAAGATTTACTATGATGATTATCTGTATTGAAGTCTCTTGATTGTAAAGCCCCTGATGAAGTCCGTAGGATGAAACGCATTGGGGTTTTGAGACAACGATTTTGTCATTTCTTCAAAGAAGAGTCATTGTCATAATGCTGTATGACTAAAATGGAACATTGTTCTTAATCATCGCATGAACAAAGCATCATTGACTGTCATTTGATGATTTCAAACAGTTTTATTTATTGCATTTTATAAAATAAAATTATTTTTTAAGAAGAACATTTAAGTGTACAATTATACTGTTATACACCAGAGCACTAGTCTTAGCTCCTTTGGGAAATTCCTTTTATTATCTTTGTTCTGTACCCCACCTAACAGGAGGTAATTCCCGAGGTTTTAGCTTATCCACTTATCTAGTGCGGTAATAGGGTCTACGTTCGAAATTTATATATCTATATATATATATATATATATATATATATATACACACACACACACACATACATATACATATATACACATATACACATATATACATATATATACACACACACATGTACGCAATGTCCAGCACTCTGCTAGTGATTCAATATGTTGGGGTGCCAGGCTTGTGGATGAATGACAAATAAAAAATGGATAATTGGCACTCCACAGACTTTCAATAGAATCAACACAACCAATGGTTATGGCTCCAAGGTTTCATGTATTTTCTACGTTTTTTCAAGAAATAAAATTTTTATTTATTCCTTGAAAAAAACTGTAGAAAATACATGAAACGTTGAAGCCATAACCGTTGGTTGTGTTGATTCTATTGAAAGTCTGTGGACTGCCGACTATCCATTTTTTAACATAGTAACATAGTAATTGAGTTTGAAAAGAGGCAAAATGCCCATCGCGTTCAACCTGTACTTTGTATTAAGTTGAGTTGATTTTAATGTACCTGCTGAAGAATGTTTTATGGCCCTCATTCCGAGTTGATCGCTCGCAAGGCGAATTTAGCAGAGTTGCTCAGGCTAAGCCTACGCCTACTGGGAGTGTATCTTAGCTTCTTAAAATTGCGACCGATGTATTCGCAATATTGCGATTACAAACTACTTAGCAGTTTCAGAGTAGCTTCAGACTTACTCGGCATCTGCGATCAGTTCAGTGCTTGTCGTTCCTGGTTTGACGTCATAAACACACCCAGCGTTCGCCCAGACACTCCTCCGTTTCTCCGGCCACTCCTGCATTTTTTCCGGAAACGGTAGCGTTTTTATCCACACGCCCCGAAAACGCTGTGTTTCCGCCCAGTAACACCCATTTCCTGTCAATCACACTACGATCGCCGGAGCGAAGAAAAAGCCGTGAGTAAAAATCCTAACTTCATTGTAAAATTACTTGGCGCAGTCGCAGTGCGATTATTGCGCATGCGTACTAAGCGGAATTTCACTGCGATGCGATGAAAATTACCGAGCGAACGACTCGGAATGAGGGCCTATGACTAGTGACTACAAATCACGTTATACCCGGATTAACAACTTCAATATTTAAAATTTTGTAACCTTGGATATCCTTTTCAATCAGAAATTCATCCAATCCCCTTTTAAATGCATTTACAGTGTCCACCATTACCACCTTCCCTGGCAAGGAATTCCAAATCCTTATTGCATATATATATATATATATATATATATATATTAGAGATGAGCGGGTTCGGTTCGTCAAGATCCGAACCCCCCAAACTTCACCTATTTTTCACGGGTCCGAGGCAGCCTCGGATCTTCCCGCCTTGCTCGGTTAACCCGAACGAGGACTAACGTCATCATCCCGCTGTCTAATTTTTGCGAGATTCGTATTCCATATAAAGAGCCGCGCGTCGCTGCCATTATCACTCGTGCATTGGAGATTGAACAGAGAGGACGTGGCTACGTTCTCTGCCTGAAAAGCTCAATATCTGTGCTCAGTGTGCTGCAAATATCTGTGCTCAGTGTGCTGCAAATATCTGTGCTCAGTGTGCTGCTGATATCTATGTTCTCTGCCTGAAAAGCTCCACATCTGTGCTTAGTGTGCTGCAAATATCTACGTTCTCGGCCTGAAAAGCTCCATATCTGTGCTGCATTGTTTGTGAGCAGTATAGTAGTACAGTGCAGCATTTTGGGGACCACCAGTATATATATATAGTAGTACAGTACAGTAGGCCATTGCTGTATCTTGCAGCTCCGTTTCACTTCAAGTATCCATATCTGTGCTGCATTGTTTGTGAGCAGTATAGTAGTACAGTGCATTTGGGGACCAACAGTATATATATAGTAGTACAGTACAGTAGGCCATTGCTGTATCTTGCAGCTCCATGTCACTTCAAGTATCCATATCTGTGCTGCATTGTTTGTGAGCAGTATAGTAGGCCAGTGCAGCATTTTGGGGACCAACAGTATATAGTTGTACAGTACAGTAGTCCATTGCTGTATCTTGCAGCTCCGTGTCACTTCAAGTATCCATATCTGTGCTGCATTGTTTGTGAGCAGTATAGTAGTATAGTGCAGCATTTTGGGGACCAACAGTATATAGTTGTACAGTACAGTAGTCCATTGCTGTATCTTGCAGCTCCGTGTCACTTCAAGTATCCATATCTGTGCTGCATTGTTTGTGAGCAGTATAGTAGTACAGTGCAGCATTTTGGGGACCACCAATATATATATAGTAGTACAGTACAGTAGTCCATTGCTGTATCTTGCAGCTCCGTGTCACTTCAAGTATCCATATCTGTGCTGCATTGTTTGTGAGCAGTATAGTAGTACAGTGCAGCATTTTGGGGACCACCAGTATATATATAGTAGTACAGTACAGTAGGCCATTGCTGTATCTTGCAGCTCCGTGTCACTTCAAGTATCCATATCTGTGCTGCATTGTTTGTGAGCAGTATAGTAGTACAGTCCAGCATTTTGGGGACCAACAGTATATAGTTGTACAGTACAGTAGTCCATTGCTGTATCTTGCAGCTCCATGTCACTTCAAGTATCCATATCTGTGCTGCATTGTTTGTGAGCAGTATAGTAGTACAGTGCAACATTTTGGGGACCACCAGTATATATATAGTAGTACAGTACAGTAGTCCATTGCTGTATCTTGCAGCTCCGTGTCACTTCAAGTACCCATATCTGTGCTGCATTGTTTGTGAGCAGTATAGTAGTACAGTGCAGCATTTTGGGGACCACTAGTATATATATATAGTAGTACAGTAAGGTAGTCCATTGCTGTATCTTGCAGCTCCGTGTCACTTCAAGTATCCATATCTGTGCTGCATTGTTGTGAGCAGTATATATAGTAGTACAGTGCAGCATTTTGGGGACTGACCAACAGTATATAGTTGTACAGTACAGTAGGCCATTGCTGTATCTTGCAGCTCCGTGTCACTTCAAGTATCCATATCTGTGCTGCATTGTTGTGAGCAGTATATATAGTAGTACAGTGCAGCATTTTGGGGACTGACCAACAGTATATAGTTGTACAGTACAGTAGGCCATTGCTATTGATATAATAATATTACAGGCATATAATTCCACACATTAAAAAATGGAGAACAAAAATGTGGCGGGTGAAATAGGGAAAGATCAAGATCCACTTCCACCTAGTGCTGAAGCTGCTGCCACTAGTCATGGCAGAGACGATGAAATGCCATCAACGTTGTCTGCCAAGGCCGATGCCCAATGTCATAGTAGAGAGCATGTAACATCCAAAAAGCAAAAGTTCAGTAAAATGACCCAAAAATCTAAATTAAAAGTGTCTGAGGAGAAGCGTAAACTTGCCAATATACCATTTACGACACGGAGTGGCAAGGAACGGCTGAGGCCCTGGCCTATGTTCATGGCTAGTGGTTCAGCTTCACATGAGGATGGAAGCACTCATCCTCCCACTAGAAAAATGAAAAGAGTTAAGCTGGCAAAAGAACAGCAAAGAACTGTGCGTTCTTCTAAATCACAAATCCCCAAGGAGAGTCCAATTGTGTCGGTTGCGATGCCTGACCTTCCCAACACTGGACGGGAAGAGGTGGCTCCTTCCACCATTTGCACGCCACCTGCAAGTGCTGGAAGGAGCACCCACAGTCCAGTTCCTGATAGTCAAATTGAAGATGTCACTGTTGAAGTACACCAGGATGAGGATATGGGTGTTGCTGGCGCTGAGGAGGAAATTGACAAGGAGGATTTTGATGGTGAGGTGGTTTGTTTAAGTCAGGCACCCGGGGAGACACCTGTTGTCCGTGGGATGAATATGGCCATTGACATGCCTGGTCAAATTACAAAAAAAAATCACCTCTTCGGTGTGGAATTATTTTAACAGAAATGCGGACAACAGGTGTCAAGCCGTGTGTTGCCTTTGTCAAGCTGTAATAGGTAGGGGTAAGGACGTTATTCACCTAGGAACATCCTTCCTTATACGTCACCTGGAGTGCATTCAGCAGAAGTCATTGACAAGTTCAAAAACTTTGGATGACAGCGGAAGCAGTCCACTGACGACAACTAAATCCCTTCTTCCTCTTGTACCCAAGCTCCTGCAAACCACACCACCAACTCCCTCAGTGTCAATTTCCTCCTTAGACAGGAATGCCAATAGTCCTGCAGGCCATGTCACTGGCAAGTCTGATGAGTCCCTACTGGGATTCCTCTGATTCCTCCGATGGATCCTTGAGTGTAACGCCTACTGCTGCTGGTGCTGCTGTTGTTGCTGCTGGGAGTCGATCGTCATCCCAGAGGGGAAGTCGGAAGACCACTTGTACTACTTCCAGTAAGCAATTGACTGTCTAACAGTCCTTTGCGAGGAAGATGAAATATCACAGCAGTCATCCTGTTGCAAAAGCGGATAACTCAGGCCTTGGTAGCTGTGTTGGTGTGAGACGTGTGTCCGGTATCCACCGTTAATTCACAGGGACTTAGAGAATTTATTGAGGTAGTGTGTCCCCGGTACCAAATCCCATCTAGGTTCCACATCTCTAGGCAGGTGATACTGAGAATGTACAGACGTCAAGAAAAGACTCTCCAGTGTCCTAAAAAATGCAGTTGTACCCAATGTCCACTTAACCACGGACATGTGGACAAGTGGAGCAGGGCAGACTCAGGACTATATGACTGTGACAGCCCACTGGGTAGATGTATTGCCTCCCGCAGCAAGAACAGCAGCGGCGACACCAGTAGCAGCATCTCGCAAACGCCAACTCGTTCCTAGGCAGGCTACGCTTTGTATCACCGCTTTCCATTAGAGGCACACAGCTGACAACCTCTTACGGAAACTGAGGAACATCATCGCAGATTGGCTTACCCCAATTGGACTCTCCTGGGGATTTGTGACATCGTACAACGCCACCAATATTGTGCGTGCGTTACATGTGGGCAAATTACAGCACGTCCCATGTTTTGCACATACAATTAATTTGGTGGTGCAGAATTTTTTTTAAAATGACAGGGGCGTTCAAGAGATGCTGTCAGTGGCCCGAAGAATTGCGGGCCACTTTCGGCATTCAGCCACCGCGTGCCGAAGACTGGAACACCAGCAAACACTCCTGAACCTGCCCCTGCATCAGCTGAAGCAAGAGGTGGTAACGAGGTGGAATTCAACCTTCTATATGCTTCAGAGGATGGAGGAGCAGCAAAAGGCCATTCAAGCCTATACATCTGCCTACGATATAGGCAAAGGAGGGGGAATGCACCTGACTCAAGCGCAGTGGAGAATGATTTCAACGTTGTGCAAGGTTCTGCAACCCTTTGAACTTGCCACACGTGAAGTCATTTCAGACACTGCCAGCCTGAGTCAGGTCATTCCCCTCATCAGGCTTTTGCAGAAGCAGCTGGAGAGATTGAAGGAGGAGCTAAAACGGAGCGATTCCGCTAGGCATGTGGGATTTGTGGATGGAGCCCTTAATTCGCTTAACCAGGATTCACGGGTGGTCAATCTGTTGAAATCAGAGCACTACATTTTGGCCACCATGCTCGATCCTAGGTTTAAAGCCTACGTTGTATCTCTCTTTCCGGCAGACACAAGTCTGCAGAGGTTCAAAGACCTGCTGGTGAGAAAATTGTCAACTCAAGCGGAACGTGACCCGTCAACAGCTCCTCCTTCACATTCTCCCGCAACTGGGGCTGCGAGGACAAGGATAAGAATTCCGAGCCCACCCGCTGGCACTGATGCAGGGCAGTTGGGAGCGAGTGCTGACATCTGGTCCGGCCTAAAGGACCTGCCAACGATTACTGAGATGTCGTCTACTGTCACTGCATATGATTCTGTCACCATTGAAAGAATGGTGGAGGATTATATGAGTGACTGCATCCAAGTAGGCACGTCAGACAGTCCGTATGTATACTGGCAGGAAAAAGAGGCAATTTGGAGGCCCTTACACAAACTGGCTTTATGTTACCTAAGTTGCCCCCCCTCCAGTGTGTACTCTGAAAGAGTGTTTAGTGCAGCCAGTCACCTTGTCAGCGATCGGCGTATGAGGTTACTTTCCACAAAATGTGGAGAAGATGATGTTCATCAAAATGAATTATAATCAATTCCTCCGTGGAGACATTCACCAGCAATTGCCTCCAGAAAGTACACAGGGACCTGTGATGGTGGATTCCAGTGGGAACAAATTAATACTCTGTGAGGAGGGGGATATACACAGTGAAAGGGGTGAGGAATCGGAGGATGATGATAAGGTCGACATCTTGCCTCTGTAGAGCCAGTTTGAGCAAGGAGAGATTGATTGCTTCTTTTTTTTGGTGGGGGCCCAAACCAACCAGTCATTTCCGCCACAGTCGTGTGGCAGACCCTGTGGCTGAAATGATGGGTTTGTTAAAGTGTGCATGACCTGTTTATACAACATAAGGGTGGGTGGGAGGGCCCAAGGACAATTCCATCTTTTTGTTTTGTTTATATTTGTATCATGTGATGTTTGGGGACAATTTTTTTGAGTGCCATCCTGTCTGACACTGCAGTGCCACACCCAGATGGGCCAGGTGTTTGTGCCGCCCACTTGGGTCGCTTAGCTTAGTCGTCCAGCGACCTCAGTGCAAATTTTAGGACTAAATATAATATTGTGAGGTGTTCAGAATAGACTGGAAAGGAGTAGAAATTATGGTTATTGAGGTTAATAATACTATAGGATTAAAATTACCCCCAAATTCTATGATTTAAGCTGTTTTTGAGGGGTTTTTGAAAAAAAAAACACCCGAATCCGAAACACACCCGAATCCGACAAAAAATTTTCAGGGAGGTTTTGCCAAAACGCCTCCGAATCCAAAACACGGCCGCGGAACCGAATCCAAAACCAAAACCCGAAAAATTTCCGGTCTACATCTCTAATATATATATATATATATATATATATATACAGGTTGAGTATCCCTTATCCAAAATGCTTGGGACCAGAGGTATTTTGGATATGGGATTTTTCCGTATTTTGGAATAATTGCATACCATAGTGAGATATCATGGTGATGGGACCTAAATATAAGCACAGAATGCATTTATGTTACATATACACCTTATACACACAGCCTGAAGGTCAGTTTAGACAATATTTTTTATAACTTTGTGCATTAAACAAAGCGTGTGTACATTCACACAATTCATTTATGTTTCATATACACCTTATACACACAGCCTGAAGGTCATTTAATACAATATTATTAATAACTTTGTGTATTAAACAAAGTTTGTGTACATTAAGCCATCAAAAAACAAAGGTTTCACTATCTCACTCTCACTCAAAAAAGTCTGTATTTCGGAATATTCCGTATTTCGGAATATTTGGATATGGGATACTCAACCTGTATATACATATGTATACATACACACACATAATAATAATAATAGAGCACCCTCCCTTAACACTTGAAAATAAAATATAAAGCAAGGAATCTATGCAGGGCAGCAAATAACAGAACAGTAGCAGAGTAACTTAAAATAGGATTTTAATTACCTACCGGTAAATCCTTTTCTCGTAGTCCACAGAAGATGCTGGAGTCCATATTAGTAACATGGGGTATAGACAGGTGCACCAGGAGCCATGGGCACTTTAAGTGTTTGATAGTGTGGGCTGGCTCCTCCCTCTATGCCCCTCCTACAAGACTCAGTATAGAAACTGTGCCTGAGGAGACAGACAACTTCGAGAGAAGAAATTTACACAGATAGTGGTGAGATTCACACCAGCTCACACATACAAGGCAAACCATGCTAACAGCTTGAAAACTCAGCAACAGCATCCTCTACAGACTACGAGAAAAGGATTTACCGGTAGGTAATTAAAATCCTATTTTCTCTTACGTCCTAGAGGATGCTGGGGTCCATATTAGTACCATGGGGATGTACCAAAGCTCCCAAATGGGAGGGAGAGCAAGGAGGCTCCTGCAGAACTGATTGACCAAAGTTTAGGTCCTCAGAGGCCAAAGTATCGAACTTGTAGAACCTAGAAAACGTGTTCGACCCCGACCAAGTAGCCGCTCGGCAAAGCTGTAAAGCCAATACACCCCGGGCAGCCGCCCAGGAAGAACCCACCTTACCAATAGAGTGGGTCTTAACAGATTTAGGACACGGCAATCCTGCTGTAGAATAAGCATGCTGGATAGTGAACCTGATCCAGCGAGAAATCGTCTGTTTAGAAGCAGGACATCCAATTTGCTTGGGATCATACAGGACAAACAGAGATTCCGACTTCCTGTGACGAGCAGTCCTCTTCACATAGATCTTCAGAGCCCTTACAGCATCCAAGGACTTTGAGTGAACTGAGGAGTCAGTAGCCACTGGCACCACAATAGGCTTGTTGATCTGAAAAGCCGACACAACCTTTGGAAGGAACTGCTGACGCATCCTGAGCTCAGCTCTATCTTCATGAAAGATTAAGTAGGGGCTTTTACAAGACAAAGCCCCCAATTCCGACACACGTCTAGCAGAAGCTAAGGCCAACAAGGTGACAGCCTTCCATGTAAGAAACTTGACATCAACCTCCTGTAAAGGCTCGATCCAATTCGATTGCAGGAACTGCAGCACCACGTTAAGATCCCAGGGTGCCGTAGGAGGCACAAAGGGAGGTTGGATGTGCAGAACCCCTTTCAAGAAAGTCTGAACCTCAGGGAGGGAAGCCAGTTGTTTCTGGAAGAAAATGGACAAGGCCGAAATCTGGACCTTTTATGGATTCCAAACGCAGGCCCACATCCACACCTGCTTGCAGGAAGAGGAGAAACCGTCCAAGTTGAAACTCCACCATAGGAAACTTCTTGGATTCACACCAAGACACATACTTTTTCCAAATGCAATGGTAATGCTTTTACGTTACTCCTTTTCTAGCCTGTATCAGGGTAGGAATGACCTTGCTTGGAATGCCCTTCCTAGCTAAGATCTGGCGCTCAACCTCCATGCCGTCAAACGTAGCTGTGGTAAGTCTTGATAAACGAACGGCCTCTGTATCAGAAGGTCCTCACGAAGAGGAAGAGGCCTCGGATCTTCCAGCAGTAATTCCAGAAGATCCGCATACCAAGCCCTTCTCGGCCAGTCCGGAGCAATGAGTATTGCCTGAACTCTTGTTCTCTTTATGAGCTTTAGAATCCTTGGAATGAGTGGAAGTGGAGGTTACACGTACACTGACTTGAATACCCACAGAGTTACCACCGCCACTGCTTGCGGGTCTCTCGACCTGGAAGAGTACCTCCAAAGCTTCTTGTTGAGACAGGATGCCATCATGTCTATTTGAGGTACACCCCAAAGACTTGTTACTTCCGTGAACACCTCCGGATGGAGACCCCTCTCTCCTGGAAGCCACCACGTGCTTTTCTGCCCAGAGGATGATTCTTGTTACCTCTGACATTGCAGCTCTGCTCTTCGCTCCGCACTGTCGGTTTATGTAGGCCACTGTTGTTACATTGCCTGACTAAACTTGAATGGCCTGATCTTGTAGAAGGTTTGCCAGTTGTAGAAGACCATTGTACATGGCTCTTAGTTCCAGGATATTTATTGGAAGAATGGATTCCAGATTTGACCACCTTCCTTGGAAGGTTTCCCCTTGGGTGACTGCGCCTCAACCTCTGAGACTTGCATCCATGGTTAGAACGATCCAGTTCTGAATCCAGAACCTGCGTCCCTCGAGAAGGTAAGGCAGCTGTAGCCACCACCGGAGTGAAATCATGGCTTTCGGCGACAGACGTATCCTCTGGTGCATGTGTAGGTGAGATCCCAACCACTTGTCCAGGAGATCCAGTTGGATGGACCGTGCATGAAATCTTCCGTACTGTACAGCCTCGCAAAAGGCAACCATCTTCCCCAGAAGGCGAATGCACTGAAGAACCGATACCCGGGCAGGTCTCAATACATACCGAACCATCGTTTTTATCACCAACGCTGTTTCCACCGGTAGAAATACCCTGTGCACTTCCATGTCGAGGATCATCCCTAGGAAAGACAATCTTTTTGTCGGCACCAAATGACTTTGGAAGATTCAGGATCCATCCGTGTTCCCTGAGCAGTCGAGTCGTGAGAGCAATGGACTGCAACAACCTCTCCCTGGAAGATGCCTTTATCAGCAGATCGTCCAGATATGGAATTATATTCACCCCCTGCTTGCGGAGGAAAATCATCATCTCTGCCATTACCTTGTTGAACACCCTCGGTGCTGTGGAGAGGCAGAATGGCAGTGCATGGAACAGATAGTGACAGTCCAACAGCGCAAATCTGAGATAAGCCCGGTGTGGCAGCCAAATCGGAATGTGGAGGTACGCATCCTTGATATCTAAAGATACCAGAAACTCTCCCTCCATCAGCTCTGAGATCACCGCTCTCACAGACTCCATTTTGAACTTGAATTTTCTTAGATAAGGGTTTAACGACTTCAGGTTCAAAATTGGCCTGACCGAACCATCCGGTTTCGGTACCACGAATAGGTTTGACTAATAACCATTGTTTATCAGATGAGGTGGAACTAGGACAATGACATCTGACCTTTCTAATTTTTGAAAGGCTTCCTTAAGTATAGCCCTGTCTGTCAGCAAAGCTGGCAAGCCTGATTTGAAGAATTTGTGAGGTGGGAGCTCTTGAAACTCCAGTCTGTACCCTTGGGACACAATATCCTGCACCCAGGGATCCAGCCCGGATGACACCCAGACGTGACTGAAACATCTGAGTCTCGCTCCCACCGTTCTCCAGGGAGTGAGGTCCACCGTCATGCTGAGGATTTTGAGGAAACAGAGGCAGGTTTCTGTTCCTGGGAACCTGCGGGTGCAGGTCTATTGGATTTTGCTCGACCACCTCTGAAGAAAGTGGTAGGAGTTTTGGACTTCTAGCCTTTGCGGTCCGAAAGGACTGTGTCTTGGACATAGAAAAGGGTTTCTTCGTCGTCTGAGTGGCTGAGGGAAGAAAGGTTGACTTACCAGCGGTTCCCGTGGAGATCCACGCATCCAATGCTTCCCCAAATAGAGCCTGACCTGTGAAGGGTAGGTTCTCCACACTTCTCCTGGATTCCACGTTGGCAGACCATTGGCGTAGCCACAGTCCCCTGCATGCTGAGACAGCCATGGACGATGTCCTTGCAGTCAGATTACTCAGGTCCTTCATGGCATCCACCATGAACCCCACAGAATCCTGTATGTTACATAAAAACATGTTAATGTCACTTCTATCCATAGTATCTAATTCCGCAAGCAATATGCCTGACCACTTTACTATGGCTTTAGAAATCCACGCACAGGCAGTAGTACGCCTTAAAGCCACACCTGAAGCAGTGTATATGGATTTGAGCGTAGTCTCAATCTTGCGGTCTGCCGGTTCTTTCAACACAGTAGACCCAGGTACAAGTAAAACCACCATTTTTGACAGCCTAGAAACAGAGGCGTCCACTATAGGTGGGCTTTCCCACTTTTTCCTATCCTCCTCAGGGAAGGGAAAAGCGACAAGAACCCTCTTTGGGATCTGGAATTTCTTCTCCGGGTTTTCCCAGGATTTTTCAAATAACGTGTTCAATTCTTTAGACGCAGGGAACGTTAAGGGGGGCTTCTTGTTGTCAGTGAAATAAGCCTCCTAAACCTGTTCAGGGGGCTTGTTAGTAATGTGTAAAACATCCCTAATGGCCTCAATCATGAGCTGTACCCCTTTAGCAAGGGAAGCTTCACCCCCCCTCACCCCCCCTCACCTGCCCCCCCCCCCCCCCCCCCCGCATATCCCCATCACCATCTGCCGTGTCAGAGTCTGTATCCGTGTCAACTTGCATAATCTGGGCGAGGACACATTTCTTTCGGTATATACCTGGGTATTTTGATGAGGTAGTGGGGACAGAACCAGACAAAACCTCCACAGATTTTCTTAAAACCTGTGTTTCAGTCTCATTATGGGCTACCCTACAAGAAATCTGGGATAACATTTCCTTAATGGAAGCCAACCAATGTGGCTCAGATTCAGAAGGCTGAGACATGATATTACATTCCTGAGTACAGGGAATGGATTCCTCTGGAGAAGATACATATTCACAAGACACAGAGTCCCTGGACATTGTTATGTGAGAAATTTGCATACACACACACATACACACACACACACACACACACACACACACACAGGAAAATGTAAATGGAGCCAGCACACACAGCGCCCCAGTCGGCAGTTATGAAATAACTGCCTGGCGCTGACTGTGCACCCTTAATAGACTACACAGTTATATACAGTCCCCCCCCCCCCCCCGCTTCTACAACCCCCTGGTACCGCACAGGATAGCTGGAGTTATGTGGTGGGGCAGCGCTCCCTGTCAGCGTCTCTTGATGTGGATCTACAGGGAGAAAATTGCGCTGGTGAGCTGCTGAGTCTGCTCTCAGAAGCTCCGCCCCCAAACATGGCGCGTCTTCCTGCACTTTGAATCTTTATACTGGCCTGAGGTAATGGCACTAGCAGCGGTACCTAAGTCCCTGATAGCCTGAGTGACCAGTTTTTCAAAGGTATTGCGCTGGCCCAGGGCACCCCTCACAGCGCCGCACCTGAGTACCACTGAGCCTGTCCAGAGCGCAGTGTCAAAACTGCGCTCCCACCCTGTTGCCACCATTCACACTGGCACCCCACTTGTCAGGTCACCGGTGAGACACTCACCACCGCGATCTTCTGGCTCTGTTAGGGGGTGGCAGCATGCTGCGGAAGCAAGCGGTCGCCTCAGGGGCTAACAATCATCACCCTCAGGAGCTTAATGTCCTGTCAGCGGAAATAGTGGCCATAAACCTCAGAGGATTGGACACTACTCCCCCCCCCCTAAGTCCCTCGAAGCAGGGGGGCTGTTGCCAGCAGTCTCCCTGTGCCTAATTTCTCTTAAAAAATAATAAAACCAAAGAAACTCTAGGAGCTTCCCTAGATGTGACCGGCTCCACCGGTAGGAGAGGCATAGAGGGGAGGAGCCAGCCCAAACTATTAAACTCTTAAAGTGCCCATGGCTCCTGGTGGACCCGACTATATACTATGGTGCTAACATGGACCCCAGCATCCTCTAGGACATAAGAGAAAACAGAGAAACACTTGTTTGTCAGTGCCCTCTCTCATCTGGTTGTGCTGACCATCTGTGTTGAGAAAACAATGAATACCTGCCTGCCAATCATCCAAATGTTAGTGGGGCAGTTCCAATATGAGGTGTTGGAAGCAAGAGTGCATTGAATGACTGTGTTCATTGCAATTCAATAAAAAAACAAAAACAAAAAACAACGGTTTGTTCAACAGGCCCAAAAAGGAGTAAGCATCTATTAAACATTTTCTTTACTAAAAGGGAATTTTAATTAGGTTGGTTGCTTGTTTCCAGTATTGAAAAAGTATGCAGGAAAAAAAAAATTCTTGTTCCAGCAAGATCATACTGTGCAAAGTGATTATAAAACTATGGGGGTAATTTAGACCTGATCGCTAGGATGCGTTTTTTGCATCCCTGCGATCAGGTAGTCGCTGTCTACAGGGGGAGGGAGAATTTACAGTGCAGGTGTACGATCGCATGTGCAGGAGTGCTGCACAAACAGAAGTTTGTGCAGTCTCTGCACAGCCCAGGACTTACTCAGCCGCTGCAATGATCGGGGCCGGAGCGGGCGTCACGAATCCTCCTACAAAACGCTATGTCCCTCCTGTGTTTTTCCAGACACTCCCTCAAAACGGTCAGTTGCCACTCACAAATGCCCTCTTCCTGTCAATCTTCTTGCGATCGCCGGTGTGATCGGCTTTTTCGCATCATCCCGTCCAGTGGCGGAACTAGCAAGCGGTGGGCCCAGGTGCGACAAAATGCTTTGGGCCCCACCTATCCCATCCAAGTCCACCCCCTAACCCCTGGAGATGATATGGTGAGGGTGACCTGCTCGGGGCCAGGGAAATGGATACCTAGCAACAGTGCCATAACTAAACATTTCAGCACTGTGTGTAAGAAACGGCATCGAAACCCCCCCTCTATGTAAAACAGGGGAAGTGCGCGCCGTAGGCGCGTGCAAAAAATATAGGGGCGTGGCCACAAAATAATACCAATTCATATAACGGTGCACAGTGGTCTCCATTATTCAAATTACGCCGGACAGTAGCACCACTACACCAGGTACAGCCCCTTTTACACATTACAGCGGACAGATTCCCCTTTTTTACACATTACGGCAGACAGCGTCCCCTTTTTACACATTACGGCAGACAGCATCCCCCTTTTTTACACATTACGGCAGACAGCGCCCCCTTTTTACACATTACAGCAGACAGCGTCCCCTTTTTACACATTACGGCAGACAGCGTCCCCTTTTTACACATAATGGCAGACAGCGTCCCCTTTTTTACACATTACAGCAGACAGTCCCCCTTTTTTACACATTACGGCAGACAGCGTCCCTTTTTACACATTACGGCAGACAGCGTGCCCTTTTTACACATTACGGCAGACAGCATCCCCTTTTTTACACATAATGGCAGACAGCGTCCCCTTTTTACACATAATGGCAGACAGCGTCCCCTTTTTACACATAATGGCAGACAGTGTCCCCTTTTTTACACATAACGGCAGACAGCATCCCCTTTTTACACATAACGGCAGACAGCGCCCCCTTTTTACACATTATGGCAGACAGCGTCCCCTTTTTACATATAACTGCAGACAGCGTCCCCTTTTTACATATAACAGCAGACAGCGTCCCCTTTTTTACACATAACGGCAGACAGCATCCCCTTTTTACACATTACGGCAGACAGCGTCCCCTTTTTACACATTACGGCAGACAGCGTCCCCCTTTTTACACATTACGGCAGACAGTGCCCCTTTTTACACATTGTGGCAGACAGACAGAATAGATAGATAGATAGATAGATAGATAGATAGATAGACAGACAGACAGAAAGAAAGAAAATTTTATACTTACTGTCTCCGCTGGCAGTCAGGCTCCTTGGTGCAGCTTGATGGCGGATGATGATCCCGGGCAGAGGAGAAGAAAGAGGAGGGAGGTGGAGGAGTGAGCCGCAGCAGCACAGTGTAATTGGTGGAGGCGCTGCTGCTGCTGTCCCTCTCCTTCATCATAGGCTGTCCTCCGCCACTGTAAATGCTGGGATGCGCTTCCCAGCATTCACAGCGGTGGAGGGCAGCCTATGGCGAAGGAGAGGGACAGCAGCAACAGCGCCTCCACCAATTACACTGCGCTGCTGCGGCTCCCTCCTCCACCTCCCCCCCCCCCCCCATCCCATCCCATGGCGCAGTGTTCCTCTCCTCGGCGGGCGGCTCATTCATTACATGCCGCGCTGGATTTGGGCCCCTGGACAGTGGCGGGCCCCAGTGCAAGGCACTTCTTGCACTGGCGGTAGTTCCGCCACTGATCCCGTCACATGCGCAGTTCAGACCTGATCGCCCACTGTTTCACAGCAGGGATCAGGTCTGAATTAGCCCGTTACAACCAATTCATCTATATAATCGAGTGACATGTTGCTTGCCACCCTCTCACTGCTGTGAGGTAAAGGGGACAGACCTGAAGGGGAGAACTCTGCAGCAGTGTAGGTAAGAATTACTGTAGTTATATCTCAACCCTTTCATGCATCTGCAATATTTGCATGTAGGCTGTTTTTACAAGATTGGTGTTCACAGTTTTTATTTATATACAGTGATTATGGTAGTGAATAAGATTTGGTAGTGCTGCCCTCAATTTTGGGCATATCTATGCTGCACTTAAGGGACAAAGGGGCAGATGTATTAAGCCTGGAGAAGGGATAAAGAAGTGCAAGGTGATAACACCAGTCAGTCAGCTCCTGTTATTTTTCAAAGCCGTAATGATTGGCTGGTGCGTTATCACCTTGCACTTATCACTGCTTTATCACTTCTTTAGCCTTTCTCCAGGTTAATACATTTGCCCCAATATCCAATACTTTTACCTTCTGTATAAAATAAATATACTGTATTTTGTGTTTTCACAAATTCATAATACTTATTGTACTGAATGGTTTGCTAGCCACTGCACCCTTCAGTAACTGTGGGAAGATGCAGAACAGAAAGAAGCCTGTAAGAATATGATTACTAAAAAATGTTTATTTGCTGTTAAATTATTAACAGCACAAATGGGTACTGAAGAAACAAAGTATTGGCTCCACTAGCACAACTAAGTTAATAAATATTTGACTATCATAGGTAGAGGGCAAATTCAATATTATTAAAAATGGGAATTTAATACCTACTGGTAATTCCTTTTCTCATAGTCCGTAGTGGATACTGGGGAACTGTACTTTAATACCATGGGTTATAGATCGGGTCCACTGGAGCCTGGCACTTTAAAAACCTTTAGTGTGTGTATGTGTGTGCTGGCTGCTCCCCTCTATGCCCCTCCAGCAGACTCAGTCTAGGAAACTGCCCGAGGAGACGGCCATAACATGAGAGAAGAAAATAGGTACAACAGCGGTAAGGCACGAAGCCAACACACAACCATAACTGAAATGGAGGGCACTAACCAGAACAGAGGATAGCAACACCAACCTAACCAGGATAGCAAAGCTATCCCAACAACATAAGGGGACCACAACGGCGGGCCAACCAAACACTTACTCAGGTAAGCGGGAATCGTAGCACTGAGGCGGGTGCCCAGTATCCACTACGGACTACGAGAACAGGAATTTCCGGTAGGTATTAAATTCCTATTTTCTCTAATGTCCTAGTGGATACTGGGGAACTGTGCTTTAGTACCACGGGGAAGTCCCAAAGCTCCCAAACGGGTGGGAGAGTGCTGAGACCCCTGTAAAACCGCCAGTAATGACCAAACTGAAGGTCATCACTGGCCAAGGTGTCGAACCGACAGAACTTAACAAATTTTTTCGAACCAGACCAAGTAGCAGCTCGGCACAACTGTAAAGCTGAGACAGCCCGGGCAGCCGCCAAGGAAGAGCCCACCGATCTCGTTGAGTGGGCCTGAATAGACGTCGGTAAAGGCAGAGCCGACGAAGTATAGGCTTGTTGAATGGTCAACATGAGCCAATTAGCAATTGATTGCTCAGAAGCCGGAAGACCAATCTTAGTGGCATCATAAAGGACAAACAGCGAATCAGATTTCCAATGATGAGCAGTCCCGGTTGACATAAACCTTCAGAGCCCTCACAACATCCAAGGACTCTGTACCAATGGAAGCGTCAGACAATACCGGAAACCACAATGGGTTGATTCACGTGAAAAGCTGACACCACTTTTGGCAAAAACTGAGGTCGGGACCTGAGTTCCGCCCTGTCTTCATGAAAAATCAAATAAGGGTTCTTACAAGATAAGGACCCCAATTCAGACGCCAATGCTAGTAAAATTATAAAAATTGCTCTTAAACCAATTTCATGGACATATAATAGACTCCTCAGCAAATGACCTTAACTAGGCAAAAGTCCATAAGATGATGTTTGGACAACAGGTCTAATTTACACCAAGACCAGTTTGTTTAGTTACCCATCAGGTGTTCCAATATATGGATCCGGATCAAGGTCCTTAACAGCGGGAAAGGATTCTGGTTCACAGTTAAATTCGGGATCCTGGTTCACAAATAGCATGTAGATGGGTGGTCCTGGGTTAGGAGCCTGGTGAAGCTGTCTTGAGTCACGTCCAATGGTAGGGAACACTGCTCCTAACCATTGGACGTGACTCAAGACAGCTTCACCAGGCTCCTAACCCAGGACCACCCATCTACATGCTATTTGTGAACCAGGATCCCGAATTTAACTTGGTCTAAGTAAGGAAGAATTCCAGGATTCATTTACAAATGGAACACAGCGTGCTGGACATTGAGGTGTCAAACAAAAAACGAACTGTGAACCAGAATCCTTTCCCGCTGTTAAGGACCTTGATCCGGATCCATATATTGGAACACCTGATGGGTAACTAAACAAACTGGTCTTGGTGTAAATTAGACCTGTTGTCCAAACATCATCTTATGGACTTTTGCCTAGTTAAGGTCATTTGCTGAGGAGTCTATTATATGTCCATGAAATTGGTTTAAGAGCAATTTTTATAATTTTACATATATATATATATATATCAGTCTGTTTTTATGAATAAATTCACATATCATTAGCATCAGTTGTATTAGCGCTGTAATTCACTTCTATTGTTTTTCTTTTGTTCTGGAGATTGACCTTCTCCAATCACAGCTGCTAGGAAAAAACCACTCATCTCTGCGCCTGTATATTGTATACTTGTTATATAATATATTTTTGCCAATGCTAGTAACATCACAGTCTTCCAGGTAAGAAATTTAAATTCCACCCTTTGTAAGGATTCAAACCAGTCCGATTGAAGAAAGACAAAACCACAGTGAGATCCCATGGAGCCGTGGGAGGTACGAAGGGCGGTTGCATATGAAGAACTCCTTTTATGAAAGTCTGTACTTCCGGCAACATTGCAAGTTGTTTGGGGAGAAAATAGCGCCGAAATCTGCACTTTGATGAAGCCTAAACATAGGCCCATATCCGTACCCACTTGCAGGAAAAATAGAAAGAGACCAATTCTAAATTCCTTTCTACTTTCACACCATGAAACATACTTTTTCCAGATACGATGATAATGTTTTGACGTAACCATCTTCTCGGCCTGGACCATAGTGGAAATAATCCTGGAGGGAAGACCTTTTCTGGCTAGACTCTCCCTCTCAACTTCCAAGCCGTCAAATGTAGCTGCGGTAAATCTGGATAAATGAATGGACCTTGCTGAAGAAGATATTTTCGAAGCAGCAGTGGCCGGATCCTCCAGAGCCATGGTTAGGAGGTCCAAGTACCACACCCATCAAGGCCAATCAGGTACACAAACTGGTACGTCCATGGTGTCGTCAGCGCGTCCACTGCTACAGCCTGCGGATCCCTCGCTCTGGAATGGTAACGGCATAGCTTCTTGTTGAGACGAGAAGCCATCAGATCTATTTGCGGACAGCCCCACTGGTGAATTAACTGTTGAAACAACTGGGGATGTAGGCTCCATTCTCCAGTCTGCTGAGGAAGTCTGCTTCCCAGTTGTCCACTCCTGGAATGAATATGGCTGAGATGGCTTTTGTGTTGGCCTCTCCCCAGCAGAGTATTTTTGACACTTCTCGTATCGCCACTCTGCTTCGTGTTCCCCCTTGTTGATTTATGTACGCCACCGCCGTGGTGTTGTCTGACTGAACCTGGATCGCTTGATCCCTCAGAAGATGGGAATCTTGCAGAAGAGCACTGTAAATTGCCCTGATTTCCAGGGTTTATCAGTAGGGCAGATTCCTGATTTGACCATGTCCCCTGGAACTGGGCCCCCTGGGTCACAGCCTCCCAAACCCAGAGACTAGCATCCGTTGTCAGTAGAATCCACGAGTGTATATTGAAATTCCTGCCTTCTACCAGGTGAGGAACTTGTAGCCACCATAATAGAGAAAAGGAGATTTATGGTAAGAACTTACCCTTGTTAAATCTCTTTCTGCGAAGTACACTGGATTTCACAGGGAATAACATCGGGGTGTAGAGTAGGATCTTGATACGAAGCACCAACAGGCTAAAAGCTTTGACTGTTCCCAGGATGCATAGCACCGCCTCCTCTATATCCCCGCCTCCAGGCACTGGAGCTCAGTTTTGTTAATCAGTCCAATGCAGTAGCAGGTAAAAGAAGCGACAACAGTTAGTAGCCACAGACATCACATTCTCACGACAGGCTAATGCCATTCCAACCCAAAGAAGCTAAGTGTGTCAGGGCGGGCGCCCTGTGGAATCCAGTGTACCTCGCAGAAAGAGATTTAACAAGGGTAAGTTCTTACCATAAATCTCTTTTTCTGCAGCAGGATACACTGGTATTCCACAGGGAATAACATCTGGGATGTCCTAAAGCAGTTCCTCATGGGAGGGGACGCACTGTAGCGGGCACAAGAACCCGGCTTCCTAAGGAAGCATCCTGGGAGGTGGAAGTATCGAAGGCATAGAACCTTATGAACGTGTTCACTGCGGACCACGTAGCCGCCTTGCACAATTGGTCAAGGGTCGCACCACGGCGGGCCGCCCAAGGAGGTCCAACAGACAGAGTAGAATGGGCTTTGATGGTAGCAGGAGCTGGAAGACCAGCCTGTACATAAGCTTGTGCAATCACCATTCTAATCCATCTGGCCAGGGTCTGCTTATTCGCAGGCCAGCCACGTTTGTGAAAACCAAAAAGTACAAAGAGAGAATCAGACTTCCTAATGGAGGCTGTACTCATCACATAGCTACGGAGAGCCCGTACCACATCCAAAGATCGCTCTTTGGAGGACAAATCAGGAGCGATAAGGGCCGGAACCACAATCTCTTTGTTAAGGTGGAAAGAAGACACCACCTTAGGTAGATAACCAGGGCACGTTCTAAGAATTGCCCGGTTATGGTGAAAAATCAGAAAGGGAGACCTACAGGATAAGACAGGATAAGGCACCCAAGTCTGAAACCCGTCTATCAGAGGCAATAGCCAGTAAAAACAAGACCTTAAGGGTAAGCCGTTTGATGTCCACAGACTCAAGAGGTTCAAACGGAGACTCTTGTAGGGCATTCAAAACAACCAACAAATCCCAAGGAGTCACAGGAGGAACATAGGGAGGTTGAATCCGAAGAACATCCTGAGTGAATGTGTGAACATCAGGAAGAGTCGCAATTTTTCTCTGAAACCAAACCGACAAGGCAGAAATATAAACCTTGAGGGAGGCCAGACGAAGGCCTAAGTCCAGGCCTGTTGCAGAAAAGCCAAAAGATTGGCAGTACTGAACTTGAAAGCATCACAATTCTTTGCGGCACACCAGGTGAAGTAAGAATTCCAAACCCTATGATATTCGGGCAGAAGCCGGCTTACAGGCCTTCAACATAGTTTGAACGACCGCCTCAGAAAAACCTTTGGCTCTCAGGACTGAAGCTTCAAGAGCCACGCCGTCAAAGCCAGCCGGGCCAAATCCTGGTAGACACAGGGGCCCTGAACAAGGAGGTCTGGTCATTGCAGAAGCAGAAGAGGACGCTCTAACGAGAGACCATGTAGGTCTGAGAACCAATGCCGTCTGGGCCACGCTGGAGCAATCAGAAGTAGGATTCCTCCTTCTTGCTTGAACTTCCTTATTACTCTGGCCAGGAGTGACACCGGAGGGAACACGTACGGCAGGTGAAAGTTTCATGGAATTGCCAGTGCGTCCACGAACGCTGCTTGAGGATCCCTTGCTCCGGAAAACTGGAACTTTGTGATTGTGTCGAGACGCCATCAGGTCTACATCTGGTAGGCCCCGCTTGTCCACTAGGCGTTGAAATACTTCCGGATGAAGGCTCCACTCTCCGGCGTGTACGTCCGGACGACTGAGGAAGTCCGCTTCCCAGTTGAGGACTCCCGTAATGAACACTGCTGATATGGCTGGCAGATGGCGTACCGCCCAGCGAAGAATCTTTGACACTTCTAACATTGCCATCCAGTGCCGCCTTGATGATTTATGTACGCCACTGTGGTGGCGTTGTCTGACTGTATTTGAACAGGCCTGTTTTGTACCAGAGACAGGGCTAGTATCAGCGCATTGAACACTGCCCGTAATTCCAGAACGTTTATCGGGAGGTGAGACTCCTCCCAGGTCCACCCCCCTGAAGAGAGTGTTGCTCCAACACAGCTCCCCAACCCCTCAGACCGGAATCCGTCATCAGAAGGACCCAGTTGGAGATCCAGAAGGGACAGCCCCTGCTCAACTGCTGGTCCTGTAGCCACGTTAGCGACAGACGGACCTCCGGAGACAAGTAGATCATGTGAGACCTGATCCGGTGAGGAAGGCCGCCACACTTGGCCAGAATCAGTTTCTGGAGAGGGCGGGAATGAAATTGAGCGCACTCTACCATGTCGAAAGCCGACACCATGAGGCCTAGTACTTGCATTGCTGAGTGTATCGACACACGCGGGCGAGACAGGAAGCATCTTATTCTGTCCTTAAGGTTCAGGACCTTCTAATGGGACAAGAACAACCACTGGTTGTGAGTGTCCAACAGTGCCCCCAGGTGCACCATGCTCTGAGCAGGGACCAGGGATGATTTTTTCCAGTTGATGTGCCACCCGTGGGCTTGCAGAAACTGGACCGTCAGATCCAGATGACGGAGAACTTCTGGTGAATTGGCCAGGATCAGCAAGTTGTCCAGATACGGCAGGATCCCGATACCTCAACGGCAGAGTAGAGCCGTCATCACTGCCATGACTTTGGTGAAGATTCACGGAGCTGTTGTCAGTCCAAAAGGAAAGGCCCAGAATTGATAATGTAGGTTGCCAATAGCAAACCACAGGTACTGCTGGTGCGACATGGCAATAGGAATATGTAGGTAAGCATCCTGTATGTCCAGGGATACCATATAGTCCCCTGGCTCCAGAGCCAGATCAATAGAGCGAAGAGTCTCCATACGGACTTGGATACTCGCACAAATTTGTTCAAAGACTTGAGGCTGAGAATGAGCCATGAGAACCCATTCAGTTTCGGGACTAGGAACAGCATGGGATAGTACCCCCTGCCTCTCTGAGTCAGAGGCACCGGCACTACCACTCCTGTGTCCAGGAGGGATCATACCACCACCTGTAGAGCATTTACTTTCACCGGATCCGAAGGGATGTTTGTTGAGCAAAACTGACGAGGGGGGCGCTTCTGGAAGGAGATGGCGTATCCGTGAGTGATGACTTCCCGTACCTAGGCATCTGAAATGGTCTGTAACCATGCCTGAGCAAACCCTAGAAGTCGGCCTCCCACCCTGGGATCCCCTAGAGGGAGGCCCGCCCTGTCATGCAGCAGGCTTGTCAGATTTGGAAGCAGGCTGACGGACGGCCTAGGCTCTTTTAGGCTTGGGCTTACTGGACTTGGAAGTGCGTGAATGTTTCGGGTACCCCTGACCCTTTGCTTTACCTGGAGGTCAAACGGAACAAAAGGAAGTACTCAGCCTTCGGAGCTGAAGGAGCAGTGCTAGGCAGACATGCAGTCTTAGCAGAGGCAAGATCAGCAACAATTTTGTTGAGGTCTTCCCCAAAAAGAATATTCCCCTTAAAAGGGAGAACCTCCAGAGTTTTCTTAGAGTCCAGATCGACAGACCAGGACCATAACCACAGGACTCGGCGAGCCAGAATGGACGTAGTAGCCGCTTCAGTAGCCGCCTCCTGAATGTATTGAGAAACCGTAACAATATACAATAGACATTGTTTAGCATTAAAAGGAAAGTTAGACGGCAGTTCCCCTTCCACCTCCTGAACCCAAGCCGTGATGGCTTCAGCAGCCCAAGATGCCTCAATAGTAGGTCTACGCACAGCTCCAGCGAGAGTATAAAGACTTCAAGCAACCCTCCACACGCTTATCCGTCGGTTCTTTCAGAGAAGTGAAGGTAGTGACAGGCAGAGCAGAAGAAACCACCAGCCGTGCGACTCGTGAGTTCACTGGAGGCGGTGTTTCCCTATTTTTACTTAGCTCTGCTGCAAGAGGATAGCGAGCTAGCATCTTCTTATGAGGTGTAAACTTTTTCCCTGGACACTCCTAGGATTCATGACGTATGTCAACCAAATGGTCAGAATGAGGTAAAACAAGTTTAGCGACCTTATGACGTTTGAACCTATCAGGTTTCTTAGAGGCCTCTTGAGGTTTTGTGTCATCAATTTGGAGAAAAAACAACAAGTGGATGTGCTTGACACACAAATCCCAGGCGCAAAATGCTATGTTAAATTAATTCACTTGTATTAGGTGGACACTAGCTGCACAAACTAGAGCTTTGCAAGAGCCTGGAAAACACACTGGAATACAATAGGATGTGTCTGTGCGCTTCAGTGACTCCAAATACAGTGATGAAAAGTGAGTATTTGCCTTTACTAAAAACCAAGAGACTTGTTAAAGACTGTGTCTTTGGCCGCTCTCGCCGCTCCTGCCGTTCTCAGCTGTGCCGGTTTCCTGCCGCTCACCTGTGCCGCATCCTCTGTGCCATTTGGCTGCCGCTCACAGTGTGCATTATACACTGAGGACACTTACACCTACGGCTCATTGCTACTGTGGCTCCCTGAACGCTGCTTAGTGCAGCGCCGACAACTTGTCAAAGTCTTCACTACCGCGGACTGTGTGCTTGTAAACGCTGCCCATCAGCCGGGAACTCCAAAAGGTATTTACCTTAAAACCAATCCTTGCACTTGTGCTATAGTGCTTAAACGGAGGACATTCCCAGGAAAGGGTAATTATAACCCCGTTTGATCGGGCAAAACACATCAGGAAGGACTAATCCTGCACTGGGACGCCAGTGACAGGTTAAGTGGAGACCTTTATATTATCCTCTATATATTTATAAACTGGCATATAGTGATGAGAAAAATGTGGCACTAACGGCAAACTAAACAGATGATCAATGTTTCTTACTAATTGGTTACCTTTGTAAGAATTACGGGTTTAATCAATTAAGTTAAAGCGGCTTTACATTATAATATTCTATTAAATAAGGAATGCATTCCGGTTGAAATATACTACTAATTGAGCTGATACATTTTATTGTATGTTTTAACAAATGTATTTATTTAAGTGTAATGTGATTTGTTTCTAGTAAAAGAATAGAATTTAACAAGTCTCTTGGTTTTTAGTAAAGGCAAATACTCACTTTTCATCACTGTATTTGGAGTCACTGAAGCGCACAGACACATCAATTTGGAGAATCAGCCTGATAGCCTCCAGGAGATCAGGAACATCCACCTGTGAAACAGATTCCCCATCAGAAGTATCTACATCAGTGTCTGAGGGGTCGGTATACGCACCCTCTTCATCAGAAGAGGTATCTGGAACATGAGTGGATTGTGAGGAAGTAAGGGCTCGCTTAGAGGGCCCCTTGGCCTTAGGCGAGCGAGGGCCAGGTATCTGCTTAGCCATTGGCTGATGAAATTGCTGTAGCTGAGTGGACAGAGTATCTGCCCATGGCGGATTAACAGCAGGTGCAAATTGTGGCTGTAAAGGCACAGGTGGTCCCATAGGGGGCGTCAGTCTAGTTACAAGCGTATTCAGCAATGTAGAGAAAGTAGCCCAAGGTGGGTCTGAATGTGCCCCCATTGCTACAACCTGACTGGAAGGTAAAGAGCCCCCAGCACTTGAGCCCTCAGCTGCAATGTTATCCTCTAAGGGTCCATGACGTCACCACCGCAACTGGCGGGATCAGCCTTGTAGCCGACATGATAGGAAGGCTAATCCAAGGGCAACGCAGTACAATTAATGCAGAAACAGTGTAATGCACAAACAGAGGATCCAAGTGGCTAATGGTGACTGAAAAGCACAGGGAAAAATACTATACAAGTATATCCAAAAGCCCTGATGCACTTAGCCCCCTTCAGGGTAGAGCATATAGGGTTAGCACTTATGAGATAGATACACGAAGTAGATATCACACAGCAGCTATATGCACACACACAGTCACATATACAATGCACAAGTTATGACAAACAATAAAACTGCACTGGACTAGTAATACTAAGGAATACTGACTGAGTAAAGCTATATATGTCACTAGATATAACAATGCACACTAAAGACTGGATGTATATCACAGGGAACTTGTACCAGATTATCCTGTCACAATGCACTATTTCTTAACTAACACTGCCAAAAGACATGTAGACTACTTAAGTGTCCTGCAAATGCACAGCGCTGACTACAGAGGCGGCTTTGCAGAGGAGGTTTTGCCCATGCAGTCCCAAAGCAGCTCCAGCATGTGTGATGGCTCCAAACACTGCCACAGGGAATGAGGGAGAAGATATATTCAGCTCCAGGGTGGGAACATTTATATAAAATGGCGCCTGGGGCTGGGGGAGGAGCTACAGGCCAGAGCCAAATCCCCTAGCTGGACTTCCTCACCGGGTACTGCGGGCCCTTGTAAAACGGGTTAAAACCCGACCTGTGCCCTTGCCCTAGTGGTCTAGTGTACCAACACAGTGCACAGGCCGCGCCGGATCGCGGTTTGCGGCCGGTCCCACCTGGGGGACCCTCTTACCTACTCCCTGATGTTGCCACGCGATCCTGGAGAGCAGCGGTGGATATGTGTGCTATGTGCCGGGAACCGGAGCCCTCCGCTGTAAGTACCCGGCAACCAGGGACACGGGAGTATACAGCACCGCCAGGGGAGGTGATGGAGCCGCAGCATTTAATGTCAGACTGACATCCAGCACTTGTCAGTATTATGCTGCGGCAGTTAAAGTCTTCAATCTTCAGAAAAAGAGCTCTTTGAGCAGCCCACCAGTTAGTGATCCTGCCTGGAGGCAGGGATACAGAGGAGGTGGCACTATGCATCCTGGGAACAGGATGTTGGTGCCTCGGATCAAGATCCTACTCTACACCCCAATGTTATTCCCTGTGGAATACCAGTGTACCCCGCTGCAGAAATCCAGGCTTTCGGAGATAAGGTCACTTCCTGATGCATGTGAAGGTGAGACCCTGACCATTTGTCCAGCAGATCCAGCTGAAATGGCCGGGTATGAAACCTGCCATATTGGATTGCCTCGTAAGCAGCTACCATCCTGCCCAGCAAGCATATGCAAAGATGTATGGATACCTAGCGAGGACAGAGCACTGAGTGAACCATAGCTTGGATAGCCAAGGCCTTGTCCACTGGAAGAAACACCTTTTGAGACACTGTATCCAGTATCATTCCCAGGAACTGAAGTCGTTGGGCCGGTTCCAGATGAGATTTCTGAAATCTAGAGCTACCAGGAATCCCCCCTCCTCCAAACCAGACACCACTGCCCGTAGGGATTCCATCTTGAACACCCGCAGATAGAGGTTTAGAGACTTCAGGTTCAAGATGGGTCGCACCGAACCGTCTGGTTTTGGAACAACATAAAGACTGGAGTAAAAACCCCTGTTGCATAACGGAGGAGGTACTGGAACCACCACTCCTGTCTGCAAAAGCTTTTGAATAGCCTCTTGCAAGAGTAAAACTGGTAAACCTGAATTGAAAAAGGAAGTGCTTGAAAATCCAGCCGGTATCCCTGGTATGAGGTCCCTCTCCCAAAGATCCCGGCAGGACGTCGCCCACACGTGGGCGAACTGTTGAAGGTGAGCACCTACCTGAAAGTCACCCTGCTGTTGGGGCCAACCATCACGTGAAAGCCTTAGTGGCAGGGGACCCGGTGGTTTGGGGTCCAGGGATGCAGCAGTTGCAGGTTTATGGGACTTACCACGAGATCCTCTGGGAGTAGTGGAGACCCCTCGGCCCCTACCTCTGAACCTTGCCACATGAAAGGACTGCAAGGAAGGTCCAGGGTAAGAACGTTGAACAAGTGGTGCAGCCGACAGTAGAAAGGTAGACTTACCCACCGTTGCTTGAGAGATCCATTTATTTAACTCGTCTCCAAACAAGGCATCACCTGTAAAGGAAAGATTTTCGACACCCTTTTTTGAATCGGGGTCCGCTGAGCATTGACGTAACCACAGACCTCTGCGTGCCGAAACTGCCATAGCAGTAGTGAACCCATTTATCTTACACAATTCCTTTACAGCTTCGCTCATAAAATTTGCAGCATCCTGTATGTGTTGCAGCACAGTAATGACCTCATGCTGGGACAGTGTCTAATCCATTAATAATATTATCGGACCACTTGACTACTGCTCTGGAAATCCACCCACAAACTATTGTGGGGCGCTGTGCTGCACCCGCTGCCATATATATATTGCCTTGAGAGTGGTCTCAATTTTACGGTCAGCAGGGTCTTTTAGGGATATAGCCTGTGGCACCGGCAGTACCAATTTCTTAGTCTAGATACAGACATATCGACTGATGGGGGAGGGGTTCTTCCCTGTCATCAGCTGGGAGGAAAAATGTAGATAAAAACCTCTAAGGAGTTTCGAATTTCTTGTCAGGGTTCACCCATGCCTCCCTGGCTCGGGAGTTAAATTCCTTAGACACAAGAAACGTGGCTGAGGTTTTGGGTATAACATTAAAGTACAACTCCTCATCTGGTTCTGCCTCCTGATCTGGTATGTGAAGAACCCCTCTTACAGCATAAATGAGGGCCTCCGCCCCGGGGGACAGAGGGGTGGTCTTCAGTATGCCGACTGTCGGGATCCTGGCGCATAGTATACCACGACCCCCCTGGAGGGAGCATAAAATAGCGCTTCACCGTGCCCGCAAGGGGCTCATTTGCGCTCGCCATGCTGTCGGTATGCCGGCGGTCGGGCTCCCAGCGCCGGTATGCTGGTCGCTGGGAGCCCGGCCGCCGGCATACCATACTACACCAGGGACAAAGAGCTGTCCTCATCCATATCATCATCTACATCAGGCTGGTCAGAATCAGACTGGAGCACCTGTGGCAGTGAGCGTTTGTGAAACCACTAGAGGGGGCTGAGAAGCCTTTCTGGTATCTGCTGCTTTAGCCATACAATCAATAGACTGTTTTAACACCCGTCTCTCCTTAGCTGCAGCTAGTTCTGAATTCACATTGTGAATCATGCTCTAAAAAGTATCTAGCCAGTGCCTGTGAACTGTGTCCCTGTGGAGATACGGAGAACTGTTCACACATGAGGGACCACACAGAAGAAGGGTTAAAGTTACAAGCAGTACACATAACCATGTCAACAGACACAATGATAATGCAGCGTAAACCCACTGAAAACACCTCCACACAGACCCTAGAGATCCCCTGGAATGACACAGAGAAATGGAGACCAGCACACAAAACAAAGCAGCTGTGTGTAAAATATACGCCAGGAGAAATACCGTTATCAACGGTAAGTTCTTACCATAATTCCACAGGATAACATTGGGATATGATGAAGCGACAGCAGATTTGCACCAATTGGTCAAAGCTTTTCGGCCTCTCAACATGCAACGGGCACATCCATATATCCACGCCTCCTGGCTCAGGCAAATCAGTTGTATTCCCAAAGCTCAAGGCAGGAGCATCATAGATAGCACTGATCAGGCGAGAAGAAAACACATGCACACCCTTCCGTACAAGAAGGAAGAGGTTAGTGAGTAAAAGGATCCTCAAATCAGGTGCATGAGGGTGGGATCCCTGAGGACTTAGCAGAAACACCGTTATCAACGGTAAGTTCTTACCATAACGTATATTTCTTCGGCAGTGTCCACAGGATAACATTGGGATTTCCCAAAGCAATTTAGTGGTGGGGACACTCCTGATTGGACAGGAGAATCCTTCGCCCGAATTCAGCGTTGTCAGAGGCAAAGGTATCCATGGCATAATGTCTAATGATTGTGTTAATGGAAGACCATGTGGCTGCCTTACATATCTGTTCTGCTGAAGCCCCACGTTGTGCTGCCGATGATGGACCTAACTTACGAGTAGAGTGAGCAGAGACATTAGCCAGAAGAGGGAGATCAGCCTGAGCATATACTTCTGAAATCGTCATCCGAAGCCACCTTGCCAGTGTCTGCTTATCAGCAGGCCATCCTCTCTTGTGAAATCCGTAGAAAACTAAGAGAGAATCTGTCTTTCTGATGGCACTGGTACGATCCACTTCGATCCTTAAGGCACGGACCACATCCAGCGATGCATCTCCCGCAGGAAGGCCCGGTTACTGGAAAGCCGGGACTACAATTTCTTCGTTAAGGTGAAATTTAGACACCACCTTGGGAAGATACCCAGATTTAGTTCTAAGAACCACTCTATCTGGATAAAAGATCAGAAATGGAGGACATAACAATGCCCCTAAATCTGATACTCTTCTAGCTGACACCATGGCCAGTAGAAAGAGAACTTTAGCTGTCAACAATTTAAGATCCACTTTATTAAGTGTTTCAAATGGGGCAACTTGAAGAGCCTTTAGGACTTAACTTAAGTTCCAATGAACTGTAGGAGGAACAAAAAGGAGGTTGAATGTGCAGCATTCCCTGGAAAAAATCATGCACATCCTGTATGTTGGCAATTTTCTTTTGGAACCATACAGTCAATGCTGATACTTGCACTCTCAAGGAAGCCACCTTCAAACCTTTATCCATTCCTGCCTGAAGGAATGCTAAGACCTTGGAAACTTTAGGGTCCATTTTCTGTTCACTGCACCAATGAATATAGGTTTGCCATATTCGGTGATAAATGCGAGGTGAGGAAGGTTTCCTTGCTGAGCACTGTTTGAATTACCTGTTGTGAAAATCCTCTTGACTTCAGTATAGAGGTTTCAAGAGCCACACCGTCACAGACAGTCGATCCAGATGTCTGTGATAACAAGGTCCCTGAATCAGTAGATCTGGACATTGAGGGAGCAGCAGTGGAGCATCCATCGACATTCTCTGCAGATCTGTGTACCAATGTCTTCTGGGCCAAGCCGGAGTTATTAGTATCACGGCACCCTTGTCACAATCCTGACTGTAGGTTTTATATTTGGTGACTTACCCCTGCCATCTGTCCTGGATCCTGTGTCTTTTCACTCACGGAGTTAAACAGCTTGTCAGTTTTCCTGAGTTCTCTGCCTGAGAGGTAATAGTTAATTAGCTCCACCTGTGGTGATCTCCTGTGTGAGGCTGAATTCAGTAATCTAAAAGCAAGCATCCTGTGTTTTGCAGAAGTCCAGGCTTCAGTGTTCTCTTGGCCTGCTAGGCCTCATTCTACATCACAGCCTTGGCTAGAGTAGTCACATGACAGTGACATCACCTAATCCTGCCCACCAATCATCAAGGACCAGGAAGTATAAATCAGGAGGCTGAGTTGGAATCTGGGCCAGTTCCTTGTGTCACATACAGCCTTGTGTGGGTCTTAAGCTGAGCTCCCTAAAGGTAACCTTTGTACCTAAGTTCCTGTGGAAACTCTGTTCCCTTGTTACCGTTTGGTTTATTTGTGTGTTGCCATTTGATTTCACCATTTCCCTGAGTCTCAATGTAAAGGTACAGCTGCAATGTTTCGTCTTAAAGGCACAGTACTGAATTCCGTGTTCTCCACTGAAAACCACAGCTGTCGTGTTTCAGTTTTACTACTGTTGTAGTTGGGATCTCCAGGGCTCAGTACCTCGTGCCTCAGCATCTCTGTGCTTCCAGCATCTCCGTGCCTCAGCATCTCCGTGCCTCAGCATCTCCGTGCCTCAGCACCTCCGTGCTTCCAGCACCTCAGTATCTCCGTGCCTCAGCACCTCAGTGCCTCAGCATCTCCGTGCCTCAGTACCTCCGTGCTTCCAGCACCTCAGTATCTCCGTGCCTCAGCATCTCCGTGCCTCAGCACCTCAGTGCCTCAGCATCTCCGTGCCTCAGTACCTCCGTGCCTCAGTACCTCCGTGCTTCCAGCACCTCCGTGCCACAGCACCTCCGTGCCACAGCACCTCCGTGCCACAGCACCTCCGTGCCTCAGCACCTCAGTACCTCCGTGCCTCAGTACCTCCGTGCCTCAGTACCTCCGTGCTTCCAGCACCTCAGTATCTCCGTGACTCAGCATCTCCGTGCCTCAGCACCTCAGTGCCTCAGCATCTCCGTGCCTCAGTGCCTCAGTACCTCCGTGCTTCCAGCACCTCCGTGGTGTCTCCAAGCACCTCAGTGTCTCCAAGCACCTCAGTGTCCGCAAGCACCTCAGTGTCCGCAAGCACCTCAGTGTCTCCAAGCACCCCGTGCCCTTTAGCACAATTATACCTGGTATTCTTCACTGATTCATCAGTGCCTTTCCAGTTCTGTCTTTCAGGAGACCTTCAGCATGCCTCCTGTCTGCCGACCTAATCCTGCATGAGGAGAACCTAGATTCGGCCATCTCTGCTGCGGTTCCTCTTCCCAGTCTCCGGAGGAAACCCAGAGTCCACGGCATTTCCAAACCAGGTCAGTGGTAGTATTCACATAATCCTCCAGTCGCCCGCACAGACTTCACTACACCGGGTTCACAAAAACCTCAGTCATGACAGTAGGAACTGGCCACATGGACCCGGCCGAAAGTGTTAGTCTGACGCATGACCTCCTAAGCAATATTGCAGGACGCTTGGAAGGTCTGGAGTCGACTCAGCATCGATTGGCACAGTGTCTGCAGCGGAATTCGTCCTCCAGAGATTCTATGACCTTCTGCTCTAAGACTCCTGACCAACTGCAGATTTTCTACCAGATGTTACTACAGTTACAAGAACTTTTGTCTAGTATTCTCTCTGTGATGCCTTATCTCCTCAGGAATACTACCAACGTTGTTGATCCTGTTTTGTCCCATCCAGTTAATAGAGTCTCTTCCTCTGCGCAAGGGAAAGTTTTTCATCAGAGCTATCCACGGCCCAAGCTCTCTGAAGCTGAACGTCAGCGGCGTAAGGAGCTACATCTCTGTCTTTACTGTGGAAATTCTGGTCATTTTGTTAAAGACTGCATTCTTCGCAAGCCAGGTAATAGTGACAAATCTCAGTATCATAGTGCTCATGTCTACAAGTCATCCACAGTATCCGATTCTTCTGCTGCTGACGGGGGTATCAAGAAGGCTACTCTTCTGAGAGAGACTCAAATTTATGACTGGGGTCCGGTGGTTAAAAGACCTTATCCCAAGTTGGGTGTCCAGAGAAGAATGTTCAAGCCATTTACAGTCACAGAGGAGTCCGTGTCCACAGACCCAGGAGGGGCGTCTTCAGAGCGTCCAGCCCCAGGAGGGGCGTCTTCAGAGCGTCCAGCCCCAGGAGGGGCGTCTTCAGAGCGTCCAGCCCCAGGAGGGGCGTCTTCAGAGCGTCCAGCCCCAGGAGGGGCGTCTTCAGAGCGTCCAGCCCCAGAGAGTCTTCAGAGTGCTTCCCAGCCAGTGAGTCTTCAGAGTGCTGCCCAGCCAGAGAGTCTACAGAGTGCTGCCCAGCCAGAGAGTTTACAGAGTGCTGCCCAGCCAGAGATTCTACAGAGTGCTGCCCAGCCAGAGATTCTACAGAGTGCTGCCCAGCCAGAAATTCTACAGAGTGCTGCCCAGCCAGAAATTCTACAGAGTGCTGCCCAGCCAGAGATTCTACAGAGTGCTGCCCAGCCAGAGATTCTACAGAGTGCTGCCCAGCCAGAGATTCTACAGAGTGCTGCCCAGCCCCGTGAAGAGGGGGCTCTTGCCTCAGCCCAGCCCCGTGAAGAGGGGGCTCTTGCCTCAGCCCAGCCCCGTGAAGAGGGGGCTCTTGCCTCAGCCCAGCCCCGTGAAGAGGGGGCTCTTGCCTCAGCCCAGCCCCGTGAAGTGGGGGCTCTTGCCTCAGCCCAGCCCCGTGAAGTGGGGGCTCTTGCCTCAGCCCAGCCCTGTGAAGAAAGGGCTCAGCCCGTCCCGGTTCCAGCCGGTCCAGCAATACTCCAGGCCCTGCCTGGTCAGTCCGTCCCGGTTCCAGCCGGTCCAGCAATACTCCAGGCCCAGCCTGGTCAGTCCGTCCCGGTTCCAGCCGGTCCAGCAATACTCCAGGCCCAGCTTGGCCAGTCCGTTCCGGTTCCAGCCGGTCCAGCAATACTCCAGGACCAGCCTGGTCCGTCTCCTTTGGCTCCAGCCAATTCAAGTATCCTTGGATCCAATCCAGTCCTACTCGTCCAGCCAAAGCTTTCTTCAGTTTCATCCTCTAAGCTTTCGTCTGATGGTTTTCCACCTATTTACTTTGATGGAGATTTATTGCAATATGCCGCTCTGGTTGAACAATTTCTCTCTCGGATGGAGTCTGATCCTTCAGGTGCAGTAACTCTTTCCAACGTTACTCGATATCTGTTCCTGGCATTCAGAGGAAGAGCTTTGGAGTGGGCCAACATGCTCTTTGAGAGTAATGATCCTGTGTTCCATGACTTACAGACTTTCAGTAACGCTGTAGTTAAAGAATTTAGTCCTAAACCTTTGGAATCTGCATCAACGAAGGTCCTAAATTCTTCTGTATGAATTTCTCAAGTTCCTCTAAGATTCAAGATGGGTGTCCGGAGTCCACCCTTGAAGAGGGGGATACTGTCACAATCCTGACTGTAGGTTTTATATTTGGTGACTTACCCCTGCCATCTGTCCTGGATCCTGTGTCTTTTCACTCACGGAGTTAAACAGCTTGTCAGTTTTCCTGAGTTCTCTGCCTGAGAGGTAATAGTTAATTAGCTCCACCTGTGGTGATCTCCTGTGTGAGGCTGAATTCAGTAATCTAAAAGCAAGCATCCTGTGTTTTGCAGAAGTCCAGGCTTCAGTGTTCTCTTGGCCTGCTAGGCCTCATTCTACATCACAGCCTTGGCTAGAGTAGTCACATGACAGTGACATCACCTAATCCTGCCCACCAATCATCAAGGACCAGGAAGTATAAATCAGGAGGCTGAGTTGGAATCTGGGCCAGTTCCTTGTGTCACATACAGCCTTGTGTGGGTCTTAAGCTGAGCTCCCTAAAGGTAACCTTTGTACCTAAGTTCCTGTGGAAACTCTGTTCCCTTGTTACCGTTTGGTTTATTTGTGTGTTGCCATTTGATTTCACCATTTCCCTGAGTCTCAATGTAAAGGTACAGCTGCAATGTTTCGTCTTAAAGGCACAGTACTGAATTCCGTGTTCTCCACTGAAAACCACAGCTGTCGTGTTTCAGTTTTACTACTGTTGTAGTTGGGATCTCCAGGGCTCAGTACCTCGTGCCTCAGCATCTCCGTGCTTCCAGCATCTCCGTGCCTCAGCATCTCCATGCCTCAGCATCTCCGTGCCTCAGCATCTCCGTGCCTCAGCACCTCCGTGCTTCCAGCACCTCAGTATCTCCGTGCCTCAGCACCTCAGTGCCTCAGCATCTCCGTGCCTCAGTACCTCCGTGCTTCCAGCACCTCAGTATCTCCGTGCCTCAGCATCTCCGTGCCTCAGTACCTCCGTGCCTCAGTACCTCCGTGCTTCCAGCACCTCCGTGCCACAGCACCTCCGTGCCACAGCACCTCCGTGCCTCAGCACCTCAGTACCTCCGTGCCTCAGTACCTCCGTGCCTCAGTACCTCCGTGCTTCCAGCACCTCAGTATCTCCGTGACTCAGCATCTCCGTGCCTCAGCACCTCAGTGCCTCAGCATCTCCGTGCCTCAGTGCCTCAGTACCTCCGTGCTTCCAGCACCTCCGTGCTTCCAGCACCTCCGTGCCACAGCACCTCCGTGCCTCAGTACCTCCGTGCCACAGCATCTCCGTGCTTCCAGCACCTCCGTGCCTCAGCACCCCTACGCACCCCAGTGTCTCTACGCACCCCAGTGTCTCTACGCACCTCAGTGCCTCCACGCACCTCAGTGCCTCCACGCACCTCAGTGCCTCCAAGCACCTCAGTGTCTCCAAGCACCTCAGTGTCTCCAAGCACCTCAGTGTCCGCAAGCACCTCAGTGTCCGCAAGCACCTCAGTGTCTCCAAGCACCCCGTGCCCTTTAGCACAATTATACCTGGTATTCTTCACTGATTCATCAGTGCCTTTCCAGTTCTGTCTTTCAGGAGACCTTCAGCATGCCTCCTGTCTGCCGACCTAATCCTGCATGAGGAGAACCTAGATTCGGCCATCTCTGCTGCGGTTCCTCTTCCCAGTCTCCGGAGGAAACCCAGAGTCCACGGCATTTCCAAACCAGGTCAGTGGTAGTATTCACATAATCCTCCAGTCGCCCGCACAGACTTCACTACACCGGGTTCACAAAAACCTCAGTCATGACAACCCTTTCCTTGCTTTATCTTTCTTACCACCCTGGGTAATAGGGTGATTGGGGGAAAGTCCCATCTTACCGACAGGGCATCCACAAAGATCGCTCTGGGATCCTTTGTTCCTGACCCGTATGCGAGAACTTTGTTGTTCTGATGGGATGCCATGAGATCTATCTCTGGCAACCCCCACTTGTCTACTAGAGTCTGGAAGACCTCTGGGTGTAGAGTCCATTCACTTGCCTGAATGGAGTGTCGACTGGGGAAAATCCACTTCCCAGTTTAAGACTCATGGAACGAATACTACGGACAAGGTTGGATGATGGAGTTCTGCCCACTTTAGTGTGTGACGTACCTCTTTCATCGCTTTTCGGCTGCGAGTTCCTCCCTGATGGTTGAGGTACGCTACTGCCGTTGCATTGTCCAAGCAGGTCTGAACCGGCTTACCCTGAAGAATGTCCTTTGCCTGAATCAGTGCCATGTATATGGGCCGTTCCAATATAATTATTGGCAGGCAACCTTCTTCCTTGGTCCATTGCCCCTGGAAACACAACCTTCCTGACACTGCTCCCCAGCCCTGGAGACTGGCATCCGTTGTCAGAATTTCCCAATCTGATATCCAAAAGGGTCTCCCCTTGTCCAGATAGGATGTCTGTAGCCACCAGGCTAATGACCTTCTTACTTCCATCGTAAGGACCATGGTCTGTGTTTTTATCATCTGATGCAACCCAATCCATTTGGCAAGGATCAGATGCTGCAGAGGCCTCGAGTGGAATTGTGCATACTCCACCATGTCAAATGTTGACACCATCAATCCCATCACACGCATTGCTGCATGAATGGATACCTTTTGACTGTGTAGCAACTACCGAATCCTTGACTGAACCTTGGATATCTTGTTCAAAGGTAAAATTACTCTTTGAAGGCTTGAATCCAGTACAGCCCCCAAGTGAGTCATCCGCTGTGATGGAACCAGAGGTGACTTTGCCCAATTTATGAGCCACCTGTGACTTTGCAAACACGTTATTGTGTGTTGCAGATGACATAGGAGCAATTCCTGTGACTGTGCCAGGATTAAAAGATCGTCGAGGTATGGAAAAATTCTTATCCCCTGCTGGCGGAGATAAGATGCCAATACCACCATAATTTTGGTAAATACTCTGTGGGCTGTGGCTAACCCAAAAGGTAGGGACCAGAACTGAAAATGCTGTTGGATAGCGAATCTCAGATAGCACTGATGGGACAGTGCTATAGGAACATGTAGGTAAGCATCCTGGATATCCAGGGATACCATATAATTCCCTGGCTCCATGACCAAAATGATGCAACGTAGAGTCTCCATATGAAACTGAGGTACCCAAATGTATCTGTTCAGGACTTTGAGATTGAGAATGGGCTGAAATTACCCATTTGGCTTCTGAACTAGATACAGGTTGGAGTTGTCGAAGTCAAAAATATTACATACACAACCAATACAAACAGATGAGTCACTGTGTGTGCGAATACACACAGCGTGTACAGTGATATATGGTAGCATATGCATTCACACAGATGAGCCACAAAGATATATTCAACACATATTTCATACCACACATAAATAAAACATGTCAAGCACCAGACATTATAATGTATTAAATTATATAATAGAGTATAACATCATATAAATGTATTCTTGGAACAGAACAAGTTAAACATGTCATGCTTGGTGTCAAAATAATCAGGGGAATGAGTGTGTTGGTTTGATACCTATAGTTAGATTGTAGCACATTGCAATGAGTAGTTATGATTGAATGTATGAATATGAAGCCACAATTCAAATGAGAACAAAGAACATTCCAAAGAAAGCATGTGAGCAGGATCCCAGTGGCCAACCCCTATGATGTCATCATCAAATTGGACGTTGCTTGCATATGAACTGACTAATAACACATCATGAATGAGAAAGTTCCCTCCCCTGGACCAATAACAGAAGACTCAGTCACAGACATGTACTCCCCCAAAATACACAGGATATAGGTGATTCCAGTCACACAAGAGGCTCTGTTTGCTGTTTTTATGCTGCTGGTAGTTGCTGTTTGTTGGTGTTGAGGCAGATTCAAAGATGGAGCGGAATGTGCATTGAGCAAATAGGGTGAAGTATGCTGGCCTAACGGATTCTTTTGTAACTATCTGCTTCTTGTGTAATTGTAACATTATAACTGAATGATATATACTGTACATGTGATATATATTATATACATATCCTTTTAATATCAAATATATACATCACTGAGCGTTGGAACTCAGACAAGGTGTGCGAGTGCTTGTTTTCTCTTAAGGGATGTACTGTTTGCGATGTACAACGTACTTTAATTGTATATGGTAATAATATGCGCCTTGCGTCCGCAGTATATATTAACACTGGCATTTTAAATATTTATTAGAAATAATTTTAACTTAACAGAGTAAAAACCCTGTCCTCGTTGTGCAGGAGGAACTGGAATGACTACTCCTGACTGAAGCAATTTCTGAACTGCCTCTTGCAAAGCCCTGGCCTTCGTCTCTACCCGCTGGCCTGGTACAAAAAAAAACCTTTGAGGGTGCTTCTTGAAGGCAAAAGCATAACCTAGAGATACCACTTCCTGCACCCAGGCATCTGTTGTAGACTGCTGCCAGATCTGTGCAAACTGAAGTGGGCCCCCACCCTGGGATTCCCCAGGTGTATGCCCGCGCCATGAGGCTAATGGCTTATTTTCTGTTTTACCAACCGGTCCTCTGGTAGCCCAATGCTTTTTAGTCTTACCAGACTTCCTGTATTGGGGCTGCCTGCCATCACTTTTTCCTTTAGCTTTTCCTTGAGACCGAAAAGATGCAACTTTAGATTTGTAATTGTATGTGGAAGGAAAATTTACCTTCTTGGAGTCTGCTTCTGACTCTAAAATATCTGTCAATTTATTTACCAAAAAGAATATCTCCAGAAAAAGGCAGACTCCAAAACCCTCTTAGAATCTGCATCAGCACGTACGTAGCCAAACTGCTCTGCGAGCAGCTATTGTTGAGAGAGTTGTTGGAGCGTCTCTTTCTAAGGTACGTCTAGGACGCCTTTTAGAAAGATCACCCAAGAAAAAAATAGTAAGACTATAAAAATAAAATAAGAAAGCTTAAATCTGCTAAAAACCAGCAGCCCTCTAACCATTGTCCGGCTCCTGCCGCACCAAGCAAAAAATGAGCCAGGAGGTAGGGATATATGGACGGGCCCGTTGCATGCTGGGAGGCTGAAAAGCTTTGATCAATTGGTGCAAATCCGCTGTCGCTTCATCATATCCCAATGTTATCCTCTGGAACCTGTGGACTTAGGAGAAAATAAGAATTTACTTACCGATAATTCTATTTCTCATAGTCCGTAGTGGATGCTGGGGACTCCGTCAGGACCATGGGGATTAGCGGCTCTGCAGGAGACAGGGCACAAAAAGTAAGCTTTTAGGATCACATGGTGTGTACTGGCTCCTCCCCCTATGACCCTCCTCCAAGCCTCAGCTAGCTACTGTGCCCGGACGAGCGTACACAATAAGGAAGGATCTTGAATCCCGGGTAAGACTCATACCAGCCACACCAATCACACCGTACAACTTGTGATTTGAACCCAGTTAACAGTATGATAACAACGAAGAAGCCTCTGAAAAGATGGCTCACAACAATAATAACCCGATTTTTGTAACAATAACTATGTACAAGTATTGCAGACAATCCGCACTTGGGATGGGCGCCCAGCATCCACTACGGACTATGAGAAATAGAATTATCGGTAAGTAAATTCTTATTTTCTCTAACGTCCTAGTGGATGCTGGGGACTCCGTCAGGACCATGGGGATTATACCAAAGCTCCCAAACGGGCGGGAGAGTGCGGATGACTCTGCAGCACCGAATGAGAGAACTCCAGGTCCTCCTTAGCCAGAGTATCAAATTTGTAAAATTTTACAAACGTGTTCTCCCCTGACCACGTAGCTGCTCGGCAAAGTTGTAATGCCGAGACCCCTCGGGCAGCCGCCCAAGATGAGCCCACCTTCCTTGTGGAGTGGGCATTTACAGATTTAGGCTGTGGCAGGCCTGCCACAGAATGTGCAAGTTGGATTGTGCTACAGATCCAACGAGCAATCGTCTGCTTAGACGCAGGAGCACCCATCTTGTTGGGTGCATACAGGATAAACAGCGAGTCAGATTTTCTGACTCCAGCCGTCCTTGAAATATATATTTTCAATGCTCTGACAACGTCCAGCAACTTGGAGTCCTCCAAGTCGCTAGTAGCCGCAGGCACCACAATAGGCTGGTTCAAGTGAAAAGCCGAAACCACCTTAGGCAGAAACTGAGGACGCGTCCGCAGTTCTGCCCTGTCCGAATGGAAAATCAGATATGGGCTTTTGTACGATAAAGCCGCCAACTCTGATACTCTCCTGGCTGAAGCCAGGGCCAGTAGCATGGTTACTTTCCATGTAAGATACTTCAAATCTACCGATTTGAGCGGCTCAAACCAATGGGATTTGAGAAAATCCAAAACTACGTTGAGATCCCACGGTGCCACTGGAGGTACAATCGGGGGCTGTATATGTAGTACACCTTTGACAAAGGTTTGTACTTCAGGCACTGAAGCCAATTCTTTCTGGAAGAAAATCGATAAGGCCGAAATTTGAACCTTAATAGACCCCAATTTGAGGCCCATAGACAATCCTGCCTGCAGGAAATGTAGGAATCGACCCAATTGAAATTCCTCCGTTGGGGCCTTCTTGGCCTCACACCACGCAACATATTTTCTCCAAATGCGGTGATAATGTTGTGCGGTCACTTCCTTCCTGGCTTTAATCAAGGTAGGAATAACTTCCTCTGGAATGCCCTTTTCTTTTAGAATCCGGCGTTCAACCGCCATGCCGTCAAACGCAGTCGCGGTAAGTCTTGGAACATACAAGGTCCCTGCTGAAGCAGATCCCTTCTTAACGGTAGAGGCCACGGCTCTTCCGTGAGCATCTCTTGAAGTTCCGGGTACCAAGTCCTTCTCGGCCAATCCGGAGCCACGAGTATTGTTCTTACTCCCCGTAGCCGTATAATTCTCAGTACCTTGGGTATGAGAGGCAGAGGAGGAAACACATACACGGACTGGTACACCCACGGTGTTACCAGAGCGTCCACAGCTATTGCCTGAGGGTCTCTTGACCTGGCGCAATATCTGTCCAGTTTCTTGTTGAGGCGGGACGCCATCATGTCCACCTTTGGTTTTTCCCAACGGTTCACAATCATGTGGAAGACTTCTGGATGAAGACCCCACTCTCCCGGGTGGAGGTCGTGTCTGCTTCCCAGTTGTCCACTCCCGGAATGAACACTGCTGACAGTGCTATGACATGATTTTCCGCCCAGCGAAGAATCCTTGCAGCTTCTGTCATTGCTCTTCTGCTTCTCGTGCCGCCCTGTCTGTTTACGTGGGCGACTGCCGTGATGTTGTCCGACTGGATCAACACCGGCTGACCCTGAAGCAGCGGTTTTGCCAGGCTTAGAGCATTGTAAATCGCTCTTAGCTCCAGTATATTTATGTGAAGAGACGTCTCCAGGTTCGACCACACGCCCTGGAAGTTTCTTCCCTGTGTGACTGCTCCCCAGCCTCGTAGGCTGGCATCCGTAGTCACCAGGACCCAGTCCTGTATGCCGAATCTGCGGCCCTCTAACAGATGGGCACTCTGCAACCACCACAGAAGAGACACCCTTGTTCTTGGTGACAGTGTTATCCGCTGATGCATGTGCAGATGCGATCCGGACCATTTGTCCAGCAGATCCCACTGAAATATTCGTGCGTGGAATCTGCCGAATGGAATTGCTTCGTAAGAAGCCACCATCTTTCCCAGGACTCTTGTGCATTGATGTACTGACACATTTCCTGGTTTTAGGAGGTTCCTGACAAGTTTGGATAACTCCCTTGCTTTCTCCTCCGGGAGAAACACCTTTTTCTGAACAGTGTCCAGAATCATTCCCAGGAACAGCAGACGTGTCGTCGGGGTCAATTGAGATTTTGGAAGATTCAGAATCCACCCGTGTTGTTGAAGCACTACTTGGGTTAGTGCTACTCCGACTTCCAGCTGTTCTCTGGACCTTGCCCTTATCAGGAGATCGTCCAAGTAAGGGATAATTAATACGCCTTTTCTTCGTAGAAGAACCATCATTTCGGCCATTACCTTGGTAAAGACCCGAGGTGCCGTGGACAAACCAAACGGCAGCGTTTGAAACTGATAATGACAGTTTTGTATCACGAACCTGAGATACCCTTGGTGTGAAGGGTAAATTGGGACATGCAGATAAGCATCTTTTATGTCCAGGGACACCATGAAGTCCCCTTCTTCCAGATTCGCTATCACTGCTCTGAGTGACTCCATCTTGAACTTGAATTTCTGTATGTACAGGTTCAAGGATTTCAGATTTAGAATAGGTCTTACCGAACCGTCCGGCTTCGGTACCACAAATAGTGTGGAATAATACCCCTTTCCCTGTTGTAGGAGGGGTACCTTGACTATCACCTGCTGAGAATACAGCTTGTGAATGGCTTCCAATACCGTCGCCCTTTCTGAGGGAGACGTTGGTAAAGCAGACTTTAGGAACCGGCGAGGGGGAGACTTTTCGAATTCCAACTTGTAACCCTGAGATACTACCTGCAGGATCCAAGGGTCCACCTGTGAGCGCGCCCACTGTGTGCTGAAAATCTTTAGTCGACCCCCCACCGCCCCTGAGTCCGCTTGCACAGCCCCAGCGTCATGCTAAGGGCTTTGTAGAAGCCGGGGAGGGCTTCTGTTCGTGGGAAGTAGTTGCTTGCTGCACCCTCTTACCCCTTCCTTTGCCTCTGGGCAAATATGACTGTCCTTTTGCCCGCTTGTTCTTATAGGAACGAAAGGACTGCGGCTGAAAAGACGGTGTCTTTTTCTGTTGGGAGGTGACCTGAGGTAAAAAAGTGGATTTTCCGGCTGTTGCCGTGGCCACCAGATCCGATAGACCGACCCCAAATAATTCCTCTCCTTTATACGGCAATACTTCCATATGCCGTTTGGAATCCGCATCACCTAACCACTGTCGCGTCCATAAACTTCTTCTGGCAGATATGGACATCGCACTTACTCTCGATGCCAGAGTGCAAATATCCCTCTGGGCATCTCGCATATAAAGAAAAGCATCCTTTAATTGCTCTATAGTCAATAAAATACTGTCCCTATCCAGGGTATCAATATTTTCAGTCAGGGAATCCGACCACACCACCCCAGCACTGCACATCCAGGCTGAGGCTATTGCTGGTCGCAGTATAACACCAGTATGTGTGTATATACTCTTCAGGGTAGTTTCCAGCCTCCTATCAGCTGGATCCTTGAGGGCGGCCGTATCAGGAGACGGTAACGCCACTTGTTTTGATAAGCGTGTGAGCGCCTTATCCACCCTAGGGGGTGTTTCCCAGCGCGCCCTAACCTCTGGTGGGAAAGGGTATAATGCCAATAACTTCTTTGAAATTAGCAGTTTTCTATCGGGGTTAACCCACGCTTCATCACACACGTCATTCAATTCCTCTGATTCTGGAAAAGCTACAGGTAGTTTTTTCACACCCCACATAATACCCCCCTTTGAGGTACCTGCAGTATCAGAGATATGCAAAGCCTCCTTCATTGCCGTGATCATATAACGTGTGGCCCTATTGGAAAATACGTTTCTTTCTTCACCGTCGACACTAGATTCATCTGTGTCGGTACCTGTGTCGACTGACTGAGGTAAGGGACGTTTTACAGCCCCTGACGGTGCCTGAGACGCCTGGACAGGTACTAACTGGTTTTCCGGCCGTCTCATGTCGTCAACTGACTTTTGCAGCGTGCTAACATTATCACGTAATTCCATAATTAAAGCCATCCATTCCGGTGTCGACTCCCTAGGGGGTGACATCACCATTACCGGCAATTGCTCCGCCTCCACACCAACATCGTCCTCATACATGTCGACACACACGTACCGACACACAGCAGACACACAGGGAATGCTCTTATCGAAGACAGGACCCCACTAGCCCTTTGGGGAGACAGAGGGAGAGTTTGCCAGCACACACCAAAGCGCTATAAAAATGTATATAAACAACCCTAAAAGGTGTTGTTTCTGTTATATGCGCTTAATATATAAAAATATCGCCAAAATATGCCCCCCTTCTCTGTTTTACCCTGTTTCTGTAGTGCAGTGCAGGGGAGAGTCCTGGGAGCCTTCCTCACAGCGGAGCTGAGCAGGAAAATGGCGCTGTGTGCTGAGGAGAATAGGCCCCGCCCCCTAAAACGGCGGGCTCTTCTCCCGGAGTTTGCGATATATGGCAGGGGTTAAATACATCCATATAGCCTCAAGGGCTATATGTGATGTATTTTAGCCATAGAAAAAGGTATTATACATTGCTGCCCAGGGCGCCCCCCCCAGCGCCCTGCACCCTCAGTGACCGCTGGTGTGAAGTGTGCCGACAACAATGGCGCACAGCTGCAGTGCTGTGCGCTACCTTATGAAAACTGAAAGTCTTCTGCCGCCTGTTTCCGGACCTCTGGACCTCTTCAACTTCGGCATCTGCAAGGGGGGTCGGCGGCACGGCTCCGGGACCGGACTCCATGGCTGGGCCTGTGTTCGATCCCTCTGGAGCTAATGGTGTCCAGTAGCCTAAGAAGCAAATCCATCCTGCACGCAGGTGAGTTCACTTCTCTCCCCTAAGTCCCTCGTAGCAGTGAGCCTGTTGCCAGCAGGACTCACTGAAAATAAGAAACCTAAAAAAACTTTTTCTAAGCAGCTCTTTATGAGAGCCACCTAGATTGCACCCTGCTCGGACGGGCACAAAAACCTAACTGAGGCTTGGAGGAGGGTCATAGGGGGAGGAGCCAGTACACACCATGTGATCCTAAAAGCTTACTTTTTGTGCCCTGTCTCCTGCGGAGCCGCTAATCCCCATGGTCCTGACGGAGTCCCCAGCATCCACTAGGACGTTAGAGAAATACCGTTATCAACGGTAAGTTCTTACCATAACGTATATTTTGGCAGCTGCTCTGCATGACTGTAAACAGGTTGAGTATCCCTTATCCAAATTGCTTGGGTCCAGAAGTATTTTGGATATCAGATTTTTCCGTTATTTGGAATAATTGCATACCATAATGGGATATCATGGAAATGGGACCCAAGTATAAGCAAAGAATGCATTTATGTTTCATATACACCTTATACACACAGCCTGAAGGTCATTTTAGCCAATATTTTTAATAACTTTGTGCATTAAACAAAGTGTGTGTACATTCACACAATTCATTTATGTTTCATATACACCTTATACACACAGCCTGAAGGTCATTTAATACAATATTTTTAATACCTTTGTGTATTAAAGAAAATTTGTGTACATGGAGCCATCAAAAACAAAGGTTTCACTATCTCAGTCTCACTCAAAACATTCCGTATTTTGGAATATTCCGTATTTCTGAATATTTGGATATGGGATACTCAACCTGTATATGGCTAGCTCTATTAATAAATACAAGTGCACCTGCTAAGTGTTCTGAAAAACATGAATTATAGAAGAGGACCTGTGCCGGTCAGGATCCTGATGCCAGAATGCCGATTAACCTGAATCCTGGCACACAGGCTATTCCCACATGTGGGTGTCCACACCCTGGCGAGTGCAGCAAGGCCACAAGGGGACTCTTAGTTCTTGCCCTGCTGCTGGCATTCTGGTGGGTAAGATGCTGTTGTCAGGATCTTGACAGCTGGCTTCCTGCCCACCGGTAAATAGAATGTAACCTCCTGAGGGTCAACTTTTGAGAAGTACTGTCCTAAACTGCAGGATAAAAAAAAAAAACAGTATGTTTTGGCAAAATAAAGTGGACACCAGTTTATACCTTTAATGTTTGCTTTGCATGATACATATAGAATAGCATGGGTCCGGCACTCCTTGATGATAACAACTATTGCACCGGTGCCTTCACATGTACAGCTGTACACAAATATAGTTACCAGGATCTGAGGACGGTTTTGTGGAGCTAATGGAACGTAATAATTCCAGTGAATGTCCGGTCAAGTTTACTTACCGTATGAGCCAGGAAAGCATTGATTTTTTTAGACGTTGATAATAAGATTTTACTCACCGGTAAATCTATTTCTCGTAGTCCGTAGTGGATGCTGGGACTCCGTAAGGACCATGGGGATTAGCGGCTCCGCAGGAGACTGGGCACAACTAAAGAAAGCTTTAGGACTACCTGGTGTGCACTGGCTCCTCCCACTATGACCCTCCTCCAGACCTCAGTTAGGATACTGTGCCCGGAAGAGCTGACACAATAAGGAAGGATTTTGAATCCCGGGTAAGACTCATACCAGCCACACCAATCACACCGTATAACTCGTGATACTATACCCAGTTAACAGTATGAAATATAACTGAGCCTCTCAACAGATGGCTCAACAATAACCCTTTAGTTAAGCAATAACTATAAACAAGTATTGCAGACAATCCGCACTTGGGATGGGCGCCCAGCATCCACTACGGACTACGAGAAATAGATTTACCGGTGAGTAAAATCTTATTTTCTCTAACGTCCTAAGTGGATGCTGGGACTCCGTAAGGACCATGGGGATTATACCAAAGCTCCTAAACGGGCGGGAGAGTGCGGATGACTCTGCAGCACCGAATGAGCAAACTCTAGGTCCTCCTCAGCCAGGGTATCAAACTTGTAGACTGTTGCAAAAATGTTTGAACCCGACCAAGTAACAGCTCGGCAAAGTTGTAAAGCCGAGACCCCTCGGGCAGCCGCCCAAGAAGAGCCCACTTTCCTCGTGGAATGGGCTTTTACAGATTTAGGGTGCGGCAGTCCAGCCGCAGCATGTGCAAGTTGATTCGTGCTACAGATCCAGCGAGCAATAGTCTGGAGAAAATGTCATGGGGACTTGTCCACAGTGCTCTGAGCTGAGCTGAGGAAGCCGCTGAGTGTGTCTAGAAGGCGGAGAAACGCGTTTTCGAAGTGACCGATACCAGGGACGTTCACCTCCCATTCACTGACATGAACATCGTCTTGTGGTTTGATCATTAATCAGTGCATCTGCAATTATGGCTAACCACCAGCAGAGGGAGCCGGAGCACTGTGGACAAGTCCCCATGACATTTTCTCCAGATATTCTGCAATAAACGGATGAGTACCAGCAGAGGGAGCCTTGAAATCGGGATTGTCTCAGTATAATATATTTTGGAGGTGACGCAAATGCTACTAGTGGATGGTAATTACCCATTTTAATTTATTGTATGTGTGCACACATGTTCAATTGGAACACTAAGGAACTAAGGACTTCTGAACACATTGGGGTAAATTTACTAAGGTCCCGATTTTGACCGAGATGCCGTTTTTTCTTCAAAGTGTCATCTCGGTAATTTACTAAACTCAAATCACGGCAGAGATGAGGGCATTCGTATTTTTTTGGAAGTAGTTGTAAAAAAATACGAATGAATACACCATCGGTCAAAATACGCCAGCAAATTAGTAGAACTCGGTCATTTACTAAAAAGTGCAAATCTCCAAAGAGGAAAACACTGCCGTGAAAAATTACAAATCGCAAAAAAGTGCTAAAAAAAAGCAGACCTGCTTTTTATATCCGTGATTGCATAGGCATGCAGGGATCCATGAGATCCGTGCATGTCTATCAGTGGGAAGGGGTGGGAAAGTGGTTATTTTCTCCAAAAAAAATGCGTGGGGTCCCCCCTCCTAAGCATAACCAGCCTCAGGCTTTTTGAGCCGATCCTGGTTGCAAAAATATGGGGGGGAAAATGACAGGGGTTCCCCCATATTTAAGCAACCAGCATCGGGCTCTGCGCCTGGTCCTGGTTCCAAAAATACGGGGGACATAAAGAGTAGGGGTCCCCCGTATTTTTAAAACCAGCACCGGGCTCCACTAGCTGGACAGATAATGCCACAGCCGGGGGTCACTTTTATATAGTGCCCTGCGGCCGTGGCATCAAAAATCCAACTAGTCACCCCTGGCCGGGGTACCCTGGGGGAGTGGGGACCCTTCAATCAAGGGGCCCCCCCCCCCAGCCACCCAAGGGCCAGGGGTGAAGCCCGAGGCTGTCCCCCCCATCCAATGGGCTGCGGATGGGGGGGCTGATAGCCTTTGTTGTAAATGAAAAGATATTGTTTTTAGTAGCAGTACTACAAGTCCCAGCAAGCCTCCCCCGCATGCTGGTACTTGGAGAACCACAAGTACCAGCATGCGGCGGAAAAACGGGCCCGCTGGTACCTGTAGTACTATTACTAAAAAAAATACCCAAATAAACACAAGACACACACGCCTTGAAAGTAAAGATTTATTACATACATGCACACAAACATACATACATACTTACCTTATGTTCACACGCAGGTCGGTCCTCTTGTCCAGTAGAATCCATGGGGTACCTGTAGAAAAAATTATACTCACAAAATCCAGTGTAGATCGGTCCTCTTCAAATCCATTTGTAATCCAGGTACTTGTGAAAATAAAAAAACGGACACACGAGCCACGAACTGAAAGGGGCCCCATGTTTTCACATGGGACTCCTTTCCCCGAATGCCAGAAACCCACTCTGACTTCTGTCTAAGTGGGTTTCCTCAGCCAATCAGGGAGCGCCACGTTGTAGCACTCTCCTGATCGGCTGTGTGCTCCTGTACTGAGTGACAGGCGGCACACGGCAGTGTTACAATGTAGCGCCTATGCGCTCCATTGTAACCAATGGTGGGAACTTTCTGCCCTGCGGTTGACCTAAAGTGACGTCACCGCTGAGCAGAAAGTTCCCACCATTGGGATCAGGAGAGTGCTACAACGTGGCGCTCCCTGATTGGCTGAAGAAACCCACTTAGACAGAAGTCAGAGGGGGTTTCTGGCATTCGGGGAAAGGAGTCCCATGTGAAAACATGGGGCCCCTTTCAGTTCGTGGTCGGGACACCGTTTTTTTATTTTCACAAGTACGTGGATTACAAATGGATTTGAAGAGGACCGATCTACACTGGATTTTGTGAGTATAATTTTTTCTACAGGTACCCCATGGATTCTACTGGACAAGAGGACCGACCTGCGTGTGAACATAAGGTAAGTATGTATGTATGTTTGTGTGCATGTATGTAATAAATCTTTACTTTCAAGGTGTGTGTGTCTTGTGTTTATTTGGGTATTTTTTTAGTAATAGTACTACAGGTACCAGCGGGCCCGTTTTTCCGCCGCATGCTGGTACTTGTGGTTCTCCAAGTACCAGCATGCGGGGGAGGCTTGCTGGGACTTGTAGTACTGCTACTAAAAACAATATCTTTTCATTTACAACAAAGGCTATCAGCCCCCCCATCCGCAGCCCATTGGATGGGGGGGGACAGCCTCGGGCTTCACCCCTGGCCCTTGGGTGGCTGGGGGGGGGGGACCCCTTGATTGAAGGGGTCCCCACTCCCCCAGGGTACCCCGGCCAGGGGTGACTAGTTGGATTTTTGATGCCACGGCCGCAGGGCACTATCTAAAAGTGACCCCCGGCTGTGGCATTATCTGTCCAGCTAGTGGAGCCCGGTGCTGGTTTTAAAAATACGGGGGACCCCTACTCTTTTTGTCCCCCGTATTTTTGGAACCAGGACCAGGCGCAGAGCCCGATGCTGGTTGCTTAAATATGGGGGAACCCCTGTCATTTTTTTCCCCATATTTCTGCAACCAGGATCGGCTCAAAGAGCCCGAGGCTGGTTATGCTTAGGAGGGGGGACCCCACGCAATTTTTTTTTTAATTTTACATTGTTTAATTTAAAAAAAAAAAAAATGAACCCCAGCACGGATCACACAGATCCGGCCGAGATTCATTTTTAAAAAGTCGGCAGTGTTTTGCTAATCACTGCCGTAAAAATAGAAAAAAAAACACGAATGACATCGACATCGGAACAAAAGAAAAACCCGAATACGACAGCTTAGTAAATTAGTCGTAATCAATTCAAAAAGTTGCAGTTTTACACTTTCGATGTCATTCGTGATTGAACTTTGACCTTTTTCCGAAAATTACGAATGTTAGTAAATTTACCCCATTGAGTGTTTGAAAAGCTACTAATAGCCTGTTCATCATTAAATGAGTGGACACTGTGAAATACAGCAATATCAAAGTCCAAGCCTCAGAATCATAGTAAAGTATAGCCATTTATCAGTTTTATGTGGATTGTTTGTATTATGACATTTAACATGCATATTATGTGTTGATTGAATGCCATCTATGCTGCAGCATTATAGATTAATAAAATAAGAATTTACTTACCGATAATTCTATTTCTCGTAGTCCGTAGTGGATGCTGGGAACTCCGTAAGGACCATGGGGAATAGCGGCTCCGCAGGAGACTGGGCACAAAAGTAAAAGCTTTAGGACTACCTGGTGTGCACTGGCTCCTCCCCCTATGACCCTCCTCCAAGCCTCAGTTAGGATACTGTGCCCGGACGAGCGTACACAATAAGGAAGGATTTTGAATCCCGGGTAAGACTCATACCAGCCACACCAATCACACCGTATAACCTGTGATCTGAACCCAGTTAACAGCATGATAACAGAGGAGCCTCTGAAAGATGGCTCACAACAATAATAACCCGATTTTTGTAACAATAACTATGTACAAGTATTGCAGACAATCCGCACTTGGGATGGGCGCCCAGCATCCACTACGGACTATGAGGAATAGAATTATCGGTAAGTAAATTCTTATTTTCTCTAACGTCCTAAGTGGATGCTGGGGACTCCGTAAGGACCATGGGGATTATACCAAAGCTCCCAAACGGGCAGGAGAGTGCGGATGACTCTGCAGCACCAAATGAGAGAACTCCAGGTCCTCCTCAGCCAGGATATCAATTTTGTAGAATTTTACAAACGTATTTGCTCCTGACCAAGTAGCTGCTCGGCAAAGTTGTAAAGCCGAGACCCCTCGGGCAGCCGCCCAAGATGAGCCCACCTTCCTTGTGGAATGGGCATTTACAGATTTTTGGCTGTGGCAGGCCTGCCACAGAATGTGCAAGCTGAATTGTACTACAAATCCAACGAGCAATAGTCTGCTTAGAAGCAGGAGCACCCAGCTTGTTGGGTGCACACAGGATAAACAGCGAGTCAGATTTCCTGACTCCAGCCGTCCTGGAAACATATATTTTCAGGGCACTGACAACGTCTAGCAACTTGGAGGCCTCCAAGTCCCTAGTAGCCGCAGGCACCACCAATAGGTTGGTTCAGGTGAGACGCTGAAACCACCTTGGGGAGAAACTGAGGACGAGTCCTCAATTCCGCCCTGTCCGAATGGAAAATCAGATAAGGGCTTTTTCAGGATAAAGCCGCCAATTCTGACACGCACCTGGCCCAGGCCAGGGCCAACAGCATGACCACTTTCCATGTGAGATATTTTAACTCCACAGATTTAAGTGGTTCAAACCAATGTGACTTTTGGAACCCAAAACTACATTGAGATCCCAAAGTGCCACTGGAGGCACAAAAGGAGGCTGTATATGCAGTACCCCTTTTACAAACGTCTGAACTTCAGGGACTGAAGCTAGTTCTTTTTGGAAGAAAATTGACAGGGCCGAAATTTGAACCTTAATGGACCCCAATTTCAGGCCCATAGACACTCCTGTTTGCAGGAAATGTAGGAATCGACCCAGTTGAATTTCCTCCGTCGGGCCTTACTGGCCTCGCACCACGCAACATATTTTCGCCAATTGCGGTGATAATGTTTTTGCGGTTACATCCTTCCTGGCTTTGATCAGGATAGGGATGACTTCATCCGGAATGCCTTTTTTCCTTCAGGATCCGGCGTTCAACCGCCATGCCGTCAAACGCAGCCGCGGTAAGTCTTGGAACAGACAGGGTCCTTGCTGGAGCAGGTCCCTTCTTAGAGGTAGAGGCCACGGATCCTCCGTGAGCATCTCTTGAAGTTCCGGTTACCAAGTCCTTCTTGGCCAATCCGGAACCACGAATATAGTGCTTACTCCTCTCCATCTTATCAATCTCAGTACCTTGGGTATGAGAGGCAGAGGAGGGAACACATACCCTGACTGGTACACCCACGGTGTTACCAGAGCGTCTACAGCTTATTGCCTGAGGGTCCCTGGACCTGGCGCAATACCTGTCGAGTTTTTAATCATGTGGAAGACTTCTGGGTGAAGTCCCCACTCTCCCGGGTGGAGGTCGTGCTGAGGAAGTCTGCTTCCCAGTTGTCCACTCCCGGAATGAATACTGCTGACAGTGCTATCACATGATTTTCCGCCCAGCGAAGAATCCTTGCAGCTTCTGCCATTGCCCTCCTGCTTCTTGTGCCACCCTGTCTGTTTACGTGGGTGACTGCCGTGATGTTGTCCGACTGGATCAACACCGGCTGACCTTGAAGCAGAGGTCTTGCTAAGCTTAGAGCATTGTAAATGTCCCTTAGCTTCAGGATATTTATGTGAAGTGATGTCTCCAGGCTTGACCATAAGCCCTGGATATTCCTTCCCTGTGTGACTGCTCCCCAGCCTCGCAGGCTAGCATCCGTGGTCACCAGGACCCAGTCCTGAATGCCTAATCTGCGGCCCTCTAGAAGATGAGCACTCTGCAACCACCACAGGAGGGACACCATTGTCCTTGGTGACAGGGTTATCCGCTGATGCATCTGAAGATGCGATCCGGACCATTTGTCCAGCAGGTCCCACTGGAAAGTTCTTGCGTGGAATCTGCCGAATGGGATTGCTTCGTAGGAAGCCACCATTTTACCCAGAACCCTTGTGCATTGATGCACTGAGACTTGGCTCGGTTTTAGGAGGTTCCTGACTAGCTCGGATAACTCCCTGGCTTTCTCCTCCGGGAGAAACACCTTTTTCTGGACTGTGTCCAGGATCATCCCTAGGAACAGAAGACACGTCGTCGGAACCAGGTGCGATTTTGGAATATTGAGAATCCAATCGTGCTGCCGCAACACTACCTGAGATAGTGCTACACCGACCTCCAACTGTTCCCTGGATCTTACCCTTATCAGGGAATTGTCCAAGGAAGGGATAACTAAAATTCACTTCCTTCGAAGGAATATCATCATTTCGGCCATTACCTTGGTAAAGACCCGGGGTGCCGTGTACCATCCATACGGCAGCGTCTGAACTGATAGTGACAGTTCTGTACCATAAACCTGAGGTACCCTTGGTGAGAAGGGTAAATTTTGACATGAAGGTAAGCATCCTTGATGTCCCGAGACATCATGTAGTCCCCTTCTTCCAGGTTCGCAATCACTGCTCTGAGTGACTCAATCTTGAATTTGAACCTCTGTACGTAAGTGTTCAAAGATTTTAGATTTAGAATCGGTCTCACCGAGCCGTCCGGCTTCGGTACCACAACAGTGTGGAATAATACCCCGTTCCCTGTTGCAGGAGGGGTATCTTGATTATCACCTGCTGGGAATACAGCTTGTGAATGGCTTCCAAAACTGTCTCCCTGTCAGAAGGAGACATCGGTAAAGCCGACTTTAGGAAACGTCGAGGGGGAGACGTCTCGAATTCTAATTTGTACCCCTGAGATATCACCTGAAGGATCCAGGGGTCTACTTGCGAGTGAGCCCACTGCGCGCTGAAATTCATTGAGACGGGCCCCCCACCGTGCCTGATTCTGCTTGTAAAGCCCCAGCATATACTGAGGGCTTGGCAGAGGCGGGAGAGGGTTTCTGTTCCTGGGAACTGGCTGATTTCTGCAGCCTTTTTCCTCTCCCTCTGTCACGGGGCAGAAATGAGGAACCTTTTGCCCGCTTGTCCACGAAAAGACTGCGCCTGATAATACGGCGTCTTCTCATGTTGAGAGGCGACCTGGGGTACAAACGTGGAATTCCCAGCTGTTGCCGTGGCCACCAGGTCTGAAAGACCGACCCCAAATAACTCCTCCCTTAATAAAGCAATACTTCCAAATGCCGTTTGGAATACGCATCACCTGACCACTGACGTGTCCATAACCCTCTACTGGTAGAAATGGACAACGCGCTTAGACTTGATGCCAGTCGGCAAATATTCCGCTGTGCATCACGCATATATAAAAATGCATCTTTTAAATGCTCTATAGGCAAAAATATACTGTCCCTATCTAGGGTATCAATATTTTCAGTCAGGGAATCCGACCACGCCAACCCAGCACTGCACATCCAGGCTGAGGCGATTGCTGGTCGCAGTATAACACCAGTATGTGTGTAAATACCTTTTAGGATACCCTCCTGCTTTCTATCAGCAGGATCCTTAAGGGCGGCCATCTCAGGCGAAGGTAGAGCCCTTACAAGCGTGTGAGCGCTTTATCCCCCCTAGGGGGTGTTTCCCAACGCACCCTAACCTCTGACGGGAAAGGATATAATGCCAATAACATTTTAGAAATTATCCGTTGCTATCGGGGGAAACCCACGCATCATCACACACCTCATTTAATTTCTCAGATTCAGGAAAACTACAGGTAGTTTTTCCTCACCGAACATAATACCCCTTTTTTGGTGGTACTCGTATTATCAGAAATGTGTAAAACATTTTTCATTGCCTCAATCATGTAACGTGTGGCCCTACTGGAAGTCACATTCGTCTCTTCACCGTCGACACTGGAGTCAGTATCCGTGTCGGCGTCTATATCTGCCATCTGAGGTAACGGGCGCTTTAGAGCCCCTGACGGCCTATGAGACGTCTGGACAGGCACAAGCTGAGTAGCCGGCTGTCTCATGTCAACCACTGTCTTTTATACAGAGCTGACACTGTCACGTAATTCCTACCAACAGTTCATCCACTCAGGTGTCGACCCCCTAGGGGGTGACATCACTATTACAGGCAATCTGCTCCGTCTCCACATCATTTTTCTCCTCATACATGTCGACACAAAAGTACCGACATACAGCACACACACAGGGAATGCTCTGATAGAGGACAGGACCCCACTAGCCCTTTGAAGAGACAGAGGGAGAGTTTGCCAGCACACACCAGAGCGCTATATATATACAGGGATAACCTTATATAAGTGTTTTTCCCCTTATAGCTGCTGTATAGTTAATACTGCGCCTAATTAGTGCCCCCCTCTCTTTTTTTAACCCTTTCTGTAGTGTAGTGACTGCAGGGGAGAGACAGGGAGCTTCCCTCCAACGGAGCTGTGAGGGAAAATGGCGCCAGTGTGCTGAGGAGATAGGCTCCGCCCCTTTTTCGCGGACTTTTCTCCTGCTTTTTTATGGATTCTGGCAGGGGTTAAATGCATCCATATAGCCCAGGAGCTATATGTGATGCATTTTTTTGCCATCCAAGGTGTTTTTATTGCGTCTCAGGGCGCCCCCCCCCAGCGCCCTGCACCCTCAGTGACCGAAGTGTGAAGTGTGCTGAGAGCAATGGCGCACAGCTGCAGTGCTGTGCGCTACCTTGTTGAAGACAGGACGTCTTCTGCCGCCGATTTTCCGGACCTCGTCTGCCTTCTGGCTCTGTAAGGGGGCCGGCGGCGCGGCTCTGGGACCCATCCAAGCTGGGCCTGTGATCGTCCCTCTGGAGCTAATGTCCAGTAGCCTAAGAAGCCCAATCCACTCTGCACGCAGGTGAGTTCGCTTCTTCTCCCCTTAGTCCCTCGATGCAGTGAGCCTGTTGCCAGCAGGTCTCACTGAAAATAAAAAACCTAATCTAAAACTTTCACTAAGAAGCTCAGGAGAGCCCCTAGTGTGCACCCTTCTCGTTCGGGCACAGAGATCTAACTGAGGCTTGGAGGAGGGTCATAGGGGGAGGAGCCAGTGCACACCAGATAGTCCTAAAGCTTTCTTTAGATGTGCCCAGTCTCCTGCGGAGCCGCTATTCCCCATGGTCCTTACAGAGTCCCCAGCATCCACTTAGGACGTTAGAGAAAACTATGTACAAGTATTGCAGACAATCCGCACTTGGGATGGGCGCCCAGCATCCACTACGGACTACGAGAAATAGAATTATCGGTAAGTAAATTCTTATTTTCTCTGACGTCCTAGTGGATGCTGGGAACTCCGTAAGGACCATGGGGATTATACCAAAGCTCCCAAACGGGCGGGAGAGTGCGGATGACTCTGCAGCACCGAATGAGAGAACTCCAGGTCCTCCTCAGCCAGGGTATCAAATTTGTAGAATTTAGCAAACGTGTTTGCCCCTGACCAAGTAGCTGCTCGGCAAAGTTGTAAAGCCGAGACCCCTCGGGCAGCCGCCCAAGATGAGCCCACTTTCCTTGTGGAATGGGCTTTTACAGATTTTGGCTGTGGCAGGCCTGCCACAGAATGTGCAAGCTGAATTGTACTACAAATCCAACGAGCAATAGTCTGCTTAGAAGCAGGAGCACTCAGCTTGTTGGGTGCATACAGGATAAACAGCGAGTCAGATTTTCTGACTCCAGCCGTCCTGGAAACATATATTTTCAGGGCCCTGACTACGTCCAGCAACTTGGAGTCCTCCAAGTCCCTAGTAGCCGCAGGTACCACAATAGGCTGGTTCAAGTGAAACGCTGAAACCACCTTAGGGAGAAATTGAGGACGAGTCCTCAATTCTGCCCTGTCCGTATGAAAAATTAGGTAAGGGCTCTTATAGGATAAAGCCGCCAATTCTGAGACACGCCTGGCTGAAGCCAGGGCTAACAGCATTACCACTTTCCATGTGAGATATTTTAAGTCCACAGTGGTGAGTGGTTCAAACCAATGTGATTTTAGGAACCCCAAAACTACATTGAGATCCCAAGGTGCCACTGGAGGCACAAAAGGAGGCTGTATATGCAGTACCCCTTTGACAAACGTCTGAACTTCAGGAACTGAAGCCAGTTCTTTCTGGAAGAAAATCGACAGGGCCGAAATTTGAACCTTAATGGACCCTAATTTTAGGCCCATAGACAGTCCTGTTTGCAGGAAATGCAGGAAACGACCCAGTTGAAATTCCTCTGTAGGGGCCTTCCTGGCCTCACACCACGCAACATATTTACGCCAAATACGGTGATAATGTTGCACGGTTACATCCTTCCTGGCTTTGATCAGGGTAGGGATGACTTCATCCGGAATGCCTTTTTCCTTCAGGATCCGGCGTTCAACCGCCATGCCGTCAAACGCAGCCGCGGTAAGTCTTGGAACAGACAGGGTCCCTGCTGGAGCAGGTCCTTTCTTAGAGGTAGAGGCCACGGGTCCTCCGTGAGCATCTCTTGAAGTTCCGGGTACCAAGTCCTTCTTGGCCAATCCGGAGCCACGAGTATAGTCCTTACTCCTCTCCTTCTTATGATTCTCAGTACCTTGGGTATGAGAGGCAGAGGAGGGAACACATACACTGACTGGTACACCCACGGTGTTACCAGAGCGTCCACAGCTATTGCCTGAGGGTCCCTTGACCTGGCGCAATATCTGTCTAGTTTTTTGTTGAGGCGGGACGCCATCATGTCCACCTTTGGTTTTTCCCAACGGTTCACAATCATGTGGAAGACTTCTGGGTGAAGTCCCCACTCCCCCGGGTGGAGGTCGTGTCTACTGAGGAAGTCTGCTTCCCAGTTGTCCACTCCCGGAATGAACACTGCTGACAGTGCTATCACATGATTTTCCGCCCAGCGAAGAATCCTTGCAACTTCTGCCATTGCCCTCCTGCTTCTTGTGCCGCCCTGTCTGTTTACGTGGGCGACTGCCGTGATGTTGTCCGACTGGATCAACACCGGCTGACCCTGAAGCAGAGGCCTTGCTTGACTTAGGGCATTGTAAATGGCCCTTAGTTCCAGGATATTTATGTGAAATGACGTTTCCATGCTTGACCACAAGCCCTGGAAATTTCTTCCCTGTGTGACTGCTCCCCAGCCTCTCAGGCTGGCATCCGTGGTCACCAGGACCCAGTCCTGAATGCCGAATCTGCGGCCCTCTAGAAGATGAGCACTCTGCAACCACCACAGGAGAGACACCCTTGTCCTTGGAGACAGGGTTATCCGCTGATGCATCTGAAGATGCGATCCGGACCATTTGTCCAGCAGATCCCACTGAAAAGTTCTTGCGTGGAATCTGCCGAATGGAATCGCTTCGTAAGAAGCCACCATTTTTCCCAGGACCCTTGTGCATTGATGCACTGACACTTGGCCTGGTTTTAGGAGGTTCCTGACTAGCTCGGATAACTCCCTGGCTTTCTCCTCCGGGAGAAACACCTTTTTTCTGGACTGTGTCCAGAATCATCCCTAGGAACAGCAGACGTGTCGTCGGAATCAGCTGCGATTTTGGAATATTTAGAATCCACCCGTGCTGTCGTAGTACTACTTGAGATAGTGCTACTCCGACCTCTAACTGTTCTCTGGACCTTGCCCTTATCAGGAGATCGTCCAAGTAAGGGATAATTAAGACGCCTTTTCTTCGAAGAAGAATCATCATTTCGGCCATTACCTCGGTAAAGACCCGGGGTGCCGTGGACAATCCAAACGGCAGCGTCTGAAACTGATAGTGACAGTTCTGTACCACAAACCTGAGGTACCCTTGGTGAGAAGGGCAAATTGGGACATGGAGGTAAGCATCCTTGATGTCCAGAGACACCATATAGTCCCCTTCTTCCAGGTTCGCTATCACTGCTCTGAGTGAATCCATCTTGAATTTGAACCTTTGTATGTAAGTGTTCAAGGATTTCAGATTTAAAATAGGTCTTACCGAGCCGTCCGGCTTCGGTACCACAAACAGCGTGGAATAATACCCCTTTCCCTGTTGTAGGAGGGGTACCTTGATTATCACCTGCTGGGAATACAGCTTGTGAATGGCTTCCAATACCGCCTCCCTGTCGGAGGGAGACGTTGGTAAAGCTGACTTCAGGAACCGGCGAGGGGGAGACGTCTCGAATTCCAATTTGTACCCCTGAGATACTACCTGCAGGATCCAGGGGTCCACTTGCGAGTGAGCCCACTGCGCGCTGAAATTCTTGAGACGACCCCCCACCGTACCTGAGTCCGCTTGTAAGGCCCCAGCGTCATGCTGAGGACTTGGCAGAAGCGGGGGAGGGCTTCTGTTCCTGGGAAGAGGCTGCCTGCTGCAGTCTTTTTCCCCTTCCTCTGCCCCGGGGCAGATATGAGTGGCCTTTTGCCCGCTTGCCCTTATGGGGACGAAAGGACTGAGCCTGAAAAGACGGTGTCTTTTTCTGCTGAGAGGTGACCTGGGGTAAAAAGGTGGATTTCCCAGCCGTTGACGTGGCCACCAGGTCCGATAGACCGACCCCAAATAACTCCTCCCCTTTATACGGCAATACTTCCATATGCCGTTTGGAATCCGCATCACCTGACCACTGTCGCGTCCATAACCCTCTTCTGGCAGAAATGGACAGCGCACTTACTCTTGATGCAAGAGTGCAAATATCCCTCTGTGCATCTCGCATATATAGAAATGCATCCTTTAAATGCTCTATAGTCAATAATATACTGTCCCTGTCCAGGGTATCAATATTTTCAGTCAGGGAATCCGACCAAGCCAGCCCAGCACTGCACATCCAGGCTGAGGCGATTGCTGGTCGCAGTATAACACCAGTATGTGTGTATATACTTTTTAGGATATTTTCCAGCTTCCTATCAGCTGGCTCCTTGAGGGCGGCCGTATCAGGAGACGGTAACGCCACTTGTTTTGATAAGCGTGTGAGCGCCTTATCTACCCTAGGGGGTGTTTCCCAACGCGCCCTAACCTCTGGCGGGAAAGGGTATAATGCCAATAATTTTTTAGAAATTAGCAGTTTTTTATCGGGGGAAACCCACGCTTCATCACACACCTCATTTAATTCATCTGATTCAGGAAAAACTACGGGTAGTTTTTTCACACCCCACATAATACCCTTTTTTGTGGTACTTGTAGTATCAGAAATGTTCAAAACCTCCTTCATTGCCGTGATCATGTAACGTGTGGCCCTACTGGAAAATACGTTTGTTTCCTCACCGTCGACACTGGAGTCAGTGTCCGTGTCTGGGTCTGTGTCGACCATCTGAGGTAACGGGCGCTTTAGAGCCCCTGACGGTGTTTGAGACGCCTGGACAGATACTAACTGATTTGCCGGCTGTCTCATGTCGTCAACAGTCTTTTTTTAAAGTGCTGACGCTATCACGTAATTCCTTCCATAAGACCATCCAGTCAGGTGTCGACTCCCTAGGGGGTGACATCACTATTACAGGCAATTGCTCCGCCTCCATACCATTTTCCTCCTCATACATGTCGACACAACGTACCGACACACAGCACACACACAGGGAATGCTCTGATAGAGGACAGGACCCCACTAGCCCTTTGGGGAGACAGAGGGAGAGTTTGCCAGCACACACCAGAGCGCTATATATATACAGGGATAACCTTATATAAGTGTTTTTCCCTTATATAGCTGCTGTATTTATTAATCTGCCAAATTAGTGCCCCCCCTCTCTTGTTTTACCCTGTTTCTGTAGTGCAGGACTGCAGGGGAGAGTCAGGGAGACGTCCTTCCAGCGGAGCTGTGAGGGAAAATGGCGCTTGTGTGCTGAGGAGATAGGCTCCGCCCCCTTCTCGGCGGCCTTTCTCCCGCTTTTTTAAGGAAAAACTGGCAGGGGTTAAATGCATCCATATAGCCCAGGAGCTATATGTGATGTATTTTTTGCCATCTAAGGTGTTTTTATTGCGTCTCAGGGCACCCCCCCCCAGCGCCCTGCACCCTCAGTGACCGGAGTGTGAAGTGTGCTGAGAGCAATGGCGCACAGCTGCGGTGCTGTGCGCTACCTTATTGAAGACAGGACGTCTTCTGCCGCCGATTTCCCGGACCTCTTCAGTCTTCTGGCTCTGTAAGGGGGCCGGCGGCGCGGCTCTGGGACCCATCCATGGCTGGGCCTGTGATCGTCCCTCTGGAGCTAATGTCCAGTAGCCTAAGAAGCCCAATCCACTCTGCACGCAGGTGAGTTCGCTTCTTCTCCCCTTAGTCCCTCGGTGCAGTGAACCTGTTGCCAGCAGGACTCATTGAAAATAAAAAACCTATACTTAAACTTTTTCACTAAGCAGCTCAGGAGAGCCACAAGAAAGAATATACAGATAAGATAGCAGCGCTCAATGGAATGAATAAAATTGAAGGTTTGAGTGAAAAAATTATCACAATTTAATAAAACATAATTCTAAAAAACACATATTAAACCATATAATAGACCGTATAATAAACCATATTATGGCCACACATATGCTAAATCAATAGTATTAACTGCTGCCGTTAGGGTGTAGTCCGTTCCTAATGATATATGGACTGGCAAGGTATTTTTTGGTATACCACTGAATGAACCAAATATACAGTCCCACATAGGTTGTTACCACTTTAAGCCGCTGGAGGTGTAGTCCCTTGAGATTGTCCCTTTATTGATCTCAGACCCAGGCGAGGGTGTTGTGGGATCCTCACTGCATTGCGGTATCCTCCTGTTCTGAAAGGATGAGTGGTATTCCAGATGAATTGGTTCTTTGTGGGTTCAGTGTCCCAGTCCTGGTCCGGACACCCTAGGCAGCTGGATTTAGCAAGGAATGGTGGCCACCATTCCTTGCTAAATCCAGCTGCCTAGGGTGTCCGGACCAGGACTGGGACACTGAACCCACAAAGAACCAATTCATCTGGAATACCACTCATCCTTTCAGAACAGGAGGATACCGCAATGCAGTGAGGATCCCACAACACCCTCGCCTGGGTCTGAGATCAATAAAGGGACAATCTCAAGGGACTACACCTCCAGCGGCTTAAAGTGGTAACAACCTATGTGGGACTGTATATTTGGTTCATTCAGTGGTATACCAAAAAATACCTTGCCAGTCCATATATCATTAGGAACGGACTACACCCTAACGGCAGCAGTTAATACTATTGATTTAGCATATGTGTGGCCATAATATGGTTTATTATACGGTCTATTATATGGTTTAATATGTGTTTTTTAGAATTATGTTTTATTAAATTGTGATAATTTTTTCACTCAAACCTTCAATTTTATTCATTCCATTGAGCGCTGCTATCTTATCTGTATATTCTTTCTTGTGGTTTTTGGGTGTGACTACCCCAATTTATAGCAGCAGCATTAGAAACGCAACATCCAATAAGCGCCTGAACCTTTTTTACCTTGGTAGAAAACAACCAGCTCAGGAGAGCCACCTAGTGTGCACCCTTCTCGTTCGGGCACAAAAATCTAACTGAGGCTTGGAGGAGGGTCATAGGGGGAGGAGCCAGTGCACACCAGGTAGTCCTAAAGCTTTTACTTTTGTGCCCAGTCTCCTGCGGAGCCGCTATTCCCCATGGTCCTTACGGAGTTCCCAGCATCCACTAGGACGTCAGAGAAATTATACTTATTTTTAATTGTTAATATTTTTAATTGTCTTCTTTAATTAGTGCGGACAGCGCTCCTGATTTTCTACAGGGGGTTATATCCCTGTAGTGAGTGTGTTTTTCTGGATGAAGTCCCCACTCTCCCGGGTGGAGGTCGTGTCTTCTGAGAAAGTCTGCTTCTCAGTTGTCCACGCCGGGAACGAACACTGCTGACAGTGCTAACACATGATTTTCCGCCCATCAGAGAATCCTTGTGGCTTCTGCCATCGCCATCCTGCTTCTTGTGCCGCCCTGTCGGTTTACATGAGCGACCGCCGTGATGTTGTCTGACTGGATCAGCACCGGCCGGTGTTGAAGCAGGGGTCTAGCCTGACTTAGGGCATTGTAAATGGCCCTTAGTTCCAGAATATTTATGTGTAGGGAAGTCTCCTGACTTTTCCATAGCCTTGGAAGTTTCTTCCCTGTGTGACTGCCCCCCCAGCCTCGAAGGCTGGCATTCATGGTCACCAGGACCCAGTCCTGTATGCCGAATCTGCGGCCCCCTAGAAGATGAGCACTCTGCAGCCACCACAACAGCGACACCCTGGCCCTTGGAGACAGGGTTATCCGCCGATGCATCTGAAGATGCGACCCGGACCACTTGTCCCACAGATCCCACTGGAAGATTCTTGCATGGGACCTGGCGAATGGAATTTCTTCGTAAGAAGCTACCATCTTTCCCAGGGCTCTCGTGCATTGATGCACCGACACCTGTATTTGTATTAGGAGGTCTCTGTCTAGAGACAACTCCTTGGACTTCTCCCCAGGGAGAAACACATTTTTATCCTGTTCTGTGTCCAGAACCATACCCAGGAACAGTAGACGCGTCGTAGGAACCACCTGCGACTTAGGAATAATCAGAATCCAGCCGTGCTGGTGTAGCACTTCCCGAGATAGTGCTACTCCGACGAACAACTGCTCCCTGGACCTCGCCTTTATAAGGAGATCGTGCAAGTACGGGATAATTATTTCGGCCATTACCTTGGTAAATACCTCGGTGCCGGGGACAGACCAACGGCAACGTCTGGAATTGGTAATGACAATCCTGTACCACAATTTTGAGGTACTCCTGGTGAAGAGGGTAAATAAGGACATGCAGGTAAGCATCCTTGATGTCCAGTGATACCATGAAATTCTCCAGGCTTGCAATAATCGCCCTGAGCGATTCCATTTTGAACTTGAACCTTCGTATATAAGTGTTCAAGGATTTCAATTTTAGAATGGGTCTCACCGAACCGTCTGGTTTCGGTACCACAACATTTTGGAATAGTAACCCCGGCCTTGTTAAAGGAGGGGTACCTTGATTTCACCTGCTGGAAGTACAGCTTGTGAATTGCCGCCAGTACTACCTTTCTCCGAGGGCAGCAGGCAAGGCTGATGTGAGGTAACGGCGAGGGGGAGTCGCCTCGAACTTAAGCCTGTATCCCTGTGATACTACTTGCAGAACCTAGGGATCCACCTGTGGGCAAGCCCACTGGTCCCTGAAGTTCCCGAGACGCGCCCCCACCGCACCTGTCTCCACCTGTGGAGCCCCAACGTCATGCGGTGGACTCAGAGGAAGCGGGGGAAGATTTTTGATCCTGGGAACTGGCTGTCTGGTGCAGCATTTTCCTTCTTCCCTTGCCTCTGTGCAGAAAGGAAGCACCTTTGACCCGCTTGCTTTTCTGAAGCCGAAAGTACTGTACCTGAAAATACGGTACTTTCTTAGGCTGTGAGGAACCTGAGGTAAAAAAATTTCTTCCCAGCTGTTGCTGTGGATACGAGGTCCCAGAGACCATCCCCAAACAATTCCTCACCCATATAAGGCAGAATCTCCATGTGCCTTTTAAAGGCAGCATCACCTGTCCACTGCCGGGTTTCTAATACCCTCCTGGCAAAATGGACATTGCATTAATTCTGGATGCCAGCCGGCAAATATCCCTCTGTGCATCCTTCATATATAAGACGACGTCTTTAATATGCTCTATGTTAGCAAAATATTATCCCTGTCTAGGGTATTAATATTATCTGACAGGGTATCAGACCACGCTGCAGCAGCACTATTTATGCTGAGGCAATTGCAGGTCTCAGTATAGAACCTGAGTGTGTATATACAGACTTCAGGATAGCCTCCTGCTTTTTATCAGCAGGCTCCTTCAAGGTGGCCGTATCCTAAGACGGCAGTGCCACCTTTTTTGACAAACGTGTGAGCGTCTTATCCACCCTAGGGGATATCTCCCAACGTGACCTATCCTCTGGCGGGAAAGGGTACGCCATCAGTAACTTTTTAGAAATTACCAGTTTCTTATTGGGGGAACCCACGCTTCTTCACACACTTCATTCACTCATCTGATGGGGGAACAAAACACTGGCTGCTTTTTCTCCCCAAAAATAAAACCCCTTTTATGTGGTACTTGGGTTCATATCAGAAATGTGTAACACATTTTTTATTGCCGAGATCATGTAACGGATGTTCCTAGTGGATTGTGTATATATCTCAACCTCGTCGACACTGGAGCCAGACTCTGTGTCGACATCTGTGTCTGCCATCTGAGGTAACGGGCGTTTTTTGAGCCCCTGATGGCCTTTGAGACGCCTGGGCAGGCGCGGGCTGAGAAGCCGGCTGTCCCACAGCTGTTTTACGTCATCCAGCCTTCTATGTAAGGAGTTGACATTGTCGGTTAATACCTTCCACCTATCCATCCACTCTGGTGTCGGCCCCACAGGGGTCGACATCCCATTTTCGGCCTCTGCTCCACCTCCACGTAACCTTCCTCATCCCACATGTCGACACAGCCGTACCGACACACAGCACACACACAGGGAATGCTCTGACTGAGGACAGGACCCCACAAAGTCCTTTGGGGAGACAAAGAGAGAGTATGCCAGCACACACCAGAGCGCTATATAATGCAGGGATTAACACTATAACTGAGTGATTTTTCCCCCAATAGCTGCTTGTATAAACAATATTGCATTAATTCTGGATGCCAGCCGGCAAATATCCCTCTGTGCATCCTTCATATATAAGACGACGTCTTTAATATGCTCTATGTTAGCAAAATATTATCCCTGTCTAGGGTATTAATATTATCTGACAGGGTATCAGACCACGCTGCAGCAGCACTATTTATGCTGAGGCAATTGCAGGTCTCAGTATAGAACCTGAGTGTGTATATACAGACTTCAGGATAGCCTTCTGCTTTTTATCAGCAGGCTCCTTCAAGGTGGCCGTATCCTAAGACGGCAGTGCCACCTTTTTTGACAAACGTGTGAGCGTCTTATCCACCCTAGGGGATATCTCCCAACGTGACCTATCCTCTGGCGGGAAAGGGTACGCCATCAGTAACTTTTTAGAAATTACCAGTTTCTTATTGGGGGAACCCACGCTTCTTCACACACTTCATTCACTCATCTGATGGGGGAACAAAACACTGGCTGCTTTTTCTCCCCAAAAATAAAACCCCTTTTATGTGGTACTTGGGTTCATATCAGAAATGTGTAACACATTTTTTATTGCCGAGATCATGTAACGGATGTTCCTAGTGGATTGTGTATATATCTCAACCTCGTCGACACTGGAGCCAGACTCTGTGTCGACATCTGTGTCTGCCATCTGAGGTAACGGGCGTTTTTTGAGCCCCTGATGGCCTTTGAGACGCCTGGGCAGGCGCGGGCTGAGAAGCCGGCTGTCCCACAGCTGTTTTACGTCATCCAGCCTTCTATGTAAGGAGTTGACATTGTCGGTTAATACCTTCCACCTATCCATCCACTCTGGTGTCGGCCCCACAGGGGTCGACATCCCATTTTCGGCCTCTGCTCCACCTCCACGTAACCTTCCTCATCCCACATGTCGACACAGCCGTACCGACACACAGCACACACACAGGGAATGCTCTGACTGAGGACAGGACCCCACAAAGTCCTTTGGGGAGACAAAGAGAGAGTATGCCAGCACACACCAGAGCGCTATATAATGCAGGGATTAACACTATAACTGAGTGATTTTTCCCCCAATAGCTGCTTGTATAAACAATATTGCATTAATTCTGGATGCCAGCCGGCAAATATCCCTCTGTGCATCCTTCATATATAAGACGACGTCTTTAATATGCTCTATGTTAGCAAAATATTATCCCTGTCTAGGGTATTAATATTATCTGACAGGGTATCAGACCACGCTGCAGCAGCACTATTTATGCTGAGGCAATTGCAGGTCTCAGTATAGAACCTGAGTGTGTATATACAGACTTCAGGATAGCCTCCTGCTTTTTATCAGCAGGCTCCTTCAAGGTGGCCGTATCCTAAGACGGCAGTGCCACCTTTTTTGACAAACGTGTGAGCGTCTTATCCACCCTAGGGGATATCTCCCAACGTGACCTATCCTCTGGCGGGAAAGGGTACGCCATCAGTAACTTTTTAGAAATTACCAGTTTCTTATTGGGGGAACCCACGCTTCTTCACACACTTCATTCACTCATCTGATGGGGGAACAAAACACTGGCTGCTTTTTCTCCCCAAAAATAAAACCCCTTTTATGTGGTACTTGGGTTCATATCAGAAATGTGTAACACATTTTTTATTGCCGAGATCATGTAACGGATGTTCCTAGTGGATTGTGTATATATCTCAACCTCGTCGACACTGGAGCCAGACTCTGTGTCGACATCTGTGTCTGCCATCTGAGGTAATGGGCGTTTTTTGAGCCCCTGATGGCCTTTGAGACGCCTGGGCAGGCGCGGGCTGAGAAGCCGGCTGTCCCACAGCTGTTTTACGTCATCCAGCCTTCTATGTAAGGAGTTGACATTGTCGGTTAATACCTTCCACCTATCCATCCACTCTGGTGTCGGCCCCACAGGGGTCGACATCCCATTTTCGGCCTCTGCTCCACCTCCACGTAACCTTCCTCATCCCACATGTCGACACAGCCGTACCGACACACAGCACACACACAGGGAATGCTCTGACTGAGGACAGGACCCCACAAAGTCCTTTGGGGAGACAAAGAGAAAGTATGCCAGCACACACCAGAGCGCTATATAATGCAGGGATTAACACTATAACTGAGTGATTTTTCCCCCAATAGCTGCTTGTATAAACAATATTGCGCCTAAATTTAGTGCCCCCCCTCTCTTTTTAACCCATTGAGCCTGAAAACTACAGGCGCCAGTGTGCTGAGGGAGATAGCTCCGCCCCTTTTTCACAGACTTTTCTCCCGCTTTTTAATGAATTCTGGCAGGGGTATTTATCACATATATAGCCTCTGGGGCTATATATTGTGATATTTTTGCCAGCCAAGGTGTTTTTATTGCTGCTCAGGGCGCCCCCCCCAGCGCCCTGCACCCTCAGTGACCGGAGTGTGAAGTGTGTATGAGGAGCAATGGCGCACAGCTGCAGTGCTGTGCGCTACCTTGGTGAAGACTGATGTCTTCTGCCGCCGATTTTCCGGACTCTTCTTGCTTCTGGCTCTGTAAGGGGGCCGGCGGCGCGGCTCCGGGACCGAACATCAATGGCCGGTTCCATGCGGTCGATCCCTCTGGAGCTAATGGTGTCCAGTAGCCTAAGAAGCCCAAGCTACCACCAGTTAGGTAGGTTCGCTTCTTCTCCCCTTAGTCCCTCGCTGCAGTGAGTCTGTTGCCAGCAGATCTCACTGTAAAATAAAAAACCTAAAATATACTTTCTTTCTAGGAGCTCAGGAGAGCCCCTAGTGTGCATCCAGCTCAGCCGGGCACAAGAATCTGAGGTCTGGAGGAGGGTCATAGTGGGAGGAGCCAGTGCACACCAGGTAGTCCTAAAGCTTTCTTTAGTTGTGCCCAGTCTCCTGCGGAGCCGCTATTCCCCATGGTCCTTACGGAGTCCCAGCATCCACTTAGGACGTTAGAGAAATTAGATTAATTGATAGTTTGAAACATCTGTGCATATAAAATCAACAGACAGAAATACATTGTTGCAGTACAATAGCTGTCACCCGGTCAAACTAAAGAATTCATTACTATATTCTCAGATGTTACGTATTTGGAGGATTAATTCAAACAGTAAAGTTGCAATTGAACAAATTGAAGTCCTCATTGGGAAGTTGGTAACAAGGGGCTATTCCAGAGAAATGTTAATACATACCAAGGATAAAGTCCTAAAATTAGATCGTAAAACCTTGCTTAAAAAAACTAAAATGAAGGAAAGGAATAATAGGATGCCTATTGTTAATCAATTTAATATACAATCAAGGGAGGTGAATACTGAATACGGTAATTAAAGATAATTGGCATATTATTAAATCAGACCGACAATTACCGTTTGTAGATGTGGATCCTATGCCATGCTATACCCGTGGGCAAAATCTTAGAGATTTACTAGTACATGCTGATATAGGGGATTATGAGGAAAATAAATCTGTTCATTTCCTTTCTAGGAAAGCTTTTGGATGTTTTAAATGCGGCTGCACAACTTGTAGCTTTTTGATACCTGGTGATTCATTTTATCACCCCCATACGGGTAAAAAATATTTGATCCGTCACCACCTCACTTGTAACTCGAGTTACGTGGTTTACCAGATAATCTGCCCCTGTGGTCTTTCATATATAGGAAAGACCCAGGGCAGATTTAAAGACCGTATGGCGATGCACAGGTCTGCAATAAGAGCCGCGTTAAGTAGCAGTAAAAAATCTGAACAACCTGTTGCACGTCATTTTGCAGAATATAAACATTCTATTGCAAGTATAAGATACCGGATGATCGATTGGGTAAAGAAACCAGTGAGAGGGGGTGATAGAAACCGGTTATTAATTCAGAGAGAGGTACAATGGATTCACCGGTTAGATGTAGTAGCCCCGCGCGGGTTAAATTAATACCTGAGTTATAGCTGCTTTGGATGATAGGACATTTACAAATATGTACAAATGATTGTAGCTAACTTGGATATATTTTTTCTGTTCAATTCATTAACTATTGGACTATATGTTTACAGGACCGCTGTTTTAATGTTTGTATGTTACTATGGTGATGGGAGTCACTTTAGGATGATGTCACCAGCTGTGGCCGGAAAGGAGGAGGTTTCTCCTCGACTCCCGGCGCAGCGTTTTTCACGGGTGCACGTGTATTTAAGGTATGTAATGCTCACTTAAACTTTATAAACCTGACGATAGTGCTTGCGAGCACTGAAACGTTGTTGAACTTAACTGGTCTCCAGAGTCCGTTTATTACAAGCAGAGTGCCGCACTGTGGTAACTATATATATATTGTGACAAGAACACTGGGATAGTGTTTGAGGGCAGGTATATTTGTCCCAGGTTCTTGTCTTACATGTTTTAGAAAATGTTAACTTCTAGGAAAAATGCTTTTTGTTTTGTCTGAACCTTTTCAGTTTGCTGTAAAAGCTGGGTAAAGGCTCTGAGAGAGAGATAAGGCGAGTTCTAGACATTGGGCCAAGTTCGGGTCTTTGGCCTCACAGAGGGCTAATCAGGGTTTCAGCTGTGTAAGAGTGATATAGTGCTTCTAACCTGATTAGTATGGGCAGACTGCCTGGGAAGGCTGCAGGATCTGTGTGTGAGAGACACGCTTTCTGATGCAAGTAAGCTATACAGTATGTACTGAAGAACTCTGTGTTTTGTTTAGTGACAGTTAGGAACATCTTATGTTTAGTTAGTGCCGGACAGGCAAGGTATTTTTATTTTGGGGTTTGTTTTATTTTCTGTTTCAATAAAACTGGCCGGGGTCAGTTGTACCAGAAACTGGACTTGTGTTGTTCCTCAGCTGCTGCGTGCTGCCATATTCCCCAGGAAAAGGCACCTTGCACCCCTACAGTGTTACAACTTGGTGGAGAATGCGAGCAGGCCGTTCTGCGCATAAGTGAAAGCAGCAGCTTTGTGAGGCCTGCAGAAAACGGTGGTTTATGCAGATACAGCCCAGTGTGAAGTTACTGAGACTCACCCCTGAGGGTTTGATATATGTCCTGGGTGAAAGCAGCTGCAAAGCCGCCTGAAAAATCTGTTGACATGGAGGATCTGCTTAAAGCCTTGCTGCAAGCTACAGCGGCTCAGCAGGAGGCCAACCGACAGCAGCAGGTGGCAATGGAGGAAAATAGGAGACAACAGCAGGTGGCAATGGAGGAAAATTGGAGACTACAGCAGGAGGCCAACAGACAGCAGCAGGTGGCAATGGAGGAAAATAAGAGACAACAGCAGGCAGTTGTTGATGAACTTTACAGGCAACAGCGTCAGGATAGAGAGGCCTTAGCAGAAGTGGTGCAGAGACTTGCAGCTCGGGTTGGAGATGTGGCCGTCAGTGCTCCAACCAGCTCTAGTTCTATACGAGCCAGTCACTTCCTGCAGAAAATGACAGAGGCTGATGATGTGGAGGCCTATCTGACCACGTTTGAAAGGACTGCCGAGCGTGAGAACTGGCCGAAAGCACAGTGGGCCAGTCTGCTGGCACCTTTCCTGTCAGGTGAGCCCCAAAAAGCTTACTTTGATTTAAGCCCTGCTGAGGCTCGGGACTATGATAAACTAAAGACTGAGATCCTGACCCGCCTGGGAGTCACGCTGTCAGTACGAGCACAACGGGTGCACCGTTGGCTGTACGCCATGGAGAAGCCTCCGCGCTCCCAGATGCACGACCTTATTCAGCTAACAAAAAAATGGCTGCAGCCAGAGACATTAACTGGTCCCCAGATGGTGGAAAGAGTCGTCATGGACCGCTACTTGAGATCTTTGCCCATGGTCCTGCGCAAGTGGGTGAGCCATGGAAACCCGGGTACTGCTGACCAATTAGTGGACATGGTAGAGAGGTATTTGGCAGCAGAGGAACTACTGATGACCACCCAGCAACCCATAGATCCTCGACAGCGCCCTTCAGTAAAGACTGGTAAGACTGTTCCGTGGGAAAACGTTGCTGGGCGGTTAAGAGAACGCAAGGCTGGAGAGACTGTAAACACTGGCCCTGGAAACAGGCCAATGGGGCTAGAACGGTCTATGCTGCCCAAATGGGTTGATAATCGTGTGGTTAAATGTTTTAGGTGTGGTATGCCAGGTCATGTTATTGCCAATTGCCCAGTCACGCAAGAACCCATGCAATGTGATGCTGCCTTTGAATGTCGCAGAATGTCTTTCTTTGCTAGGTTAGCCTGTACTGTGGTACCTTCACCTGAGCTGGAAAAACAAATGTGTGATGTGTTCTTAGAAGGTAACCGGGTAGAGGCCTTGCTAGATTCAGGAAGTTTAGTTACCCTCGTGAAAGCTGGGTTAGTGAACCCCTTAAAGGTCCAGCAAATACCTATTGGGGTAACTTGCATACATGGGGATACCCAATATTATGCCACTGCTGAGGTGAATATAGAAACTTGTTGTGGGTCAGCAATGGTTAAAGTGGGACTGGTCCCTACCTTGGTGCATGAGGCCATAATAGGGAGGGATTTTCCTCATTTTTGGAAACTGTGGGAATCACGGTTATCAACAGATGTGAGAAGTAAAAAGCCAGTTGATAATACCGGTGATTTTATGGATGTACGTGGGTCTTCGGAACTTTCTGGCCCTTTGCCTTTTGCTAGTTTGGCTGGGGAAGTGACAGATGGGGAGTCCAGTGAGGACCCTCTTGCCGGGAACAGAGACATAGTAGTTAGAACTGAAAGCGTGCCTGACCTGGAGGTAAAGAAGGATCTGTTTGCGTCTGAACAGTTAAAGGATCCTACCTTAATAAAGGCTAGAGAGAATGTTAAGATTGTTAATGGGGAACCTGTGGTACCAGGTGACAGGGTTACGTATCCCCACATGGCCATCTGTAATGAGCTCTTGTACCACATTGTCAAAAGGGGTGAGGATGTGGTGGAACAGCTGGTAGTTCCCCAGCCTTATCGGAGAACGGTACTAGATTTAGCTCATAGTCACGTTACCGCAGGACATTTAGGGGCAGAAAAAACCACTGAAAGAGTTTTACAAAGGTTCTTTTGGCCAGGGGTTTATAAAGAAGTGTCTGAATATTGTTCTTCCTGTCCTGAATGCCAGTATCATGCCCCTAGACCCCATTTCAGGAGCCCACTAGTTCCCATGCCTATTATAGAGGTCCCGTTTGACAGAATAGCTATGGATCTCGTGGGGCCCTTGTTAAAGTCTGCTCGGGGCCATCAGTATATCCTGGTAATTATGGACTATGCCACTCGATATCCTGAGGCTGTCCCTTTACGCACTATCACAACCAAGGCGATAGCTAGGGAGCTGGTGCAGGTATTTAGTAGAGTGGGAATACCAAAAGAAATTTTGACTGACCAAGGTACTCCATTTATGTCAAGGATCATGAAAGAATTGTGCAGGTTATTTAAGGTCACTCACCTCAGGACGTCCATCTACCATCCCCAAACTGACGGGTTGGTGGAAAGGTTTAATAAAACATTAAAAAGTATGTTAAAAAAGGTTGTTGAGAGAGATGGGAAAAACTGGGATTGTTTGTTGCCCTACTTGTTAATGGCCATCAGAGAAGTTCCTCAGTCCTCTACGGGGTTTTCTCCATTTGATTTGTTGTATGGTAGACACCCCAGAGGGCTGTTGGATGTTGCCAAAGAGACGTGGGAAGGACAGCCCACTCCTTATAGAAGCGTTATTGAGCATGTAACACAAATGCAGGATGGGATTGCAGCCGTGGTACCTGTTGTCAGAGAGCACATGGAACAGGCCCAAAGTGCTCAACAGAGGGTCTATAACCGGAGTGCCAAGATACGGGAATTTGCTCCTGGAGATAGAGTTCTTGTTTTGGTACCCACTGTGGAAAGCAAATTCCTAGCTAAATGGCAGGGTCCATTTGAGATTAGGGAAAAAGTGAATGAGGTTAATTACAAAGTATACCAGCCGGGAAAGAGAAAACCCGAACAGATCTACCATGTTAACTTAATCAAACCCTGGAAAGATAGGTTGTCTCTGTCAGCGGAGCCTTGCCCTTCGGTGTCTTCACCCCGGTTGCTTCCCGCAGTGAAGGTGTCAGAGACATTATCAGCTGATCAGAACAATCAGGTTAAAGAATTTCTCATCCAAAATAGGGAGGTATTTTCAGAGCTGCCTGGCCGAACGACCATAATAAAACATGACATTGTCACAGAATCAGGGGTCAGGGTTCATTTAAAGCCATATAGGATTCCTGAAGCTCAGCGAGAAGCTATTTCTAAGGAAGTTAAAACCATGTTAGAACTTGGAGTCATAGAGGAGTCTAACAGTGAGTGGTCCAGTCCCATAGTGCTCATCCCGAAGCCCGACGGTAGCACACGCTTCTGTAATGACTTTCGTAAGTTAAATGAGGTGTCCAAGTTTGACGCATACCCCATGCCCCGTGTGGATGAGCTTGTAGAAAGGCTGGGAACAGCCAGGTTTCTCACCACATTGGACCTGACCAAAGGTTACTGGCAAATACCTTTATCTGATAGCGCCAAAGAAAAAACAGCCTTTTCGGTTCCGGAGGGGCTGTACCAGTATAAGATGTTACCCTTTGGGTTGCATGGGGCTCCAGCAACCTTTCAACGGGCGATGGATAAAATTTTGGGGCCCCATAGAAAATATGCAGCTGCCTATTTGGATGATGTGGTAATTCACAGTACAGACTGGGGGTCACATTTGGTTAAAGTACAAGCAGTACTGGACTCCATCAGAGAGGCAGGGTTAACTGCTAACCCAAAGAAGTGCTGCCTCGCAATGGAGGAGGTCAAATACTTGGGCTTCACCATAGGCAGAGGTCTGATTAGGCCCCAATTGAATAAAGTTGATGCTATTCAAAACTGGCCTCGTCCAGTGAATAAAAAACAGGTAAGGGCTTTTTTGGGAATTACTGGGTACTATAGACGGTTTATTCCTAATTTTGCGACAACAGCGGTGCCGTTGTCAGACCTTACCAAAGGGAAGCAGTCAAATGTGGTGAAATGGAACCCTGATGCAGAAAAGGCGTTCCAAGCGTTAAAAGTGGCTTTGTGTTCACAACCGGTGTTGATAACACCAGATTTTTCAAAAGAATTTGTGGTACAGACAGATGCCTCAGAGGTTGGGATAGGTGCTGTGCTGTCCCAAACCAGAGATGGGGACGAACACCCTATCATTTATTTGAGTAGGAAACTCAATGAGCATGAAAAAAGGTATGCCATTGTGGAAAAGGAGGCTTTGGCCATTAAGTGGGCACTAGATACCTTGAGATATTACCTCTTGGGTAGACAATTCAGACTAGTGACAGACCATGCCCCTTTAAAATGGATGTATGTAAATAGAGGCAAGAATGCTCGTGTAACTAGATGGTTTCTAGCGTTGCAGGACTTTAAGTTTACTGTCGAACATAGACCGGGAACACAATTGGCCAACGCAGATGCATTGTCTCGCATCTTCTGTTTGGGGGCTACAAGTGTTCCGGCCCCTAGGTCGAAACAGGGGAGGGGGATATGTGACAAGAACACTGGGATAGTGTTTGAGGGCAGGTATATTTGTCCCAGGTTCTTGTCTTACATGTTTTAGAAAATGTTAACTTCTAGGAAAAATGCTTTTTGTTTTGTCTGAACCTTTTCAGTTTGCTGTAAAAGCTGGGTAAAGGCTCTGAGAGAGAGATAAGGCGAGTTCTAGACATTGGGCCCAGTTCGGGTCTTTGGCCTCACAGAGGGCTAATCAGGGTTTCAGCTGTGTAAGAGTGATATAGTGCTTCTATCCTGATTAGTATGGGCAGACTGCCTGGGAAGGCTGCAGGATCTGTGTGTGAGAGACACGCTTTCTGATGCAAGTAAGCTATACAGTATGTACTGAAGAACTCTGTGTCTTGTTTAGTGACAGTTAGGAACATCTTATGTTTAGTTAGTGCCGGACAGGCAAGGTATTTTTATTTTGGGGTTTGTTTTATTTTCTGTTTCAATAAAACTGGCCGGGGTCAGTTGTACCAGAAACTGGACTTGTGTTGTTCCTCAGCTGCTGCGTGCTGCCATATTCCCCAGGAAAAGGCACCTTGCACCCCTACAGTGTTAGAATATGTATATATATATATATATATATATATATATATATTATAGTTTCATGTAGTAATACCATATCCTGGGGTGTCACACAATGTAAGGATATGAAGAAGGGTACTCCTGGTCTTCGTTGAAGTGTCCTTTGCCTGAATCTTTGCCATATACTGTATATGGCCTGAAGTTCTAACCAATTTATTGACAGGCAACTTTCTTCTGTGGTCCATTGTCCCTGGAACCATAATCTTCCGGACACTGCTCCCCAGCCCTGAAGACTGGCATCTGTTGTCAGGATCCCCCATCTGATATCCAAAAAGGTTCTCCCTTTGTCTAGATAGAATGTCTGTAGCCACCAGGCTGATGACTTTATTGTCTGATGTATTCCATTCCATATGGCCAGAATCAGACGCTGCTGAGGACTTGAGTGGAACTGTTCATACTCCACCATGTCGATTGTTGACACCATGAAACCCATCAGTCGCATAGCTACGTGGATTGATATTGTTTGACTGTGTAACAACTGTACCTTGGATATCTTGTTCCGAGGTAATCAATTTTCTGCAGACCTGAATTCAGTACCGCCCCACAGTGAGTCATCCGTTGTGACGGAACCAGAGATAACTTTGTCCAATATATGAACCACCCATGTCTCTGCAGACAAGTCACTGTCTGTTGGAGATAGCACAGAAGCTTTTCCTGTGATTGTGCCAGGATAAAAAAAAAAGGTGGTCGAGGTATGGCAATTTTCTTATCCCCTTCTTGCAGAGATAAGCTGCCATAATCATAATTCTGGTACATACTCTGGCGGCTGTGGCTAACCCACAGGGTAAGGTCTGGAACTGAAAAAGTTGCTGGAGAATGGTGAACCTTGAGATAACACTGATGGAACAGTGCTATAGGAACCTGTAGGTAAGCATCCTAACTATCCAGGGATACCATGTAATCTCCTGGCTCCATGCAAAAACTATGGAGCGCAACATCTCCATGTGAACCATGGTACCCAAACTTATCTGTTTAGGATTTTTAGAATGGGTGAAAGGATCCTTCTGAACCCAAACCCGGTTGGAGTAAAAACCCCTGTCCCTATTGTGCAGGGGTTACTGGAAAGATTATTCCCGACAAAAGCAATTTCTGAACTGCTTCTTGCACACCCGTCCTTCGCCTCTACTCGAGACGGACTGGAACAGTAGAGGCGAAGGACGGGTGGCGAAGGACTCTACTCGAGACAGACTGGAACAGTAGTGGCGAAGGAGGATGATTCTAGAAGGGAAAGCATAACCTAGAGATACCGCTTCTTGCACCCAGGCATCTGTTTGTAGACTGCTACGAGATCTGTACAAACTGAAGAAGTCAGCCCCCTATCCTTTTGGGGTCCCCCAGAAGGAGGCCCGCACCATTATGCTGATGGCTTATCCTCTGGTTTGGAAGCTGGCCCTCTGGTTGCCTTTGCTTCTTTGTCTTATTGTATTGGGGCTGTTACGTTCCTTTATGACCGACAAGGCCGAAACTGGACCCCTAGGTTTCGGGTTATATGTGGAAGGAAACGTGACCTTCTTGGAGTCTGTTTCTGACTCCAGAATATCTGTTAACTCCTTCCCAAACAAAGCTTTCAGCCAAAGTTTCCAGAACCTTCTTTGATTCTGAATCAGCTTTCCATGTATGTAAGCAAAATTGCTCTGCGAGCAGCTATTGTTAATGCTAATTGCCCTAGAACATTATTGTCCATATAAGCTATAAGGGATTCTTGCTCCCTTGCAGGCGCTGAAAACCTGTCTTCCAGTACCTCAGCCCAGTGTACCTACAGCACCTGGTATTCCAAGATGGTCTCCCATCCAAGAACTAACCAGGCCCAACACTGCTTCGCTTCCGAGATCTAGTGAGATTGGGCCACTCCAGTGTGGTGTGGCTGTAGATTGCAAGGTGAAGTTATGGCTGGCTTTAGGACTGCCCCAGAGACAATATGGTTTTCAGAAAACCATCCCTCTTTTGACGTTGACGGCAAAGGCCATATAGACTATCATTGATATGCGAATCTACTTTAGGAGGCACTTCCTATTTTTAAACAGTGCCCAGCAGGAAAAGGATATTTGGAATCCCATAAAATGGGAACCTATATTCCTTATTGGGAACAGCCCAAACTTTTTCCATGATTTCCATCAGCTGCTGGGGTCCCCCATGCGGAGGCCATATTTTTTTGGGACATTTAAACATAGGTACCTTATTTTTAACACAGGCTCTGCTGATCCTCTGAGGACAGAAAGGCCTTTACTGCTCTCATTAATTCAGCTATATTCACTGAGCTAATACCCTCTAACTGTTCTTTGTATGCCAAAGTAGAGTACGTAGAGCTTTCATCGTCTGATGAATCATCATGTGTAGCCTGTGCAGTTGATGATTTACTTACACTCGGTTTATCAGCTTGTTTTATTGGAGAAGCTGTTGGGGATACCGTAGGTAGAGAGCTGCATGTATGGGTTGATAGTGAACCATATTCCTAGTATTGACGCTGTACTTTCAGCTATACTGGACAAGGTCTGTGCAAACATCACCCAAGGTGCGTAGATCAGGGATCTGCCTTGTATTATGCTGAAAAGAAAACCATTTTACACAAACCATCCTGTACCAGATCAGAGAGGATAACACAGTTTTTGCAAGACAACATGATATGAGTATTGATGTTACTGTAAGTATACTCTCGTCACTTTTGCCGCTCTTAGACATGATAAATAATCAGCACTTTCACAGTGTACTACACAATATGACTGTTACCATTTTATCGTTCGAAAGTGATATCAATCTGACCCTTACCCATGCACCCGCATTGAGGATCAGAAGACAAACTGACAAACATATATAAAAGTCAGCAATCACACTAGCTGTCAGTCACATTATATTAGTCATATGAGCACATAATCAACTACGAACACTTTTAAAGTATGTAGTAGATATTACTGAATTGTTTTATACAGATCTTAACATATTCAGACACAATGCAAAGAAAACCACAGTAATGTACACAGACTCTTATGCAATAGGCACTTAAAATGTAACTATTTATACTGACAAAAGTAGATAGAAATTTAGTGCTGTATAACCCGTACTCAGAGTGGGATACAGGGAGACTCACCTCACTTCCAAGATCGATCACTACGCTAGCGAACGCGGGGTGGATACAGATGCTACTAGTGTACACCGCCGCTCCAGGAACTTTTAGTGAATACAGACGCACCGGCCATACAGACACCTGTATTGCGTCCAGGTCTCCCCGCGGTAGCGCTTAGTGAGCACAGATGCAGCGACCTATGCTGCGACCTAGACCCCTCGTGGTAGCGTCTGAGACGGAAGTGAGGCAACAGTTCATGGCGGGAGACTCACAGAAACTGGTCATGAACTGGAGGAAGGGGCGACCAGGAGAGTCCCTGCGATCCCAAAGGATCGCAGCCTCATGCTATTCCTGGTGCCTTATGATCCCTAAGGCCTAGCGCTGGAGCACCCGTGGTGGAGGCGCGTCAGCTACTGTTTGGTAAACTCCTTCCAATACAGTGCGGCTGTGTCCGTATTCCCCGACTACGGGGAACAGATGCCTTACCTTCTCCCCAAAGGTAAATCATATCAGTTCCAGCCAAAGCTTGGCAACATCTGCTAGACCTGCTAGTATATCCGACACAGGCACCCACCAAGCCAGCACTGTACACGAGTAAGCGTTGTTGCGACCCGGCGGAGAGTTGTTGGAGCGACTCTTTCCAATATGCGTATAAGACGCTGTTAAGAAAGATCGCTCAAAAAACAGGATTTTAATACCTGATAAATCCTTTTCTCCTAGTCCGTAGATAATGCTGGGGTCCACTTCAGTACCATGGGGTATAGACGGTTCCGCAGGAGCCATGGGCACTTTAAGACTGTTTCAGAGTGTGAACTGGCTCCTCCCTCTATGCACCTCCTCCAGACCTCAGTATAGGAACTGGGCCCAGGGAGACGGACATATCGAGGAAAGGATTTACTTTTAAGTTAATGGTGAGATTCATACGAGGTCACACCTCAACCATGCCGCACAACATGGCATTCAACACAACACATGCTAACTAGCATGAAACACAACAGCAAACGTGCTGAAGAAATTTTAACAAATTAACAAATGCAGATAAAATACGCACTGGGTTGGGTGCCCAGCGTCCTCTACGGACTAGGAGAAAAGGATTTACCGGTAGGTATTAAAATCCTGTTTTCACATACGTCCTAGAGGATGCTGGGGTCCACTTCAGTACCATGGGGTTATACCAAAGCTCCAGTACGGGCGGGAGAGTGCGGATGACCCTGCAGCACCGATTGACCAAACTTTAGGTCCTCATCGGCCAAGGTGTCAAACTTGTGAAACTTCGCAAACGTGTTTGTCCCTGACCAAGTAGCTGCTCGGAAAAGTTGTAATGCCGAGACTCCCCGGGCAGCCACCCAGGATGAGCCCACCTTTCTAGTAGAATGGGCATGCACAGAAATCGGTATCGGCAATCCTGCCGTGGAATGAACATGCTAAATTGTACCTCTGATCCAGCGCACAATAGTCTGCATAGAAGCAGGACACGCAATCTTGTTGGGAGCATACAGGACAAACAGAGCCTGTTTTCCATATCCTAGCTGTTCTTGCGACATAACTTCTCAAAGCTCGGACCACATCCAGAGACCTTGAAGCATCGAAGGTGTCAGTAGCCACTGGCACCACAATAGGCTGGATTATATGGAAAGAAACCACCTTTGGTAGAAACTGCTGACGAGTTCTTAACTCAGCTCTATCTTCATGGAATATCAAGTAAGTGCTCTTGTGAGACAAGGCCCCCTAACTCAGACACCCTTCTTGCGGATGCCAAGGCCAACAGCATGACCACTTTCCAAGTGAGAAACTTCAACTCTATCTCCTGGAGAGGTTCAAACCAATCCGATTGAAGGACCTGCAAGACCACATTAAGATCCCATGGTGCCACCGGAGGCACAAATGGAGGTTGGATGTGCAGAACCCCTTTCACGAACGTCTGAACTTCTGGAAGGGAGGCCAATTGTTTTTTTCTGACCACTTTTCAATAGCACTACTCACCCAAGCACAGGCAATGGTAGGCCTGGGTAGTGTCCCATTAGCCACATAAATAGATTTCAACGTAGTCTCTTAACTTGCGGGCTGCCGGCTCCTTTAGTGAAGCCGTCCCAGGCGCAGGAAGAATCACCTTTTTTGTTAACCTTGACAGGGCACTGTTTAAAACGGGGGATGACTCCCTTTTCCTGTCCTCTGCAGGGAAAGGGTAAGCTACCGGAATTCTTTTGGGAACCTGAAATTTCTTTTCAGGTTTTGCCCAGACTCCCTCAAAGAAACTGTTCAGCTCATGAGATGGAGGAAAAGTTACATTAATTTTCTTTTCTTTATAAAAGTAAGCCTTCTCTTATGGTAAAGGAGAAGGCTCCATAACTTCTAATACCTCCTTTATAGCAACAATCATGTACTGAATGTTTTTTGCTAATTTTGGATCTATTCCCCTGGAATCACTAGTGTCGACACATTTACTTGTGTAAATGACCTTTTATGTGACCCAGAGGGTTCCCCTGTGGATGAAAAGGCAGAACTATTAAAAATCACATCTTCCACAGATTTTCTCCAAGTTTCTGCATGAGACTCAGACTTATCCAATCTGTTACTGATATGATTCACACTATCACATAATTCTTTCACCCATTCAGGCTCGTGGTGTGCCAGCAGCGCCACTACATTACAACTCTGTGTCCCTAAAATGGCTCCATAGGGAAAGAGCTCCAAGCCTCAGACATGTCGCACACGTGCACAATCACACCACAGACACTCCGGGGCTTATAGGGGACAGACCACATCAAAATCGGTCAGAAGGACACAGAAGGGACTTGCCAGTTCACAATTCAGCGCCAATGTTAAAAACCCTGTGACATGTAAAACATCCAGAGACCCTTAGCGCTTTTACACTTGCCAAATAGTATAATTGAGCACCAAAATAACACTCTGCCCCCCCCCCCCCCCCCGATACTTGTTTCAGAAGTGGAGGACCAGCGTTTCTTCCCTGCAGTCGGCTTGGCGATAATGGCGCTGAGCAGTGTGCTGGCTGACTGAGAAAGCCCCGCCCCCTGTAATGGCACGTTTCCCCTCAGGTATCATCACTATTATTTATACTAGCGGGGGTGTAGGACTGTGCCCACGGCATCATATGCTACTTTTTGCCTGTCTAAGAGTAGGTTAACTTTGAAGAAGTCTTAAAGTGCCCATGGCTCCTGCAGAACCATCTATACCCCATGGTACTGAAGTGGACCCCAGCATCCTCTAGGACATATGAGAAACATAGTAAGACTATAAAAAGGATTTTAATACCTACCGGCAAATCCTTTTCTCCTAGTCCGTAGAGGATGCTGGGGTCCACTTCAGTACCATGGGGTATACTGTTCCACAGGAGCCATGGGCACTTTAAGACTTTTCAAGGGTGTGAACTGGCTCCTCCCTCTATGCCCCATCCTCCAGACCTCAGTATAGGAACTGTGCCCAGGGAGACAGACATTTCGAGTAAAGAATTTACTTTTAAACTAAAGGTGAGATTCATACCAGCTCACACCTCAACCATGCCGCACAACATGGCATTCAACTTAACACATGCCAACAGGCATGAACAATTGCAGCAACATGCTGAAAATAATCGTAACACAACACTTGTGTATCTAGAACAAAGTAACTAATGCACGTATAGTACACACTGGGTCGGGTGCCCAGCATCCTCTACGGACTAGGAGAAAATAAGATTTTACTTACCGATAAATCTATTTCTCGTAGTCCGTAGTGGATGCTGGGGACTCCGTAAGGACCATGGGGATTAGCGGCTCCGCAGGAGACAGGGCACAAAAATAAAGCTTTAGGATCAGGTGGTGTGCACTGGCTCCTCCCCCTATGACCCTCCTCCAAGCCTCAGTTAGGATACTGTGCCCGGACGAGCGTACACAATAAGGAAGGATTTTGAATCCCGGGTAAGACTCATACCAGCCACACCAATCACACCGTACAACTTGTGATCTGAACCCAGTTAACAGTATGACAACGTAGGAGCCTCTGAACAGACGGCTCACAACAAGAACAACCCGATTTTTTTGTAACAATAACTATGTACAAGTATTGCAGACAATCCGCACTTGGGATGGGCGCCCAGCATCCACTACGGACTACGAGAAATAGATTTATCGGTAAGTAAAATCTTATTTTCTCTAACGTCCTAGTGGATGCTGGGGACTCCGTCAGGACCATGGGGATTATACCAAAGCTCCCAAACGGGCGGGAGAGTGCGGATGACTCTGCAGCACCGAATGAGAGAACTCCAGGTCCTCTTTAGCCAGGGTATCAAATTTGTAGAATTTTACAAACGTGTTCTCCCCCGACCACGTAGCTGCTCGGCAGAGTTGTAATGCCGAGACCCCTCGGGCAGCCGCCCAGGATGAGCCCACCTTCCTTGTGGAATGGGCCTTGACAGATTTAGGCTATGGCAGGCCTGCCACAGAATGTGCAAGTTGAATTGTGCTACAAATCCAACGAGCAATCGTCTGCTTAGAAGCAGGAGCACCCAGCTTGTTGGGTGCATACAGTATAAACAGCGAGTCAGATTTTCTGACTCCAGCCGTCCCTGAAATATATATTTTCAATGCCCTGACAACGTCCAGCAACTTGGAATCCTCCAAATCGCTAGTAGCCGCAGGCACCACAATAGGCTGGTTCAGGTGAAACGCTGACACCACCTTAGGCAGAAAATGAGGACGCGTCCGCAGTTCTGCCCTGTCCGAATGGAAAATCAGATATGGGCTTTTATACGATAAAGCCGCCAATTCTGACACTCTCCTGGCTGAAGCCAGGGCCAGTAGCATGGTTACTTTCCATGTAAGATATTTCAAATCCGCCGATTTGAGTGGCTCAAACCAATGGGATTTGAGAAAATCCAAAACTACATTAAGGTCCCACGGAGCCACTGGGGGCACAACCGGGGGCTGTATATGTAGTACTCCTTTTACAAAAGTCTGGACTTCAGGAACTGAAGCCAATTCTTTCTGGAAGAAAATCGACAGGGCCGAAATTTGAACCTTAATGGACCCCAACTTGAGGCCCATAGACAATCCTGTTTGCAGGAAATGTAGGAATCGACCCAATTGAAATTCCTCCGTGGGGGCCTTCCTGGCCTCGCACCACGCAACATATTTTCTCCAAATGCGGTGATAATGTTGTGCAGTCACCTCCTTCCTGGCTTTAACCAGTGTAGGAATGACCTCTTCCGGAATGCCTTTTTCCCTTAGAATCCGGCGTTCAACCGCCACGCCGTCAAACGCAGCCGCGGTAAGTCTTGGAATAGACACGGTCCCTGCTGAATCAGGTCCCGTCTTAGAGGTAGAGGCCACGGATTTTCCGTGAGCATCTCCTGAAGTTCCGGGTACCAAGTTCTTCTTGGCCAATCCGGAGCCACGAGTATCGTTCTTACTCCCCTTTGCCGTATAATTCTCAGTACTTTTGGTATGAGAGGCAGAGGAGGAAACACATACACTGACTGGAACACCCACGGTGTTACCAGAGCGTCCACAGCTATTGCCTGAGGGTCTCTTGACCTGGCGCAATACCTGTCCAGTTTTTTGTTGAGGCGAGACGCCATCATATCCACCTTTGGTTTTTCCCAACGGTTCACAATCATGTGGAAGACTTCTGGATGAAGTCCCCACTCTCCCGGGTGTAGATCGTGTCTGCTGAGGAAGTCTGCTTCCCAGTTGTCCACTCCCGGAATGAACACTGCTGACAGTGCTATCACATGATCTTCCGCCCAGCGAAGAATCCTTGCAGCTTCTGCCATTGCTCTCCTGCTTCTTGTGCCGCCCTGTCTGTTTACGTGGGCGACTGCCGTGATGTTGTCCGACTGGATCAACACCGGCTGACCCTGAAGCAGGGGTTTTGCCAGGCTTAGAGCATTGTAAATCGCTCTTAGCTCCAGTATATTTATGTGAAGAGACATCTCCAGGCTTGACCATACTCCCTGGGAGTTTCTTCCCTGTGTGACCGCTCCCCAGCCTCTCAGACTGGCATCCGTGGTCACCAGGACCCAGTCCTGTATGCCGAATCTGCGGCCTTCTAACAGATGAGCACTCTGCAACCACCACAGAAGAGACACCCTTGTCCGTGGCGATAAGGTTATCCGCTGCTGCATCTGCAGATGCGATCCGGACCATTTGGCCAGCAGATCCCACTGAAAAGTTCGTGCGTGGAATCTGCCGAAAGGGATTGCTTCGTAAGAAGCCACCATCTTTCCCAGGACTCTTGTGCATTGATGCACAGACACTTTTCCTGGTTTTAGGAGGTTCCTGACAAGTTCGGATAACTCCTTGGCTTTCTCCTCCGGGAGAAACACCTTTTTCTGAACCGTGTCCAGAATCATTCCCATGAACAGCAGACGTGTTGTCGGGGTCAACTGAGATTTTGGGAAATTCAGAATCCACCCGTGTTGTTGCAGCACTACTTGGGTTAGTGCTACTCCGTCCTCCAGCTGTTCTCTGGACCTTGCCCTTATCAGGAGATCGTCCAAGTAAGGGATAATTAATACGCCTCTTCTTCGCAGAAGAATCATCATTTCGGCCATTACCTTGGTAAAGACCCGAGGTGCCGTGGACAATCCAAACGGCAGCGTCTGAAACTGATAATGATAGTTTTGCACCACGAACCTGAGGTACCCTTGATGTGAAGGGCAAATTGGGACATGCAGGTAAGCATCTTTTATGTCCAGGGACACCATAAAGTCCCCTTCTTCTAGATTCGCTATCACTGCTCTGAGTGATTCCATCTTGAACTTGAATTTTTGTATGTACAGGTTCAAAGATTTCAGATTTAGAATAGGTCTTACCGAACCGTCCGGCTTCGGTACCACAAATAGCGTGGAGTAATACCCCTTTCCCTGTTGTAGGAGGGGTATCTTGACTATCACCTGCTGAGAAAACAGCTTGTGAATGGCTTCCAATACCGTCGCCCTGTCTGAGGGAGACGTTGGCAAAGCAGACTTTAGGAACCGGCGAGGGGGAGACTTCTCGAATTCCAACCTGTAACCCTGAGATACTACCTGCAGGATCCAGGGGTCCACCTGTGAGCAAGCCCACTGCGCGCTGAAATTCTTGAGTCGACCCCCCACCGCTCCTGAGTCCGCTTGTAAAGCCCCAGCGTCATGCTGAGGGCTTTGCAGAACCCGCGGAGGGCTTCTGTTCCTGGGAAGGAGCTGCTTGCTGCCCTCTCTTACCCTTTCCTCTGCCTCGGGGCAGATATGACTGTCCTTTTGCCCGCTTGTTCTTATAGGACCGAAAGGACTGCGGCTGAAAAGACGGTGTCTTTTTCTGTTGGGAGGGGGTCTGAGGTAAAAAGGTGGATTTCCCGGCAGTTGCCGTGGCCACCAAATCCGATAGACCGACGCCAAATAATTCCTCCCCTTTATACGGCAATACTTCCATATGCCGTTTGGAATCCGCATCACCTGACCACTGTCGTGTCCATAAACTTCTTCTGGCAGATATGGACATCGCACTTACTCTCGATGCCAGAGTGCAAATATCCCTCTGAGCATCTCGCATATAAAGAAAAGCATCCTTTAATTGCTCTAAAGTCTGTAAAATACTGTCCCTATCCAGGGTATCAATATTTTCAGTCAGGGAATCCGACCAGACCACTCCAGCACTGCACATCCAGGCTGAGGCGATGGCTGGTCGCAGTATAACACCAGTATGTGTGTATATACTTTTTAGAGTAGTTTCCAGCCTCCTATCAGCTGGATCCTTGAGGGCGGCCGTATCAGGAGACGGTAACGCCACTTGTTTTGATAAGCGTGTGAGCGCCTTATCCACCTTAGGGGGTGTTTCCCAGCGCGCCCTAACCTCTGGCGGGAAAGGGTATAATGCCAATAACTTTTTAGAAATTAGCCCTTTTCTATCTGGGTTAACCCACGCTTCATCACATACATCATTCAATTCCTCTGATTCAGGAAAAACTACAGGTAGTTTTTTCACCCCCCACATAATACCCCTTTTTGTGGTACTTGTAGTATCAGAGATATGCAAAGTCTCCTTCATTGCCGTGATCATATAACGTGTGGCCCTACTGGAAAATACGTTCGTTTCTTCACCATCGACACTAGATTCAGTGTCCGTGTCTGGGTCTGTATCGACCGACTGAGGTAAAGGGCGTTTTACAGCCCCTGACGGTGTCTGAGACGCCTGGGCAGGTACCAACTGGTTTGACGGCCGTCTCATGTCGTCAACTGATTTTTGTAATGTGCTGACATTATCACGTAATTCCATAAACAAAGCCATCCATTCCGGTGTCGACTCCCTAGGGGGTGACATCACCATTACCGGCAATTGCTCTGCCTCCTCACCAACATCGTCCTCATACATGTCGACACACACGTACCGACACACAGCAGACACACAGGGAATGCTCTATTGAAGACAGGACCCAACTAGCCCTTTGGGGAGACAGAGGGAGAGTTTGCCAGCACACACCCAAGCGCTATAATATATATGGGAACAACCCTATATAAGTGTTGTATCCTTATAGCAGCTTAAATATAGTAATATCGCCAAAAAAAAAGTGCCCCCCCTCTCTGTTTCACCCTGTTTCTGTAGTGCAGTGCAGGGGAGAGTCCTGGGAGCCTTCCTCACAGCGGAGCTGAGCAGGAAAATGGCGCTGTGTGCTGAGGAGAATAAGCCCCGCCCCCTATTTCGGCGGGCTCTTCTCCGGAGTCTGTGAGATCTGGCAGGGGTTAAATACATCCATATAGCCTCAAGGGCTATATGTGATGTATTTTTAGCCATAAAAAGGTATTATACATTGCTGCCCAGGGCGCCCCCCCAACGCCCTGCACCCTCCGTGACCGCTGTGTGAAGTGTGCTGACAACAATGGCGCACAGCTGCAGTGCTGTGCGCTACCTCAGGAAGACTGAAAAGTCTTCTGCCGCCTGCTTCTGGACCTCTTCCATCTTCGGCATCTGCAAGGGGGGTCGGCGGCGCGGCTCCGGGACGAACCCCAGGGTGAGACCTGTGTTCCGACTCCCTCTGGAGCTAATGGTGTCCAGTAGCCTAAGAAGCCAATCCATCCTGCACGCAGGTGAGTTCACTTCTCTCCCCTAAGTCCCTCGATGCAGTGAGCCTGTTGCCAGCAGGACTCACTGAAAATAAAAAACTTTTTCTAAGCAGCTCTTTAGGAGAGCCACCTAGATTGCACCCTGCTCGGACGGGCACAAAAACCTAACTGAGGCTTGGAGGAGGGTCATAGGGGGAGGAGCCAGTGCACACCACCTGATCCTAAAGCTTTATTTTTGTGCCCTGTCTCCTTCGGAGCCGCTAATCCCCATGGTCCTGACGGAGTCCCCAGCATCCACTAGGACGTTAGAGAAAAGGATTTACCGGTAGGTATTAAAATCTTATTTTCTCATACATCCTAGAGGATGCTGGGATCCACTTCAGTACCATGGGATTATACCAAAGCTCCAGTACGGGCAGGAGAGTGTGTATGACCCTGCAGCACCGATTGACCAAACTTGAGGTCCTCATCGGACAAGGTGTCAAACTTGTAAAACTTTGCAAACGTGTTTGCCCCTGACCAAGTAGCTGCTCGGCAAAGTTGTAATGCCGAGACCCCCCCCCGGGCAGCCGCACAGGATGAGCCCACCTTTCTAGTAGAATGGTCATTTACAGACTTCGGTATCGGCAATCCTGTGGAATGAGCGTGCTGAATCATCCCTCTGATCCAGCGCACAAGTCTGCTTACAAGCAGGATACACAATCTTGTTGGGAGCATACAGGATAAACAGAGCCTGTTTTCCTTATCCGAGCTGTTCTTGCGACATAAATTTTCAAAGCTCAGACATGTCACACACGTGCACAACCACACCACAGACACTCCGGGACTTCTAGGGGACAGACCCACAGTATAATCTGTCAGAAGGACAGAGATAGGATTTACCAGTTCACAACCCAGCGCCAGTAACACAGTATCTGTGAATACAATATGCCCACTGACATGAAGCGCTTTTATGTTAATCACACAATTATATAGCACCAAATTCATTGTGCCCCCTCCTCCTTTCTTCTAACACTCACCTGTCTTCTGGCTCTGCAAGGGGGTGACAGCATGCTGTGGGAGTGAGCACATAGCTGCAGCTAGCGTTCAGTTCCCTTCAGGAGCTAATGGTGTCCTGCCAGAAGCAGAGCCATGAAACTATTCAGGAAGTTGGTTCCTACTTCTGCCCCCTAAGTCCCACGACGCAGGGAGACTGTTGCCAGCAGTTCTCCCTGAAAATTAAAAAAAATAAGATTTTACTTACCGATAAATCTATTTCTCGTAGTCCGTAGTGGATGCTGGGGACTCCGTCAGGACCATGGGGATTAGCGGCTCCGCAGGAGACAGGGCACAAAAATAAAGCTTTAGGATCAGGTGGTGTGCACTGGCTCCTCCCCCTATGACCCTCCTCCAAGCCTCAGTTAGGATACTGTGCCCGGACGAGCGTACACAATAAGGAAGGATTTTGAATCCCGGGTAAGACTCATACCAGCCACACCAATCACACCGTACAACTTGTGATCTGAACCCAGTTAACAGTATGACAACGTAGGAGCCTCTGAACAGACGGCTCACAACAATAACAACCCGATTTTTTTGTAACAATAACTATGTACAAGTATTGCAGACAATCCGCACTTGGGATGGGCGCCCAGCATCCACTACGGACTACGAGAAATAGATTTATCGGTAAGTAAAATCTTATTTTCTCTAACGTCCTAGTGGATGCTGGGGACTCCGTCAGGACCATGGGGATTATACCAAAGCTCCCAAACGGGCGGGAGAGTGCGGATGACTCTGCAGCACCGAATGAGAGAACTCCAGGTCCTCTTTAGCCAGGGTATCAAATTTGTAGAATTTTACAAACGTGTTCTCCCCCCGACCACGTAGTTGCTCGGCAGAGTTGTAATGCCGAGACCCCTCGGGCAGCCGCCCAGGATGAGCCCACCTTCCTTGTGGAATGGGCATTTACATATTTTGGCTGTGGCAGGCCTGCCACATAATGTGCAAGCTGAATTGTACTACACATCCAACTAGCAATCGTCTGCTTAGAAGCAAGAGCACCCAGTTTGTTGGGTGCATACAGGATAACAGCAAGTCAGTTTTCCTGACTCCAGCCGTCCTGGAAACCGATATTTTCAGGGCCCTGACAACATCTAGCAACTTGGAGTCCTCCAAGTCCCTAGTAGCCGCAGGTACCACAATAAGCTGGTTCAGGTGAAACGCTGACACCACTTTAGGGAGAAACTGGGGACGAGTCCGCAGCTCTGCCCTGTCCGAATGGACAATCACATATGGGCTTTTGTGAGACAAAGCCGCCAATTCTGACACTCGCCTGGCCGAGGCCAGGGCCAACATCATGGTCACTTTCCATGTGAGATATTTCAAATCCACAGATTTGAGCGGTTTAAACCAATGTGATTTGAGGAATCCCAGCACTACGTTGAGATCCCACAGTGCCACTGGAGGCACAAAAGGGGGTTGTATATGCAGTACTCCCTTGACAAACTTCTGGACTTCAGGAACTGAAGCCAATTCTTTCTGGAAGAAAATCGACAGGGACGAAATTTGAACCTTAATGGACCCCAATCTGAGGCCCATAGACACTCCTGTTTTCAGGAAATGCAGGAATCGACCGAGTTGAAATTTCTTCGTGGAGCCTTCCTGGCCTCACACCACGCAACATATTTTCGCCACATGTGGTGATAATGTTGTGCGGTCACGTCCTTCCTGGCTTTGACCATGGTAGGAAAGACCTCTTCCGGAATGCCTTTTTCCCTTAGGATCCGGCGTTCAACCGCCATGCCGTCAAATGCAGCCGCGGTAAGTCTTGGAACAGACATGGTACGTGCTGAAGCAAGTCCCTTCTTAGCGGCAGAGGTCATGAGTCCTCTGTGAGTATCTCTTGAAGTTCCGGGTACCAAGTCCTTCTTGGCCAATCCGGAGCCACGAGTACAGTTCTTACTCCTCTACGTCTTATAATTCTCAATACCTTGTGTATGAGAAGCAGAGGAGGAACACATACACCGACTGGTACGCCCACGGTGTTACCAGAACGTCCACAGCTATTGCCTGAAAGTCTCTTGACCTGGCGCAATACCTGTCCAGTTTTTTGTTCAGGCTGGACGCCATCATGTACACCTTTGGTCTTTCCCAACGGTTCACAATCATGTGGAAAACTTCCCGATGAAGTCCCCACTCTCCCGGGTGGAGGTCGTGCCTGCTGAGGAAGTCTGCTTCCCAGTTGTCCACTCCCGGAATGAACACTGCTGACAGTGCTATCACATGATTTTCCGCCCAGCGAAAAATCCTTGCAGTTTTTGCCATTGCCCTCCTGCTTCTTGTGCCGCCCTGTCTGTTTACGTGGGCGACTGCCGTGATGTTGTCCCACTGGATCAATACCGGCTGACCTTGAAGCAGAGGTCTTGCTAAGCTTAGAGCATCATAAATTGCCCTTAGCTCCAGTATATTTATGTGGAGAAAAGTCTCCAGACTCGATCACACTCCCTGGAAATTTTTTCCCTGTGTGACTGCTCCCCAGCCTCTCAGGCTGGCCTCCGTGGTCACCAGCCTCCAATCCTGAATGCCGAATCTGCGGCCCTCTAGAAGATGAGCACTCTGTAACCACCACAGGAGAGACACCCTTGTCCTTGGAGATAGGGTTATCCGCCGATGCATCTGAAGATGCGATCCGGACCATTTGTCCAGCAGATACCACTGAAAAGTTCTTGCGTGGAATCTGCCGAATGGAATCGCTTCGTAATAAGCCACCATTTTTCCCAGGACTCTTGTGCAATGATGCACTGACACTTTTCCTGGTTTTAGGAGGTTCCTGACTAGCTCGGATAACTCCCTGGCTTTCTCCTCCGGGAGAAACACCTTTTTCTGGACTGTGTCCAGAATCATCCCTAGGAACAGCAGACGTGTCGTCGGAAACAACTGCGGTTTTGGAATATTTAGAATCCACCCGTGCTGTCGTAGAACTACTTGAGATTGTGCTACTCCGACCTCCAACTGTTCTCTGGACCTTGCTCTTATCAGGAGGTCGTCCATTTTCTTCGAAGAAGAATCATCATTTCGGGCATTACCTTGGTAAAGACCCGGAGTGCCGTGGACAATCCAAACGGCAGCGTCTGAAACTGATAGTGACAGTTCTGTACCACGAACCTGAGATACCCTTGGTGAGAAGGGCAAATTGGGACATGGAGGTAAGCATCCCTGATGTCCCGGGACACCATATAGTCCCCTTCTTCCTGGTTCGCTATCACTGCTCTGAGTGACTCCATCTTGATTTGAACCTTTGTAAGTGTTCAAATATTTCAGATTTAGAATAGGTCTCACCGAGCCTTCTGGTTTCAGTACCACAATATAGTGTGGAATAATACCCCTTTCCTTGTTGTAGGAGGGGTACTTTGATTATCACCTGCTGGGAATACAGCTTGTGAATTGTTTCCAATACTGGCTCCCTGTCGGAGGGAGACGTTGGTAAAGCAGACTTCAGGAACCTGCGAGGGGAAACGTCTCGACTTTCCAATCTGTACCCCTGGGATACTACTTGTAGGATCCAGGGGTCCTGTACGGCTCCAGCGTCATGCTGAGAACTTGGCAGAAGCGGTGGAAGGCTTCTGTTCCTGGGAATGGGCTGCCTGCTGCAGTCTTCTTCCCTTTCCTCTATCCCTGGGCAGATATGCTTATGGGGACGAAAGGACTGAGGCTGAAAAGACGGTGTCTTTTTCTGCATAGATGTGACTTAGGGTAAAAACGGTGGATTTCCCAGCAGTTGCCGTGGCCACCAGGTCCGATGGACCGACCCCAAATAACTCCTCCCCTTTATACGGCAATACATCTTTGTGCCGTTTGGAATCTGCATCACCTGACCACTGTCGTGTCCATAAACATCTTTTGGCAGATATGGACATCGCACTTACTCTTGATGCCAGAGTGCAAATATCCCTCTGTGCATCTCGCATATATAGAAATGCATTCTTTAAATGCTCTATAGTAAATAAAATACTGTCCCTGTCAAGGGTATCAATATTTTCAGTCAGGGAATCCGACCAAGCCACCCCCGCGCTGCACATCCAGGCTGAGGCGATCGCTGGTCGCAGTATAACACCAGTATGTGTGTATATACTTTTTAGGATATTTTCCAGCCTCCTATCAGCTGGCTCCTTGAGGGCGGCCGTATCTGGAGACGGTACCGCCACTTGTTTTGATAAGCGTGTGAGCGCCTTATCCACCCTAAGGGGTGTTTCCCAACGCGCCCTAACTTCTGGCGGGAAAGGGTATACCGCCAATAATTTTCTATCGGGGGAACCCCGCGCCTCATCACACACTTCATTTAATTTATCTGATTCAGGAAAAACTATAGGTAGTTTTTCCACACCCCACATAATACCCTTTTTTGTGGTACTTGTAGTATCAGAAATATGTAACACCTCCTTCATTGCCCTTAACAAGTAACGTGTGGCCCTAAAGGAAAATACGTTTGTTTCTTCACCGTCGACACTGGAGTCAGTGTCCGTGTCTGTGTCGACCGACTGAGGTAAAACGTGCATTATAACGTCCCTGACGGTGTTTTAGACGCCTGGACAGATACTAATATGTTTGCCGGCCGTCTCATGTCGTCAATCGACTTGCAGCGTGTTGACATTATCACGTAATTCCTTAAATAAGCCATTTATTCCGGTGTCGACTCCCTAGAGAGTGACATCACCATTACAGGCAATTTGCTCCGCCTCCCAACATCGTCCTCATACATGTCGACACACACGTACCGACACACAGCGCACACACACACAGGGAATGCTCTGATAGAGGACAGGACCCACTAGCCCTTTGGGGAGACAGAGGGAGAGTTTGCCAGCACACACCAAAAACGCTATAATTATACAGGGACAACCTTTATATAAGTGCTTTTCCCTTATAGCATTTTAATATATGTAGTCATATCGCCAAATCAGTGCCCCCCCTCTCTGTTTTAACCCTGTTTCTGTAGTGCAGTGCAGGGGAGAGCCTGGGAGCCTTCCCACCAGCATTTCTGTGAGGGAAAATGGCGCTGTGTGCTGAGGAGAATAGGCCCCGCCCCCTTTTCGGCGGGCTTCTTCTCCCGTTTTTCTGAGACCTGGCAGGGGTTAAATACATCCATATAGCACCCAGGGGCTATATGTGATGTATTTTTAGCCATAAAAAAGGTATTATACATTGCTGCCCAGGGCGCCCCCCCAGCGCCCTGCACCCTCCGTGACCGCTGTTTGAAGTGTGCTGACAACAATGGCGCACAGCTGCAGTGCTGTGCGCTACCTCAGGAAGACTGAAAAGTCTTCTGCCGCCTGCTTCTGGAGCTCTTCCATCTTCGGCATCTGCAAGGGGGGTCGGCGGCGCGGCTCCGGGACGAACCCCAGGGTGAGACCTGTGTTCCGACTCCCTCTGGAGCTAATGGTGTCCAGTAGCCTAAGAAGCCAATCCATCCTGCACGCAGGTGAGTTCACTTCTCTCCCCTAAGTCCCACGATGCAGTGAGCCTGTTGCCAGCAGGACTCACTGAAAATAAAAAACCTAAAAACTTTTTCTAAGCAGCTCTTTAGGAGAGCCACCTAGATTGCACCCTGCTCGGACGGGCACAAAAACCTAACTGAGGCTTGGAGGGTCATAGGGGGAGGAGCCAGTGCACACCACCTGATCCTAAAGCTTTATTTTTGTGCCCTGTCTCCTGCGGAGCCGCTAATCCCCATGGTCCTGACGGAGTCCCCAGCATCCACTAGGACGTTAGAGAAACCTAACTTAAGTCTTTTCAGAGAAACTCAGTATGGCTCCTGCAGAACCATCTATACCCCATAGTACTGAAGTGGACCCCAGCATCCTCTAGAACATATGAGAAAATATAAGAAAGCTTAGGGCTGCCATAGAACAGCAGCCCTCTGACCATTGTCCAGCTCCTACCGCACCAAACAAAAAACTGATTTGCCTGAGCCAGTGGGTGGGGATATATGGATAGGCCCATTGCATCTTAGGAGGACTGAAAGCTTGTGATCGTTTGGTGCCAATCCACTGTCGCTCCATCATATCCCATTGTTAAAGGCCCTACACATTGGCCGATCCGCCACCAGGCTGCCCGGCGGGGGGATGGGCAGTGAAATTTCTTCACTCCCCCCATCACACGGCTCCATTGAAGTGCAGGCACATATGGACGAGATCATCCATATTGGCCTGCATGTACAGCCGACGGAGGACCAGCGATGAACAAGCGCGGGGCCACGCATCATTCATCGCTGGAGCCTCCAACTGAAAGATATGAACGAGTTCTCATTAATTTATGAACGAGATCGTTCATATCTTTGGCTGATGTCGGCTAGTGTGTAGGGCCTATTATCCTGTGAACCCTGCCAGAGAAACAAACTTGTCCAATGCACCTGTTCGGCCAACTTCTGGCTATTATTTGAGATAGTTGTCATGCCGAAGTGTGGAAATAATCCGGCAGTTGTCTCCATTCCTGGTGTGTTGCATGAGTAGCCTTAACTATCCCATTTTCTCTATCGTCCTAAGTGGATGCTGGGGTTCCTGAAAGGACCATGGGGAATAGCGGCTCCGCAGGAGACAGGGCACAAAAGTAAAGCTTTTACAGGTCAGGTGGTGTGTACTGGCTCCTCCCCCTATGACCCTCCTCCAGACTCCAGTTAGATTTTTGTGCCCGGCCGAGAAGGGTGCAATTCTAGGTGGCTCTCATAAAGAGCTGCTTCGAGAGTTTAGCTTAGGTTTTTTTATTTTACAGTGATTCCTGCTGGCAACAGGATCACTGCAACGAGGGACAGAGGGGAGAAGAAGTGAACTCACCTGCGTGCAGGATGGATTGGCTTCTTGGCTACTGGACATGAAGCTCCAGAGGGACGATCACAGGTACAGCCTGGATGGTCACCGGAGCCACGCCGCCGGCCCCCTCACAGATGCTGAAGCAAGAAGAGGTCCAGAATCGGCGGCTGAAGACTCCTGCAGTCTTCTTAAGGTAGCGCACAGCACTGCAGCTGTGCGCCATTTTCCTCTCAGCACACTTCACACGGCAGTCACTGAGGGTGCAGGGCGCTGGGAGGGGGGCGCCCTGGGAGGCAAATGAAAACCTTTAAAAAGGCTAAAAATACCTCACATATAGCCCCAGAGGCTATATGGAGATATTTACCCCTGCCTAAATGTACTAAATAGCGGGAGACGAGCCCGCCGGAAAAGGGGCGGGGCCTATCTCCTCAGCACACGGCGCCATTTTCTGTCACAGATCCGCTGGTCAGGAAGGCTCCCAGGTCTCTCCCCTGCACTGCACTACAGAAACAGGGTATAACAGAGAGGGGGGGCAAAATAAATGGCAATATATCAATATAAAAGCAGCTATAAGGGAGCACTTAATCATAAGGCTATCCCTGTCATATATAGCGCTTTTTGGTGTGTGCTGGCAGACTCTCCCTCTGTCTCCCCAAAGGGCTAGTGGGTCCTGTCTTCGTATAGAGCATTCCCTGTGTGTCTGCTGTGTGTCGGTACGTGTGTGTCGACATGTATGAGGACGTTATTGGTGTGGAGGCGGAGCAATTGCCAAATATGAGGATGTCACCTCCTAGGGGGTCGACAGCAGAATGGATGCCTTTATTTGTGGAATTACGGGATAGCGTCAACTCGCTTAAGCAGTCGTTTGACGACATGAGGCGGCCGGACACTCAATTAGTGCCTGTCCAGGCGCCTCAAACACCGTCAGGGGCTGTAAAACGCCCCTTGCCTCAGTCGGTCGACACAGACCCAGACACAGGCACTGATTCCGGTGGTGAAGGTGACGAATCAACCGTATTTTCCAGTAGGGCCACACGTTATATGATTTTGGCAATAAAGGAGATGTTACATTTAGCTGATACTACAGGTACCACTAAACAGGGTATTATGTGGGGTGTGAAAAAACTACCAGTAGTTTTTACCGAATCAGAAGAATTAAATGACGTGTGTGATGAAGCGTGGGGTGCCCCGATAAAAAACTGCTAATTTCAAAGAAGTTATTGGCTTTATACCCTTTCCCGCCAGAGGTTAGGGAGCGCTGGGAAACACCTCCTAGGGTGGACAAAGCGCTAACACGCTTATCAAAACAAGTGGCGTTACCCTCTCCTGAGACGGCCGCACTTAAAGATCCATCAGATAGGAGGATGGAAAATATCCAAAAAGGTATATACACACATGCAGGTGTTATACTACGACCAGCTATTGCGACTGCCTGGATGTGCAGTGCTGGGGTAGTTTGGTCAGAGTCCCTGATCGAAAATATTGATACCCTGGACGGGGACAATATTTTACTGTCGTTAGAACAAATAAAGGATGCATTTCTTTATATGCGTGATGCACAGAGAGATATCTGCACACTGGCATCACGGGTAAGTGCTATGTCCATTTCAGGCAGAAGAGCTTTATGGACACGACAGTGGACAGGCGATGCGTAGAGGAGTTATTTGGGGTCGGTCTATCGGATTTGGTGGCCACAGCTACGGCCGGGAAATCCACCTTTCTACCTCAAGTCACTCCCCAACAGAAAAAGGCACCGACTTTTCAACCGCAGCCTTTTCGTTCCTTTAAAAATAAGAGAGCAAAGGGCTATTCATATCTGCCACGAGGCAGAGGACGAGGGAAGAGACAGCAACAGGCAGCTCCTTCCCAGGAACAGAAGCCCTCCCCGGCTTCTACAAAAGCCTCAGCATGACGCTGGGGCTTCGCAAGCGGACTTGGGGGCGGTAGGCGGTCGTCTCAAAAATTACAGCGCGCAGTGGGCTCACTCGCAGGTAAATCCCTGGATCCTGCAGATAATATCTCAGGGGTACAGGTTGAAATTAGAGACAGAGCCACCTCGCCGTTTCCTGAAGTCGGCTTTACCAACGTCCCCCTCAGAAAGGGAGACGGTTTTGGAAGCCATTCACAAGCTGTATTCTCAGCAGGTGATAGTCAAGGTACCTCTTCTACAACAAGGGAAGGGGTATTATTCCACTCTTTTTGTGGTACCGAAGCCGGATGGCTCGGGACGGCCTATTCTAAATCTGAAGTCCTTGAACCTGTACATAAAGAAGTTCAAGTTCAAGATGGAGTCACTCAGAGCAGTGATAGCGAACCTGGAAGAAGGGGACTTTATGGTATCCTTGGACATCAAGGATGCGTATCTCCACGTTCCAATTACCCCTCACACCAGGGGTACCTCAGGTTCGTTGTACAAAACTGTCACTATCAGTTTCAGACGCTGCCGTTTGGTTTGTCCACGGCACCTCGGGTCTTTACAAAGGTAATGGCCGAGATAATATTTCTTCTTCGAAGAAAAGGCGTATTAATTATCCCATACTTGGACGATCTCCTAATAAGGACAAGGTCCAGAGAACAGCTAGAGATGGGTTTAGCACTATCTCAAGAGGTGCTAAAGCAGCACGGATGGATTCTGAATATTCCAAAATCCCAATTAATGCCGACAACTCGTCTGATGTTCCTGGGGATGATTCTGGACACAGTTCAGAAAAAGGTTTTTCTTCCCGAAGAAAAAGCCAAGGAGTTATCTGACCTGGTCAGGAACCTCCTAAAACCAGGAAAGGTGTCTGTACATCAATGCACAAGAGTCCTCTGAAAAAATGGTAGCTTCTTACGAAGCAATCCCTTTCGGCAGATTCCATGCAAAGGGATCTGTTGGACAAATGGTCAGGGTCGCATCTTCAGATGCACCTGCGGATAACCCTGTCGCCGAGGACAAGGGTATCCCTTCTGTGGTGGTTGCAGGAGGCTCATCTATTGGAGGGCCGCAGATTCGGCATGCAGGATTGGATCCTGGTGACCACGGATGCCAGCCTGAGAGGCTGGGGAGCAGTCACACAGGGAAGAAATTTCCAGGGAGTGTGGTCGAGCCTGAAAAAGTCTCTTCACATAAGCATTCTGGAACTAAGAGCAATCTACAATGCTCTAAGCCAGGCGGAACCTCTGCTTCAAGGAAGACCGGTGTTGATCCAGTCGGACAACATCACGGCAGTCGCCCATGTAAACAGACAGGGCGGCACAAGAAACAGAATGGCAGAGGCTGCCAGGATCCTTCGCTGGGCGGAGAATCACGTGATAGCACTGTCAGCAGTATTCATCCCGGGCGTGGACAACTGGGAAGCAGACTTCCTCAGCAGACACGACCTTCACCCGGGAGAGTGGGTACTTCATCCAGAAGTTTTCCACATGCTATTAAACCGTTGGGTAAAACCAATGGTGGACATGATGGCGTCTTGCCTCAACAAGACACTGGACAGTTATTGCGCCAGGTCAAGAGATCCGCAGGCAATAGCTGTGGACGCGTTGGTAACACTTTGGGTGTACCAGTCCGTATATGTGTTTCCTCCTCTGCCTCTCATACCAAAGGTATTGAGGATTCGGCAAAGAGGAGTAAGACTAGTGGCTCCGGATTGGCCAAGAAGGACTTGGTACCCGGAACTTCAAGAGATGGTCACGGACGATCCGTGGCCTCTACTTCTGAGAAGGGACCTGCTTCAGCAGGGTCCTTGTCTTTTTCAAGACTTACCGCGGCTGCGTTTGACGGCATGGCGTTTGAATGCCAGATCCTAAAAGGAAAAGGCATTCCAGAAGAAGTCATTCCTACCTTGATAAAGGCAAGGAAGGAAGTCACCGCGAAGCATTATCGCCGTATTTGGCGAAAATATGTTGCGTGGTGCGAGCAGCGGAGTGCTCCGATGGAGGAATTTCAACTGGGTCGTTTTCCTACATTTCCTGCAATCAGGATTGTCTATGGGTCTCAAATTGGGATCTATTAAGGTTCAAATTTCGGCCCTATCAATATTCTTCCAAAAAGAATTGGCCTCAGTCCCTGAGGTCCAGATTTTTATCAAAGGAGTACTGCATATACAGCCTCCTGTGGTGCCTAAGGTGGCACCGTGGGATCTAAATGTAGTTTTAGATTTCCTCAAATCCAATTGGTTTGAACCACTAAAGAATGTGGATTTGAAATATCTCACATGGAAAGTGACTATGTTACTGGCCCTGGCTTCGGCCGGGAGAGTATCTGAACTGGCGGCTTTGTTTTATAAAAGCCCTTATTTAATTTTCCATTCGACATAGGGCAGAGCTGCGGACGCGTCCGCATTTTCTCCCTAAGGTGGTATCAGCGTTTCACCTGAACCAGCCTATTGTAGTGCCTGCGGCTACAGACGACTTGAAGGACTCCAAGTTGTTGGACGTTGTCAGAGCCTTAAAAATATACATTTAAAGGACGGCTGGAGTCAGAAAATCTGACTCGCTGTTTATACTGTATGCACCCAACAAGTTGGGTGCACCTGCTTCTAAGCAGTCGATTGCTCGTTGGATTTGTAACAAAATTCAACTTGTACATTCTGTGGCAGGCCTGCCACAGCCTAAATCTGTTAAGGCCCATTCCGCAAGGAAGGTGGGCTCATCTTGGGCGGCTGCCCGAGGGGTCTCGGCATTACAACTCTGCCGAGCAGCTACGTGGTCAGGGGAGAACACGTTTGTAAATTTTTACAAATTTGATACCCTGGCAAAGGAGGACCTGGAGTTCTCTCATTCGGTGCTGCAGAGTCATCCGCACTCTCCCGCCCGTTTGGGAGCTTTGGTATAATCCCCATGGTCCTTTCAGGAACCCCAGCATCCACTTAGGACGATAGAGAAAATAAGAATTTACTTACCGATAATTCTATTTCTCGGAGTCCGTAGTGGATGCTGGGCGCCCATCCCAAGTGCGGATTATCTGCAATACTTGTACATAGTTATTGTTAACTAATTCGGGTTATTGTTTAGGAAGCCATCTTTCAGAGGCTCCTCTGTTATCATACTGTTAACTGGGTTTAGATCACAAGTTGTACGGTGTGGCTGGTATGAGTCTTACCCGGGATTAAAAATCCTCCCTTATTGTGTACGCTCGTCCGGGCACAGTACCTAACTGGAGTCTGGAGGAGGGTCATAGGGGGAGGAGCCAGTACACACCACCTGACCTGTAAAAGCTTTACTTTTGTGCCCTGTCTCCTGCGGAGCCGCTATTCCCCATGGTCCTTTCAGGAACCCCAGCATCCACTACGGACTCCGAGAAATAGAATTATCGGTAAGTAAATTCTTATTTTAAAACATGTGTCACATTCTAATGAATTGGTTATCAGAAAATCATTACAGGTCTTGAGAACCAGCTTTGAGAAACACCAGCCTATGAGGACTGTAGTGAACATGTCAAAAGTAAACAACTGCAGTTGCAATTCATTTGAGTAGTCTCAGAACTATCATGGAAAAAGACAGAGTCAGACATATAGAACAGCTACTCAAAGAGCTTTATCTAGGTGCAATATTCAATAAAGGTCTTCAGCACTAGGCACCAAGTGAAATTGCACCTGAGATTCCCCTTCTTTCAGGCTGAAAGACATTTAAAATATCACCCATTGTGCTACATGTATATACAAAGGCTGGGCACACAATAGTTAGAGCAGCCCAACATCATTTAATACCACTACCCATACAACATTCTATGAATTTTAATTGACAAGGTTTCCTTTAGAAGGTTTGTTTAATTAAGATAATATCAAGACTAATGACACTAGAACAAAGTATCTCCTCCTCCTCTCTCTCTTTCCCCCCCCCCCCCCCCCAACCCCTTTTTTTTTTGGGAGAGTAATCCAAAAACTTACCCTACACACCTGAAGTAGTCTTAACTCCAAGTACTAAACTATGTAGTAAATAAAAAAAATATGATTTTAGCAGGGGTCTTAAAGTGCCTGGAAACTTAATCTACATTAAGGAATTCCTGGTGTTCTAAAAGCAGGTCTAGATTTAAGGCAGAAAGATAAGATTTTACACTTACCGGTAAATCTATTTCTCATAGTCCTAGAGGATGCTGGGACTCCGTAAGGACCATGGGGAATAGACTGGCTCTGCAGGAGACATGGGCACTTTAAGAAAGACTTTAGGCTCTGGGTGTGCACTGGCTCCTCCCTCTATGCCCCTCCTCCAGACCTCAGTTAGAGAAACTGTGCCCAGAGGAGATGGACAGTACGAGGAAAGGATTTTTGTTAATCCAAGGGCAAGATTCATACCAGCCACACCGTATAACTTGTGATAAACTACCCAGTTAACAGTATGAACAGTCTCAGTCCAAACCGATGAACTATAATATAACCCTTATGTAAGCAATAACTATATACAAGTCTTGCAGAAGTCCGCACTTGGGACGGGCGCCCAGCATCCTCTACGGACTACGAGAAATAGATTTACCGGTAAGTGTAAAATCTTATTTTCTCTAACGTCCTAGAGGATGCTGGGACACCATAAGGACCATGGGGATTATACCAAAAGCTCCCAAACGGGTGGGAAAGTGCAGATGACTCTCCAGCACCGATTGAGCAAACACAAGGTCCTCCTCAGCTAGGGTATCAAACTTATAGAACCTTGCAAAGGTGTTTGATCCCAACCAAGTAGCTGCTCAGCACAACTGTAATGCCGAGACACCTCAGGCAGCCGCCCAAGACGAGCCCACCTTCCCAGTGGAATGGGCCTTAACCGATTTTGGCAATGGCAATCCTGCCAAAGAATGTGCTTGCTGAATCGTGTTACAGATCCAGTGAGCAATAGTCTGCTTTGAAGCAGGTGCGCCAACCTTATTGGCTGTATACATGATAAACAGCGCTTCTGTCTTCCTGACCCTAGCTGTTCTGGCCACATAAATCTTCAAAGCCCTGACCACATCAAGTGACTCGGAATCCTCCAAGTCTCGCGTAGCCACAGGCACGACAATAGGTTGGTTCATATGAAAAGATGAGACCACTTTAGGCAGGAATTGAGGACGAGTTCTCAATTCTGCCCTATCCACGTGAAAAACCAGATAGGGACTTTTATATGACAAAGCCGCTAATTCCAAAACACGCCTTGCAGAAGCTAAGGCCAACAACATGACCACCTTCCAAGTGAGATATTTCAACGCCACTGTTTTGAGTGGTTCAAACCAAGGTGACTTGAGGAAACTTAATACCACGTTAAGATCCCAAGGTGCCACCGGTGGTATAAAAGGAGGCTGAATATGCAGCACTCCCTTCACAAATGGAAAAATAGAAAGACAAACCTCTCGTGGCGCTGCAAAATGGAGCAGCAATAGGCAGTACAAAAATAGGTCACCAACCTAATAGAAAAAGTACAACCTCACTTTCTGCGCTCCAAATGTCCCCTTGATTGTATAGTTCTTGCCACGATATTAGTTTCACATGGAACAAAAAACCATAAATCACAATATAGTGTAGTATAGTCTATATGAAATAGTTCTTCCCATGTGTGGGGCGGAAGAATGAGTGATGGAAAAAAATCCCAGAGAGAATTCCAACGTCCACCTTCTTATAGGATCACCCAAAGTGATGTCATGCCAACGAAACAAAGAATTCGTACATGTATGCTTACTTGTATAAGCGAGGTAGAAAACACAAAGGTTTCTTTAGGGGTGTGGACTTTCGTCTTTGACCAATACACTCAGAATGAGTATCACTCGTGTACGTGGATGAAAAAAATGAAAGGGAGCCAATTAGGGCAAAGCTTAACCTCTTTATTTAAGAATAAAATACACATAAACGACCAGCCATACCATGGAAGAAAACTTGAGATGGAACCAGCTGACAAATATGACCCAGGTATCAATACGTCATAGGTTTTCCCTCATGTGTATGCCAGGTTAAAAACATCAAATAGGCACTGTATAAACGCGTTTCGACACTCACCGGCATCTTTATCAAGATTTGACAGTGTATATGACTATAAAAATACAGATATACAATAATATCAATTGCACTTATCACCATTTCAAATGGAATTACCACAGAAAAATAAGAATTTACTTACCGATAATTCTATTTCTCGGAGTCCGTAGTGGATGCTGGGGTTCCTGAAAGGACCATGGGGAATAGCGGCTCCGCAGGAGACAGGGCACAAAAAGTAAAGCTTTAGGATCAGGTGGTGTGCACTGGCTCCTCCCCCTATGACCCTCCTCCAAGCCTCAGTTAGGTACTGTGCCCGGACGAGCGTACACAATAAGGAAGGATTTATGAATCCCGGGTAAGACTCATACCAGCCACACCAATCACACTGTACAACCTGTGATCTGAACCCAGTTAACAGTATGATAACAGCGGAGCCTCTGAAAGGATGGCTCACAACAATAATAACCCGATTTTTGTAACTATGTACAAGTAATGCAGATAATCCGCACTTGGGATGGGCGCCCAGCATCCACTACGGACTCCGAGAAATAGAATTATCGGTAAGTAAATTCTTATTTTCTCTATCGTCCTAGTGGATGCTGGGGTTCCTGAAAGGACCATGGGGATTATACCAAAGCTCCCAAACGGGCGGGAGAGTGCGGATGACTCTGCAGCACCGAATGAGAGAACTCCAGGTCCTCCTTAGCCAGGGTATCAAATTTGTAGGATTTTACAAACGTGTTTGCCCCTGACTAAATAGCCGCTCGGCAAAGTTGTAAAGCCGAGACCCCTCGGGCAGCCGCCCAAGATGAGCCCACCTTCCTTGTGGAATGGGCATTTACATATTTTGGCTGTGGCAGGCCTGCCACAGAATGTGCAAGCTGAATTGTATTACACATCCAACTAGCAAAAGTCTGCTTAAAAGCAAGAGCACCCAGTTTGTTGGGTGCATACAGGATAACAGCAAGTCAGTTTTCCTGACTCCAGCCGTCCTGGAACCTATATTTTCAGGGCCCTGACCACATCTAGCAACTTGGAGTCCTCCAAGTCCCTAGTAGGCGCAAGACACAATAAGCTGGTTCAGGTGAAACACTGACACCACCTTAGGGAGAGAACTGGGGACGAGTCCGCAGCTCTGCCCTGTCCGAATGGACAAACAGATATGGGCTTTTTTGAGAAAAAAACCACCAATTTGATACTCGCCTGGTCCAGGCCAGGTCCAAGAGCATGTTCACTTTTCATGTGAGATGCTTCAAATCCACAGATTTGACTGGTTTTAAACCAATGTGTTTTGAGGAATCCCAGAACTACGTTGAGATCCCACAGTGCCACTGGAGGCACAAAAGGGGGTTGTATATGCAATACTCCCTTGACAAACTTCTGGACTTCAGGAACTGAAGCCAATTCTTTCTGGAAGAAAAATCGACAGGGCCGAAATTTGAACCTTAATGGACCCCAATTTGAGGCCCATAGACACTCCTGTTTGCAAGAAATGCAGGAATCGACAGTTGAAATTTCTTCGTGGGGCCTTCCTGGCCTCACACCACGCAACATATTTTCGCCACATGTGGTGATAATGTTGTGCGGTCACCTCCTTTCTGGCTTTGACCAGGGTAGGAATGACCTCTTCCTGAATGCCTTTTCCCTTAGGATCCGGCGTTCCACCGCCATGCCGTCAAACGCAGCTGCGGTAAGTCTTGGAACAGACATGGTACTTGCTGAAACAAGTCCCTTCTTAGCGGCAGAGGCCATAAGTCCTCTGTGAGCATCTCTTGAAGTTCCGGGTACCAAGTCCTTCTTGGCCAATCCGGAGCCATGAGTATAGTTCTTACTCCTCTACGTCTTATAATTCTCAGTACCTTAGGTTTGAAAAGCAGAGGATGGAACACATACACCGACTGGTACACCCACGGTGTTACCAGAACGTCCACAGCTATTGCCTGAGGGTCTCTTAACCTGGCGCAATACCTGTCCCGTTTTTTGTTCAGACGGGACGCCATCATGTCCACCTTTGGTAATTCCCAACGGTTTACAATTATGTGGAAAACTTCCCCATGAAGTTCCCACTCTGCCGGGTGGAGGTCGTGCCTACTGAGGAAGTCTGCTTCCCAGTTTCCATTCCCGGAATGAAACACTGCTGACAGTGCTATCACATGATTTTCCGCCCAGCGAAAAGTCCTTGCAGTTTTTGCCACTGCCCTCCTGCTTCTTGTGCCGCCCTGTCTATTTACGTGGGCGACTGCCGTGATGTTTTATCCCACTGGATCAATACCGGCTGACCTTGAAGCAGAGGTCTTGCTAAGCTTAGAGCATTATAAATTTACCCTTAGCTATATTTATGTGGAGAAAAATCTCCAGACTTGATCACACTCCCTGGAAATTTTTTCCTTGTGTGACTGCTCCCCAGCCTCTCGGGCTGGCCTCCGTGGTCACCAACATCCAAAACTGAATGCCGAATCTGCGGCCCTCTAGAAGATGAGCACTCTGTAACCACCACAGGAGAGACACCCTTGTCCTTGGATATAGGGTTATCCGCTGATGCATCTGAAGATGCGATCCGGACCATTTGTCTAGCAGATCCCACTGAAAAGTTCTTGCATGAAATCTGCCGACTGGAATTGCTTCGAAGGAAGTCACCATTTTTTTACCATGGCCCTTGTGCAATGATGCACTGATTTTAGGAGGTTCCTGACTAGCTCGGATAACTCCCTGGCTTTCTCTTCCGGGAGAAACACCTTTTTCTGGACTGTGTCCAGAATCATCCCTAAGCACAGGAGACTTGTTGTCGGGATCAGCTGCGATTTTGGAATATTTAGAATCCACCCCTGCTGTTGTAACAGTATCCGAGATAGTGCTACTCCGACCTCCAACTGTTCCCTGGACTTTGCCCTTATCAGGAGATCGTCCAAGTAAGGGATAATTAAGACGCCTTTTCTTCGAAGAAGAACCATCATTTCGGCCATTACCTTGGTAAAGACCCGGGGTGCCGTAGACAATCCAAACGGCAGCGTCTGAAACTGATAGTGACAGTTCTGTACCACGAACCTGAGGTACCCTTAGTGATAAGGGCAAATTTGGGACATGGAGGTAAGCATCCCTGATGTCTCGGGACACCAGATAGTCCCCTTCTTCCCGGTTCGTTATCACTGCTCTGAGTGACTCCATCTTGATTTGAACCTTTGTAAGTGTTCAAATTTTTTTAGATTTAGAATAGGTCTCACCTAGCCTTCTGGCTTCAGTACCACAATATAGTGTGGAATAATACCCCTTTTCTTGTTGTAGGAGGGGTAATTTAATTATCACCTGCTGGGAATACAGCTCGTGAATTTTTTCCCATACTGCCTCCTTGTCGGAGGGAGACCTTGGTAAAGCAGACTTCAGGAGCCTGCGCAGGGGAAACGTCTCGACATTCCAAACTGTACCCCTGGGATACTACTTGTAGGATCCAGGGGTCCTGTACGGTCTCAGCGTCATGCTGAGAGCTTGTCAGAAGCGGTGGAACGCTTCTGTTCCTGGGAATGGGCTGCCTGCTGCAGTCTTCTTCCCTTTCCTCTATCCCTGGGCAGATATGACTCTTATAGGGACGAAAGGACTGAAGCTGAAAAGACGGTGTCTTTTTCTGAAGAGATGTGACTTAGGGTAAAAACGGTGGATTTTCCAGCAGTTGCCGTGGCCACCAGGTCCGATGGACCGACCCCAAATAACTCCTCTTCCTTTATACGGCAATACACCTTTGTGCCGTTTGGAATCTGCATCACCTGACCACTGTCGTGTCCATAAACATCTTCTGGCAGATATGGACATCGCACTTACTCTTGATGCCAGAGTGCAAATATCCCTCTGTGCATCTCGCATACATAGAAATACATCCTTTAAATGCTCTATAGTCAATAAAATACTGTCCCTGTCAAGGGTATCAATATTTTTAGTCAGGGAATCCGACCAAGCCACCCCAGCTCTGCACATCCAGGCTGAGGCGATCGCTGGTCGCAGTATAACACCAGTATGTGTGTATATACTTTTTATGATATTTTTCCAGCCTCCTGTCAGCTGGCTCCTTGAGGACGGCCCTATCTATAGACGGTACCGCCACTTGTTCTGATAAGCGTGTGAGCGCCTTATCCACCCTAAGGGGTGTTTCCCAACGCGCCCTAACTTCTGGCGGGAAAGGGTATACCGCCCATATTTTCTATCGGGGGGAACCCACGCATCATCACACACTTCATTTAATTTATCTGATTCAGGAAGAACGACGGTAGTTTTTTCACATCCCACATAATACCCTCTTTTGTGGTACTTGTAGTATCAGAAATATGTAACACCTCCTTCATTGCCCTTAACGTGTGGCCCTAATAAGGAATACGTTTGTTTATTCACCGTCGACACTGGATTCAGTGTCCCTGTCTGTGTCGACCGACTAAAGTAAACGGGCGTTTTAAAACCCCTGACGGTGTTTTTGAGACGTCTGGACCGGTACTAATTGTTTGTCGGCCGTCTCATGTCGTCAACCGACCTTGGCGCGTGTTGACATTATCACGTAATTCCCTAAATAAGCCATCCATTCCGGTGTCGACTCCCTAGAGAGTGACATCACCATTACAGGCAATTGCTCCGCCTCCTCACCAACATCGTCCTCATACATGTCGACACACACGTACCGACACAGCACACACACAGGGAATGCTCTGATAGAGGACAGGACCCACTAGCCCTTTGGAGAGACAGAGGGAGAGTTTGCCAGCACACACCAAAAACGCTATAATTATATAGGGACAACCTTATATAAGTGTTTTCCCTTATAGCATCTTTTTTATATATTTCTAACGCCAAATTAGTGCCCCCCCTCTCTGTTTTAACCCTGTTTCTGTAGTGCAGTGCAGGGGAGAGCCTGGGAGCCTTCCCTCCAGCCTTTCTGTGAGGGAAAATGGCGCTGTGTGCTGAGGAGATAGGCCCCGCCCCTTTTTCGGCGGCCTCGTCTCCCGCTCTTAACGGATTCTGGCAGGGGTTAAATATCTCCATATAGCCCCCGGAGGCTATATGTGAGGTATTTTTAGCCAAAAAGGTTTTCATTTGCCTCCCAGGGCGCCCCCCTCCCAGCGCCCTGCACCCTCAGTGACTGCCGTGTGAAGTGTGCCGAGAGGAAAATGGCGCACAGCTGCAGTGCTGTGCGCTACCTTAAGAAGACTGAGGAGTCTTCTGCCGCCGATTCTGGACCTCTTCTCGTTTCAGCATCTGCAAGGGGGCCGGCGGCGAGGCTCCGGTGACCATCCAGGCTGTACCTGTGATCGTCCCTCTGGAGCTAATGTCCAGTAGCCAAGAAGCCAATCCATCCTGCACGCAGGTGAGTTCACTTCTTCTCCCCTAAGTCCCTCGTTGCAGTGATCCTGTTGCCAGCAGGACTCACTGTAAAATAAAAAACCTAAGCTAAACTTTTCTAAGCAGCTCTTTAGGAGAGCCACCTAGATTGCACCCTTCTCGGCCGGGCACAGAAATCTAACTGAGGCTTGGAGGAGGGTCATAGGGGGAGGAGCCAGTGCACACCACCTGATCCTAAAGCTTTACTTTTTGTGCCCTGTCTCCTGCGGAGCCGCTATTCCCCATGGTCCTTTCAGGAACCCCAGCATCCACTAGGACGATAGAGAAATAGATAATCCCAACATAAGTATGTAAACATATAACATACCACTGATATACAGCCTCTTCTCTATTATCAACTAATTAAGAAGTTAAAGATCTAACATTCCTTAAATAACATGAGTAGGAAATCCTGTCAGCCAATGCATCCTAATCTACTGTGAAATTACCACAGAAATTAAACAGTCCTAACTCAAGTATGGAGACATGTAACATACCACTGATGTGCAGCCTCTCCTGTATTGTCAGCTGAATGGGAGATTACAGGTCTATTATTCCTTAAATAGCATGGATATAAGTGGGTTCAACTTTGGCGCCCAATATGCTAAATGTTTTAATAAGGATAGCTCATACAATTGGTCAGTTTGGACGTCTATTATATTGGACTGGTGTGGATTGGTTCATAGGATTCCCATTCCACATATCCATCCAGTCCGGTGTCAGCGTTGCCAACGGCGACCTGACATTCATGCACTCCCCCGCCTCCTTAGGCGAGCCTTCATCGTCTAACATGTCGACACCCGCGTACAGACACTCCACACACACAGGGAAACTCTTTTCTGAAGACAGGTTCCCCTTTAGGCCCTTTGGAGAGACAGAGTGTGTATGCCAGCACACACCCCAACGCTATATGACCCCAGAGAAAAACAGAATGTTTACCCAGTAGCGCTGCTGTAATGTATAATCGCCAATTATGTGCCCCCCCCCCCTCTACTTTAAAACCCTCTTTCACCGTGTGTCAAGCAGGGGAGAGTCCGGGGAGCTTCCTCTCCGCGGTGCTGTGGAGAGAAAATGGCGCTGGTGAGTGCTGAGGGAGAAGCCCCACCCCCTCGGCGGCAGGCTTCTGTCCCGCTCAAACTTTGTAAAACATGGCGGGGGCTCTTTTATATAGATGTAGTGTGCCCACCTGTACATGTATATAGATCATTTTGCCATAGGAGAGATTCATTGCTGCCCAGGGTGCCCACCCTGAGCCCTGCACCCTTACAGTGACCGGAGTGTGTGAGGTGTATGGGAGCAATGGCGCACAGCTGCAGTGCGTTACCTCAGTGAAGCACCCGAAAGGCTTCTGCCACCTCAGAGTCTTCTTTCTTCTGGCTCTGGGATGAACGCCCAGGACGAACCTGTGTTCCCCTCCCTCTGGGGCGAATGGTGTCCAGTAGCCGAGAAGCAGAGCCTATCATTTAAGTAGATCTGCTCCTCTCTCCTCAGTCCCTCGATGCAGGGAGTCTGTTGCCAGCAGTGCTCCCTGAAAATAAGGAAAAAACCTAACAAATATGCTTTCTTAGCAGGAAACTCAGGAGAGCTCCCTGCAGTGCACCCATCTCTTCTGGGCACAGTCTAAAAACTGAGGTCTGGAGGAGGGGCATAGAGGGAGGAGCCAGTGCACACCCAGAGCCTAAAGTCTTTCTTAAAGTGCCCATGTCTCCTGCGGAGCCCGTCTATTCCCCATGGTCCTTACGGAGTCCCAGCATCCTCTAGGACATTAGAGAAAAATGGTTAACAGGTGGGAGAATGTTCATATACTTAATATCTTGGGCACAAGCTCACTCACTTGAAAATGCTTATTCTCCAAAGTTCGTTTTGCATTCAATATAATACGGATATACACATTACAACCTCCTTTCTTACGAGTGAAATTCAGGATCCATAGAGCTGCATGTATAATATAGGCTGCTCACATGACAGAAAGCTACCAGAGCAAGAGGAACCTATCCTTGGCCAGCTTACATTTTACTAAGTTAGATTAATGGTTGATTGCAGATATCCGTAGAAATGTTATACCATGTTGAACATTAATATTGAAAATACAGAAACTGCTGAATCTTCTTGATCTTTTACAATCATTAATCACTTCAACCCCAGATTATGTTTTTTGCTCCTAAATGCCTACTTTACATCCTACTGTAGCTACACCCTAAAATGAATTTAAGCATATCTACTACATTCACTGCAACATAACTAAATGGTTAGAGTAGGTAGAAGGGATCATGGTCATCTGTTTTTGGAACTCCACAAGATATTTTTGCATAGATTCTGGTTAAGAATGTACACTGTCTACTGCCATTAGTTCATCTGAAATACACAACTCTTTTCCAGAGTTAGCAGGTACTTAATACTATAAGTTGAATTGATTTAAGATCACTTCTATGTTATAAGAGCAGAAATTGTATACCTACAAAAATCTAGTTAAGCAGTTATACATCATGCCAACCTAACATCTGATTCATTTTAACAATGCACACTTTTTGTAAAAAAAAACAAAACGTTAAGGTTGTGAGTTGAGGAAAGACAATTTAAGTAGTGAGAACTGGAAGACTATAGCACCCATAAGCATGACGTATAAGACGCATGAAACCTTCTAAAGAGGATAGGTGGAGCACCTGCTTACAGGAGTCAGCTTTATAGAATGTAGTAAAGGATAGCTAGATGCAGGTTTGTTATGGACAACTTCTCCACCTGTGCTTTTTAGAAGGTTTGATGCAGCTCCCTATCACTACATCAAGATGAACTTCAGAACAGTTTACTATAACACAAGTTAACTTAAGAGTAGAAAACACTTAGAAGAGCCATCAAGGAGTAGTTGAAGCCTCAAGTGTAATCATAATAAATTGGACAATTTGGAAAAGTGGTTGAGGGCTTAGAAGACACACCATGTTAAATACACTACTAAAGAGCCATAGCGCTAACAAACTCCTCTGCATGCCAGGAGGGGACCAAAAAAAAAAAAAAATTATATGGAGTCAAACCACCCAGTAAACAAAAACAAGCCATTTAAAAACCCCCAAAATATTTTATTAAAAAGGCTCTGTAACAACCAAATACAAAGACATGGGTGTTTAATAGGTCAGGTTTTTCGTATAGATTGGATACCTTAAATCTCCCTCCACAAAAAGCAAGGGAAATACATCAGAATTTGTAGTAAATACACTTACAACCTGCAAGAACACACCTACATAGTGAAGCTTAAAACAAAAAACCATGACCCGTTAAGGAAACTTGACCTGCATGTCATCTACACATTTGATAACAAGTGGAAGGGTTACCACAAGTTTGATACAGCTGTACATTAGAGGTAGGGATGGTTAAACAGGAAATTGAAAGTTACAAAAAAAAAGTATTTTAATTGCAGCACTGATGTTAGCCAATGACAATGCACAAGAAATGAAGCAAAGCCCTGAAATACTATTGCAGATATACAGGTAGCTTTCTTGAACCTGATCTGGCACTACAAAATGTGAAGTGACCTTTACACATAACGTTTACAAAACGGGGTAAGGTCAACACCAAACAGATGATACCAGGACTTGGCCTGAGAACCCTACTAAATTCCAGTTCAGAACCATGAAAAGCTATTATGCTAGGATAGCATGGTTAGTCAGTAGGAAGCAATACAAAGATCTTGCAGTGCAGATTTGTTTTTTGTTTGTTTTTTTGGGGTGGTGTGTGTGTGGGGGGGGGGTGTTTAAAGGAAGGAGCAGTGGGAAAGAAATCAATTTGTGAAAAAGACAAATTTGTACAATTTTATCATAAATCTTATTGCCAAAATACGCAAATGTTAACCATACATGGAGTCTGGAATAAACAAAGCAGAATAATAAGGCATGACTGAACACAAGAAGGATGCAGGATAGAGGGAGGGAGACTGTCTTTGGAATCACTCAGATTTAAACACCCGTGCACCATTCACAGATCAGAGGAACCACAGAACTTTCACAGAAAATTCCAGGGAAAGAGGGGTTGAGAAAAAAAAAAAAAAATTATAAAGGGAAGGCATCCTACGATCTGGCTCCGCAAATAGCTCAGGCGGCCATCTTATTAAATAAAGCGGCAAACAAAATTCATTCAGACCAGAATAAAGTCTCATCTCTCAACCCTACACATCTACACACACAAAAGAAAGAATTTTGAACAAGGTGGCTGACAGCGGTATTCAGTGACTCATCAGCAGACACTGCCACATGCACTGGTGGCCAGCCCCAACAGTCCATATAAAAAAAGATCCAGTAGCCTTTTGGGTCTTATTCGTCATCATCCTCTTCATCATCAAAGTCTTCTTCATCCCCCTCATCTTCCAAATCCCTTTTCCGTTTCTCTCCCTGGTGCCCATCTACACAAAAGGACAGAACAGACTGTTATAGTACACATTCTACAAGTTAATACATGTGCAAATAGACATCTTGTGATATATGGCGTTTAACAATGGCAAAAGGCTTCATAAATAAGATGCAGTTGTAGCAAGGACTTTATACACAAAAAAAAAACAAAAACGTAATTTACCGCAACTGAAGTTATAGCGGCTATCACACGAAAAGTGCAGCAAAAACCACTTATATAAAGGGTATGCATGCTTTTTTGCACCTATCCTGTTGAAAAGTCACACAGAATTTGCACAATAATGCAAGCCAGCAAAGCCAGAGTATTGGCGAACAGGGAAATCTGCCCTTCACAAAGCAAGCTAATTAAAACTATTTCTGCTTCTTGCACATACCCTCATCTTCATCATCTCCCTCTTCCTCCTCTTCTACATCCTCCTGTAAAAGAGTAATATCTTGTTAATCACCGAGATACTTCGCATCTTAAAGCATTTTTCAACCAGAAAATAACTTACCTCATCTACTACATCTTCATCCTCATCAAGCTCATCTTCATCAAGATCATCCTCCTCCTCTTCATCTTCCTCTCCTTCTGTGGGATAATTTAAAAATACTTGTAAATATTTAAAAAGACCATACATTGGTGACACCAGAGCATACTGCAACATATGCATTAGCAATTTGACCAGTAATACTAAAACATGTAGAGGCGATTTAGAGAATGATAGTGGACCATCTTGCAATAGTTAAGACCATTAAAAGAATTGGGTCATACAAAATATCTAGCAAGCCAGATTACGTGGCTACCACTTGCAGCAGTCTCTGGGCAATAAAATAATCTTATTAGATTTAACATTCTACCACAAGGAGTCACTGAGGCAAACAAGATCATCGCTGGCAAATTATGCACTCAGCAAGCTGTTCTGCAAGATGGATGGGCTTAATAGCAACAAGGGTCCAAGAATTAGTCTAAAGCAGGGGCGGCCAGACTTTTGAAGTCGGCAATCTACTTTGAAAGCTAAAAAGCTTTTGTGATCTACCTAGGAGGAATAGCGCGAGCCGCAGGTGCGCAAAAAAGGGGCGTGGTACAACAAAAAAAGGGACTTCTCCTTGCTGCACAGAGTGTAATGACTGTCTCGCACAAAATAACACATTGGCCCCCACAGGTAAAAACCTCAAACACATATGCCCCCACAGTGCCAGATATGCCCCCACAGTGCCAGATACAGATATACCCCCAAAGTGCCATGTGCCCACACTGCCAGATATGCCCCACCACAGTGCCAGATTACAGATATACCCCCACAGTGCCATGTGGCCGCAGTTCCAGATATGCCCCCACAGTGCCAGATTACAGATATGCCCCCACAGTGCCATGTGCCTGCAGTGCCAGATATAACCCCACAGTGTCACATATGCCCCCATAGTGCCCACCGTGCTGTGTGGAGAGCGCAGCGTGCGCTTCTCCTGCCCCTCAGTCTGGTCTCCGGCGGTGACGGCAGCGTGTATGGCTCAAATCAGGCGCCGTTTCGCGAGCTCTGATTAGCTAACTAACCGGCGCCTGATTTGAGCTACACTCCGCCGTCACTGCCGGAGACCAGACTGAGGGGCAGGACGGCAGGCAGCAGAAGCGCGGCTTCGGGTGGATGGGCAGCGGATCGCGATCGACTGGTCGCATGTCCGCGATCGACTGTTTGGCCACCCCTAGTCTAAAGGTATGCCACGCTTAAAGTCTGTACCTTCTCCATTCTCATCTGCATCCTCCCCATCTGGTTCTGGGTCAGAATCTGGAGCCTCTTGACCATCAGCATCAAACCCATCAAGGAAAGTTAGTTGCGGCAGCAAAGCAAATACACTTTCTCTGTAGTTATTCAGCATTGTCACCTCACAATTGAACAGATCTAAACTCATGAGGTGAGTTAGTTTCTTCTGTGAATATAAGAAAGTATGGAAGGATTACATAAAGTTACATGTCCCATAACATTTTACCAAGTTTGTGTTGGGATTCCACCAAATACCCTCTAATACTAGTATAAGATAAAGGTTAAGATGGCAGAACAGGTCCTGCATTACTGTGTACAGACTAAGGGACAATTATGAACTGTAGCATTAATCTGAATTGTTTTCACTATGTGTTCTTATAAAATGCAGCTGCATTTTTAAGCACTTTTTCCAGCATGGCACTACAAATCCCAGCATGGTAGAACCACTTACTATATTTAATGTTAGTGTGCATTCGAAGCCCCCACCATTTTTTCCTAAAGCCTAGTGAAAAGTATTTGACATTCATAGTATATGCCATAATCACCACATTTGCAGAGACTACACAATATTCCACTTTAAAATGACTACTACAGTTGCACTACTGAATTAATATGGGAAATGTATTCTTTGGTACAATCCTTTTTATACCAAAATATAACCAAATGCAGTTTTCTGGCTAAAGATAGGTGTCAAGACAAACTTGGCAGCCTTTACAAGCACCCAATTATCAATACTCCGGTAAAGAATCAATACTGGGAAAATACTCACAAGTGGCTCCAAGGTGTTGATGTCTTTAATCTTATTGCCGCTGAGATTTAAGTGCGTCAGATTTGGGGTCCTCTCTGCAAGCACCTCTAAACCACCAGAAATTCTGTTGTCACTAAGCTCTAACTGCAAAAGATAAGATATGTGGGTGTTATATAAAGTTGTAAAAGTATATAAAGAAATTGCCGTCTTTAAGAAATCCATTTCTTCCTGTTATTTAGTTAGCCCATTTTTGCGCCCAAAATGATACACTTAGGTCTGAACTTAGTGTTTTTGCCTATGTTTTTGCTAACAGGCTTTAATCAGGTTTTTCTTCTTCCAGAGCCTGCTGAGGTACCAAAAGAAAGTCGCCGATAGCTGCCAGCTGATATCCCCTGGGGCTATACAATTAGCCTCATAGGGGTATATGCAATTGTGGTCGAATTCCCGAAATTGTCGAATTTCGGGTCATTTTCGACCAAAAAAAAAAATTCCCCTATGCAATCCAGTGCTTTCCGACCAAAAAACGGACTTTCAAAATTCGACTTTTTGAAATTCGAATTTTTGCAAATTCGACTTTTCTGCAATGATACAAGTGCTGCAATTCGACCAAAGCATATTCAATTCAAGTTTTGAAATTCGACAGCAGTGCTTTTAGACAGCAAATTCGTCATTTTCAATCCGCCACACTTTGGAGGGTGAAAACAAATAAAAAAATTTTAAACATGTTTTTTTTGGTGTTTTTTTTTTTGGGAATAGCAGATCTATTTATATTAGAAGGGATTAGGTACTTTTTTTTTTTGGGAGGCACAAATATTTATATATTTTTTAAAATATTATTATTATTATTTTTTTTTTTTTTTTTTTATGCTGGAAGGGTAAAATCATAAAAAAAAATGGCGTGGGGTCCCCCCTCCAAAGCATAACCAGCCTCGGGCTCATTGAGCTGGTCCTGGTTCTAAAAATGCGGGGAAAAAATTGACAGGAAATCCCCCGTATTTTTAAAACCAGCACCGGGCTCTGCGCCTGGTGCCAAAAATACGGGGGACAAAAAGAGTAGGGGTCCCCCGTATTTTTAACACCAGCATCGGGCTCCACTAGCTGGACAGATAATGCCACAGCCGGGGGTCACTTTTATGCCGTGCCCTGCGGCCGTGGCATCAAATATCCAACTAGTCACCCCTGGCCGGGGTACCCTGGGGGAGTGGGGACCCCTTCAATCAAGGGGTCCCCCCCCCCAGCCACCCAAGGGCCAGGGGTGAAGCCCGAGGCTGTCCCCCCCCCATCCAATGGGCTGCGGATGGGGGGGCTGATAGCCTTTGTGATAATAAAAAGATATTGTTTTTTCCAATAGTACTACAAGTCCCAGCAAGCCTCCCCCGCAAGCTGGTACTTGGAGAACCACAAGTACCAGCATGCGGGAGAAAAACGGGCCCGCTGGTACCTGTAGTACTACTGGGAAAAAAATACCCAAATAAAAACAGGACACACACACCGTCGACAGTAAAACTTTATTTCATACATCGACACACATACTTACCTATGTTCACACGCCGACATCGGTCCTCTTCTCCATGTAGAATCCACGGATACCTGTAAAGAAAAGTTCAAAATACTCACCTCAACCATGGTCCAGAGATAAATCCACGGACTTGGCAAAATAAGAAAACGCAAATACCCGCACCAAAAACGGACTGAAAGGGGTCCCATGCTGACACATGGGACACCTTTCCACGAATGAGACTTGTCAGTGACAGCTGTCACTGACAGGTCTCTAAGCCAATCAGGAAGCGCAACTTCGTTGCGCTCACCTGATTGGCTGAGCGCTGTCTGCACTGTGACAGCGCATCGCACAGCTCCCTCCATTATATTCAATGGTGGGAACTTAGCGGCTAGCGGTGAGGTCACCCGCCGGTCAGCGGCTGACCGGCGGGTGACCCCACCGCTACCCGCAAAGTTCCCACCATTGAAAGTAATGGAGCGGCTTTGCGATGCGCTGTCACAGTACAGACAGCGGACAGCCAATCAGGTGAGCGCCACGGAAGTAGCGCTTCCTGATTGGCTGAAGGGACGTCAGTGACAGGAGTCACGTGATGTCCCGGCATTCGGGAGAAAGGGGTCTGATGTGAAAACATTGGACCCCTTTCTAGTCCGGTATGGATCGGTGTTCGGTTTGTTTTTTTGCCAAGAACGTGGATTTACCTCTGGACGTGGATGTACCTCTGGACGCTGGAAGGCGAGTATAATTTTTTCACAGGTACCCTCGGATCGTCGGCGACCGTGGCAGTCGGCGTGTCAACATAGGTAAGTATGTGTGTGTCGGCAGTATGTAATAAAGTTGTACAAGTCACGGTGTCTGTGTCCTGTTTTTATTTGGGTATTTTTTTTCCAGTAGTACTACAGGTACCAGCGGGCCCGTTTTTCTCCCGCATGCTGGTACTTGTGGTTCTCCAAGTACCAGCTTGCGGGGGAGGCTTGCTGGGACTTATTGTTTTTTCCATTAGTACTACATCTTTTTATTATCACAAAAGGCTATCAGCCCCCCCATCCGCAGCCCATTGGATGGGGGGGGGGGACAGCCTCGGGCTTCACCCCTGGCCCTTGGGTGGCTGGGGGGGGGGACCCCTTGATTGAAGGGGTCCCCACTCCCCCAGGGTACCCCGGCCAGGGGTGACTAGTTGGATATTTGATGCCACGGCCGCAGGGCACGGCATAAAAGTGACCCCCGGCTGTGGCATTATCTGTCCAGCTAGTGGAGCCCGATGCTGGTGTTAAAAATACGGGGGACCCCTACTCTTTTTGTCCCCCGTATTTTTGGCACCAGCATCAGGCGCAGAGCCCGGTGCTGGTTTTAAAAATACGGGGGATCCCTGGCCAATTTTTCCCCTGCATTTTTAGAACCAGGACCAGCTCAAAGAGCCCGAGGCTGGTTATGCTTTGGAGGGGGGACCCCACGCCATTTTTTTTCCGGGTTTTTCACGTTTTTTTCCCCGTTTTTTAAAATCGCGGCAAAATCCGCCAAATCGGCCGATTTTCGACCGCGATTCTGGCGAATCCGTTTTTCATTGAATATGGTGAATCCCGGCAGGCACCTGCCGGGATTCACCTGGCGAATTTGGTCGAATTAAAAAACGGCGATAATTGCCGCGAATTCGACCGCAATTGCATATACCCCATAGTGTAAGTTCCTGCAGCTACTTAAATTCTCCTATAAAAATTATTAACTTCATGTACATTACATAAGACATCAAGCTTCCAATTTGCACATGCCAACCAAGACTACTGTAGTCCCTTGTATGAACTTTAACAGTTGATTAAACAAAGCAGTTTAAGAGCTTCAGCACAATAACCTACCTTCTTTAGTTTTTCAAGTTTGGGAAGATTAGACACTGACAATAAGTTGATGTTTATCATACTTAAGATCTCCATGTTTACAAAGTCAGCAGTAAGCCCTGTGATCTTGCCATCTGAACGGCAGTTATCCAGAACCATTTCTTTAACCTGGATGGGGAAAAATAAAAAATAAATCCCTGTTAGAGCATGTATTTTATTTATTTATTAACAGTTTCTTATATAGCGCAGCAAATTCCGTTGCGCTTTACAATTGGAAATAACAATGGTATAACAAACTGGGTGATACAGTCAGAGGTAGGAAGGCCCTGCTCGCAAGCTTACAATCTATAGAACAAACTCTGGCCTAATCTTACATATCCCAGCACTTTTCCACAAGCAATGACTGTGTACGCTTTTTTGTTTCTGTAGCAAAAAAACTTGAAGGTGCAGTAGGTAAGCAGCTATGTAGCAGACTGTTGAAGTGTATGTAATAATGCAGTCAGTCCAGTCTATTAAGATTCCTCCCATCTTTGGGTGGGGCAAAGAGCAGAGGCAGTACCATACTGTATTCATGCACTGGCAGTTCCATAATCCTGTTTATGTACAACAAAATAGCATCAGTAACCTTTAGCACTCTGGCATTGCAGTGTTTGGATTAACATGCACTAATACAGCAACTGCACAGCTATGCAGCTATTGTGGAATGGGAATCAACACTGCACTCAACCACACATTGACTTCTGCCACACCCACTTGCTTCCAGTTATGAACAGTAGTTTCATAAATAGTGTTTACCATATCATACAAACTAATCCTTTCAGAACAAGAATGTACTTAACCCATAGCACAGAAGGAGTTAAATGTTCTGCCACAAAATTGTTCCCGCTCATTATATAATATGTAGAGCCTGCAGCTTCTTATGCAGAATGTCACAGGACACCAACAGCTCTGCCTTACTGTTTAAGGTTTAAAATGTGTGCAAATACACTGGATACAGAGCATGTAGGATAAGTGTGGGATTTACTGCCTTTATCAGACCACAAATCTACAATAACTGATCTGGGAGAAAACAACAGACAGTTCAGAAAAGCATGGTTAGCTGCAGTACAAAATCTAACATCGCAAATGAATGAAACATCGGGACCTGCCATAGGGTATTCACAAGACCAGTGGTTCTCAAACGGTGCCGTGGCACCCTGGGGTGCCTCGGAACACCTGCAATGGTGTCTTAGATTGGTGGTCCTGGACCAATTCAATTTATGGCCAATGAAATAGGCAAATCCAGCACTGGTGACTGTCAATCAAAAAACATATGGACACAAGAAAATCCTGTCCCTCACCACACAATTGATGACTAACAATTAACTGAAATCTTTATTTCTAAAGAAACTTTTGGCACAAGGGGTGCGATAAAAAAAATTCTAATACTCTAAGGCAGAGGTTCCCAAACTGTGTGCCGTGGCTCCCTGGGGTGCCTCTGGACACTTGCAAGGGTGCCCTGGGTTGGTGGTCCAGGACCAATTCAAATTATTCATGGTCAATATAATAGGCAAAACCAGTGCTGGTGGCTGCCACTCATAAAATATGTGGCCAAACAGAAGCAAATCTTGTCCCTCACCACACAACTGACCCCAAGGATGACATATTATAAACGTGATCTACTTAATGTAATATTTCTTTCTAAATTTCTCAATAAGAAATATTTGGCCTAGGGGTGCCGTGAAAAAAATTCTGATATTCTAGGGCGCCGTGATTCAAAAAAGTTTGGAAACCATTGCTCTAAGGCACAGTGATTCAAAAAAGTTTCAGAACCACTGCACTAGACAAATCCAAAAGGTTCAAATAAATGCTGGTACAGGTTGAGTATCCCAAATCCAACTATTCCAAAATACGGACTTTGAGTGAGAGTGAGATAGTGAAACCTTTGTTTTTTGATAACTCAATGGGGTCAATTCTATTCGGCAACTTAAGAATAGCGCCGGGAATTAGCTCCAGACGCTATTCAATTCAGCTCCAGTTAAGTGGGCGATGTCCCATTCTCGCCAACTAAACAGGTTGAATTGTCGGGAGAACGGGCATTCTCCGACTTAACTCCCCGGCGCGAGGCTGATTCCCAACAGAATCAGCCTCGCGCCGGCCGCGAGGCAGCACTTTTGTCGGGTTTCTTCTCTCATCCCCCGGGGATGAGAGAAGAATTCCCGACAATTGCGGGTCACTAGCAGCTGAATTGAATAGCGTTGGAAGCTAATTCCCGGCGCTATTCTTAAGTTGCCGAATAGAATCGACCCCAATGTACACAAACTTTGTTTAATACAGTTATTAAAAATATTGTATTAAATGACCTTCAGGCTGTGTGTATAAGGGTGTATATGAAACATAAATGAATTGTGTGAATGTACACACTTTGTTTAATGCACAAAGTTATAAAAAAAATATTGGCTAAAATTGCCTTCAGGCTGTGTGTGTATAGAGTGTATATGAAACAAATGCATTCTGTGCTTAGATTTAGGTCCCATCACCATGATATCTCATTATGGTATGCAATTATTCCAAAATACGGAAAAATCAGATATCCAAAATACCTCTGGTCCCAAGCATTTTGGATAAGGGATACTCAACCTGTAGTTGTGAAAATAGTCATGTTCCTAATTATTTTTATACATAAAGACATGAAGTGGACATAATTCTTCATTAACAATGAAGACTGAATGATTGCAGAGAATTATATTCTCGATATTAGTTACCCACTGGGTCACACAACAGCAGCAAGTTGAAAAGGAATGTTGAGAGTGATATGTAAATACGTTTTTAAGCTACAATGCAAGAACAGCTACAGCAGGGTGAAGAGTGATATTAAGGGGGTATTTAGCAAAGCTTGGAAAGTTGAGATAACGTACCAAGCAGTCAGCACCTGTTATTTTACAATGAGTCTAAAATGTAAAGCAGAATCTGATAGAGAAATAACTAGCCAATTTTATCGGAGCTTTGATAAATCCCCCTAAAAATTAATATTTTGTGGTATAGCCTGGATAATGAGGTTACAAGATCAGTAACAATGCTTAAGTGATACAGCCATTGCTTAATGAGTTGTGAAGGTGGCAACTGTAAGTATCTAAATATTGATCACTTCAGATATCTTGTGAAATCATTGATAAACGGGTGATACAGTGCACATAAGAATTACGATACAAAGTACCATTATGCAACATAGTACAGGAGTATAAGGGGAGGGGGGCATAAAGTATGGGACCTACAGGTCATTTTTATCACAGCTTTACATATGCCGTCTCTGTTAAGTATACAATCTATGCCAAAACAAGTAATGAATCTTGCAGGGATAAACGTTAAAGTGTAATATGACCAAACCATACATGAGAGCACAGACCAATGTTTGTTTTATGTGAATGAGACCTGCTGCTGCTTTGCTACAAGAATAAACACGAGATGCCATGTGGACACTATAATGTAGGCTTTGAGGCCTGCACTTGTTTATGCGGTATATAGAAATATATGTGCAGTGAGGTTCTTTGTAGTTAATTGAATATTCTCAAAACATTTTTAACTAAAAATAAATCTTAGCTGTGAATACAATGCTACAACACATGCAAGGCCGCATTCTTTAGAGCATACCTGTAAGACAGCTGGGGTCCAGCCAGTGTATAACTATGCCAGACACCAAACATTAAGGTGGTAACATTTGCTTTGTTACCAAAACAGCACATGTAGGTTTCTCGCTAGCACCAGGTCTGGGGTCCCCAGCAGCCGCTGGCAGCAGACACATGTACCTGGCAAGTGAGTGCAGGAATGGTCGGCCAGGAGAAGTCATAGCCGGTTTACAGGAAGGTACAATAATAAGAGGGAGGCGGCCGTACACAGTCATTGGAGATTTCAGAATCAAACCCAGGATTAAAGCCCTTGAGCCCTAATCCTGCCGCACATCGTCAAGTCACAGCCCCCACACGGCGGGGAGAGCAAGGTCACGGCACTGTACAGTGCACAGCACACACCCGAGGCTGGGAGCCCCGGCGGGCACAGGGAGGGAGAGCAATGGCTGCTCACAGGGCCCCGGGTGGAAGGGTGGGCAGCCATAAGGCCGCGTGTAATGCATGGGCCCACATGTTACACAGCCGACAGTATACCGCATCTCCCCGCACGGCCCCGCCCCCTCAGTCCACCACAATACCCGGCGATGTGGGGGGGAGATGGCGGGAAGGGCCCACGGGGATCACACGCGGTCGCTACACCCACAGCGGGTAAAAGTAGTAAGTTGTTCTCGCATCCAACCACGGCCGCAGCGGGGGCTCGGTGTTACCAACACGGAATCCTACAGGGAAGGGGGACTGTGGCTACACGTGACTGAAACATGACAGGGGACACCCAGGCACATCCCGGGGAACAGTGGCAGCGGTAGCCGCCACGTGTTGGTGTGCAGCCGGATAATGGCCACAAACCTCCCCGGACACGGCCGGCGCTCCATCCTGTAGCAACAGCCGGCGGCGGGATACGGAGGAAGGGGGACTATGGATTACGGCCGCCTGGCACCTCCGGAGTCGGCAGACGTGCGCACACCGTTGCCTCGACACGACCGGGGGCAGTAGCGGTGGCAACATAGGGGCAGCAGGGCGCTTACCTCGGCGGCTTTCCTGTTCCTCAGCTCCAAGTTCAGTCTCTTCTTCATGTCCATGGCGGCGGCTGTGTCGGTGCCGGGCGGTGGGTGCGAGGCTCCAAAAAAAAATTAAGAAATAATTAGGAGCGGGTCCTGTTCCCTCTTTATATAGGAACGGCGCCAAAGACACAAAGGAGGGGTTTGGTTATGGGGAGGAGGGAGGTTGTGGCGAGATGAGAGGAGCGGCCTCTACAGGCCGGCACCTTCCACTGCAGCCCCGCCGCGTCCCCGCAGCACAGCCCGCCCAGCGCGGCCAACAACAACACACACTTTATTTACACCGCACAGACGGACAGGGACGCGGCGATGATATGGCGCCTGGGGTCATCCTTTGCACGAAGGCAACATAGACACAGCCGTCATGCAGCTGACACAGCGGCAATGAATGCGGCTGCAGGAATGGCCTCCGCTTCCATGTGCAGCAGGAACAACCCATGTCCCATTAGCTGCACAGGCTTGCTGGGTGAGGGCGGCCATGACCGCGCCATGGCGGCAGAGGAGGCTGCGGGGTCACAGCCCTCTCAATAATCATCACGGTGTGTACTTATTACCCCGCACATGGCGCAGGCGGTGATGCTGTATAAGGAGCATGTTCCCGCAGACATCCCAGACTGCAGAGCGGGGCGCCCGGCACATGGTCTGTGTCCGGTTTTGTGAGAAAAAAATGTAAAGGAAGCGATCCTCCATACTGTACATGGCGTTGTGTCTAGTCTTTCATTTCCATGATTTTATTACATTGTTATACTAGACCCGTAATAAGCTGGCCATACACTAGGACCATATCGGCTATGAATACACGATGCTGAATTTAGCTTCGGGCTCGTTATGAATACATGATTTCAATTCCTTGATTGCTGCTTTGTGTGCACATGGTGCATTATTTGGGTACGATTGCGATGCAATGTGCAGTCCCACAGGTCGAACATTGGGGGTAATTCTGAGTTGATCGCAGCAGGATTTTTGTTTGCAGTTGGGCAAAACCATGTGCACTGCAGGGGAGGCAGATATAACATGTGCAGATAGAGATGGGCACTACACACTTGTAGATTCGAAAGATTTAAAAGATGATAGATGAAAGATTTCCCATCAACGATTATGTGCATCCACACTGAACAATCCATATGAAAGATTCAGGTTCATTTAAATACTGGGCATGGTTTCATAGGAGGGTAGGCAGGACTTCTGAGTACAATAAATAACAGCATCCATTTTAAATGCGGTTCCTTCATCCCAGCATTCACAGTGGCGGGGGGCAGCCAATACGGAAGGAGAGGGACTGCTGCAGTGGCGCCTCTACCAAGTACTTAGCGCTGCTGCTGCTCCAGTCCTCCTCCTTCTCCCCTGCCTGCACCGAGGGATCTGCCAGCATGAGGAGCCTGACTGCCAGCGGGTAGAGATGGTAAGTATCTCTCTCTCTCTCTCTCTCTATTTCTCTATTCTGTCTGCCGTAATGTGTAAAAAGGGGGACGCTGTCTGCCGTAATGTGTAAAAAGGGGGACGCTGTCTGACGTAATGTGTAATGTTGCCTACTGACTGCCTGGGGACATCTTTATAAAACATTGGTGGTCAGTGGTAATTTTTAGATACATTGGTGGACAGTGTGTATATGTCCCCAGACAGATGCAGCCAGCATGTGGGCTCAGGTCTCAGTACATATGCTGTGTACTGAAAACACATACAAAATGCATACTGGCTGGGGACATATTTATTTCATTGGTGGCCAGTGGATTTTATAATATACATTGGTGGACCGTGATATATGTCCCCAGCCAGTATACATGCAGCATGTGCTCTCAGTACATATGCTGTGTACTGAAAACACATACAATATGCATACTGGCTGGGGACATATTTATGTCATTGGTGGCCAGTGGGAATATTAAAATACATTGGTAGACAGGGTGATTAATTAAATAATGGTGTGTCCTGTTTTTGTGTTTTTTTTATTAACATTGGTGGTCAGTGGGTAACCGTTTCTACTTACCTATTGGCTCAGCTCCTGCTGCTCCTCGGTAAGGCGCTCCTCTTCGTTACCGCGGGGAGTGTCCTGTGCGGCCGGCGGGGAGTGTCCTGTGCGGCGGTGGGCGACGGTGAGTGTACTGTGCGGTGGCGGGTCCCAGGTGTCTGCCAGATCGTCATCGGCTTTATATACAGACTGAGCGATAACGCATATCGTATAGTGCGTTATCGTTCAGATTGTCCTGCATGTATGGCCGATGATAGACCAACGATGAACGAGCGCGGGGACGCGCATCGTTCATCGTTGGTTCCTACACACTGAAAGACATGAACTATATCTCGTTCATTAATGAACGAGATTGTTCATATCTCAGTTTTATCTACCAGTGTGTAGGGCCTATTATATTTGGGTGTGGTGTGTTCAATCTGCAATCTAATTTGCAGTGTAAAAATAAAGCAGCCAGTATTTACCCTGCACAGAAACAAAATAACCCACCCAAATCTAACTCTTTCTGCACATGTTATATCTGCCTCCCCTGCAGTGCACATGGTTTTGCCCAACTGCTAACAAAATTCCTGCTGTGATCAACTTGGAATTACCCCCCATGTATCCTCAGACCATACATGCAGCCCATATTACCTGTCATAATCGTATGCACATATAATGCATAATTCGATCAGAGTCATTTGAGTGTATGGTTTTTGTGAGGCATACAATGGTTTGTGAGACGATCCATTGCAGAGTGGTGCACGTTGTGTGTAAAAAAAAAAAAAAAAAATTGTGTATCCAGGACTGTCTGGGAGCTCCTGGAGTCGAGTTCAAGGGAAATCGTACGACGACTCACATCAGATGCCGGTCGTCCTAATGTATGGCCAGCATTGAGAAGACCACTTGTGCCTTTTGGTACGATTGCGAAGTATTGCGAGTAAGTGGGTCACATCATGTGTGGTCCACTTATGATTACGATCTGAGGCATGCTCCCGGGGGGTCGTAAGTAGGGTTTTCAGATCTTACCTGTAGCATGTAAGATCTGGCCCTGTAGCTTGCGTTGCGGTGCTGCGATTTATCGTTAGCACATCGTGAGTGAATGTGACCTGGACTTACGATCTCGTGAGTCTGGGAGCTGGTAGGGAGTTGAAGGTTCCCATACACTAGAACAAGGTATTGCATGCGACACGCATGCAATACCTTGTTCTAGTGTATGGGCACCTTTAGACAAAAGGGGGTCATTCAGACTCGCTACCTGGTTTTTGCAGTTCTGCGTTTGCATAGTCTCCGCCCAACGGGGTATGTATTTTAGCTGTGCAAGTGTGTAATCGCATGTGCAGCCGAGCGGTACAAAAAGACTTTGTGCAGTTTCTGAGTTGCCCAGGACTTACTCAGCCGCTGCGATCACTTCAGCCTGTCCGGGGCCGTAATTGACGCCCTGCAAACGCTTGGACATGCCTGCGTTTTTCCAACCACTCCCTGAAAACAGTAAGTTGCCACCCACAAACGCCTTCTTCCTGTCAATCTCCTTGCGATCGGCTGTGCAAATGGATTTTTCGTAAAACCCATCGCACAGCAACAATCCGCTTTGTACCTGTGCGACGCGCCTGCGCATTGCGGTGCATGCGCAGTTCTGACCTAATCGCAGAGCTGCAAAAAACGCTAGCGAACGATCAGCTCTGAATGACCCCCAAAGGCCAAGATCAAGCTTTGGACAGTGATAAATTGCATGGTTGTAAAGTACCAACCGATCAACTCCTGTCATTTTTCAAACACAACAGCGTTTCACATGGCAGTTAGGAGCTGATTGGCTGGTACTTTATCACCGTAAATTTACCACTCTCCAAGGCTTGAAAAATCTGGGCCAATAGTTGTAAATTAGGGGGAATGTAATATCGGGACCTGCACAGCATGTGCTGCAATTATGCTCCCCAGCCTGTAATAATGAAGTGATCAGAATGACAGGGGCACTATGCACACCTATAATTTTTTTCGGTGCTGCTATATTTAGGGTGCTTAAGTGGTGTACCAAGTTATGAATGGTTAGTGGCACTGATTGGTCCAACAACTGCAGCTATCAGTTTACACAACTGCAGCCGTCAGCGCACTCCTCAGCACTGTCCCTTAGGGATGGCATTGACAATCGATGATTTAAAAAATCAATGGTATACCAATGCTGAATAGTTTTGCCATCGATGGTGGTAATTCAATAGTTGCCTGCCATCGATGGTGGCCTTGGACCTGATGTTTTTTTTTCTTACATAACAGTGCTGTTTGTGTGTAAGAGTTGGGTGTGCTGCAGGGCTGCTGACCGACAGTGAAGCCTGTCAAGTCAGCTATAGAGCGAGGTGACTTGCCAGACTGCTGTCAGTCAGCAGCCCTGCAGCATCCCCGGCTGTCAAACACACATACAGTTTGCCGGGATGCCGAACTTGACTCCTCCCACATGCCTGCACCCAAATCAAAAGCTAGAAGCACTAACCTTACAACAAAGTCTGCCTGGGTGTCATGCATGCTCAAATGGAACCATCCATGGTACATAACCAGATAGTTACCATCGATGCTTCAAGCTAAACCAGCCATTGCTGGCAACTATCGATGGAGGAGGTGCCAAATGCCATCCTTATTGTCCCTTTCACCAGGAATTGTGCATACAAAAAACAATAAAGTTTTTGTTTTAATTAGCCGTGGGTTCTCCTTGGAAGTTTTGACTGGATCATATGCACACTGCCTGCAAGGGTTGGTTAATGCAACCGCAATAGGGAGAGGGGACTTCGCTATGCAGGTCAGCTAACACTCTTCAGCAAATGTTTGCATGATTCATTGTGTTGGCAAGTGGTCCTGCTGTGCCTCAATAATGGGTGAAGTAGGTCCACACAAATACCGATCGTTACACACCCATTCATACAACTTCCCCTGAGTGTCAGCTATTCAGGATAAATGTTACTTGCTGTTCTAAAAGCATTATTTTTCAGTATTAACTCACTGTATAGTACCCAATGGGTCTGAGTTGGACGCAGCAGCATACATATCTGCATCTTTTAAAGTTGCACTGCAACTTTATGCAAATGGTGCTACAAATCCCTTCCCTGGTGTACGGTACATCTGTGTGTCCAAATGTGCAAGGGCTGATGCCCACTTTCAGCGTCTGTGGATAGTGAAAATAAGAATTTACTTACCGATAATTCTATTTCTCGGAGTCCGTAGTGGATGCTGGGGTTCCTGAAAGGACCATGGGGGATAGCGGCTCCGCAGGAGACAGGGCACAAAAGTAAAGCTTTCCGATCAGGTGGTGTGCACTGGCTCCTCCCCCTATGACCCTCCTCCAAGCCAGTTAGGTACTGTGCCCGGACGAGCGTACACAATAAGGGAGGAATTTTGAATCCCGGGTAAGACTCATACCAGCCACACCAATCACACCGTACAACTTGTGATCAAACCCAGTTAACAGTATGATAACAGAGGAGCCTCTGAAAGATGGCTTCCTAAACAATAACCCGAATTAGTTAACAATAACTATGTACAATTATTGCAGATAATCTGCACTTGGGATGGGCGCCCAGCATCCACTACGGACTCCGAGAAATAGAATTATCGGTAAGTAAATTCTTATTTTCTCTATCGTCCTAGTGGATGCTGGGGTTCCTGAAAGGACCATGGGGATTATACCAAAGCTCCCAAACGGGCGGGAGAGTGCGGATGACTCTGCAGCACCGAATGAGAGAACTCCAGGTCCTCCTTAGCCAGAGTATCAAATTTGTAAAATTTTACAAACGTGTTCTCCCCTGACCACGTAGCTGCTCGGCAAAGTTGTAATGCCGAGACCCCTCGGGCAGCCGCCCAAGATGAGCCCACCTTCCTTGTGGAGTGGGCCTTTACAGATTTAGGCTGTGGCAGGCCTGCCACAGAATGTGCAAGTTGGATTGTGCTACAGATCCAACGAGCAATCGTCTGCTTAGACGCAGGAGCACCCATCTTGTTGGGTGCATACAATATAAACAACGAGTCAGATTTTCTGACTCCAGCTGTCCTTGCAATATATATTTTTAATGCTCTGACAACGTCCAGTAACTTGGAGTCCTCCAAGTCACTTGTAGCCGCAGGCACTACAATAGGCTGGTTCAGATGAAATGCTGACACCACCTTAGGGAGAAAATGCGGACGAGTCCGCAGTTCTGCCCTGTCCGAATGGAAAATCAGATATGGGCTTTTGTAAGATAAAGCTGCCAGTTCTGACACTCTCCTGGCCGAAGCCAGGGCTAGTAACATGGTCACTTTCCATGTGAGATATTTTAATTCCACCTTTTTTAGTGGTTCAAACCAATGAGATTTTAGAAATTCCAAAACCACATTGAGATCCCACGGTGCCACTGGAGGCACCACAGGAGGCTGTATATGCAGCACTCCCTTAACAAAAGTCTGGACTTCAGGAACTGAAGCCAATTCTTTTTGAAAGAAAATCGACAGGGCCGAAATTTGAACCTTAATAGATCCCAATTTGAGACCCATAGACAATCCTGATTGCAGGAAATGTAGGAATCGACCCAGTTGAAATTCCTCCGTCGGAGCACTCCGATCCTCGCACCACGCAACATATCTTCGCCAAATGCGGTGATAGTGTTGCACGGTTACTTCCTTCCTTGCTTTAATCAAAGTAGGAATGACTTCTTCCGGCATGCCTTTTTCCTTTAGGATCCGGCGTTCAACCGCCATGCCGTCAAACGCAGCCGCGGTAAGTCTTGAAACAGACAGGGACCCTGCTGAAGCAAGTCCCTCCTTAGAGGTAGAGGCCACGGATCTTCCGTGATCATCTCTTGAAGTTCCGGGTACCAAGTCCTTCTTGGCCAATCCGGAACCACTAGTATCGTTCTTACGCCTCTTTGCCGTATAATTCTCAATACTTTTGGTATGAGAGGCAGAGGAGGAAACACATACACCGACTGGTACACCCAAGGCGTTACCAGCGCGTCCACAGCTATTGCCTGCGGATCTCTTGACCTGGCGCAATACCTGTCCAGTTTTTTGTTGAGGCGAGACGCCATCATGTCCACCATTGGTCTTTCCCAACGGGTTACCAGCATGTGGAAGACTTCCGGATGAAGTCCCCACTCTCCCGGGTGAAGGTCGTGTCTGCTGAGGAAGTCTGCTTCCCAGTTGTCCACTCCCGGGATGAACACTGCTGACAGTGCTATCACATGATTCTCTGCCCAGCGAAGAATCCTTGCAGCTTCTGCCATTGCACTCCTGCTTCTTGTGCCGCCCTGTCTGTTTACATGGGCGACTGCCGTGATGTTGTCCGACTGGATCAACACCGGTTTTCCTTGAAGCAGAGGTTCTGCCTGGCTTAAAGCATTGTAGATTGCTCTTAGTTCCAGAATGTTTATGTGAAGAGACGTTTCCAGGCTCGTCCATACTCCCTGGAAGTTTCATCCTTGTGTGACTGCTCCCCAGCCTCTCAGGCTGGCGTCCGTGGTCACCAGGATCCAATCCTGTATGCCGAATCTGCGGCCCTCCAATAGATGAGCACTCTGCAACCACCACAGAAGAGATACCCTTGTCCTTGGAGACAGGGTTATCCGCTGGTGCATCTGAAGATGCGACCCTGACCATTTGTCCAACAGATCCCTCTGGAAAATTCGTGCATGGAATCTGCCGAATGGAATTGCTTCGTAAGAAGCCACCATTTTTCCCAGGACTCTTGTGCATTGATGTACAGACACCTTTCCTGGTTTTAGGAGGTTCCTGACAAGCTCGGATAACTCCTTGGCTTTTTCCTCCGGGAGAAAAACCTTTTTCTGAACCGTGTCCAGAATCATCCCTAGGAACAGCAGACGAGTTGTCGGCATTAACTGGGATTTTGGAATATTCAGAATCCAGCCGTGCTGTTTTAGCACTTCTTGAGACAGTGCTAATCCCCTCTCTAGCTGTTCTCTGGACCTTGCCCTTATTAGGAGATCGTCCAAGTATGGGATAATTAATACGCCTTTTCTTCGAAGAAGAATCATCATCTCGGCCATTACCTTTGTAAAGACCCGAGGTGCCGTGGACAATCCGAACGGCAGCGTCTGAAACTGATAGTGACAGTTTTGTACAACGAACCTGAGGTACCCCTGGTGTGAGGGGTAAATTGGAACGTGGAGGTACGCATCCTTGATGTCCAAGGACACCATAAAGTCCCCTTCTTCCAGGTTCGCTATCACTGCTCTGAGTGACTCCATTTTGAACTTGAACTTCTTTATGTACAGGTTCAAGGACTTCAGATTTAGAATAGGTCTTACCGAGCCGTCCGGCTTCGGTACCACAAATAGAGTGGAATAATACCCCTTTCCCTGCTGTAGAAGAGGTACCTTGACTATCACCTGCTGAGAGTACAGCTTGTGAATGGCTTCCAAAACCGTCTCCCTTTCGGAGGGGGACGTTGGTAAAGCAGACTTCAGGAAACGGCGAGGCGGATCTGTCTCTAGTTCCAACCTGTACCCCTGAGATATTATCTGCAGGATCCAGGGATCTACCTGCGAGTGAGCCCACTGCGCGCTGAAATTCTTGAGACGACCGCCCACCGCCCCCGAGTCCGCTTGAGAAGCCCCAGCGTCATGCTGAGGCTTTTGTAGAAGCGGGGGAGGGCTTCTGTTCCTGGGAAGGAGCTGCCTGTTGGTGTCTCTTCCCCCTTCCTCTGCCTCGTGGCAGATATGAATATCCCTTTGCTCTCTTGTTTTTAAAGGAACGAAAGGGCTGCGGTTGAAAAGTCGGTGTCTTTTTCTGTTGGGGAGTAGCTTGAGGTAAAAAGGTGGATTTCCCGGCTGTAGCCGTGGCCACCAAATCTGATAGACCGACTCCAAATAACTCCTCCCCTTTATACGGCAAAACTTCCATATGCCGTTTTGAGTCCGCATCGCCTGACCACTGTCGCGTCCATAAACTTCTTCTGGCCGAAATGGACATAGCACTTACCCGTGATGCCAGTGTGCAGATATCCCTCTGTGCATCACGCATATAAAGAAATGCATCCTTTATTTGCTCTAAAGACAGTAAAACATTGTCCCTATCCAGGGTATCAATATTTTCAATCAGGGACTCTGACCAAGCTACTCCAGCACTGCACATCCAGGCTGTCGCTATAGCTGGTCGTAGTATAACACCTGTATGTGTGTATATACTTTTTTGGATATTTTCCATCCTCCTATCTGCTGGATCTTTAAGTGCGGCCGTCTCAGGAGAGGGTAACGCCACTTGTTTAGATAAGCGTGTGAGCGCCTTGTCCACCCTAGGAGGTGTTTCCCAGCGCGCCCTAACCTCTGACGGGAAAGGGTATAAAGCTAATAACTTCTTTGAAATTAGCATCTTTTTATCGGGGGCAACCCACGCTTCATCACATACATCATTTAGTTCTTCTGATTCAGGAAAAACTATAGGTAGTTTTTTCACACCCCACATAATACCCTGTTTAGTGGTACCTGTAGTATCAGCTAAATGTAACGCCTCCTTCATTGCCAAAATCATATAACGTGTGGCCCTACTGGAAAATACGGTTGATTCGTCACCGTCGCCACTGGAATCAGTGCCTGTGTCTGGGTCTGTGTCGACCGACTGAGGCAAAGGGCGTTTTACAGCCCCTGACGGTGTTTGAGGCGCCTGGACAGGCACTAACTGATTGTCCGGCCGTCTCATGTCGTCAAACGACTGCTTTAGCGTGTTGACACTATCCCGTAATTCCATAAATAAAGGCATCCATTCTGGTGTCGACCCCCTAGGAGGTGACATCCTCATATTTGGCAATTGCTCCGCCTCCACACCAATATCGTCCTCATACATGTCGACACACACGTACCGACACACAGCAGACACACAGGGAATGCTCTTAACGAAGACAGGACCCCACTAGCCCTTTGGGGAGACAGAGGGAGAGTTTGCCAGCACACACCAAAAGCGCTATATATGACAGGGATAGCCTTATAATAAGTGCTCCCTGTATAGCTGCTTTTATAATATAATTTTTGCCACTATTTTGCCCCCCCTCTCTTGTTTTACCCTGTTTCTGTAGTGCAGTGCAGGGGAGAGACCTGGGAGCCGTCCTGACCAGCGGAGCTGTGTAAGGAAAATGGCGCTGTGTGCTGAGGAGATAGGCCCCGCCCCTTTTCCGGCGGGCTCGTCTCCCGCTCTTTAGTGTATTCTGGCAGGGGTTAAATATCTCCATATAGCTCCCGGAGGCTATATGTGAGGTATTTTTTAGCCAAATAGGTTTTCATTTGCCTCCCAGGGCGCTCCCCTCCCAGCGCCCTGCACCCTCAGTGACTGCCGTGTGAAGTGTGCTGAGAGGAAAATGGCGCACAGCTGCAGTGCTGTGCGCTACCTTTAGAAGACTGAGGAGTCTTCTGCCGCCGATTCTGGACCTCTTCATGTTTCAGCATCTGCAAGGGGGCCGGCGGCGAGGCTCCGGTGACCATCCAGGCTGTACCTGTGATCGTCCCTCTGGAGCTGATGTCCAGTAGCCAAGAAGCCAATCCATCCTGCACGCAGGTGAGTTCACTTCTTCTCCCCTAAGTCCCTCGTTGCAGTGATCCTGTTGCCAGCAGGACTCACTGTAAAATAAAAAACCTAAGCTAAACTTTCTCTAAGCAGCTCTTTAGGAGAGCCACCTAGATTGCACCCTTCTCGGCCGGGCACAAAAATCTAACTGGCTTGGAGGAGGGTCATAGGGGGAGGAGCCAGTGCACACCACCTGATCGGAAAGCTTTACTTTTGTGCCCTGTCTCCTGCGGAGCCGCTATCCCCCATGGTCCTTTCAGGAACCCCAGCATCCACTAGGACGATAGAGAAATACCAATTAGTGCATCTTTTCACACTATCAAAACTTGAACCAGCTTAATTACAAATGCAGATTTTCTCTGACGTCCTAGTGGATGCTGGGGACTCCGTAAGGACCATGGGGAATAGTGGCTCCGCAGGAGACTGGGCACAGCTAAGAAAGATTTAGGACTACCTGGTGTGCACTGGCTCCTCCCACTGACCCTCCTCCAGACTTCAGTTAGAATCCTATGCCCGGCTGAGCTGGATGCACACTAGGGGCTCTCCTGAGCTCCTAGAGAGAAAGTATATTTTAGGTTTTTTATTTTACAGTGAGATCTGCTGGCAACAGACTCACTGCAGCGAGGGACTAAGGGGAGAAGAAGCGAACCTACCTAACTGGTGGTAGCTTGGGCTTCTTAGGCTACTGGACACCATTAGCTCCAGAGGGATCGACCGCATGGAACCGGCCATTGGTGTTCGGTCCCGGAGCCGCGCCGCCGGCCCCCTTACAGAGCAAGAAGAATCCGGAAAATCGGCGGCAGAAGACATCAGTCTTCACCAAGGTAGCGCACAGCACTGCAGCTGTGCGCCATTGCTCCTCATACACACTTCACACTCAAGTCACTGAGGGTGCAGGGCACCGGGGGGGGGGGGGGCGCCCTGAGAAGCAATAAATACACCTTGGCTGGCAAATATATCACAATATATAGCCCCAGAGGCTATATATGTGATAAATACACCTGCCAGAATCCATAAAAAAGCGGGAGAAAAGTCAGCCAAAAAAGGGGCGGAGCTATCTCCCTCAGCACACTGGCGCCATTTCTCCCTCACAGCTCCGCTGGAAGGAAGCTCCCTGGCTCTCCCCTGCAGTCTACACTACAGAAAAGGGTAAAAAAGAGAGGGGGGGCACTAAATTTAGGCGCAATATACATATAGCAGCTATAAGGGGATATAATTTAGTTAATCCCTGATTTATATAGCGCTCTGGTGTGTGCTGGCATACTCTCTCTCTGTCTCCCCAAAGGGCTTTGTGGGGTCCTGTCTTCTGTCAGAGCATTCCCTGTGTGTGTGCGGTGTGTCGGTACGGCTGTGTCGACATGTTTGATGAGGAGACTTATGTGGAGGAGGAGCAGGTGCCTATAAATGTGTTGTCACCCCCGGCGGGGCAGACACCGGAGTGGATGGACTTGTGGAAAGAATTACTCGAAAGTGTCGACTCCTTACATAAAAAATTTGACGACATGCCAAATGCGGGGCAGCCGGCTTCTCAGCCCGTGCCTGCCCAGACGTCTCAAAAGTCATCAGGGGCTCTAAAACGCCCGCTACCTCAGATGGCAGACAGATGTCGACACGGATACTGATACCAGTGTCGACGACGAAGAGACTAATGTAATGGCCAATAGGGCCACTCGTTATATGATTGAGGCAATGAAAAATGTTTTACACATTTCTGAGGTGACCCCAGGTACCACAAAAAAGGGTATTATGTTTGGGGAGAAAAAACTACCAGTAGTTTTTCCCCCTTCTGAAGAATTGAATGAAGTGTGTGAACTAGCGTGGGCTTCCCCCGATAAAAAATTGGTAATTTAAAAAAAAAAAATTACTAATGGCGTACCCTTTCCCGCCAGAGGATAGGTCACGTTGGGAAACACCCCCTAGGGTGGATAAAGCACGTACGCGCTTATCAAAAAAGGTGGCACTGCCGTCCCAGGATACCGCCGCCCTAAAGGAACCTGCTGACAGAAAACAGGAGGCTCTCCAGAAAGCTATATATACACACACTGGTATTATACTGAGACCAGCTATTGCCTCAGCATGGATGTGCAGTGCTGCAGCTGCATGGTCAGACTCCCTGTCAGAAAACATTGACACCCTAGACAGGGACACTATATTGCTAAACGTAGAGCATATTAAAGACGCGGGCCCTCATTCCGAGTTGTTCGCTCGGTATTTTTCATCGCATCGCAATGAAAATCCGCTTAGTACGCATGCGCAATGTTCGCACTGCGACTGCGCCAAGTAACTTTGCTATGTAGAAAGTATTTTTACTCACGGCTTTTTCATCGCTCCGGCGAACGTAATGTGATTGACAGGAAATGGGTGTTACTGGGCGGAAACACGGCGTTTCAGGGGCGTGTGGCTGAAAACGCTACCGTTTCCGGAAAAAATGCAGGAGTGGCTGGAGAAACGGTGGGAGTGCCTGGGCGAACGCTGGGTGTGTTTGTGACGTCAACCAGGAACGACAAGCACTGAACTGATCGCACAGGCAGAGTAAGTCTGGAGCTACTCTGAAACTGCTAAGTAGTTAGTAATCGCAATATTGCGAATACATCGGTCGCAATTTTAAGAAGCTAAGATTCACTCCCAGTAGGCGGCGGCTTAGCGTGTGTAACTCTGCTAAATTCGCCTTGCGACCGATCAACTCGGAATGAGGGCCGCTGTCTTTTACATAAGAGATGCACAGAGGGATATTTGCCGGCTGGCATAAAAAATAAGTGCACTGTCCATTTGTGCCAGGAGAGGGTTATGGACCCGGCAGTGGACAGGTGATGCAGATTCTAAAAGGCACATGGAAGTTTTGCCTTATAAGGGTGAGGAGTTGTTCGGGGATGGTCTTTCAGACTTTAGTGTCCACAGCTACAGCTGGGAAGTCAGCATTTTTGCCACATGTCCCCTCACAACCAAAGAGAGCACCGTATTATCAGGTGCAGTCCTTTCGCCCCCAAAAGAGCAGACGGGGTAGAGGCGCGTCCTTTCTGCCCAGAGGCAGAGGTAGGGGAAAAAAGCTGCAGCATACAGCCACTTCCCAGGAACAAAAGTCCTCCCCCGCTTCTTTTGCTAAGTCCGCCGCATGACGCTGGGGCTCAGCAGGCGGAGCCAGGTACGGTGGGGGGGCCGTCTCAAAAACTTCAGCAATCAGTGGGCTCGCTCACAGGTAGATCCCTGGATCCTTCAAGTGGTATCTCAGGGGTACAGGCTGGAATTCGAGACATCCCCCCCGCCGTTTTCCTCAAATCTGCCTTACCAACGACTCCTTCAGAAAGGGAGGCTGTGTTAGAGGCAATTCACAAGCTGTATTCCCAGCAGGTGATAGTCAAGGTGCCCCTACTTCAACAAGGACGGGGTTACTATTCCACAATGTTTGTGGTACCGAAACCGGACGGTTCGGTGAGACCCATTTTAAATTTGAAATCCTTGAACACATATTTAAGAAAATTCAAGTTCAAGATGGAATCGCTCAGGGCGGTTATTGCAAGCCTGGAAGAGGGAGATTACATGGTATCTCTGGACATCAAGGATGCTTACCTGCATGTCCCCATTTACCATCCTCACCAGGAGTACCTCAGATTTGTGGTACAGGATTGTCATTACCAATTCCAGACGTTGCCGTTCGGCCTGTCCACGGCACCGAGGGTATTTACCAAGGTAATGGCCGAAATGATGATACTCCTTCGGAAAAAGGGAGTTTTAATTATCCCATACTTGGACGATCTCCTGATAAGGGCGAGGTCCAGAGAGCAGTTGTTGGTCGGTGTAGCATTATCTCAGGAGGTGATACACCAGCACGGTTGGATTCCGAATAGTCCAAAGTCTCAGCTGGTTCCGGCGACACGTCTACTGTTCCTGGGGATGATTCTGGACACAGTCCAGAAAAAAAAAAAAAAGTGTTTCTCCCAGAGGAGAAAGCCAAGGAGCTGTCATCTCTAGTGAGAGGCCTCCTGAAACCAAAACAGGTGTCGGTGCATCATTGCACGCGAGTCCTGGGAAAGATGGTAGCTTCCTACGAAGCGATTCCATTCGTCAGGTTCCATGCCAGAACCTTTCAGTGGGACATGTTGGACCAATGGTCCGGATCGCATCTTCAAATGCATCGGTTGATAACCCTGTCTCCAAGGACCAGGGTGTCTCTGCTGTGGTGGCTGCAGAGTGCTCATCTCAGAGAGGGCCGCAGATTCGGCATACAGGACTGGGTCCTGGTGACCACGGATGCCAGCCTTCGGGGCTGGGGTGCAGTCACACGGGGAAGAAACTTCCAAGGACTTTGGTCAAGTCAGGAGACTTCCCTACACATAAATGTTCTGGAACTGAGGGCCATTTACAATGCCCTAAGTCAAGCAAAGCCCCTGCTTCAAAACCAGCCGGTTCTGATCCAGTCAGACAACATCACGGCAGTCGCCCATGTAAATCGACAGGGCGGCACAAGAAGCAGGACGGCGATGGCAGAAGCCACAAGGATTCTCCGATGGGCGGAAAATCACGTGTTAGCACTGTCAGCAGTGTTCATTCCGGGAGTGGACAACTGGGAAGCAGACTTCCTCAGCAGGCACGACCTCCACCCGGGAGAGTGGGGACTTCATCCAGAAGTCTTCCAACTGATTGTAAACCGTTGGGAAAAGCCACAGGTGGACATGATGGCGTCCCGCTTAAACAAAAAGCTAGAAAAATATTGCGCCAGGTCAAGAGACCTTCAGGCGATAGCTGTGGACGCTCTAGTGACACCGTGGGTGTACCGGTCGGTTTATGTGTTCCTTCCTCTTCCTCTCATACCCAAGGTACTGAGGATAATAAAGAAAAGAGGAGTAAGAACTATTCTCATTGTTCCAGATTGGCCAAGAAGGTCTTGGTACCCGGAACTTCAAGAATTAATCTCAGAGGACCCATGGCCTCTGCCGCTCAGACAGGACCTGCTGCTGCAGGGGCCCTGTCTGTTCCAAGACTTACCGCGGCTGCGTTTAACGGCATGGCGGTTGAACACCGGATCCTAAAAGAAAAGGGTATTCCGGAGGAAGTCATTCCTACGCTTATTAAAGCTAGAAAAGATGTAACCGTACAACATTATCACCGCATATGGCAAAAATATGTTGCGTGGTGTGAGGCCAGGAAGGCCCCAACGGAGGAATTCCAGCTAGGTCGATTTCTGCACTTCCTACAGTCAGGGGTGACTATGGGCCTAAAACTGGGTTCCATTAAGGTCCAGATTTCGGCTCTGTCGATTTTCTTCCAAAAAGAACTGGCTTCACTGCCTGAAGTTCAGACATTTGTCAAGGGAGTGCTGCATATTCAGCCTCCTTTCTCTGACGTCCTAGTGGATGCTTGGACTTCCGTAAGGACCATGGGGGATAGCGGCTCCGCAGGAGACTGGGCACAAAAAGTAAAAGCTTTAGACTAGCTGGTGTGCACTGGCTCCTCCCCCTATGACCCTCCTCCAAGCCTCAGTTAGATTTTTGTGCCCGAACGAGAAGGGTGCATGCTAGGTGGCTCTCCTGAGCTGCTTAGAAGTAAAAGTTTAAATAGGTTTTTTATTTTCAGTGAGTCCTGCTGGCAACAGGCTTACTGCATCGTGGGACTAAGGGGAGAAGAAGCGAACTCACCTGCGTGCAGAGTGGATTGGGCTTCTTGGCTACTGGACATTAGCTCCAGAGGGACGATCACAGGTTCAGCCTGGATGGGTCCCGGAGCCGCGCCGCCGGCCCCCTTACAGAGCCAGAAGAGCGAAGAGGTCCGGAGAAATCGGCGGCAGAAGACGTTCCTGTCTTCAGATAAGGTAGTGCACAGCACTGCAGCTGTGCGCCATTGCTCTCAGCACACTTCACACTCCGGTCACTGAGGGTGCAGGACGCTGGGGGGGAGCGCCCTGAGACGCAATAAAACATGTTTAAACCTTATATGGCTAAAGAAATACATCACATATAGCTCCTGGGCTATATGGATGCATTTCACCCCTGCCAGTTTCCAAAAAAAAAAGCAGGAGAAAGGGTCGCCGTGAAGGGGGCGGAGCCTATCTCCTCAGCACACAAGCGCCATTTTCCCTCACAGTTCCGCTGGAAGGAAGGCTCCCAGACTCTCCCCTGCAGTCCTGCTACAGAATCAGGGTAAAACAAGAGAGGGGGGGCACTATTGGCAGCTAATATAAAACAGCAGCTATAAAGGGAGTAACACTTACATAAGGTTATCCCTGTATATATATAGCGCTCTGGTGTGTGCTGGCAAACTCTCCCTCTGTCTCCCCAAAGGGCTCGTGGGGTCCTGTCCTCTTTCAGAGCATTCCCTGTGTGTGTGCTGGGTGTCGATACGATTGTGTCGACATGTACGAGGAGGAAAATGATGTGGAAGCAGAGCAATTGCCTGTGTTAGTGATGTCACCCCCTAGGGAGTCGACACCTGACTGGACGGTCGTGTTTAAAGAATTACGTGACAGTGTCAGCACTTTGCAAAAAAACTGTTGACGACATGAGACAGCCGGCAAATCAATTAGTGCCTGTTCAGGCGTCTCAGACACCGTCGGGGGCGCTAAAACGCCCGTTACCTCAGATGGTCGACCCAGACACGGATACTGAATCCAGTGTCGACGGTGAGGAGACAAACGTAATGTCCAGTAGGGCCACACGTTACATGATCACGGCAATGAAGGAGGCATTGAATATTTCTGACACTACAAGTACCACAAAAAAGGGTATTATGTGGGGTGTGAAAAAACTACCAGTAGTTTTTCCTGAATCAGATGAATTAAATGAGGTGTGTGATAAAGCGTGGTTTTCCCCCGATAAAAAACTGCTGATTTCTAATAAATTATTGGCACTATACCCTTTCCCGCCAGAGGTTAGGGCACGTTGGGAAACACCCCCTAGGGTAGATAAGGCGCTCACACGCTTATCAAAACAAGTGGCGTTACCGTCTCCCGATACGGCCGCCCTTAAGGAACCAGCTGATAGAAGGCTGGAAAATATCCTAAAAGGTATATACACACATACTGGTGTTATACTGCGACCAGCAATCGCCTCAGCCTGGATGTGCAGTGCTGGAGTGGCTTGGTCGGATTCCCTGACTGAAAATATTGATACCCTGGATAGGGACAGTATATTATTAACTATAGAGCATTTAAAGGACGCATTACTATATATGCGAGATGCACAGAGGGATATTTGCACCCTGGCATCTAGAGTGAGTGCGATGTCCATTTCTGCCAGAAGAGCGTTATGGACGCGACAGTGGTCAGGTGATGCGGATTCCAAACGACATATGGAAGTATTGCCGTATAAAGGGGAGGAGTTATTTGGGGTCGGTCTATCGGACCTGGTGGCCACAGCAACGGCTGGAAAATCCACCTTTTTACCCCAGGTCACCTCTCAGCAGAAAAAGACACCGTCTTTTCAAACTAAGTCCTTTCGTTCCCATAAGGGCAAGCGGGCAAAAGGCCACTCATTTCTGCCCCGGGGCAGAGGAAGGGGAAAAAGACTGCAGCAGGCAGCCTCTTCCCAGGAGCAGAAGCCCTCCCCCGCTTCTGCCAAGTCTTCAGCATGACGCTGGGGCCTTACAAGCGGACTCAGGCACGGTGGGGGGCCGTCTCAAGAATTTCAGCGCGCAGTGGGCTCACTCGCAAGTGGACCCCTGGATCCTGCAAGTAGTATCACAGGGGTACAAATTGGTATTCGAGACGTCTCCCCCTCGCCGGTTCCTGAAGTCTGCTCTACCAACGTCTCCCTCCGACAGGGAGGCGGTAGTGGAAGCTATTCACAAGCTGTATTCCCAGCAGGTGATAATCAAGGTACCCCTCCTACAACAGGGAAAGGGGTATTATTCCACGCTGTTTGTGGTACCGAAGCCGGACGGCTCGGTGAGACCAATTTTGAATCTAAAATCCTTGAACACTTACATAAAAAGGTTCAAATTCAAGATGGAGTCACTCAGAGCAGTGATAGCGAACCTGGAAGAAGGGGACTATATGGTGTCTCTGGACATCAAAGATGCTTATCTCCATGTCCCAATCTACCCTTCTCACCAAGGGTACCTCAGGTTTGTGGTACAAAACTGTCATTATCAGTTTCAGACGCTGCCGTTTGGATTGTCCACGGCACCACGGGTCTTTACCAAGGTAATGGCCGAAATGATGATTCTTCTTCGAAGAAAAGGCGTCTTAATTATCCCTTACTTGGACGATCTCCTGATAAGGGCAAGGTCCACGGAACAGTTAGAGGTCGGAGTAGCACTATCTCAGGTAGTGCTACGTCAGCACGGGTGGATCCTAAATATCCCAAAATCACAGCTGATTCCAACAACACGTCTACTGTTCCTGGGGATGATTCTGGACACAGTCCAGAAAAAGGTGTTTCTCCCGGAGGAGAAGGCCAGGGAGTTATCCGAGCTAGTCAGGAAACTCCTAAAACCAGGCCAAGTGTCAGTGCATCAATGCACGAGAGTCCTGGGAAAAATGGTGGCTTCTTACGAAGCGATTCCATTCGGAAGATTCCATGCAAGAACTTTTCAGTGGGATCTGCTGGACAAATGGTCCGGATCGCATCTTCAGATGCATCAGCGGATAACCCTATCTCCAAGGACAAGGGTGTCTCTCCTGTGGTGGTTACAGAGTGCTCATCTTCTAGAGGGCCGCAGATTCGGCATTCAGGATTGGATGCTGGTGACCACCGATGCCAGCCTGAGAGGCTGGGGAGCAGTCACACAGGGAAGAAATTTCCAGGGCTTGTGGTCAAGCATGGAAACGTCTCTTCACATAAATATCCTGGAACTAAGGGCCATTTACAATGCCCTAAGTCAAGCAAGGCCTCTGCTTCAGGGTCAGTCGGTATTGATTCAATCGGACAACATCACGGCAGTCGCCCACGTCAACAGACAGGGCGGCACAAGAAGCAGGAGGGCAATGGCAGAAGCTGCAAGGATTCTTCACTGGGCGGAAAATCATGTGGTGGCACTGTCAGCAGTGTTCATTCCGGGAGTGGACAACTGGGAAGCAGACTTCCTCAGCAGACACGACCTCCACCCGGGGGAGTGGGGACTTCACCCAGAAGTCTTTCAAGTGATTGTAAACCGTTGGGAAAAACCAAAGGTGGACATGATGGCGTCCCGTCTCAACAAAAAACTGGACAGATATTGCGCCAGGTCAAGGGACCCTCAGGCAATAGCGGTGGACGCTCTGGTAACACCGTGGGTGTACCAGTCGGTGTATGTGTTCCCTCCTCTGCCTCTCATTCCAAAAGTACTGAGAATCATAAGAAGGAGAGGAGTGAAGACTATACTCGTGGCTCCGGATTGGCCAAGAAGAACTTGGTACCCGGAACTGCAAGAGATGCTCACGGAGGACCCGTGGCCTCTACCTCTAAGAAAGGACCTGCTCCAGCAGGGACCTTGTCTGTTCCAAGACTTACCGCGGCTGCGTTTGACGGCATGGCGGTTGAACGCCGGATCCTGATGGAAAAAGGCATTCCAGATGAAGTCATCCCTACCCTGATCAAAGCCAGGAAGGATGTAACTGCGAAACATTATCACCGCATTTGGCGAAAATATGTTTCCTGGTGTGAGGCTAAGAAGGCCCCCACAGAGGAATTTCAACTGGGTCGTTTCCTGCATTTCCTGCAAGCAGGACTGTCTATGGGCCTAAAATTAGGATCCATTAAGGTTCAAATTTCGGCCCTGTCGATCTTCTTCCAGAAAGAACTGGCTTCATTGCCTGAAGTTCAGACGTTTGTCAAGGGGGTACTGCATATACAACCTCCTTTTGTGCCACCAGTGGCACCTTGGGATCTCAATGTAGTTTTAGGGTTCCTAAAATCACATTGGTTTGAACCACTCACCACTGTGGAATTAAAATATCTCACATGGAAGGTGGTCATGCTGTTAGCTCTGGCGTCAGCCAGGCGTGTCTCAGAAATGGCGGCTTTGTCATATAAAAGCCCTTACCTAATTTTTCATTCAGACAGGGCAGAATTGAGGACTCGTCCTCAATTTCTCCCTAAGGTGGTTTCAGCGTTTCACATGAACCAACCTATTGTGGTGCCTGCGGCTACTAGGGACTTGGAGGACTCCAAGTTGTTGGACGTAGTCAGGGCCCTGAAAATATATGTTTCCAGGACAGCTGGAGTCAGAAAATCTGACTCGCTGTTTATCCTGTATGCACCCAACAAGCTGGGTGCTCCTGCTTCTAAGCAGACGATTGCTCGTTGGATTTGTAGTACAATTCAGCTTGCACATTCTGTGGCAGGACTGCCACAGCCAAAATCTGTTAAAGCCCATTCCACAAGAAAAGTGGGCTCATCTTGGGCGGCTGCCCGAGGGGTCTCGGCTTTACAACTTTGCCGAGCAGCTACTTGGTCAGGGGCAAACACGTTTGCAAAATTTTACAAATTCGATACCCTGGCTGAGGAGGACCTGGAGTTCTCTCATTCGGTGCTGCAGAGTCATCCGCACTCTCCCGCCCGTTTGGGAGCTTTGGTATAATCCCCATGGTCCTTACGGAAGTCCCAGCATCCACTAGGACGTCAGAGAAAATAAGAATTTACTTACCGATAATTCTATTTCTCATAGTCCGTAGTGGATGCTGGGCGCCCATCCCAAGTGCGGATTGTCTGCAATACTTGTATATAGTTATTGTTTATTGTTGTGAGCCATCTTTTCAGAGGCTCCTACGTTTATCATACTGTTAACTGGGTTCAGATCACAGGTTGTACAGTGTGATTGGTGTGGCTGGTATGAGTCTTACCCGGGATTCAAAATCCTTCCTTATTATGTACGCTCGTCCGGGCACAGTATCCTAACTGAGGCTTGGAGGAGGGTCATAGGGGGAGGAGCCAGTGCACACCAGCTAGTCTAAAGCTTTTACTTTTTGTGCCCAGTCTCCTGCGGAGCCGCTATCCCCCATGGTCCTTACGGAAGTCCCAGCATCCACTACGGACTATGAGAAATAGAATTATCGGTAAGTAAATTCTTATTTTTGTGCCTCCAGTGGCACCGTGGGACCTCAACGTGGTGTTGGGTTTCCTAAAGTCACATTGGTTTGAGCCACTCAAAACCTTGGATTTAAAATATCTCACGTGGAAAGTGGTCATGCTTTTGGCCTTGGCTTCGGCAAGGCGTGAGTCAAAATTGGCGGCTTTGTCATGTAAAAGCCCCTATTTGATTTTCCATATGGATAGGGCAGAATTGAGGACTCGTCCCCAGTTTCTTCCTAAGGTGGTATCAGCTTTTCACTTGAACCAACCTATCGTGGTGCCTGCGGCTACTAGGGACTTGGAGGACTCCAAGTTACTGGACGTAGTCAGGGCCTTGAAAATTTATGTTTCCAGGACGGCTGGAGTCAGGAAGACTGACTCGCTATTTATCCTGTATGCACCAAACAAGATGGGTGCTCCTGCTTCAAAGCAGACTATTGCTCGCTGGATTTGTAGCACAATTCAGCTTGCGCATTCGGTGGCTGGCCTGCCGCAGCCTAAATCTGTAAAAGCCCATTCCACGAGGAAAGTGGGCTCTTCTTGGGCGGCTGCCCGAGGGGTCTCGGCTTTACAACTTTGCCGAGCTGCTACTTGGTCAGGGGCAAACACGTTTGCAAAATTCTACAAATTTGATACCCTGGCTGAGGAGGACCTTGAGTTCTCTCATTCGGTGCTGCAGAGTCATCCGCACTCTCCCGCCCGTTTGGGAGCTTTGGTATAATCCCCATGGTCCTTACGGAGTCCCCAGCATCCACTAGGACGTCAGAGAAAATAAGATTTTACTCACCGGTAAATCTATTTCTCGTAGTCCGTAGTGGATGCTGGGCGCTCCATCCCAAGTGCGGATTGTCTGCAATACTTGTATATAGTTATTGTTAACTACAAGGGTTATTGTTGAGCCATCCTTTGAGAGGCTCTGTTGTGTTCAAACTGTTAACTGGGTATATTATCACGAGTTATACGGTGTGATTGGTGTGGCTGGTATGAGTCTTACCCGGGATTCAAAATCCTTCCTTATTGTGTCAGCTCTTCCGGGCACAGTATCCTTACTGAAGTCTGGAGGAGGGTCATAGTGGGAGGAGCCAGTGCACACCAGGTAGTCCTAAATCTTTCTTAGCTGTGCCCAGTCTCCTGCGGAGCCGCTATTCCCCATGGTCCTTACGGAGTCCCCAGCATCCACTACCGACTACGAGAAATAGATTTACCGGTGAGTAAAATCTTATTTTCTGTCTGAGTATGGACTCCAATGTGAGCAATTATGCATCTGTGTATACAAAAATGAACACACCTATAAGAGATACTATCTCTGTGTATCTGAATATTCACCGCCGAGGATGCCCACTACATTTTCAATGTACTTCTCAGTATGTGGTTCTAGAACTGTGACTCTCTACAAACACAATTGAGACACATGCTCAGTGTAATTTAGACGCACAGTAAAAAAAAAAAAAAAAGCACAACGTCAAACATCAACATACCGTGAGACTCCGAATCAGGCTCTATGTTTATTCACTTAATTTTCTAATACAACATTAATTGAACCAGGTAATTTAAAATGTTAATAATACTTTAGAATTAAATTCAGTAATCATGTTAATAGTTTGCTATCAATAGTTCTCCAGCTATAACTACTTCATATGAAGGGCTTCAATATAGTTGGCCATCATGGAAAGTGTTAATTTCTTGTCCTGAAGAGGCATGCTTTGTTGTGAAATGGTTATCTAAATGTGGACAACCATTACAGTTGCCTGGGTAACCTATGAAAGTAGCACTTCATAAAAATCCACCTTTACCTAAAGTGCAAATAACTTTTTGAAGGATGAACAAGTCCATTCTATGAGGGTGGTTCAATAAGTAAGGTAAAGGCCAATATATGAGGGTGGGTCAATAAGTAAGGTAACAAGACCTCTAAAGTATGTTATGTTCTCTATTTCATTCTCGTTTCCCGCCAGGCCAGAGCAGGTAGACATCTGCTCCCCCTCACGCCCATTAGACTGTGCCTCATATCAGTTATAGGGGTAAATTTACTAAGATGGGAGTTCTATTTTAGATGGGATGTTGCCCATAGCAACCAATCAGATTCTACTTCTCATTTATCTAGCACCTTCTAGAAGATAATACCTGGAATCTGATTGTTTGCCATGGGCAACATCCCATCTAAAATAGAACTCCAGTCTTAGTAAATGTACCCCATACTGTCCCAACATCAGTTGTAAGATGGTGGGGCTGGTGGAAACATGGTCACATTAGGTGCATAGTGTGATCAGATATCTGCGTCTAAAGGGCATATCAGCAGCTGTAATTCATCACCATCTTGTCAAGGTGCAAGTTGATGACGTCATGTCATAGAAACAGGTTTGGGTTTGTTGCATTGCCTTTGATAATGGCAGGATAGACGTTCAAGATATGTAGCAATCTGGCCGGCCAAATATATCCACCACAGGCAGTGCACCAAACCTGTATGCGGAGACAGTAAGTATCTGCATGCTTTGTAACAGATTCATTCACCATTAGTGCCCCAATGTGTAAAAACTGAAAGTTTTTGAAACTTGACTGTGGTTACTAGTACCATTTTAGAATTACACTTGCCATCTGAACTCTGCTTATTCCTACTGGAAATGCAGTACGTGAAGGAGATGTGATTTCAACAGAATACTGACAGTGGAATCCTGAAGGTAAGTATTGGGGGAGGTTAGGTATAGGATTAAAATACCAGTAACCGTGGGATTCTGACTGCTGGGATTTCATACCAAACCCCTGCAAAGAGCTATCCCTCCACACCTCTCTGAACCTTACTGTGTGCATGCATGAACTCGGGTTTCCTTCATCCCCTGAACCTCATGAACTCGGGTTTCCTTCATCCCCTGAACCTCAATGTGTACATGAGTGTACATAGCACTGCCGGGAGGAGCTGACTACTAATTAGTGGCAAAAGTAATTATAATTTTTCTCTTGCGTCCTAGAGGATACTGGGGTTCCATTTAGTACCATGGGGTATAGACGGGTCCACTATGAGCCATGGGCACTTTAAGTATTTGATAGTGTGGGCTGGCTCCTCCCTGTATGCCCCTCCTACCAGACTCAGTTTAGAAAATGTGCTCGGAGGAGTCGGTCACGTTTATGGTAGCTCCTGAAGAGTTTTCAGCATTTATTTTATATGGCACCAGCCTGCCTGCTTCGTGGGACTTAGTGGGGAGAACGGCCCAACCTCTTGAAAGGTTAATTGTCTCGTTCTCCGCTGACAGGACACTGAGCTCCTGAGGGAACTATTTGCAAGCCCCACCACGGCGAGCGTACATTCCCGCAGCACGCTTCCACCCCTAACAGCCAGAAGAATGAAGAGTGGTGAGTACTATGCCGATGTCCTGGCTAGCGGGTCTCTGGCCATTATGGCGGTATGAGGGTACAGAGACGCACGGCTTCTAACCGGGGTGGAATGCGTCTCCGTACACTGTACACAGTACCCACACTTAGAAAAACAGCCTCAAAACGGTTTTCTCTCCATTTTAAGCACCAGATTACCTCAGCCAGTATAAAAAAAGTGGGAAGACCGCACACCATTGAAGGGACGGGGCTTCACTATGAGAGGATTCAGAGGCTCACCAGCGCCGTTTTCCCTCTGCAGTGGTCACAGACGCTGACTGACAGGGACGCACAGCTCCTCCAGAGTGACTCCAGATTACTTCAGTGGTACCAGGGGGTCATAGCAGGGGGGAAGCGATTATTAGTGTACTAAGTCCCCTATCAGGGTACTTAGTCTACGACCCGGCTAAGCTTGGCATTAGCGATAAGGGCGTGGTGGGGGCTGGCTCCAAATAACTGTCTCCCTGAAGGGCTCTTTGTGAGTTAATTGTGCTTAACCTTTTCCTGTGTGTGTGTGTGTGTGTGTGCTGTCACATTTACGTAATGTCAGGCAAAGAGTTTGTTTCTTGTACAGCGGAGTGTTCCTCTTCACCAGGGGGATCACTACTGGGTACTCAGGGCAGTGCACCTTCCCAGAATAGCGGGGCTGAACAGGAAGGGGGTTAATTCCATTAAGGGAATGATCTCAAATGTTTCTACAAAACTATCCCACAATGAGAAAGAGACGCAATACTTAAGACAGACTGTGGATGAGTTTATGAATAGAGACTCAGTCCCCAAACCAGCGTCTCAATCCCCTCCCAATTGTCTGCAAAAACAATCTCTGGCCCATATCATGCAGTCTGACACTGACGGGTTAGACATGGAGGAGGGTGAGCTGGATTTGGAGGGGGGCGGGATGCTATCAGAGATGTTCTGCAAATTCCTGATAAGGTGTCAGAGGAGTGTGAGGAATCTTATTTTAATGTAAAAAAGAAGTCCTCAGTCACTTTTCCTGCGTCAAAGGAATTGAATACCCTATTTAAAGAACAGTGGGTTAATCCTGATAAGAAATTTCAAATCTCTAAAAGGTTGCTCTCATCTTTTCCTCTGGAGGATAGGAAAAAATGGGAAAATCCACCGATAGTGGATGCATCAGTCTCTAGGCTGTCAAGAAAAATTGTACTGCCTGTCCCTGGTGCAGCCTCCCTAAAAGATACGGCTGATCGGAAAATTGAGACTACACTCAAATCATTGTACACAGCTGCTGGGGGGGTCCAGAGACCCACTATTGCATGTGCGTGGATCACAAAAGCCATTGCTAAATGGTCAGGTAACCTAATTGAGGGGTTAGATTGCTTGTCTAGGGGGGGATGTTGTTTTACTCTTGCAGCATATACAGGACTCTGCGAACTTTATGGTGGAAGCCATAAAAGAGATTGGTTTGCTTAATGCATGCACCACAGCTATGGCTGTGTCAGCACGCAGGGGCTTGTGGCTACGCCAGTGGACCTCTGATGTGGACTCCAGGAAAGGTGTGGAAGGCCTACCATTCACAGGAGAGGCCTTCTTTGGAGACGAACTAGACAAATGGATCTCCAAAGCTACTGCGGATAAGTCTACATTTCTCTTACGTCCTAGAGGATGCTGGGGACTCCAAAAGGACCATGGGGTATAGACGGGATCCGCAGGAGACATGGGCACACTATAAGACTTTGAATGGGTGTGAACTGGCTCCTCCCTCTATGCCCCTCCTCCAGACCTCGGTTAGATTCTGTGCCCAGAGAGACTGGACACACACTAGGGGAGCTCTCCTGAGTTTCTCTGAAAAGACTTTGTTAGGTTTTTTATTTTCAGGGAGACCTGCTGGCTACAGGCTCCCTGTTTTGTGGGAGTGAGGGGAGAGAAGTCAGACTTACTTCTTCTGAGTTAAAGGCTCTGCTTCTTAGGCTACTGGACACCATTAGCTCCAGAGGGTTCGATCACTTGGTGCGCCTAGCTGCTTGTTCCCGGAGCCGCGCCGTCATCCCCCTCACAGAAGCCAGAAGAATGAAGCCGGGTGAGTATACAGAAGCAAGAAGACTTCAGTGATGGCAGAAGACTTCAGTAACGGAGGTACAGCGCAGCACCCCATGCTCCCACACATACACCAACGGCACTCACAGGGCGCAGGGGGGGGCGCCCTGGGCAGCAAGTTACTAGAGATATATAAACTGGCAAAAGAGCATATATAAGTGCCTAGGCACTAAATATAAGACCCTCGCCAGTATAAATATTTAAAATTGAGCGGGGCAACAGCACGCCTGGAGGGGGTATGGCTTAGCCCTCACAGCTTACCAGCGCCTTTTTTCTCTCCCCAGACATTGCAGAGACGCTGGCCCGGACCTCCACTCTCCTTAGCAAGTACAGGGAGCAAAACGGGGGGGAGGGGGGGGGGGCACAGTCATTTGGTGCTATTTAAACCGCAGTGATCATATATTGTTTTTTCTGTAGTATATGGGCGCTGGGGTGTGAGCTGGTATACTCCCTCTGTGTTGTCTCTAACAGGCTTCTCTGTGGTTCTGTCCCCTATTGCCAGTGCGAGTGTGTGTATGTCGGTACGGTGTGTCGACATGTCTGAGGCTGACTGCTCCTCCCCGGAGGAGGTTACTGGGGGCGCAGAGAAAGATTTGGGAGTGACTCTGTCGGCACCGCTGACTGCTGATTGGGTGGCCATGTTGAGTACATTGAATGCAAATGTGGCGTTATTGTCTAAGAGGCTGGATAAATCTGATTCTCAGACGCAAACGTGGAGAAAACCCATGGAGGAAGCCTTATCCCAGGTACAGGCGCCCACAGGGTCACAAAAGCGTTCATTTACCCAGATGGCGGATTCTGATACCAACACAGACTCTGATTCCAGTGTCGACTTCAGTGAGGCCAGTTTATATCCAAAAGTGGTTAAGAGTATTCAGTACATGATTGTGGCACTTAAAGATGTTTTACATATTTCTGAAGTGCCTGCTGTTCCAGATACAAGGGTTTGTTTATATAAGGGGAAAAAGCCTGAGGTGACGTTTCCCCCCTCTCATGAACTGAACGCTCTTTGTGAAAAAGCTTGGGAATCGCCTGACAAAAGGTGGCAGATTCCCAAGAGAATTTTTATGGCATATCCTTTCCCCTCTGACAGGGAAAAGTAGGAGTCATCTCCCAATGTGGACAAGGCCCTGTCCTGGCTGTCCAAGAAGGTGGCTCTTCCGTCTCCCTACATGCTGCCCTCAAGGATCCTGCGGATTGTAAGCAGGAAACGACATTAAAGGCCATTTATGTCACTACGGATGCCCTCAGACCTGCCGTGACGTCGGCATGGGTGAGTAGTGCTATTGCTAAGTGTGCTGATAATTTGACATCTGACATGGATACCCTGGATAGGGATAACATTCTTTTGACTCTCGGTTATATCAGGGACGCTGCAGCTTACCTAAAGGATGCGGAGAGGGATATTGGCCTCTTGGGATCAAGGTCCAATGCCATGGCAGTCTCGGCCAGGAGAGCGCTGTGGATTCATCAATGGAATGCTGATGCCGACTCCAAGAAAGCTATGGAAGCTCTCCCTTATAAAAGTAGTGTCTTGTTTGGTGACGGCCTCGCTGATCTGGTGTCTACCGCTACAGCGGGTAAGACAACTTTTCTTCCTTATGTTCCAGCACAACAGAAAAAGACACCCCATTATCTGATGCAGTCCTTTCGGCCTACTAAATACAGAAAAGGAAGAGGCTCGTCCTTCCTTGCTTTGAAAGGTAGAGGAAGGGGGAAAAGGTCGCCTGCTGTGTCCGGCTCCCAGGACCAAAAGTCCTCCCCGGCCTCTGCCAAGTCCACCGCATGACGCTGGGGCTCCCCTACGGGAGTCCGTGCCGGTGGGGGCGTGTCTCCGACTCTTCAGTCAGGTCTGGTTTCACTCGGGCCTAGATCCTTGGGTATTAGACATAGTGTCCCAAGGGTACAAACCGGAGTTTCAGGAGGTGCCCCCCCCCCCCCCCCACCGATTTTTCAAATCAGCCTTGCTAGTTTCTATCCCAGAAAGGGAAGTAGTGAAGGCTGCAATACAAAAGCTGTGTCTCCAGAGTGTCATTGTCCCGGTACCCCCGTCCCAACGGGGAGAAGGGTTTTATTCGAGCCTCTTTGTCGTGCCAAAGCCGGACGGCTCGGTCAGACCGATCCTGAACTTAAAATCCCTCAATCTGTATTTAAAAACTTTCAAGTTCAAGATGGAATCTCTTCGAGCAGTGATCTCCAGTCTAGAAGGGGGGGATTTTATAGCGTCAGTCGACATAAAAGATGCCTACTTACACGTCCCGATATATCCTCCACATCAAGCTTTCCTGAGATTTGCGGTGCAGGATTATCATTACCAATTTCAGACGTTGCCGTTTGGGCTTTCCACGGCCCTGAGGGTCTTCACCAAAGTGATGGCGGAAATGATGGTACTCCTACGCAAGCAGGGTGTCACAATTATCCCGTACTTGGACGATCTCATGATAAAGGCAAGATCGGAGGAGCAGCTGCTAAGAAATGTGGAACTTTCCCGGACGATTCTGCAACATCATGGTTGGATTCTAAATTTGCCAAAGTCTCAGTTGATTCCGACAATTTGGCTGCCTTTCTTGGGCATGATCCTGGACACGGAATGGCAGAGAGTGTTTCTTCCGGCGGAAAAAGCTCTGGAAATCCAATGTATGGTCAAGAAGATTCTGAAACCGGCAAGAGTGTTGATTCATCAATGCACTCAAGTGCTAGGGAAGATGGTTGCGGCTTACGAAGCCATTCCGTTTGGCAGGTTTCATGCCCGGGTGTTTCAGTGGGACCTGCTGGACAAATGGTCCGCGTCTCACCTACACATGCACCGGAAAATAAGTCTATCTTCCAGGACCAGAATTTCTCTCCTGTGGTGGCTGCAAAGTTCTCACCTTCTAGAGGGACACAGGTTCGGGATCCAGGATTGGGTCCTGCTGACCACGGATGCAAGTCTCCGAGGCTGGGGAGCAGTCACACAAGGACGAAGTTTCCAGGGAAAATGGTCAAACCAGGAAACTTGTCTCCACATAAATGTTCTGGAGTTAAGAGCCATTTACAAGGCCTTCGGCAAGCGGAACACCTTCTTCGAGATCTACCTGTCCTGATTCAGTCTGACAACGTAACAGCGGTGGCGTACGTAAACCGCCAGGGCGGAACAAGGAGCAGAACGGCGATGGCGGTGGCCACAAGAGTTCTCCGCTGGGCGGAAAAGCACGTGAGCGCTCTGTCAGCAGTCTTCCTTCCAGGCGTGGACAACTGGGAAGCAGACTTCCTCAGCAGGCACAATCTCCATCCAGGAGAGTGGACTCTTCATCAAGAAGTATTTGCAGAAGTGACAAGGCATTGGGGAATCCCTCAAATAGACATGATGGCGTCTCGCCTCAACAAGAAGCTTCCGAGGTATTGTTCCAGGTCAAGGGACCCCCAGGCCAGTGCAGTAGACGCCCTGGTGACTCCGTGGGTGTTTCAGTCGGTATATGTGTTCCCTCCACTTCCTCTCATTCCAAAAGTGTTGAGGATCATAAGACGAACAAGGGTTCCGGCAATACTCGTCGTTCCAGATTGGCCACGGAGGGCCTGGTATCCGGATCTTCAGGAATTGCTCATAGAAGATCCTTGGCCACTTCCTCTCAGAGAGGACCTGTTACTGCAGGGGCCATGCGTATTTCAAGACTTACCACGGCTGCGTTTGACGGCGTGGAGGTTGAACGCCAAATCCTAGCTCGAAAGGGTATTCCCGGGGAAGTCATCCCCACTCTCCTTAAGGCTAGAAAGGAGGTCACGGCGAAGCATTATCACCATATTTGGAGAAAATACGTGTCGTGGTGTGAAGCCAAGAAATCTCCTACGGAGGAGTTTCAGCTGGGTCGTTTCCTCCATTTTTGCAGGCAGGCGTGGATGCAGGCCTGAAATTGGGTTCCATCAAAGTGCAGATTTCTGCTTTATCTATTTTCTTTCAGAAAGAATTGGCCGCCCTTCCTGAAGTTCAGACTTTCGTGAAGGGAGTGCTGCATATCCATCCTCCATTTGTGCCACCCGTGGCACCGTGGGATCTTGACGTGGTGTTACAATTTATTATGTCTCACTGGTTTGAACCTTTGCGAAAGGTTGAGTTGAAATTTCTCACTTGGAAAGTGGTCATGCTTTTGGCCTTGGCGTCCGCCAGACGGGTGTCGGAATTGGCGGCTTTGTCTCACAAGAGCCATATTTGATTTTCCATGTGGATAGAGCGGAATTGGGGACTCGTCAACAATTTCTGCCGAAGGTAGTTTCTTTGTTTCATATAAATCAACCTATTGTGGTGCCTGTGGCTACGGATGCTGTGACGGTGCCAAAATCTCTCGATGTCGTAAGAGCTTTGAGAATTTATGTCACCAGAACGGCTCTTGTTAGGATAACTGAGGCTCTGTTTGTCCTGTTCGCTTCCAACAAGATTGGAAATCCTGCTTCCAAGCAGACTATTGCACGCTGGATTTGTAATACGATTCAGCACGCTCATTCTACGGCTGGATTGCCGTTGCCAAAGTCAGTGAAGGCCCATTCTACCAGGAAGGTGGGCTCATCTTGGGCGGCTGCCCGAGAGGTCTCGGCACTTCATCTTTGCCGAGCAGCTACGTGGTCGGGTTCAAACACTTTTGCTAAGTTCTACAAGTTTGATACCCTGGCTGATGAGGACCTCGTGTTTGCTCGATCGGTGCTGCAGAGTCGTCCGCACTCTCCCGCCCAGTCTGGAGCATTGGTATAGACCCCATGGTCCTTTTGGAGTCCCCAGCATCCTCTAGGACGTAAGAGAAAATAGGATTTTAATACCTACCGGTAAATCCTTTTCTCCTAGTCCGTAGAGGATGCTGGGCGCCCATCCCAGTGCGAACTGTTACTTGCAGTTGTATTGTTAGTTGTTGTTTCAGTTACACAAAGGTTGTGTATCGGTTATGTTCAGCTTGTTGCTGGTTTTCGTTCATACTGTACTCTGGTATTCCTGCTGATCCAGTTGTATGGTGTGTTTGTGGTGTGAGCTGGTATGTGTCTCACCCTTAGTGTAACAAAAATCCTTTTCCTCGAAATGTCCGTCTCCCTGGGCACAGTTCCTATAACCGAGGTCTGGAGGAGGGGCATAGAGGGAGGAGCCAGTTCACACCCATTCAAAGTCATAGTGTGCCCATGTCTCCTGCGGATCCCGTCTATACCCCATGGTCCTTTTGGAGTCCCCAGCATCCTCTACGGACTAGGAGAAAAAGATTTACCGGTAGGTATTAAAATCCTATTATCTTCCTTCTGCAGCTCCCCCAGCAAGGAAAGCTTATTCAGCTTCAAATTTACAGTCCTTTCGGACAGCAAAGTTTTGGGAAAATCCAGAGGCGCAAGAGGTAAACCACGCAAACCAGCAACTGCAGGTGCTCAGGAACAGAGCTCAGGCTCTGCTTCCTCAAAGCCTTCAACATGACGGTGGACCGCGAGGCCTGGAGGATTGTCAGGTGGGAGCTCGACTAAAATTCTTCAGTCACATCTGGTCAAGTTCGTGCTGGGATCCCTGGGTAATAGATCTTATTTCCCAGGGCTACAGACTGGAGTTCCAAGAGCACCTACCTCACAGATTAGGCTTACCAGCTTCACAAGAGGCAAGTATAACTTTACAGCAGGCCATCCAAAAACTGGTACAGACTCAAGTCATTGTTCCAATTCCACCTCATCTACACAACAAGGGGTACTATTCCAGTATCACTGACCTGGTTTGGGAGGGTTGTGGACTCGGGGTTTCTTCCGGTGACCGGGAAGTGGAACCGAAACTGGACCGCAGCAGAGATGGCCGGATGTAAGTTTTCCTCATGCAGGATCAGGTCAGCGGACAGGAGGCACGTGTGGACGCTGAAGGTCTCCTGAAAGAGAGAACTTGAAAGGTGCTGGTGAATCACAGAAGAATACTAGGTGCTGGAGACACAACTGCGCTAACGTGCACAGGACTTGGAGACACAGAAGTGTTTGTAGGCGCTGAAGCGCGTGGAGACACTGAGGTGCCTGGAGGCACGGAGGTGCTGAAGGCACGGAGGTGCTTGGAGGCACGGAGGTGCTGGAGGCACGGAGGTGCTTGGAGGCACGGAGATGCTTGGAGACACGGAGGTGCTGGAGGCACGGAGGTGCTTCGAGGCATGGAGGTGCTGAAGGCACGGAGGTGCTTGGAGGCACGGAGGTGCTTGGAGGCACGGAGGTGCTGGAGGCACGGAGGTGCTTGGAGGCACGGAGGTGCTTGGAGGCACGGAGGTGCTGGAGGCACGGAGGTGCTTGGAGGCACGGAGATGCTGGAGGCACGGAGCACTGGAGATCACAGGTACAGTAGCAATGATGATACTCAGGCGCCGGAGCACTGCCCGGCGTCTGAATTTAAACTTCCCACCAGGACCTGATTGGAGGACGGGCCGATGACGTCACCCGCACCTCCCGAGGACGTCGGACGCACACACCGGCTGGATGGAGCGCCGGACGCCGGGACCCGCCAGCGAGGACGGCCGCACGGAGACCCAGCGCGCCCGGAGAGGTAAGTATGGAGACCGCGGGGCGCCGTGACAGTACCCCCTCCTCTAGGAGTGGCCCCTGGACACTTTCCCGGCTTCGTAGGATGTCTAGCATGGAAAATCCGGACTAGTCGAGGAGCCGAGACCTCAGAAGCCTTTATCCAGCTTCTCTCTTCAGGACCATATCCTTTCCATTCCACCAGATATTGCAGATTCTTGTGAAGATAACGAGAGTCTAGAATATTTTTGATCTCGAAGTCTGTCCCTGTTTCAGTCTCCACTGAGGTGGGGCTAGAGGTCTTTGAATGAAAACGATTAAGTACGAGAGGACGAAGAAGAGAAACATGGAAGGCATTGGGTATACGTAGGTGCGAAGGTAAACCCAGCTTGCAGACCACAGGATTCAGGACTTGTAGCACAGGGTAAGGACCGATGAATCTTGGAGCAAACTTCATGGTGGGCACCTTCAACCGGAGATTACGTGTGGACAGCCACACCCTGTCACCAACCTTGTATTGTGGAGCGGCTCGCCGTTTCTTATCTGCAAAGAACTTGTACCGGACTGAAACCTTCCTAAGATTAGCATGAATCTTACTCCAAATTTGTCCGAAGTGTTGTAGAGTGGACGTTACAGCTGGAACCTCTTCTATCGGAAGGCTTGGTAATTCTGGAACACGTGGATGGAACCCATAGTTGATGAAAAATGGAGATTCACCAGTGGAAGAATGAAACAAATGATTATGGGCAAACTCCGCCCACGGTAACAACTCCACCCAGTTGTCCTGTGAAGGGGAGAGATAAAGACGGAGGAAAGTCTCTAGATCTTGATTGACTCGTTCCGTTTGTCCATTCGTTTGGGGATGATAAGCGGATGAAAACTTAAGTTTAATCTGCAGAGTCGAACAGAGGGCTTTCCAAAACCTTGCGGTGAACTGTACCCCACGATCAGAGACTATTTCCTGTGACAACCCATGCAACCGAAAATGTTCTTGGATAAACAGTAGAGCTAGTTTCGGAGCTGTCGGTAGACCAGTCAAAGGAACCAAGTGTGCCATCTTCGAAAAACGGTTGACGATTACCCAAACGGTGTTGCAACCCTTGGAACGGGGCAAGTCAGTGATGAAGTCCATGGAAATATGAGTCCAGGGTTTCATAGGAATGGACAGAGGACGAAGTAACCCAGCAGGAGGTAAACGGGGAGATTTATGCTGTGTACACTGGGGACAGGAATTGACGTAATCCTGTACATCCTTCCTCATGGAGTCCCACCAGTAAGATATTTGCAGAAACTTGTACATCTTCTGGGCGCCGGGATGACCGGAGAATATGGAGATATGGGCCCACTGTAGTATCCTCGACCGGAATTTAACTGGTACGGACATTCTTCCGGGAAGAGGACCTGGAGTAGTCGAGGCAGCAGAGACAGAAATTGGATTCAGAATTAAACTCCGTTCAAAGGAATCCTCATCATCTGTGGGAGTTTGTGAACGGGACAGTGCATCCGCTTTGGTATTGAAAGTCCCAGCTCGGTATTTGATAACAAAAGAAAATCGAGTGAAGAAGAGTGCCCATCTAGCTTGGCGAGGATTCAAGCACTGTGCGGTTTTGATATACAACAAATTTTTGTGATCAGTGTAAACGGTAGTCACATGTTTGGCCCCTTCTAAGAGATATCTCCACTCTTCCAAGGCAGATTTAATCGCCAAGAGTTCCTGGTCTCCAATAGTGTAATTCCGTTCAGCCGGAGAGAATTTACGAGAGTGAAAGCCGCATGGATGTAATTTCTTATCTGAGGCGTACTGAGAGAGAACGGCCCCAACTCCGACCGAGGATGCGTCGACTTCTAGGAAGAAAGGTTCCTCGAAATTTGGTTGTTGGAGTACTGGGGCGGACAGAAAAGCTGATTTCAAGTGGGAAAAGGCCTCTATGGCTTCAGGAGACCACAACCCCCGGGTTGGAACCCTTTCTCGTTAGGGCGGTAATGGGTGCAACAATGGTGGAGAAACCTCTAATGAACTTTCTATAATAGTTCGCAAAACCCAGGAATCTTTGTACTGCTTTCAAGGAGAGTGGCTGTGCCCAGTCCCGAATGGCAGAGAGTTTCTCCGGATCCATGCGAAGCTCCATCCCCGAGATGATATAACCGAGGAACGGTATTGATGTTACTTCGAAGGTACACTTGGACATCTTGGCATAGAGGTGATTCTCACGTAGACGATGGAGTACCTCTTTGACTTGTATCCTGTGTTCAGCAAGGTCTTTTGAAAAAATCAGGATGTCATCCAAATACACCACGACACTTAGGTATAACATGTCTCGGAAGATTTCGTTGACGAATCCCTGGAAGACAGCAGGAGCATTGCTAAGACCGAACGGCATCACCAGATACTCATAATGCCCATCCCGGGTATTGAAGGTGGTCTTCCATTCATCTCCCTCTCTGATACGTATAAGGTTATAGGCCCCCTCAAATCGAGCTTGGAAAAAATGTGGGCACCGTGAACTCTATCAAATAGCTCTGTGATTAGAGGCAAGGGGTATTTATTTTTGATGGTAATATCATTTAGGCCGCGGTAGTCGATACATGGTCTTAACCCTCCGTCCTTTTTTTTCACGAAGAAGAAGCCCGCTCCAGCCGGGGAGGTAGAGGGACGGATGAATCCCTTGTGAAGATTGGATTTGATATAGTCAGACATAGCTTGTGTCTCTGGAAAGGAGAGAGGATAAATGCGACCCCGAGGTGGCATTTTCCCAGGGATAAGGTCAATGGGGCAGTCCCAAGCCCTGTGGGGTGGTAACTGGTCAGCTGCTTGTTCCGAAAACACATCTCTAAATTCTTGGTACGCCTCTGGGATAGGTTCTTCCTCCGCCTTAGAAGAAACACGAAGCGGACAGACAGGGGTGAGACAGTTGGCGTGACAAAAAGAACCCCAAGACCGAATCTGTGCGGTCTTCCAATCGATATGGGGATTGTGACTTTTGAGCCAAAGCATTCCGAGAACCAGATCGTGATGCATTTCCGGGATCACCAGGAACTCCAAATATTCTTGATGTAGAGCCCCGACCTGTAGTTTAACTGGAACCGTGCGTTCTGTTATGATACCCTTGGATATCCTAGTACCATTGATGGCTGTCAAGGAAATAGGCCGTTCGATGGACCGTACTTCCAAATTCAGGCTTTGGACACAGAAAGAAGAAACGAAATTCCCCGCAGCTCCGGAGTCCAACAGGGCTTCAAAAGACTTGGAAGTTGCCTTGGTGATTAACGTTACAGGAAGCAAACAGTCCGAAGTGGGAGAAGATTTGGTCGTAACCCCCAACTTGACTCCTCCGGAACAAGCTAGGCTTTCTCGTTTCCCGGACGGGATTTGCAGGACTTGATGAAGTGACCCGCAGCTCCGCAGTACAGGCAGAGCTTACTCTCATGACGACGCTGCCGCTCCTCTGGGGACAATCGGGATCGGTTAATCTGCATGGGTTCGTCCGGACTTGGGACCACCGCTTGCCTTGCAGGAGGAAGCCGGAACCTGGAACGATCCGATCGACTTCGTTCACCTCCACGTTCCTGCATCCGGAGATCTACCTTGACACAGAGAGAGATCAATTCCTCGAAAGAATCCGGAAGCTCTCGAGTGACCAACTCATCCTTCAGGCGATCAGAAAGACCGTTCCAGAAAGCAGCTCTCAGAGCCTCATTATTCCAACGAAGTTCAGAGGCAATGGTTTGGAAATGAACCACATACTGACCCACGGATCGGGAGCCTTGACGGATGCGGAGTAAGTCAGAAGAGGCCGAGGTCATCCTGCCGGGCTCGTCAAAAATTCGTCGAAAAGACGTGATGAATTCGGAGTAATTGGAAACCAGTGAATCAGAACGTTCCCATAAAGGAGACACCCAATCCAAGGCAGATCCTTCTAGCAGAGAAATAATATATGCTACCTTGGACCGGTCTGTAGGAAAGTTGTGTGCTAGTAGCTTGAAATGTACCTCGCATTGGTTTAAGAAACCACGACAACTTTTAGGATTCCCATTATAACGGGACGGCGTAGGCAACTGAAGGCGCGGAGTGGCACCGGCCGATGGTTGGACATTGCTGGAGGTGGCAACTGGTGCAGCTACTGGAACTGGTGCCGGAATTACTGAGGCTAGAGACGCCTGAATCTGATCCAGACGCCCGGACAACTCCTGGAGGTACTGCATCACCTGACCTTGTGCCGCTTCCTGACTTTGTACTCGGGAAGCCAGGTTCTGGATGGCACTTGAGTCCGTGTTCCGATTCCCCGGGTCCATGTGGCCTGAGTATGCTATCACTGACCTGGTTTGGGAGGGTTGTGGACTCGGGGTTTCTTCCGGTGACCGGGAAGTGGAACCGCAACTGGACCGCAGCAGAGATGGCCGGATGTAAGTTTTCCTCATGCAGGATCAGGTCGGCGGACAGGAGGCACGTGTGGACGTTGAAGGCCTCTTGAAAGAGAAAACTTGAAAGGTGCTGGTGAATCACAGAAGAATACTAGGTGCTGGAAACACAACTGCACTAACGTGCACAGGACTTGGAGACACAGAAGTGTTTGTAGGCGCTGAAGCGCGTGGAGACACTGAGGTGCCTGGAGGTGCTGAAGGCACGGAGGTGCTTGGAGGCACGGAGGTGCTTGGAGGTGCTGGAGGCACGGAGGTGCTGGAGGCACGGAGGTGGTTGGAGGCACGGAGATGCTGGAGGCACGGAGCACTGGAGATCACAGGTACAGTAGCAACGATGATACTCAGGCGCCGGAGCACTGCCCGGCGTCTGAATTTAAACTTCCCGCCAGGACCTGATTGGAGGACGGGCCGATGACGTCACCCGCACCTCCCGAGGACGTCGGACGCACACGCCGGCTGGACGGATCGCCGGACGCCGGGACCCGCCAGCGAGGACGGCCGCACGGAGACCCAGCGCGCCCGGAAAGGTAAGTATGGAGACCGTGGCGCCGTGACATCCAGCTTGTTTGTAGTACCGAAACCAGACGGTTCGGTGCGACCAATTCTGAACCTCAAGTCCTTGAACCCGTTCTTAAGAGTGTTCAAGTTCAAGATGGAGTTTCTGAGAGCGGTGATCTCAGGTCTGGAGGAAGGGGAATTCCTAGTGTCTCTGGATATCAAGGATGCATACCTTCACATTCCGATCTGGCCGCCTCATCAGGCTAATCTACGGTTTGCACTGCAGGACTGTCACTACCAGTTCTAGGGTCTCTCCACGACACCGAGGGTGTTCGCCAAAGTGATGGCAGAGATGATGTTTATACTCCACAAGCAGGGAGTGAACATAATTCCGTACCTGGACAATCTTCTGATAAAGGCGCAATCCAGGGAGAGGTTGCTGGACAGCATTGGCCTCTCGAACAAACTTCTCCAGGATCACGGGTGGATTCTGAACCTTCCAAAATCTCACCTAGAGCCAACACGGTGGCTCCCATTCCTGGGAACGACACCGGACACGGAGTCACAGAAAGTGTTCCTTCCATTGGAAAAGGCATTGGTAATCCAGTCGATGGTTCGGGATGTCCTCAAGCCAACCCGGATATTGGTGCATCTATGCATTCACTTTCTGGGGGAAATGGTGGCCTCTTAAGAGGCGCTTCAATACGGAAGGTTTCACGCAAGACCTTTCCAGCTCGATCTGTTGGACAAATGGTACGGATCGCATCTTCACATGCACCAGAGGAGTTGTGTCACCAAAAGCCAGGATCTCCCTTCTGTGGTGCCTACAGACCTCTCACCTCGTCGAGGGTCGGAGGTTCGGAATTCAGGACTGGATCCTGTTAACCACGGACGCAAGCCTCCGAGGTTGGGGAGCAGTCACCAAGGGGGTGCAGTTTCAAGGAAGATGGTCCAGTCAGGAAATCATCCTTCCAAATAACATTCTGGAACTCTGTGCCATATACAACGCCCTTCTGCAGGCCTCTTATTTTCTTCGGGATCGGGCCATTCAAGTCCAGTCGGACAATGTGACGGCAGTGACATACATAAACCGACAGGGCGGAACGAAAAGCAGAGCAGCAATGTCAGAGGTGTCAAGAATTCTCCTTTGGGCAGATAAAAACGCTGTGGCATTGTCAGCGGTCTTCATTCTGGGAGTAACATAGTAACTTTGGTTGAAAAAAGACAATTGTCCATCAAGTTCAACCTATTTGTGGTCTCCTATGCAGTGTTATTATAGGACTAGTTATTTTTATGTTAGGACTAGTTATATTAACTATAATGTGTGCCTACGCACCATAACCCTGAATATTTTTATCCAATAGGAATTTATATAACCCATTCTTAAAGGTGTTGACTGAGTCCGCCATTACTACTCTCTCAGGCAAGGAATTCCAAACACGTATTGTCCTTACTGTGAAAAAACCTTTTCGCCTCAATGTGCGGAAACTCCTCTCCTCTAACCTAAGCGAGTGACCAGGTGCCCTCTGTGCTGATCTTATAGAATACAGGTCCCTCCCAAGTTCTGTGTATTGACCCCTTATATATTTGTAGATGTTGATCATGTACCCTCTTAGTCTCCTCTTTTCCAGTGTAAACATGCCTAGCCTTGCAAGCCTTTCCTCGTATTCCAGCGTCTCCATGCCCTTGATTAGTTTGGTCGCCTGCCTCTGAACCTTTTCTAGCTCCAGGATATCCTTTTTGTAATATGGTGCCCAAAATTGCACACAGTATTCAAGATGTGGCCTCACTAGTGATTTATAAAATGGGAGTAGAATACTCTCGTCCCTTACATCAATTCCCCGTTTTATGCATGCTAATATCTTATGAGCCTTCTTTGCTGCACTCCTACTTTGGGTACTGCTGCTTAATTTGTTATCTATGTGAACCCCTAGGTCTTTTTCCAGTACAGAATCCCCTAATATTACCCCATTTAGTATGTAGGTGTTATTTTTGGTCTTGCCCCCACAGTGCATTACCTTACAATTGTCTGTGTTGAACCTCATTCTCCATTTTGCTGCCCATGCTTCCAGTTTAGTTAAGTCGTTCTGAAGAGACTCAGCACCCCCCTCCGTATTTATAACCTTACACAATTTGGTATCATCTTCGAAAATTGACACCATGCTCTCTAGACCTACTGTTAGGTCGTTGATGAAAATGTTTAGCTGGGAAGCAGATTTCCTCAGCAGACACAACCTGCACCCGTGGGGAGTGGGGCCTTCACCTGAAAGTGTTCAGGTGTTTGACACTTCGGTGGGGATATCCACAAATCGACATGATGGCCTCTCGTCTCAACAAGAAGCTCAAGCGGTATTGTTCCAGGTTGAGAGACCCACAGGCAGTGGCCGTAGACGTTTTGACGACTCCATGGGTCTATCAGATGGTGTACGTGTTTCCTCCACTTCCTCTAATCCCAAGAATTCACAAAAGAATAAAAAGGGAAAAGGTTCAAGCAATACTCATTGCTCCGGACTGGCCAAGAAGGACCTGGTACGCGGACCTTCTCGAGATGCTGATCGAAGGCCCGTGGCCTCTACCTCTTCACGAGGATCTTCTGCAACAGGGCCCGTTCGTCTTTTAAGACTTACCATGGCTTCGTTTAACGGCATGGAAGTTGAACGGCTGATTCTGGCCAGGAGAGGGATTCCTGACAAGGTTATCCCGACTATGATCCAAGCCAGGAAGGGGGTAACGTCTAAACATTACCACCGTATATGGAAGAAGTATGTCTCTTGGTGTGAGAGCAGACAATATTGTGCGGTGGAATTTCATCTGGGACATCTCCTGCTTTTTCTGCAGTCTGGAGTGGATGTGGGCCTACACCTAGGCTCCATTAAAGTCCAGATTTCGGCCTTGTCGATTTACTTTCAGAAACAATTGGCTTCTCTCCCTGAGGTCAAGACATTCTTGAAAGGTGTTCTGCACATCCAGCCTCCCTTTGTGCCTCTCCCACGGCACCTTGGGATCTCAATTTGGTGCTACAGTTCCTCCAATCGGACTGGTTTGAACTGTTACAGGAGGATGACGTAAAGTTCCTTACGTGGAAGACGGTCACACTGTTGGCCTTGGCTTCAGCAAGACGTGTGTCGGAGTTAGGGGAGTTGTCTCACAAGAGCCACTACTTAATTTTCCATGAGGACAGAGCTAGCTCAGAACTCGTCAGCAATTTCTTCCTAAGGTGGTGTCCGCGTTTCACATCAACCAACCTATTGTGGTTCCAGCTGTTACAGACACCTCTGCTACTTCAAAGTCTTTGACTGTTGTGAGGGCTTTGAAGGTGTACGTAAAGAGGACAGCTCGTCACAGGAAATCCGACTCACTGTCAGTTCTCTATGATTCCAATAAAATTGGGTGTCCTGCTTCAAAGCAGTCTATTGCACACTGGATCGGGTTCACTATCCAGCATGCTTATCCCATGGCAGGATTACCGGTTCCAAAATCTGTACAGGCCCACTCTACTAGGTCGGTGGGTTCTTCTTGGGCGGCTGGCCGGGGTGTTTCGGCTTTACAGCTCTGCCGAGCAGCTACTTGGTCAGGTTCGAACACGTTTGAAAATTTTACAAGTTCGATACTGGCCTCTGAGGACCTTCTGTTTGGTCAATCAGTTCTGCGGGAACCTCAGCACTCTCCCACCCGGTTTGGGAGCTTTGGTACTTCCCCATGGTACTAAATACAATCCCAGTATCCCCAAAGACATAAGAGAACATAGGAAATGGTAGCGGCCTACGAGGCCATACAGTTTCGCTGATTTCATGCCAGAGTATTCCAGTGGGACCTGTTGGACAAGTGGTCCGGATGCCACCTACACATACACTGGAAAATAATCCTGTCCCCCAAAGCCAGGATTTCGCTCCTGTGGTGGCTACACAGTTCTCACCTACTAGAGGGACGCAGGTTTGGGATTCACGACTGGGTCCTAATAACCACGGATGCAAGTCTCCGAGACTGGAGAGCTGTCACACAGGGGGAAAGCTTCCAAGGAAAATGGTCAAGTCAGGAAGCCTGCCTTCACATAAACGTTCTGGAATTGACAGCCATTTACAACGGCCTTCTACAAATGGTACATCTTCTTCAAGATCCCGTGCAGATCCAGTCGGACAATGTAACAGCAGTCGCGTACATAAACAGGCAAGGCGGAACGAAAAGCAGAGCGGCAATGGCAGAGGTGACAAGGATTCTCCTCTGGGCAGAAAGACATGTTAGAGCTCTGTCAGCAATTTTCATTCCGGGAGTGGACAACTGGGAAGAAGACTTCCTCAGCAGACACAATTTCCATCCAGGAGACTGGGGCCTCCACCAAGAAGTCTTCGCAGAGGTGACGAGTCTTTGGGGAGTTCCTCAAGTAGACATGATGGCATCTCGTCTAAACAAGAAGCTTCAGAGATATTGTTCCAGGTCGAGAGACCCTCAAGCAATAGCAGTGGATACGTATTACAGTTACACAAGTTGTGTTATCTTGGTTCAGCATGTTGCTGCAATTAGTTCATGCCTGTTGGAGTGTGTTATGTTGAATGCCATGTGTGCGGCATGGTTGAGGGTGTGAGTTGGTAGATATCTCACCACTAGTTAAGTAATTCCTTTCCTCGAAATGTCAGTCTCCCTGGGCACAGTTCCTACAACTGAGGTCTGGAGGAGGGGCATAGAGGGAGGAGCCAGTTCACACCCAATGAAAAGTCTTTAGAGTGCCCATGTCTCCTGCGGATCCCGTCTATACCCCATGGTCATGAAGTGGACCCCAGCATCCTCTACGGACTAGGAGAAAAGGATTTACCAGTAGGTCATCAAAATCCTATTTTTTGATACTTACAATTAAATCTTTTTTTCCTGAGTCCAAGAAAAATGTGCTAAAAATGTGTCCTTAATTGTTTTCAGCGTATCCTTGGGGCTTTTTTGTGTTCAAACTGAGGAAGGGGTTTGAACGGAGAAACTTATACTGCTAGCTCCTCAACTCTCACTACATCCTGTCAAGAGGTGTCCTCCAGATCATAGGCAAAACTAGATATTTGGTAATGGGTGGTCCCAGTTGGACCCCCACTCTCAAAAGACCTGCAAAGTAAATCATATGCATGCGCCTAAGACGCGCACGGCGAAAAAATGGGCGTGACCACATACCAGAAGGGGCATGGTCGCTGAAAATGGCGCATGTCAACATGACACGCTGTCTGAATCTCGTCACACTGGGAACATTCTTTTCAATTCCACATGCACCTTACCTATATGATGGTTTATTACAATGTGAAAATTTATCCACTAAGGCAGACGGTATCTTCAGTCAGTATTCACTATTCATGTAGGAGATCACATCGTCCAGAAGATGTCTGTTTGTGAAGGAAAATTAACAAGGTCAGCATCACACAACAGAGGTTCACCCAAACTCACATCCTGCCCCTGCATTCCTCAGCCACACCATCTCTCCCCTGCATCTCTCAGCCACACTATCATCTCCCCCTTGTGTTGTCTCTCAGTCACACCATCACCTCCCCCTGTGTCATCTCTCAGCACACCACCTCCCCCTGTCGTCTCTCAGCACACCATCACCTCCCCCTGCTACATCTCTCAGCACACCATCACCTACCCCCTGTGTCATCTCTCACCACACCAATACCTCCCCGTGTGTCGTCTCTCACCACGCCATCATCTCCCCCTGCTACGTCTCTCAGCACACCATCGTCTCCCCCTGTGTCATCTCTCAGCACACCATCACCTCCCACTGTGTCGTCTCTCAGCACACCATCACCTACTCTGTGTCATCTCTCACCACACCACCTCCCCCTGTGTCGTCTCTCAGCACACCATCACCTCCCCCTGCTATGTCTCTCAGCACACCCTCACCTACCCCCCCGTGTCATCTCTCACCACACCATCACCTCCCACTGTGTCGTCTCTCAGCACACCATCACCTCCCCCTGTGTTGTCTCTCAGCACACCATTACCTCACCCTGTGTCATCTCTCAGAACACCATCACCTACCCCATGTCATCTTTCAGCACACCATCACCTCCCGCTGTGTTGTCTCAGCGCACCATCACCTACCCCATGTCATCTCTCAACACACCATCACCTATCCCCTGTGTCGTCTCTCAGCACACCATCACCTATCCCCTGTGTTGTCTCTCAGCACACCATCACCTACCCCATGTCGTCTCTTAGCACACCATCACTTGTGTCGGTCCTCAGCACACCATCACCTATCCCCTGTGTCGTCTCTCAACACCATCATCTTGAAAGGACATTTGGCGAGGTAGGCCACATAGTAGGCTAGAAAAGGCACATTTTGCTCAACAACAACATCCCTGAGTCATTCTTACCCCCTTCAATGCAGCCACAACAGCCTTGAGTCACTATGACCCCCTCCAATGCAGCCAGTGTGAACAGCTGCGCAGCACTTACAAAAAACTGGTGGAAGGGAGGTGAGCACACACTGACCGGCTCTCCCCAACTGCCCCCATCTCCTGGCTGTGTGCCCCCAACCACCTGCCGCTCTGACCCTTTGTGTCCTCTCCTTACCATAAGGTGGAGTGAGGGAAACGAGTTGGTCACTCCGAGTAGCGGGAGGAAGAGAGATGCAGATGCACACTCCTAGCACTAAGAACACTGATAGTAAAAATAATTTAAATAAACTCTCACAATTAAAATGGAGTATAATTGAAGTTCTTAGCACACGTTTGCACAAATATGCGGGCCCATGTACCGCGGCCAGGTGACTTCATCACATGGGTCCCTAACATTCCTAATACTATCACATTCTATAAATTTATTCAGGATTTACATCTAAATAGGGCCTTATCAATGTGTGATCTGAAATGCAGGAACCCAGATAATTAAAACACCTGAGGGTAAATGGGAGGAGTGCCAATACTAGAGGAAGGAAGTCTTGCCTTCCAGTGTACAATATATACACAAATATAGAGGAAAAATGGGGGGCCTGTACTGCACACCCTAATACTAGAGATTTCAAGAGGTGCTATCATGCTGAGGCTTCTAATACTATGCTGGAGGAAGAGAGATGCAGATGCACACTCCTAGCACTAAGAACACTGATAGTAAAAATAATTTCAAGCACCTCTTGAAATCTCTAGTATTCGGGTGTGCAGTACAGGCCCCCCATTTTTCACTCCGAGTAGCGGGCCAGGAGGTGTTGTATGGCCGCAGCGGCAGACAGTACGGACAAGCCGGAGGGTGAGCAGAAGTGACGGCGGAGCTTCTGGCTTCTCTTCATTGCAGCCCTCAGTGTATCCAAAGTGCACAAAGGGGGTAAATCAGACCTGATCATAGCAGCAAATTTGTTAGCAGTTGGGCAAAACCATGGAGGTCATTCCGAGTCGTTCGCTCTGAAAATTTCTTCGCATCGCAGCGTTTTTCCGCTTAGTGCGCATGCGCAATGTCCGCACTGCGACTGCGCCAAGTAAATTTGCTATGAAGTTTGGATTTTTACTCACGGCTTTTTCTTCGCTCAGGCGATCGTAGTGTGATTGACAGGAAATGGGTGTTACTGGGCGGAAACAGGCCGTCTTATGGGCGTGTGGGAAAAAACGCTACCGTTTCCGGAAAAAACGCGGGAGTGGCTGGAGAAACGGAGGAGTGTCTGGGCGAACGCTGGGTGTGTTTGTGACGTCAAACCAGGAACGATAAGCACTGAACAGATCGCAGATGCCGAGTAAGTCTGAAGCTACTCTGAAACTGCTACGAGATGTGTAATCGCAATATTGCGAATCTTTCGTTCGCAATTTTAAGAAGCTAAGATTCACTCCCAGTAGGCGGCGGCTTAGCGTGTGCAATACTGCTAAAATCGCCTTGCGAGTGAACAACTCGGAATGAGGGCCCATGTGCACTGCAGGGGAGGCAGATATAACATGTGCAGAGAGAGTTAGATTTGGGTGGGTTATTTTGTTTCTGTGCAGGGTAAATACTGTCTGCTTTATTTTTACACTGCAATTTAGATTTCAGTTTGAACACACTGCACCCAAATCTAACGATCTCTGCACATGTTACATCTGCCCGCCCCCCCCTGCAGTGCACATGGTTTTGCCCAACTGCTAACAAATTTGCTGCTACGATCAAGTCTGAATTACCCCCAATGTTCTAATAGCTAATTTAGCTTATTATATGATTTGTGACCACCAGTTGTATATAGAAACTTAACTAGAAGGGCAGTCTCCGGACGGTGTAATATGACCACACTACTGCCGCAAACCGGATGGGACTCCAGGGAGGACATCAGCTTCACCTCTCAGAGGCTCTAAGTCAGAGCCTCTGAGAATACCTGCATTACATAAAAGGGGGTACAGGGAAACAGAAATAAATCAGTTACCCAGCAGGTACAGAGCAGGAAAATAAACTTATTTATAGAATCTATTAGTTTATACGGTAAACTCCTGTTCTCTGAGGGCCTAATTCAGCATGGAACGCTGCTGCTGCAGCATTCACATGCTGATGTCCAGTGCAGTCTGCGCACGCGCAGAAGCCGCACTATGCATGCGCACACTGTGAGATTCGATGGCATCTCACTTGTGCAAATGCCTCTGCCTGAATGACAGGCACAGGCATTCGTGGGGCGGGAGGGGGCATCGCAGCAGTGTTTCAGGAAGTGATCCAGATAACACAGGCATGTCCGGACAATTTGCGTGGGGGGGGGGGGGGTTGCGGCGGCGGCTGCATGACATCACACGCAACCGCTGTGACCTGAACCTAGGCTGCGTAGGCAGAGGGCTACCCTAAACGTGATAGTCGCTATGTGATGCTTTCGCATGTGTGCGGGGGGGCAGAGCAGGGCCCGGCATGCGGGGTGGACTTGCCCTGTGCTGGGCGTCCCTGCACATGTTAGTGTAATGGATTGTAGATGTGCGAATTTTCACACATCTACGATCCATGCTGAATTAGGCCCTGAGTGTATGTATTAGGGAAATCCTTCACTATTCAGTTTCCTGATAGTTCCCTATAGTCAAATTGGCGCTGGTAAATGTGTGCAAACCATCTATAAAAAAAAACAACTAAATTATATATATATATATATATATATATATATATATATAATGCACATGTGATGATGAGCTGCTCAATCAGATTGTGATTTCACTCAGGTGCTAAAAGGGAGGGGTAATTCTGTGGAAGAAAAAACAATTTGTGTTCCCTAATGCACACTGAGTGTGGGCAGGCATGCAGGACTGAAGGTAGAACGGCAGCTTCACCCGGCTCTCAGAGGCTGTGGCGACTGGGCAGGCTATGACGGGTCGAGTGCGGCACCACAATAGAATGCAATTGGATGCCAACATGACATGGAGGGGGAAGGGGGGGGGGGGGTGGAGCACTACACTAATTAAATTAATAAATTCCAGTTTCGCGTATGCTCTAGATGTACTCAGAAAGCAGTGCGGTGTGTTGAGGTAAATGGCTGGGGAGGGACTGGATAAGATCAGAACCAGATTTACACACACATATATGAACTGAGGGTTCATGTAGACATTGGGGGTAATTCAGAGTTGATCGCAGCAGCAAATTTGTTAGCAGTTGGGCAAAACCATGTGCACTGCAGGGGGGGGGGGGGGCAGATATAACGTGCAGAGAGAGTTAGATTTGGGTGGGTTATTTTGTTCTTGTGCAGGGTAAATACTGGATGCTTTATTTTTACACTGCAATTTAGATTTCAGTTTGAACACACCGCACCCAAATCTAACTCTCTCTGCACATGTTATATCTGCTCCCCCTACAGTGCACATGGGGGGTCATTCTGACCCGTTCACTCGCTGCTTTTTATTGCAGCCGAGCGAATGGGTACCCACTGTGCATGTGTTGGCGCCGTAGTGCGCCGGCGCATGGCAGATGGCCGTAACTGGGCTGCGATCACCTCTGTCTGATAGGCAGAGGCGGTCGCTGGGCGGAACGGCGGTGTTTGGCCGCCAATACGTGGGCGCGGTCCGGCCAATGCAGGCGTGGCCGGACCGTGCGGGGAGTGGCCCGCAGCCGCTGCAGGAGGAGAGCTGCGCTGGTCGGGAGCTACTCTTGAAGTGCAAAGGCATCGCCGCTGTGCGATGCCTTTGCATTTCTGCGGTGGGGGGGGGCACTGACATGCGGGGCGGACTAGCCCTGTGCTGGGCTGCGCTGGTCGGGAGCTACTATTGAAGTGCAAAGGCATCGCCGCTGTGCGATGCCTTTGCATTTCTGCGGTGGGGAAGGCACTGACATGCGGGGCGGACTAGCCCTGTGCTGGGCGTCCCCCCGCATGTCAGTGTGAATGATCGTAGCTGTGCTAAATTTAGCACGGCTACGATCATCTTGGAATGAGGGCCATGGTTTTGCCCAACTGCTAACAAATTTGCTGCTGCGATCAACTCTGAATTAGGCCCATTATTCAAAGATTTAGGAGTATATATACTGCTGGAAATTTGGTTTTGATCAGAGATGAGGAAGTCCCGGTATGCTAAAAGGGACAAAACGCGTTGGAAATTAACCGCTGGTTCTTAGCTCTGCCACGCGATATGCAGATAAGCCTGTATGGGTTTTTTTTTATTGTTCGAGTCCATTTTAATGTTTTGTCTAATAAAGTGTAATAAATGTGTGAAAAACGATATTACACTATCAGAAGCTTTCTTCCCTGTTTGGACTTGTTTTGGTTTTAAGGTTCTCTGTTTGATGGACAGCTTTGAAGAATCCATCTAGACACATGATATTCTATAAAAGTGAGTGGTACTTCAGACCCTCAATACTTAAATTGTGATTTTTTTTTTCACTATTTTTGTTTGCTGAATAGAACATCACAAGCTATTTGCACACTAAGGGGTCTATTCATGAAGCAGTCAAAAGAGTGGAGAAGTAAGCCTGTAGAGAAGTTACCCATGGCAACCAATCAGCAGCTCCGTACAATTGTATAGTATGCAAATTATAAATGTTACTTCAATGCTGATTGGTTGCCACCGGCAAATTCTCCACTGGCTCACTTCTCCACACTTTCGATTACGTTCTAAAGGATGTTGGGGTCCACATTAGTACCATGGGGTATAGACGGGTCCACTAGGAGCCATTGGCACTTTAAAAGTTTGAAAGTGTCGGCTGGCTCCTCCCTCTATGCCCCTCCTAGCAGACTCCGTTTAGTAAATGTGCCCGGAGGAGCCGGTCACAGCTAGTGGAGCTCGTAGAGCTTCTTTAGTTTTATCTTTTTTCTAAGAGTAGTTAGGCACAGGGAGGCTGCTGGCAACAGCCTCCCTGCTTCGTGGGACTTTGGGGGGGGGGGGAGTAGTGTCCGCCTGCGGGGTTCGAGCCACTGTCTCCGCTGACAGGACACTGAGCTCCTGAGTGTGATGATAGTTAGCCGCCCCAGGTGGCCGCTCACTCCCGCAGCATGCCGCCACCCCCTTACAGAGCCAGAAGATTCCGGTGGCGAGTGAGTCACCGCCCCCCGACAAGCGGGGAGCCGGTGTGAAGATGGCGGCAACAGGGTGGGAGCGCAGTACTGACTGCACTCCGTAGGCTTAGCGGTACATGGTGCGGCGCTGTGAGGGGCGCCCTGAGCCAGCGCCTATACCCTACACTGGTCACAAACCTGTCAGGAACCTCGGTTACACTGCCAGCAACAATCCTCGGGCCAGTATAAAGAACTGAAGAGCGGGAAGCAGCGCCATGTTAAGGGGGCGGAGCTTCTCACAGCAGACCCAGCAGCGTTCAGTGCCATTTTCCTGCCTGCAGATCCTGTCCTTCCAAGCAACTCCAGCTGTCCTGTGCGGTACCAGGGGGTTGTAGGAGGTGTGGGGGGGGGGGGGCTGTGTAAATACTGTGTAGTCTATTAAGGTACACAGTAAGCGCTAGGTAGTTGTCACAACTGAGGGCTGGTGCTCACTACTGGAAGCCTCAGTTGTAGGGGCTGAGGTATACTTAAATGTGAGAGGCCAGATAGGACTCCTGGACATGCGTGAACCTGCAGTACCTAAAGCCCGAAGGCATGACCACGACAGAGGATATGTTCAACAGGTTTATTAAATGAACTCAGCTCACAAATGATAGCGACAGTTAGCAGTATGGTCACAGCTCTCAGAGATGCACATAGGAAGTCTCTAGGTGTGGTACAATATAACGGTCTTAAAGGACCTGGAGAGGGTGAGTCCTTTACCACACCAATGCACTGAAGAGCTGTGTTAATAATGCTGGAATGCAAACTGTAGCTTGAGAGCGAGGAGTTATGTAGGTGATGCTTAGAAGCATATACTGGTGATGCTTGTGAGCACAGATACAGGAGATGCTTGTGAGCGCAGATACAGGAGATGCTTGTGAGCATATACAGGAGATGCTTGAGAGCGCAGATTACCGGAATACAGGAACAGGGGCACCGCTGGAAGCTGGAATCCTGGAAGCCGGTGTTATAGTAATCTGCCAGACGCAGGGTTCAATGATGAGACACTGCAGAGTCAGGCTGCACCATGGAAAGTGGAACTGGTGCGAGTCTCTAGTGGAGTTTGCAGGCAGGAACGCCCACAATAGGAATTGAGACTGGTCTCACTAGGATGACAACTGAAGCACTGACAACTTTCAACCCCAGGAACAGGATATTTATACCAGCTGGGAAACAGGGATTGGCTGGCTGATTAAGCAGAGTCTAGAGTGCAGATGCTGGATAATTAGGCAGAAACCAGAGTGCAGCTGATAGGCTGAAAAGTAACATGTGATGAAAACAAACATGGCTGTTCCCATGTTTGAACTTGGAGGGAAAGACTGTTTGTAACTTGCCTGTGCGTTTTAACCACGAAGCTGCCAGAATCACAGTAAAGAGATTTGAGACAATGAGATCCAGCGTGCGGCATACAGACAGTGCAGGTGGAATCCAGGCTTGGAACGCTGGGACAGTCTCAGGAGGCATTTATTTGGAAGGTAAATACTGATAAGGAATTACCTGGATGGTGACAGCACCCCCCCCCCCACCTTTAGGAGTGGCCCCAGGACACTTCTTAGGCTTGAGAGGAAATCTGGTGTGGAAAACCTGAAGCAACTGGATTGCTAGAAGTCCTCCCAATCTTCTTCAGAAGCCAGACTTTTGTCATCCGAACACGTGGACCATTGACCATCACTGAAAGCAGAATTATCTTCCTGGGAGAAGACATGCCTAGGAAGAATAGTACCACCCATAATGTAGCTTGAGTCATCAACAAACTCACCTTCGGAATCTGAGTCCAAGTCCAGAGTGAGCATGGGAACATTTACATTAGTGGAGAGAAGTGCTACGCCAGACTGCACTTCACAGAATTTCGAACTACATGATGAACCAGAACCAGAATCAAGGGAAACGCAACCAAGTCTTAAATCAGCAGACCGTTCTTGAACTGGTTTTGCTGTATTTCTTCCCTTGGCAACTTGGAAGTCTTTGATACCCTGATCTTGCACAGGTAATGATGCTGCGGATGAGTTCGCAATGGACGAATTTGGACAGTCAGTTTTTGGGGCAAATTCCCGTTGAACGGCTTTAATGAAAGCAGGGAGATCAGTTAGTATTGGATCGTTGGAGTCAATAAGAGGAGTAGCCTACTCCAACGCTTTGCCTCTGAAAGCTTAAAGGAAATACTTGATAGCATTTGATGGAGTGATGTCATCAGATGATTCTGACTCAATATCTGAAAGTTACTGACATGTTAGAGCATGAAATTGGATTAAATCTCCCTTGAAGAGAACAGATGGAGAAACTTCAGATGAACATTTGGCAGTCTGATCAGTAGACAAAGACTTAGACTCTTGAATTAGATTGGTAGCTGGAGACCCTGGACTTGTTGATGAGCGAATAGACATGGAGACAGAGGGAAGTCTATTCTTGAGACTGGAAGAGGAAAGTCCTTTATTGGGACAGGCTGACATAAGTTCTTTACTTGAACAAAAGAAAGGATCTGGATTGAATCCTGATGAACTTGAACTGGCTGGAACCAGAGGAGACTGTACCGGACTTATGGACGAGACCAGATTGAGTCCAGACAAACTTGAACCGGCTGAGACCGGCGGAGACTTTGGACCTACGGATGGAACCGGATTGGGTCCAGAGTCATTGGAATCGGCTGGAACCGAAGGAATCTTCAGACAGGTGGATGGAACCGGATTGAGTCTGGAGACAGTTGAATCAGCTGGAACTGAAGGAGTCAGAATCCGTTTAGAACCGGAATGCGTGGTATCCGAGTGTTCAGTTAGACCATCCTGGACCTGGTCCTTGCTGGATGCCGGGACAAAACAGAGTTTATCCTGCACCCGACTAAATATGATTAATTAATTTGATAACGAAAACCAACTAAACAAAAAAACCAATTAAACCCGCATCAGCGGCTATTTTGACGTTGGAGGTGCTCCTAGGAATATGTACCAGATACATGTTAATTCAGTGGGAGTGGAAGAACCCACATCTCACCAAAAGAAAAGAAATTCCTTTGTTTGGAGCACTCTTTTAAACATTAAATGTGAATTGAAATGAAAAATTGAATTTATTAATACTTAACTTTTATTATTCCTTACTTAACTAAAATTTGAAAGGGATTGGTATATATATCTCAAATTATTGTATCCCTATATAAACAGTGGTAGAATATAAAATAGGAGCAAAAACAATAGTGAATTATATATTGATGTGATTGCTCAAATAGTAAAATAAAAGTGATAGTAATCTATCCGACCATTCAGACAGACAGCAGCGGTGATTTTTCTATACTCTCATATGGTCAGAGGATTCATGGCCATTGGAGTATCACCAGTGAGTTCAGACTATTAATATGCGTCTGAGTTTCATCAAGCGGTGTACCTCTTTCTATATGAATTCATTGGATCGGCTAATCCCCCGACCTTAATCAAAATTATACACAAAGAAGGGACTGATCCTTTATCATGTAACAGAAATATTATCCATATCTAGTATGGCATATGTTGTATCATAATTGTATGGAGCAGATATAGATGCGTAAATAGCCACCTTGTATTGGGGCTAAATTCCAATCACTAAATAACAAGATCATATGAGTCAATAGACATTCAGTAACATTCAAAATAAACAGAGTATGCATTGCAATTCTGTAATTTGTTCAAAAATTAATAATCCAAGATCTGGAAGTACATTGCTACATAGTCAGTGGATGTGTTGTATACCAAATATGGAGGGAAGGGGGAAAAGAGAGACAAAAAGATAGACACTCTAGTCGAATGATCCCATCTGCTGTCCAACCTCATCCAAGAGCGGAGGAAAGATGAGAGTAGGACCGTCAACTGTGCCGTAGAAATGAGGAAACAGGCACTCTGGCTAAGGGCCCCGTCGTGGTGTTAGATAGGCCCTGATGCTAATGAGCCTTGCAGGGTCTAAATGCGCCACTTGAGCCCGAGCCAGGGGCCGAAATTACTCTCAACAAAGATTATGAGTATTAAGTTAAAGATTATAAGTATTAAGATCAATACATCTGTTTTATTATCAAATTTAAGATATAGAAATCCTTATATTGGTATCTCTAATGTAAATATAATGATAGCATTTGATGGAGTGATGTCATCAGATGATTCTGACTCAATATCTGAAAGTTACTGACATGTTAGAGCATGAAATTGGATTAAATCTCCCTTGAAGAGAACAGATGGAGAAACTTCAGATGAACATTTGGCAGTCTGATCAGTAGACAAAGACTTAGACTCTTGAATTAGATTGGTAGCTGGAGACCCTGGACTTGTTGATGAGCGAATAGACATGGAGACAGAGGGAAGTCTATTCTTGAGACTGGAAGAGGAAAGTCCTTTATTGGGACAGGCTGACATAAGTTCTTTACTTGAACAAAAGAAAGGATCTGGATTGAATCCTGATGAACTTGAACTGGCTGGAACCAGAGGAGACTGTACCGGACTTATGGACGAGACCAGATTGAGTCCAGACAAACTTGAACCGGCTGAGACCGGCGGAGACTTTGGACCTACGGATGGAACCGGATTGGGTCCAGAGTCATTGGAATCGGCTGGAACCGAAGGAATCTTCAGACAGGTGGATGGAACCGGATTGAGTCTGGAGACAGTTGAATCAGCTGGAACTGAAGGAGTCAGAATCCGTTTAGAACCGGAATGCGTGGTATCCGAGTGTTCAGTTAGACCATCCTGGACCTGGTCCTTGCTGGATGCCAACAGGGTGGTGCTCTCTGGAGACGTCAAACAGGAGTTCATAACAGCATCTGTAGCACAAAAATTTCCATCTGGGAACTTGGCTCTGGATACTTCCCTTGGGGCTGAAACTTAGGTGACCCCTCGTGGGGTTGACGAATCAGACGCCTCTCAGGGTTGTTCTCTCCAGCACCCCTCCTGGGGTTGACAGATCAGATACTCCTTTTTGAGACGAAGACTCATATGCCCCTACTAGAGCTTGAACATTGGATACCCCTCCTTGGGCTGGAGACACGGACGCCCCTCCTTGGGCTGGAGATACGGACGCCCCTCCTTGGGCTGCAGAATTTGACTTCCCTTTGGTGAAGAAAGTCTTATTTAATCGCTTTTGTTTCCCAGAATTGGAAATGGGGCTCCTGGTCACCGGACCCCAGTTGTAGAATTGGTTTCTCTTTGATCGACCTTCTTATTGTTCCTGACCGGATCAGAAGGAGCTGAAGATTCCACATAGGAAGGTTTGTAACTATGAATGCTGTGATGTGGAGATCTAATACACTTCCTTGGCTTACGGAGAGAACAGTCTTTAATAAAGTGATCAGAAGCCCCACAGTAGAAACAGAGTTGAAACTGCATGCGACGCTTGCGTTCCTCTTCAGAAAGTCTAGACCGTGGCTTACTCCAGAACGTATCTTTACTTGGTGCAAGGGGAAACGACTTGGACATAGAGAGATTGGCAGCTGTCGCATCTTTGTTCTCAGCAGACTTTGGGAAGGCTTTCATGGAGATGGGAGCAGAGATGTTAGGAGTATCACTGAGACACTGTGAAATAATCGGAACAATGCTAGAGAGAAGGTCTTGTAACTGTTTCAACAGTTGATTGAGAATCCTTAAATATTCAAATTTAAAAGCGACAGGGAACAGTGAGGACCGGTAATGATGAACAGAGGAGCTCATCCCCTCAACAGGAATGTCTTTCACAAAAATGTCAGAGTTCTCTTGAATCAGATACCTGTAGGGGAGTATCAGGTGTCGAAAAATGGAGACGAGGAGCAGAAACGGGAATGGTGGGTGGGGATACCACCAAAGGTACTGCAGTCAGCACACTGGACGCCCCTGAACCATGAAGGGTTGTTTGGATTCCATCCAGCCGAGAGGAGAGGTCTTGGAGACAGCGAATCTCATGACCCTGTGCAACCTCCTGATATTCAAGGCGGGCTGCAAGCTCTTGCATCAGGCTAGTCGCTTGGACCTGCTCTCCGGCCGGATCCATTAGGTCAGTGCTTACTGTCACAACTGAGGGCTGGTGCTCACTACTGGAAGCCTCAGTTGTAGGGGCTGAGGTATACTTAAATGTGAGAGGCCAGATAGGACTCCTGGACATGCGTGAACCTGCAGTACCTAAAGCCCGAAGGCGTGACCACGACAACAGAGGATATGTTCAACAGGTTTATTAAATGAACTCAGCTCACAAATGATAGCAACAGTTAGCAGTATGGTAACAGGATGACAAGTCACAGCTCTCAGAGATGCACATAGGAAGTCTCTAGAACAGTCTTAAAGGACCTGGAGATGGTGAGTCCTTTACCACACCAATGCACTGAAGAGCTGTGTTAATAATATTGGAATGCAAACTGTAGCTTGAGAGTGAGGAGTTATGTAGGTGATGCTTGAGAGCGCAGATACAGGAGATGCATGAGAGCGCAGATACAGGAGATGCTTGAGAGCGCAGATACAGGAGATGCTTGAGAGCGCAGATACAGGAGATGCTTGAGAGCGCAGATACAGGAGATGCTTGAGAGCACAGATACAGGAGATGCTTGAGAGCACAGATACAGGAGATGCTTGAGAGCACAGATACAGGAGATGCTTGAGAGCGCAGATACAGGAGATGCTTGAGAGCGCAGATACAGGAGATGCTTGAGAGCGCAGATACAGGAGATGCTTGAGAGCATATACAGGAGATGCTTGAGAGCATATCCAGGAGATGCTTGAGAGCGCAGATTACCGGAATACAGGAACAGGGGCACCGCTGGAACCTGGAATGCTGGAAGCCGGTGTTATAGTAATCTGCCAGACGCAGGGTGCAATGATGAGACACTGCAGAGTCAGGCTGCACCATGGAGAGTGGAACTGGTGCAAGTCTCTAGTGGAGTTTGCAGGCAGGAACGACCACAATAGGAAGACACTGGTTTCACTAGGATGACAACTGAAGCACTGACAACTTTCCAGCCCAGGAACAGGATATTTATACCAGCTGGGAAACAGGGATTGGCTGGCTGATTAAGCAGTGTCTAGAGTGCAGCTGCTGGATAATTAGGCAGAAACCAGAGTGCAGCTGATAGGCTGAAAAGTAACGTGATGAAAACAAACATGGCTGTGCCCATGTTTGAACTTGGAGGGAAAGACTGTTTGTAACTTGCATGTGAGTTTTAACCATGAAGCTGCCAGAATCACAGTAAAGAGATTTGAGACAATGAGATGCAGCGTGCTGCACACAGACAGTGCAGATGGAATCCAGGCTTGGAACGCTGGGACAGTCTCAGGAGGCATTTGGAAGATAAATACTGATAAGGAATTACCTGGATCGTGACAGTAGTCAGGGCCGGCAACAGAAATCTTTGGGCCCCATACACTGATATCTCTGGGGCCCCCCACCCCCTCAGTCTGTAAATGCACTGTCACACACCTGTGCCCAACACTGGCAGGAGGCTTGGCTGGTTCAGGCATGCTCCTCAATGGCAAGAGACATGGAAGGTGATGCAGCGTCATAGTCATGATGTCGTGACGGCTGCATGCACCACTGGGACGGGACCAAGTGAGGGGGGAAGGGAGGACTCTGGGCCCCATACACACTAGACGAGAAAGTGAGAGATCTCGCTCAGAAGGGCTGATTTGAGCAAGATCTTTCACAATATCGCCTAGTGTGTACACTCAATGTCGATCGTTAACGCCCCCCCTCCCTCGTCTGAACTTGTAGACGAGGAAGGTCCTCGTTAACGACAGGCATGCTGCCGTTGTTCCCCCCGCCATCGCTCCCTTCCTCACCGGCATCGGCAAGTGTGTATGCACTTGCCAATGCCGGCACCCGGCCGTGTCCCCGCCGCCACCAATGTCGGCGGGGATCGCCTAGTGTGTACTAGGCTTTAGTTAACTAAATTGGTGACAGACAGGCAGTTAGTTGTAAAAGTACTAAAAGTACTCTGACCCTCGGGGCACGGTAAGGGTGTCCCCTTTGACCACCCCCCTTTCGCCAGGCCTGCATTCATGCATCTATGACGTGCCCAAACCCAAAGCCCCAAAATCCAGAAGAGCGCACACTTACCAGCACACAGCCGCCGCTATTCAGACCAGTCTCCCCACAAGCTACTAGCCTGCCTGCCTCAGGCTGTTTTATTCTGTATATTCGCCAGCCTGGCAGTCATTTTAATTGCAGTCCTGCTTCTGCAGGCTGCACGGCCGTTCCTCTCAGGTAGTTACCACAGCAGAGACAGGGCGGGCCGGGAGGAGAGCGACGTGATTGCACAGCTGACCTTGGGGCAGAGGTGGGTTACCACAGGGGTGCCGCTGTTCTTAGTGCTAATTATATACATTGCGGCAATGCGATGCCGCGCCAGCCGCCCGCTGTATAGTTAATAGCAGCATCATGCTGCTATTAACTACACAGCGGGCGGCCGGTGCGGCGGCTCGTTGCTGCGATGTATATAATTACTTCCATCCATGATGAGCTTGCAGCCGCCACACTGCCGCAGCCGGACCTCGGGGCCCCTCACAATGTTGGGGCCCGGGACGATTGTCCCCTTTGACCCCCCCTGTCGCCGGGCCTGACAGTAGTGGTATTATATCTATCTAGGGAAGAGCTGTGTGTGGGTTGGCTCCAATCTCTGTGTCTCTCTGTGGCATACTTGGGGGGAAACTAGTGATGTGCACCGGAAATTTTTCGGGTTTTGTGTTTTGGTTTTAGGTTCGGTTCCGCGGCCGTGTTTTGGGTTCGAACGCGTTTTGGCAAAACCTCACCGAATTTTTTTTGTCGGATTCGGTTGTGTTTTGGATTCGGGTGTTTTTTTCAAAAAACCCTAAAAAACAGCTTAAATCATAGAATATGGGGGTCATTTTGATCCCATAGTATTATTAACCTCAATAACCATAATTTACACTCATTTCCAGTCTATTCTGAACACCTCACACCTCACAATATTATTTTTAGTCCTAAAATTTGCACCGAGGTCGCTGGATGGCTAAGCTAAGCGACACAAGTGGCCGACACAAACACCTGGCCCATCTAGGAGTGGCACTGCAGTGTCAGGCAGGATGGCCCTTCCAAAAAATACTCCCCAAACAGCACATGACGCAAAGAAAAAAAGAGGCGCAATGAGGTAGCTGTGTGACGACTAAGCTAAGCGACCCTAGTGGCCGACACAAACACCTGGCCCATCTAGGAGTGGCACTGCAGTGTCAGGCAGGATGGCCCTTCCAAAAAATACTCCCCAAACAGCACATGACGCAAAGAAAAAAAGAGGCGCAATGAGGTAGCTGTGTGACGACTAAGCTAAGCGACCCTAGTGGCCGACACAAACACCTGGCCCATCTAGGAGTGGCACTGCAGTGTCAGGCAGGATGGCCCTTCCAAAAAATACTCCCCAAACAGCACATGACGCAAAGAAAAAAAGAGGCGCAATGAGGTAGCTGTGTGACGACTAAGCTAAGCGACCCTAGTGGCCGACACAAACACCTGGCCCATCTAGGAGTGGCACTGCAGTGTCAGGCAGGATGGCCCTTCCAAAAAATACTCCCCAAACAGCACATGACGCAAAGAAAAAAAGAGGCGCAATGAGGTAGCTGTGTGACGACTAAGCTAAGCGACCCTAGTGGCCGACACAAACACCTGGCCCATCTAGGAGTGGCACTGCAGTGTCAGGCAGGATGGCCCTTCCAAAAAATACTCCCCAAACAGCACATGACGCAAAGAAAAATGAAAGAAAAAAGGGGTGCAAGATGGAATTGTCCTTGGGCCCTCCCAAAAACCCTTATGTTGTAAAAACAGGACATGCACACTTTAACGAACCCATCATTTCAGCGACAGGGTCTGCCACACGACTGTGACTGAAATGACTGATTGGTTTGGGCCCCCACCAAAAAAGAAGCAATCAATCTCTCCTTGCACAAACTGGCTCTACAGAGGCAAGATGTCCACCTCATCATCATCGTCCGATTCATCACCCCTTTCACTGTGTACATCCCCCTCCTCACAGATTATTAATTCGTCCCCACTGGAATCCACCATCTCAGGTCCCCGTGTACTTTCTGGAGGCAATTGCTGCTGGTGAATGTCTCCATGGAGGAATTGATTATAATTCATTTTAATGAACATCATCTTCTCCACATTTTCTGGAAGTAACCTTGTACGCCGATTGCTGACAAGGTGAGCGGCGGCACTAAACACTCTTTCGGAGTACACACTGGAGGGAGGGCAACTTAGGTAGAATAAAGCCAGTTTGTGCAAGGGCCTCCAAATTGCCTCTTTTTCCTGCCAGTATACGTACGGACTGTCTGACGTGCCTACTTGGATGCGGTCACTCATATAATCCTCCACCATTCTTTCAATGGTGAGAGAATCATATGCAGTGACAGTAGACGACATGTCAGTAATCGTTGGCAGGTCCTTCAGTCCGGACCAGATGTCAGCATCAGCAGTCGCTCCAGACTGCCCTGCATCACCGCCAGCGGGTGGGCTCGGAATTCGTAGCCTTTTCCTCGCACCCCCAGTTGCGGGAGAATGTGAAGGAGGAGATGTTGACGGGTCGCGTTCCGCTTGACTTGACAATTTTCTCACCAGCAGTACTTTGAACCTCTGCAGACTTGTGTCTGCCGGAAAGAGAGATCCAACGTAGGTTTTAAATCTAGGATCGAGCACGGTGGCCAAAATGTAGTGCTCTGATTTCAACAGATTGACCACACTTGAATCCTGGTTAAGCGAATGAAGGGCTCCATCCACAAGTCCCACATGCCTAGCGGAATCGCTCTGTTTTAGCTCCTCCTTCAATGCCTCCAGCTTCTTCTGCAAAAGCCTGATGAGGGGAATGACCTGACTCAGGCTGGCAGTGTCTGAACTGACTTCACGTGTGGCAAGTTCAAAAGGTTGCAGAACCTTGCACAACGTTGAAATCATTCTCCACTGCGCTTGAGACAGGTGCATTCCACCTCCTTTGCCTATATCGTGGCCAGATGTATAGGCTTGAATGGCCTTTTGCTGCTCCTCCATCCTCTGAAGCATATAGAGGGTTGAATTCCACCTCGTTACCACCTCTTGCTTCAGATGATGGCAGGTTCAGGTGTTTTTGGTGGTGCTCCAGTCTTCTGTACGCAGTGCCTGTACGCCGAAAGTGGCCCGCAATTCTTCTGGCCACCGACAGCATCTCTTGCACGCCCCTGTCGTTTTTTAAATAATTCTGCACCACCAAATTCAAGGTATGTGCAAAACATGGGACGTGCTGGAATTTGCCCAGATGTAATGCACGCACAATATTGCTGGCGTTGTCCGATGCCACAAATCCCCTGGAGAGTCCAATTGGGGTAAGCCATTCTGCGATGATCTTCCTCAGTTGCCGTAAGAAGTTTTCAGCTGTGTGCGTATTCTGGAAAGCGGTGATACAAAGCGTAGCCTGCCTAGGAACGAGTTGGCATTTGCGAGATGCTGCTACTGGTGCCGCCGCTGCTGTTCTTGCAGCGGGAGGCAATACATCTACCCAGTGGGCTGTCACAGTCATGTAGTCCTGAGTCTGCCCTGCTCCACTTGTCCACATGTCCGTGGTTAAGTGGACATTGGGTACAACTGCATTTTTTAGGACACTGGTGAGTCTTTTTCTGACATCCGTGTACATTCTCGGTATCGCCTGCCTAGAGAAGTGGAACCTAGATGGTATTTGGTAACGGGGGCATACTACCTCAAGCAATTGTCTAGTTCCCTGTGAACTAACGGCGGATACTGGACGCACGTCTAATACCAACATAGTTGTCAAGGCCTCAGTTATCCGCTTTGCAACAGGATGACTGCTGTGATATTTAATCTTCCTCGCAAAGGACTGTTGGACAGTCACTTGCTTACTGGAAGTAGTACAAGTGGTCTTCCGACTTCCCCTCTGGGATGCCGATCGACTCCCAGCAGCAACAACAGCAGCGCCAGCAGCAGTAGGCATTACACTCAAGGATGCATCGGAGGAATCCCAGGCAGGAGAGGACTCGTCAAACTTGCCAGTGACATGGCCTGCAGGACTATTGGCTTTCCTGGGTAAGGAGGAAATTGACACTGAGGGAGTTGGTGGTGTGGTTTGCGCGAGCTTGGTTACAAGAGGAAGGGATTTACTGGTCAGTGGACTGCTTCCGCTGTCGCCCAAAGTTTTTTAACTTGTCACTGACTTATTATGAATGCGCTGCAGGTGACGTATAAGGGAGGATGTTCCGAGGTGGTTAACGTCCTTACCCCTACTTATTACAGCTTGACAAAGGCAACACACGGCTTGACACCAGTTGTCCGCATTTCTGTTGAAATAATTCCACACTGAAGAGCTGATTTTTTTTGTATTTTGACCAGGCATGTCAATGGCCATATTCCTCCCACGGACAACAGGTGTCTCCCCGAGTGCCTGACTTAAACAAACCACCTCACCATCAGAATCCTCCTTGTCAATTTCCTCCCCAGCGCCAGCAACACCCATATCCTCATCCTGGTGTACTTCAACACTGACATCTTCAATTTCACTATCAGGAACTGGACTGCGGGTGCTCCTTCCAGCACTTGCAGGGGGCGTGCAAATGGTGGAAGGCGCAAGCTCTTCCCGTTCAGTGTTGGGAAGGTCAGGCATCGCAACCGACACAATTGGACTCTCCTTTGGGATTTGGGATTTCGAAGAACGCACAGTTCTTTGCTGTGCTTTTGCCGCAAATCTTTTCTTTTTTCTAGCGAGAGGATGAGTGCTTCCATCCTCATGTGAAGCTGAACCACTAGCCATGAACATAGGCCAGGGCCTCAGCCGTTCCATGCCACTCTGTGTCGTAAATGGCATATTGGCAAGTTTACACTTCTCCTCAGACGCTTTTAATTTTGATTTTTGGGTCATTTTTTTACTGATCTTTTGTGTTTTGGATTTTATATGCTCTGTACTATGACATTGGGCATCGGCCTTGGCAGACGACGTTGATGGCATTTCATCGTCTCGGCCATGACTAGTGGCAGCAGCTTCAGCACGAGGTGGAAGTGGATCTTGATCTTTCCCTACTTTTTTAACCTCCACATTTTTGTTCTCCATATTTTGCGCACAACTAAAAGCCACCACAGGTATACAATGTAGATGGATGGATAGTATAGTATTATATTACTTATGGAGGACGAGTGCACTGACGACACAGAGGTAGGTACAGCCGTGGCCTACCGTACTGCTTATATATATAATATACTGTATATAACGGACCTGGTGGACACTGTCAGCAGACTGCTAAACTAGTATGAAGAAAAAAAAAACCACCACAGGTATACAATGTAGATGGATGGATAGTATAGTATTATATTACTTATGGACGACGAGTGCACTGACGACACAGAGGTAGGTACAGCCGTGGCCTACCGTACTGCTTATATATATAATATACTGTATATAACGGACCTGGTGGACACTGTCAGCAGACTGCTAAACTAGTATGAAGAAAAAAAAAAGCCACCACAGGTATACAATGTAGATGGATGGATAGTATAGTATTATATTACTTATGGACGACGAGTGCACTGACGACACAGAGGTAGGTACAGCCGTGGCCTACCGTACTGCTTATATATATAATATACTGTATATAACGGACCTGGTGGACACTGTCAGCAGACTGCTAAACTAGTATGAAGAAAAAAAAACCCACCACAGGTATACAATGTAGATGGATGGATAGTATAGTATTATATTACTTATGGACGACGAGTGCACTGATGACACAGAGGTAGGTACAGCCGTGGCCTACCGTACTGCTTATATATATAATAATATACTGTATATAACGGACCTGGTGGACACTGTCAGCAGACTGCTAAACTAGTATGAAGAAGAAGAAAAACCACCACAGGAGTGTTTTTCAGGCAGACAAACGTATACTGGACTGGTGGTCACTGTCAGCAAAACTGTGCACTGTACTCCTGCTATAACTGCTCCCCAGTCCCCACAATTAGGCAGATTGAGCAGTGCACTCAGCACAGATATATCATGCAGCAGTGCAGCACACTGAGCACAGATATGGTCGAGCGTTTTTTTCATGTAGAGAAACAAAGGATTAAACTCACTGGTGGTAAACCCTGCACTGTACTCCCTAACAGCTGCTCCCCGTCCCCAATCCTCCCCACAATTATAATAACTAAGTCACTCAGTTTACTCTTTTCTTTTCTAATATAACGGAGAGGACGCCAGCCACGTCCTCTCCCTATCAATCTCAATGCACGTGTGAAAATGGCGGCGACGCGCGGCTCCTTATATAGAATCCGAATCTCGCGAGAATCCGACAGCGGGATGATGACGTTCGGGCGCGCTCGGGTTAACCGAGCAAGGCGGGAGGATCCGAGTCGCTCGGACCCGTGTAAAAAAAGGTGAAGTTCGGGCGGGTTCGGATCCCGAGGATCCGAACCCGCTCATCACTAGGGGAAACTGTGTCTGACATTTCCGTGTGTGTGTGTGTGTGTGTGTGTTTGTGTTTGTTGTCTCACATAGCCATGTCTAGGGACTCTGTGTCTTATGCTGCGGAGGACATTTCCTCTCAGGAGAAATCCATTCCATGTGCACAGGACTGTAATGTCTTGTCTCAGATCCCCATTAATGGGCCTGAGTGGTTAACCTCTATTAAGGGTATGATCTCTCTGATCTCTACTAGGGTAGCTCATACTGAGACTGAAACTCAGGTTTTAAAGAAGTCTATGGCAGTTTGGTCAGGTTCTGTTCCTATTCCTTCAAAATCCCCTAGCATATACCCACAGAAACGTGCACTTGCCCAGATTACGCAAGATGACACGGATACCGACTCTGACACGACAGACGTGATGGGGATGTGCTGAGGGGGGTGGCATCCCTTGCAAAAGGGGTGCAGCTAATGATTGAGGCCATTAGAGATGTTTTAAATATTACTGACACAACACCTGAGCAGGTTGAGAAGGCTTACTTCACAGACAATAAGAAAGCCTTGCTAACCTTCCCTGCGTCTACAGAATGAAACGCTTTATTTGAAAAATCCTGGGAAAACCTGGAGAAAAATTCCAGATTCCAAAAAGGATTCTGGTTGCTTTTCCCTTCCCTGAGGAAGATAGGAAAAAAATGGGAAAACCCACCCATAGTTGACGCATTTGTCTCCAGACTGTCTAAAAAGGTGGTTTTACCTGTCCCTGGATCTACCGCGTTAAAAGAACCAGCTGATCGTAAGATTGACACTACGCTCAAATCCATATACACTGCTTTAGAGGTGGCGCTGAGGCCTACTATTGCCTGCGCATGGATCTCTAAAGCTATAGTAAAGCGGTCAGGCACATTACTAGAGGATTTGGATTCAATGGATAGAAGTGACATTGAATTATTTTTACGTAACATACAGGATTCTGCGGGATTCATGGTGGAATCTATGAAGGACCTGGGTACGCTGACTGCAAAGATGTCTTCCATGTCTGTCTCAGCTCGCAGGGGACTCTGGCTATGCCACTGGTCTGCAGACGCGGAATCCAGGAGAAGTGTGGAGAAACTACCCTACACAGGTCAGGCTCTATTTGGCGAAGCATTGGATGTGTGGATTCCACGGCAACCGCAGGTTAGTCACCATTTCTTCCCTCAGCTATGCCTTCTACGAAGAAACCTTTTTCTTCATCTGCATCACAGTCCTTTCAGACCGCTAAAACAGAAAAGTCCAAGCATCCTACCACCTTCTTTAAAGGTGGGCGGGTAAAATCCGCAGACAGGGAGTGAACATAATTCCATACCTGGACGATCTGCTGATAAAGGGAGAAGCTGTTGCAGTCCATTGCTCTCACGAATCATCTACTCAGGGTCCATGGTTGGATCCTGAACCTTCCAAAGTCACATTTGGAGCCGGCAAGGAGATTGTCTTTCCTGGGGATGATCCTCGACAGTGCAGAGGGTGTTTCTACCAGTGAAGAAGGCGTTGGTGATACAATCAATGGTCCGGGATGTCCTGAAGCCGGCCCGGGTATCGATTCATCAGTGCATTCGTCTTCTGTGGAAGATGGTTGCCTCTTACGAGGCTCTCTAGTTCGGAAGGTTTCATGCTCGATCCTTCCAATTGGATCTCCTAGACAAGTCGGGTTCTCATCTACAGATGCACCTGAGGATACGTCTGTCGCCGAAAGCAAGGATTTCACTCCTCTGGTGGCTACAAATGCATCACCTTCTGGAGGGCTGCAGGTTCGGGAGGGCTGCAAGGACTGGATCCTTCTAACCACGGATGCAAGTCTCCGGGGCTGAGGTGCAGTCACTCAAGGGGAAACCTTCCAAGGAAGGTGGTCAAGACTGGACTCCAGTCTTCCAATAAACATTCTGGAACTAAGAGCTGTGTACAACAGTCTTCTGCAAGTGGCACATCTTCTGAAAGACCAGGCCATTCAAGTTCAGTCATACAATGTAACGACAGTGGCCTACATAAACCGACAAGGCAGAATAAAGAGCAGAGCTGCAATGTCAGAGGTAACAAAAATCATCCTCTGGGTGGAAAAGCACGCGGTGGTGCTGTCAGCAATCTTCATTCCGGGAGTGGACAACTGAGAAGCCGACTTCCTCAGCAGACACGATTTCCATCCAGGAGAGTGGGGCCTCCATCCAGAGGTGTTCAAGGAGGTGACAAATCTTTGGGGGTGTTCCTCAAATAGACATGATGGCCTCCTGCCTCAACAAAAAATATCGGAGGTATTGCTCCGGGTCAAGAGACTCGCAGGCAGTGGCGGTGGACTCCCTGGTAACCCCGTGGGTGTTCCAGTCGGTGTACGTGTTTCCTCCACTTCCACTAATTCCAAGAGTTCTAAAGCTCATAAGGAGAACAACAGTTAATGCAATCCTCATTGCTCCGGACTGGCAAAGAAGGGCTTGGTATGCGAATCTTCTGGATCTACTGCTAGAAGAGCCGAGGCCTCTTCCTCTTCGGGAGGACCTGCTGCAGCATGGGACGTTCACTTATCAAGACTTACCGTGGCTACGTTTGATGGCATGGAGGTTGAACGCCAGATCTTAGCTCAGAAGGGCATTCCAAACAAGGTTATTCCTACCCTGATACAGGCTAGGAAAGGAGTAATGTCTAAACATTACCATCACATTTGGAAAAAGTATGTCTCTTGGTGTGAGTCCAAGAAGTTTCCTACGGTGGAGTTTCAACTGGGACGTTTTCTCCTCTTCCTGCAAGCAGGTGTGGATATAGGCCTGCGGTTGGGATCCGTAAAGGTCCAGATTTCGGCCCTATCCATTTTCATTCAGAAACAATTGGCTTCCCTCCCTGAGGTCCAGTCTTTTTTGAAAGGGGTTCTGCACATCCAGCCTCCCTTTGTGCCACCTACGGTGCCCTATGATCTTAACGTGGTGTTACAGTTCCTCCAATTGGATTGGTTTGATCCTCTACTGGAGGTTGAGGTCAAGTTTCTCACATGGAAGGCTGTCAATCTGTTGGCCTTAGCTTCTGCTAGACGTGTGTCGGAGTTGGGGGCTTTGTCTTGTAAGAGCCCCTACTTGATCTTCCATGAAGATAGAGCTGAGCTCGGACGCATCAGTAGTTCCTTCCGAAGGTTGTGTCGGCATTTCATATCAACCAACCTATTGTGGTGCCAGTCGCTACTGACTCCTCAGTTTCATCAACTTCCTTGGATGTTGTGAGGCTCTGAAGTGAAGAGGACTGCTCGTCACAGAAAATCGGACTCTTTGTTTGTTCTGTATGATCCCAGGAAACTTGGGTGTCCTGCTACTAAGCAGACGATCTCTCGCTGGATCAGGTTCACTATCCAGCATGCATATTCTACGGCAGGATTGCCGTGTCCTACATCTGTTAAGGCCCACTCTACTCGGAAGGTGGGTTCTTCCTGGGTGGCTGCCCAGGGTGTCTCGGCTTAACAGCTTTGCTAAGTTTTACAAGTTCGATACTTTGGCCTCTGAGGACCTGAAGTTTGTTCAGTCAGTTCTGCAGGAGCCTCCGCGCTCTCCCTCCCATTCTGGGAGCTTTGGTACACCCCCATGGTACTAATGTGGAACCCAGCATCCTCTAGGACGTAAGAGAAAATAGGATTTTAATTACCTACCGGTAAATCCTTTTCTCGTAGTCCGTAGAGGATGCTGGGCGCACGCCCAGCGTCTCATGATCCTGCAGTGGTTGCTTAGTTTAGTACTGCTTTGTTCTTGGTTAAGTACTGATTTGTTACTTGGTTAAGTGACCTTGTTCAGCCATTGCTGAGTTTTCATGCTGGTTAGCTTGATTTGCCTTGTATGTGTGAGCTTGTGCGAATCTCGCCACTATCTGTGTAAAATCCTTCTCTCGAAGTTGTCCATCTTCTCGGGCACAGTACCTATACTGAGTCTGGTAGGAGGGGCATAGAGGGAGGAGCCAGCCCACACTCTCAAACTCTTAAAGTGTCAATGGCTCCTAGAGGACCCGTCTATGGCCCTCATTCCGAGTTGTTCGCTCGCTAGCTGCTTTTAGCAGCATTGCACACGCTGATACCCCTTTTCCACTAGCTCAAAAAACACGGGTAAATGTACGGGGGCGCGCATTTACCCGTGTTTTTTGCAAGTGGAAAAGGGTAAACCCGGATCAAGTGATCCGGGAATCCTACTCTGGTAGCTAGCCGGGTTGAACACGTGTTCAACCCGGCTAGCTGTCTAGTGTGAACGGGAGCCGTGTCGAGGTGACACGGCTCCCGTTCACAGTGCATAGGGAAGGCGGCGCTGGGAGATCATGTGATCTCCCTGCGCCGCCCCTGCCGTGTCACTAGAAGCGTCACCAACCCGGCATTTGCCGGGTTGTGACTGCTAATGGGAAAGGGACCGAGCACGGGTCGCAGCAGGGGGCAGCTCCCGTGTCAGGCTCCCGGCTGCGACCCGTGCTCGTTAGTGGAAAAGGGGTATAAGCCGCCGCCTACTGGGAGTGAATCTTAGCTTAGCAGAATTGCGAACGAAGTATTCACAATATTGCGAAAAGATTTATCTGTGCAGTTTCTGAGTAGCTCGAGACTTACTCTTCCAGTGCGATCAGTTCAGTGCTTGTCGTTCCTGGTTTGACGTCACAAACACACCCAGCGTTCGCCCAGACACTCCCCCGTTTCTCCAGCCACTCCCGCGTTTTTCCCAGAAACGGCAGCGTTTTTTCACACACTCCCATAAAACGGCCAGTTTCCGCCCAGAAACACCCACTTCCTGTCAATCACACTACGATCACCAGAACAAAGAAAAAACCTTGTAATGCCGTGAGTAAAATACCAAACTTCTTAGCAAATTTACTTGGCGCAGTTGCAGTGCGAACATTGCGCATGCGCAATTAGCAGAAAATCGCTGCGATGCGAAGAAAATTACAGAGCGAACAACTCGGAATGAGGGCCAATACCCCATGGTACTAACGTCGACCCCAGCATCCTCTATGGACTACGAGAAAAGGATTTACCGGTAGGCAATTAAAATCCTATTTTTCACTGCTTCATGAATAGACCACTAAGCACTTTAGCACTTTTTTTGCATGCAAGCACAGAGGCACTTTATATTATGAAGTGCACTTTATTGACACATGGGCCCTCATTTCGAGTTGATCGCTCGCTAGCTACTTTTAGCAGCCGTGCAAATGCATAATCGTCGCCCACGGGAGAGTGTATTTTCGCTTTGCAGGAGTGCGAACGCCTGTGCAGCCGAGCGGCTGCAAACACATTTTGTGCAGAACAAGATCAGCCCTGTAGTTACTTATTCTGTGCGGTGATTGCTGCGACGAGTGACACAGTAATGACATCAGATACCTGCCCAGCAAACGCCCTGCCACGCCTGCGTTTTTCCATACACTCCCAGAAAACGGTCAGTTGACACCAGAAACTCCCACTTCCTGTCAATCTCCTTGCATTCGCCAGTGCGACAAAGTGTCGCTAGAACCTGTGCAAAACCAAGATTCTCTTTGTACCCGTACGCTGCCATTGGGCCTAATTCAGAGTTGATCGCAGCAGCAAATTTGTTAGCAGTTGGACAAAACCATGGTGGTCATTCCGAGTTGATAGCTAGCTGCTTTCGGTCGCTGTGCAGCGATGAGGCAAAAAAATGGCACTTCTGCGTATGCGTATGCTTCGCAATGCACACGTGCGACGTACTATTACAACGAACAATGTCGTTTCACACAAGGTCTAGCGAAGCATTTCTGTCGCACTGCTGGCCGCAGAGTGATTGACATGAAGTGGGCGTTTCTGGGTGTCAACTGACCGTTTTTTAGGGAGTGTTTGAAAAAACGCAGGCGTGCCTGGAAAAACGCAGGCGTGGCTGGGTGAACGCAGGGTATGTTTGTGACGTCAAAACAGGAACTGAACAGTATGAAGTCATCGCAAGCGCTGAGTAGGTATGGGCTACTCTAAAACTGTACAAAAAAACTTTGCCGCCGCTCTGCGATCCTTTCGTTCGCACTTCTGCTAAGCTAAAATACACTCCCAGTAGGAGGTGGCATAGCGTTTGCACGGCTGCTCAAAAACTGCTAACGAGCGAACAACTCGGAATGACCACCCATGTGCATTGCAGGGGGGCAGATATAACATGTGCAGAGAGAGTTAGATTTGGGTGTGGTGATTTCAACCTGGAATCTAAATTGCAGTGTAAAAATAAAGCAGCCAGTATTTACCCTGCACAGAAACAAAATAACCCACCCAAATCTAACTCTCTCTGCAAATGTTATATCTGCCCCCCCTGCAGTGCACATGGGCCCTCATTCCGAGTTGTTCGCTCGCTAGCTGCTTTTAGCAGCATTGCACACGCTAGGCCACCGCCCTCTGGGAGTGTATCTTAGTTTAGCAGAATAGCGAACGAAAGATTAGCAGAACTGCTAATAAATAATTCCCTGCAGTTTCTGAGTAGCTCCAGACCTACTCCTAGACTGCGATCACCTCAGTCCGTTTAGTTCCTGGTTTGACGTCACAAACACGCTTTGCGTTCGGCCAGCCACTTCCCCGTTTCTCCAGCCACTCCTGCGTTTTTACCTGGCACGCCTGCGTTTTTTAGCACACTCCCTGAAAACGGCCAGTTTCCGCCCAGAAACACCCACTTCCTGTCAATCACACTACGATCACTCGAGTGATGAAAAAACGTCGCTCGAGCTTGTGTAAATCTACAAAGTTTTGTGTGAAAGTACTTAGCGCATGCGCGCTGCGTACCATGCGCATGCGCATTTTTTGCCGTTTTTTCACTTGATTGCTGCACTGCGAAAATCGGCAGCGAGCGAACAACTCGGAATGACCACCCTGGTTTTACCCAATTGCTAACAAATTTGCTGCTTGCGATCAACTCAGAATTACCCCCTATGAGTAAGACCCTGTGTAAAGATACTACTAGAAGCTGATTTTCTTCCTATGTTTGGTACGCATACTTTATTGTCACTTTTGGATAATAGGAACAGTCACGTTTAGTTTTTAATAACAATATATATACAGGTTGAGTATCCCTTATCCAAAATGCTTGGGACCAGAGGTATTTTGGATATGGGATTTTTCCGTATTTTGGAATAATTGCATACCATAATGAGATATCATGGTGATGGGACCTAAATCTAAGCACAGAATGCATTTATGTTTCATATACACCTTATACACACAGCCTGAAGGTCATTTTAGCCAATATTTTTTATAACTTTGTGCATTAAACAAAGTGTGTCTACATTTACACAATTCATTTATGTTTCCTATACACCTTATATACACAGTCTGAAGGTCATTTAATACAATATTTTTAATAACTGTGTGTATTAAACAAAGTTTGTGTACATTGAGCCATCAGAAAACAAAAGTTTCACTATCTCACTCTCGCTCAAAAAAGTCCGTATTTCGGAATATTCCGTATTTCGGATATTTGGATATGGGATACTCAACCTGTATATATATATATATATATATATATATATATATATATTATAGAGTCCAAGTAATGGTTTATTCAGCAATTAGTGGATCTCTAGGTTGCTGACTTAAGAGACAAATTTGCCTCAAGTAGGGGTAAATTTACCAATCATGGGATATGCAGTCACTTTGAAACCAACAGGCATCGGCGACGGCAAATTAAACAGCATTTACTATGCATCGTTTTTGACTCATTTTCCATCCGTCATTGGATTTCAAGCCTCTACAATCCGCTGTCAGCCTGCAGCAGATTTAAAGCATCGCACAGATCAGTATAATACAGGCTTTGTTGTTTTAAAATACGCTTTAAAACTATATATAAAAAAAAATGTATGTGCTAATCCTGTCTTATGTTTAATATTATCTTTACAAGTGTAATACAGATGTCAGCGTGCCCTTGATGTCTGAGCATGCTAGCATACTGTATATGGTTTGACAAGTACCATCATGCCTGGGTATGCTTGCTGAGACCTGTAGTACACTTATAAACATCACTATTATTTTAACTTTATACTATTACCTCCGCACCAAAAGCCCCAGAGATGGAGAGAGCTGGCTCTCTTTAGGGAGAGGTGACCCCCATTTTTGGGCGGTTCCCACTTCGCTAGGGATTCCAGCCCTGGCCTTACCAGTCAAGAGCTGTTTGCGTTGCGTGTATACCTCTGCTATAGCGTCAGCTGCCTTGGCTGGTTTATGCCTGTGCTCTGTGCTGGTTATTGGAATATCCCCAAACCCTCCCTCCCCTCTTCCTATTTTTCCAATCTCAAAATTTTATTGAAGTACAGATAATAAGCAAGTACAAACAGTGAATATATATATATATATATATATATATATTCTAAAAAACAAATGAGAGAGGTGCCCCTAGTGCAATAGAGACAATGTAATAAACCTCCACCAAGAACACCCTAAAATCGGAGGTGTACCGTATTAAGTGGTCTCATAACCACTTTCAAACAGCATTTCTTAGAAATCCAAACGTTTCCCGCTTCTGGCAGTGGACTCCTGGATGTAATGGTCACGCCGGTATCTACGGTCTCAAACCGTGTAGTGCAAAGGATGAAGAGTAGAACAAACTTTGGCCCCTAGAGGACTCAATGATAATTATGAGATTGCTCCATTCCTCTGAAAGATTATTGTTATATTTTAGTCTGTTTTAGTATTGAGATAATTTTAAGGATTATTTTAATTCTATGCTTATTGAAATATGTTTAAAGTATGCATTATATATTTTTTTATATATACTTTGCGCAGCATATGTTCTATACATACAGTATTTTATTGATAATTTATGATCTTCACCAGAAATATCTTATTCATTTATCCTAGTCCCTTCTTCTATTTATTATATTCTATTTTTTATATATTCTATTTTTTATATTTATTTCTTCAATGTAATTTTTATTTTCACTTTTTAGTAAGTTATACACTGATCAAATTCCATGACACATATTCGTTTTATATGTCAACCCATCAAGAATGATATTATTTAGAATATGCAACTAAGATTCCAGATATAAATGAATTGGGCTCCTTAAATATGGCGCCGTGATGTGTGGACAACTCAGGCAACATAATATTTCCAGTGGGCGCACACAAGAGCAGCGGGGACGGGCGGCGCTGTGACCGGCTTAGTCCCGTGCATGCTCAGTGAGTGCGCCTGACGCTGGATTGACTGAGGGCGGAAGCGCTGCCCGGCTCGCTCGTGACTTCCGGCGGTCACGGGCGGTGGGAGCGTGGACGCCGCTCAGAATTATGTTTTTTGGGGAGCCAGCATCAGGGTGCACCCGCGGGGGGAGACCTAATATTACATAATACATGAATAAGTATTTTAACTAGTTGGTTTGTTTTACACTCGGGGAATTCCCTGAGTGAAGCTAATTCCCCAATTAAGAGGGGTATAAATAGAGGCACGTGTGGGCCATTATGTATACACTCCTGAGGAAGTCCTGCAGTATAGCGACGGACGAAACGCGTTGAGTGACGGACTAACACATCTGCTATCAGATAAGCTGTTTTATAACTTTTATATGGTACGGGCAACTATTTTGTGTAATGGTAAATAAATGTTTTTTATAAAAAAACTGTATTACACTATAGTTTGTTCTACTCTTCATCCTTTGCACTACACGGTTTGAGACCGTAGATACCGGCGTGACCATTACATCCAGGAGTCCACTGCCAGAAGCGGGGAACGTTTGGATTTCTAAGAAACGCTGTTTGAAAGTGGTTATGAGACCACTTAATACGGTACACCTCCGATTTTAGGGTGTTTTTGGTGGAGGTTTATTACATTGTCTATATTGCACTAGGGGCGCCTCTCTCATTTGTTTTTTAGAATTTATTGAAGATCTGCCGGAACAGCGGGTCGTTTGGAGAACAGGCTGCCACCCCAGAGAATATAGGGGAAGTGCTCTGGACAATTTAAGATCTATTGCAAACTGCATGAACTTTTAGAGAAAGGTCTATTGCGCCAATTATCACTCTTTTAACAGCCAAACTACCTTTGTTCACTTGGATATAGGGCTGCAATCTTCAAATCTCCTAATACACATGGCTTCCCTCAGATCACAAGTGGGAGGACCAAGGAGAGGAGACATTTGTCAAAAAATCTTTAACGAAAACGAGAATCCATCACCCCGTATTAATGACAGTTTGGAAGACAAATTTTAAAAAATAAATATTGTGATGACTGCGCAAAACATACAGTTTTAAAAAAGCAGCATATACATTTAAAGAAAAAATCACCAAATTTTCAAAGAAATATAGTAATAATAATAATAATAATAATTTTATTTATATAGCGCTCTTTCTCCAATAGGACTCAAGGCGCTTAACAGATACACAGCATAATATAGTACAGAAAAATAATGAAGTACATTTTTCATAAAATACAGAAGCATGAAGATACTAAAAGAGACACTATGGAAATGCTTGAGTAAACAGGAAAGTCTTGAGTCTACTTTTGAAGGATTCTATAGTTGGGGCCTCTCGCACTGTGCTGGGAAGTGAGTTCCATAGAGTCGGAGCCGCATGACTAAAAGCTCGACCCCCAGATGAATTACGGTAGATTCTAGGTACTGCTAAAAGTCCTTCATCTACAGATCGCAGTAATCGAGTGGGGCAGTATGGGATCAGAAGCTGTTTCAGGTACCTTGGGCCTTGGTCATGTAATGCTTTGAAACTCAGTAAGCCAATCTTGAAGAGGATTCGCCATCTTACAGGCAGCCAGTGAAGGGAGTAGAGGATGGGTGTTATGTGGCTGGAACGGGGCTGGTTGGTTAACAGCCTGGCAGCTGTGTTTTGCACCAGCTGTAAGCGTTGCAATTCTTTTGCTGGTAGACCAAGGTAGAGGGCATTACAGTAGTCTAATCGAGATGATACAAATGCATGTATGACTTTTGGCATATCATCTGAGGGAATTAGGTGCTTGATTCTGGCTATGTTCCTCAGGTGAAAGAATGAGGATTTGATTGTGGCTGATATCTGATGTTTAAGTGTCAAGCCATCATCCAGGACAACGCCAAGATTCCGCACATGATCACTGGTCTGTAATTCTGAATCCCCGAGTGTAAGTCCAGTTGGTTGGCTATGCTGCAGTCTTGTCCTTTGATGTTGCGGTCGTATTATAAGGACCTCTGTTTTATCCGGGTTCAGTCGCAGCCAACTGGCGCTCATCCACTCCTGTAGTTCAGCTAGACAGCCATTCAGGGTTGCTACTGGGTTATCAGTGCCCGGAGCAAAGGACAAGTACAGTTGTGTATCATCTGCATAGCAGTGGTAGACCAGGCCGTGGCGCCTGATTATTTCGCCCAATGGGAGCATGTATACTGCAAAAAGCATGGGGGATAGTATAGAACCTTGTGGGACACCACATGGCAATGGCACTGGTGGTGATGAGTATAATCCAGATGATACTCTCTGTGACCTGCCTGTGAGAAATGATTTGAACCAGTTTAGGACTGTGCCATCCAGACCACAGAAGTGTATCAGTCGCTCAATCAGAAGCCCGTGGTCCACGGTATCAAATGCTGCCGAGAGATCCAGAAGGATTAATATTGAACAGTCACCTCTGTCTTTTGCCATCAGAAGATCATTTAACACACACACCAGGGCTGTTTCAGTGCTATGTCTTCTCCTGAATCCTGATTGAAATGGATCATAAATATCATGGGTTGTCAGGCGAGTTTCCAGTTGATTTGCAACCACTTTCTCAATAACCTTTCCTAGGAAAGGAAGGTTTGATACCGGTCTGTAGTTGGACATGCAGTCGGGATCTAAATTAGGTTTTTTAAGAAGTGGTCTAACAATTGCTTCCTTTAGGGGTCCAGGAAAAATGCCTGTCTGCAAAGAGCATTGAACAATTTTTGCAAAGACAGGACCGATTATATCCGTACAACCTATTAGAAGCTTGGTTGAGGCTGGGTCCAGGCCACAGGTGGTGGGACGCAAAATCCGAGCAATTTCAGCAGTGTCCTTTACATCCACTGGGTCAAAGCTGGTCCATGAAGGCAGGTAGCTTATATTGGCAGGCTTTGTAGTTTGGCTCTCCTTTGATGGCACTGTGGATATTCCAGCCCGGATGGTGGATATTTTATCTGCAAAGAAGTTTGCAAACTCGTTGCATCTTGCTTGGGAAAGGGTCTCATCAGTCTGCAGGCATGCTGGCTTGCAAAGCATCTCCACTGTGCGGAAAAGTTGAGCTGGCCTATTGTTTGCTGCTGTGATCTCATTTGACAGGAACTGTGATTTCTTGCGAGTGATTGTCGATTGATATTCTTCGTTATGCTTTATTAGTTTTATTTTGTCATCCACTAGGTTAGTCTTCCTCCATCGTCTTTCCAGTCTACGCCCCCTTTTCTTGAGCTCACTAACACTGTTGTCGTACCATGGAGCTTGACGATGTGGTTTACGAGGTCTTATACGCACAGGGGCGATAATATCAATTGCAGCCTTAACATCCCTATTATAATAACGGACTAGGGAACAGGGATCTTCACAGGCACCCAGTATAGCAGAGAGATCCATATTTGCTGCAAGAGCCTGGGGAGTCATACCCCTCCTTGGACGGTACCTGGTCAACTCCACGGGCAGAGATCTTATTTGAGGGGTTGCAACTGAGAACCAGAGGGAGTAGTGGTCTGACCAGATGACTGGGTTTATTTTTAGGTCAGTGACTTCTAATCCAATCTGAAAGACAAGATCAAGAGTGTGACCACTTTTATGTGTGGCAGAGGGAATTATCTGTGTGAAGCCCAGACCATTCATTGTGCACAGGAGGTCTTGGCCAAGGCGTGAGAGCTCATCATCCACCCATGCATTGAAATCCCCGAGGATGAGCCATCTTTGATGTTCCAGAACCAGGCCAGCAACAGTGTCTGCAATTTCTTGTAGAAATATCTTTCCATCTCCAGGTGGCCGGTAGATGAGAAGTACTCTGAAACCTAATCCTGTCGAACTCTGGGCAGCAATGCACTCAAATGAGCGAGTAATTTCAATAGGGTGGACCCTAAGTTTAAGTTCTTTTTTGAAGCAGATAGCCACCCCGCCACCCCTGCGGTCCAGTCTTGGGTTGTGGATGACAGAGTAGTTTGTTGGTACCGCAGCCTCCAATATAGGTGCTGCATTTTCGTCTAGCCAGGTCTCTGTAATACAGGCTAGATCTGCAGATTCAATAAGGTCAGCAATTGTTGCAGTCTTGTTTCTTATAGATCTGGCATTACAAAGGACTGACCTGATTGGGCATACCAGAGGGCCTTCAGTTTTCTTTATGTTAAGTGCAGGAGCTCTGGGTATGGGGGTCACAAAGCGAGAGTTGACAGTTCTGTCCTTCCAAACATAGGGCCGTCTTTTGGGTATTACTTCTATTTGATTGTTCTTTGTGTATGGGGGTGAGCAGGTGGGCAAAGGACGTAGATGGTTACCGGGGGAAATAAGTTTCCTGCCTGCTCGCTTCCCACGAATGCGCCTGTGTTTTCTTTTTAAAATGCCAAGGGATTGGAGAATAGAAGCCTGTGATGGTGTGATAGGAACTGCAGAACGTGGTGGGCGGAGTGAAAGAATGAAGCTGGAGCAATATGTATACATTTGGTCATCAATGACAGATTACTATGAGTTTGAGCTGCATATGATGATGAGAGAGGGAGAGAAAGCAGTGTTTTTTTTTTTTTTTTTTTGTTGTTTTTTTCTTCCTTTTTGTGTTTTGTTTTCCCCCAATCGGTATTTGATCCAAAATTCTAATGGGTTTATGAACAAAGTTATTGCTATAACCTATTGGGTATATTTGAAGCAAGTGATAAATAAAATAGCTGCTGATTTAATCAATTATCCTAGCATAGGCAGACTTTTGGGAAGGTGTTAGAAGCCAATTCCTACTGTGTAGGTGTGAAAAGTCTCAGTGTGAGAGGCCTTTGAAGTAGGTTTCTTGTGTGTGGGGGGAAGTGATAACATGTCCTGGGAAATGGATCCTGAGTTGAAACAGTGAGCCTTCAGCAATTCAGAGCCTGAATATACTGATATTAGTAGATTAATGCAATAAGTCAGTTATTAGTTGCTCAGAGAACAGAGGTGGATGATGTCTAAGTGAGGGGCTAGATGTAGCCAAAGATAGGTTGTAATCCACAGTACCTTATCTGGGCAATGTCCAATGCAGAGTGCAGCAGCTGCTAAACTGAAGGATTTCTCAGTGGAGGTTTGCAGAGGATTCAGTCCAGGATTCAATCCAGTGTGTATCTCAGCGCAGGAATGCAATCCGTTGGTTTTGATGAGATGCCCGCGTAGAGTAGTACAAGTTAAAGGTAAGTCCTTGGATATTTATGATGATTCATAGGTCAGTTGTGGTGAATTTAAGCTGTTTTATGGAGATGATCAGGAGCATACAAAAGGTGAGGCAGCCATCTTGGGCGCCCCTCCTCCCAAAAAGTACGTGGTAGATAAAATGTATTGTTGCGCTTACACTGTATAGGATGAATACGATTCTAAATATGGAGTTCTCATGTAGTCAGAGGTAGGAAACTCTGAGTCATAGGTGAATTGGCCCTTAAAGGATGCAACTACAAAAAAGGAATAATACAATAGTGCAAATATGCTAGTAAAACATAAGATTTCCTTTAATGGTCTGTAAATTCAACTCACAAACGTAGATTTATAAAGGGCGTATCACAATTAGGATGATTCACAGCTGGAGGTAACCAAGCGAATCCAAATGTTTTCTTGTAACAAAATGAAGAAAAACTGTAATGGAAGAAAAGTGCAATAGTGCAAAACCGGATGTGCAAACAAACAGATTTAATTAGTACCAAATGCACTCACAAACAAAAGATTAAAAAAGCTTGTAATAAAAGACTGGATGGAAGGAGCCACATATACTTATCAATAGATAAGTTCCGCAAAAGTCCCACAGGGTTCCGGATACTCAGGGGATTCGTTTCAAAGATGCTCCAATTCCAAAAGGTTCCAGAATAGCCACAGCTGCTTAATGCATTTCGAACCTACGGGTTCTTCCTCAGAAGCGTTTAGTGGCTGGATTGATTTAGAGGGCATATATATACCCCCTCTTATTGTTCAAAACATTTTCAGGTGTGTTCAAAAAGTGGTAACAGGTGTATCTGTACAAACTTCCTGCAATCACATAGACAGGAAGCGGCGACATGCGTTCCACAGCATGATGCGTCACTTCCTGTCCGATAGGACCAGAGACGCGGCGTATTAGGGAATCAAAACTGGAAACCACGTGGCGCGCTCCCTCACATGGCGCGTCACTTCCTGTTCAGTGTATTCACACTTTTCCAATGAAGGCGGAAGTTATGCGTTCCATCTTATGAACCTACGTGACACGCACCTTGATACGGTGCGTCACTTCCTGTGCTTTGTAAAACACAGTAAAATTGGAAAGTGTGTATTCCATCATACGTCGCGTCACCTCCTATAAACATGGCAATATAATACAAATGAAAATAAATAGATAAAAATATATACTTTTAAACTAATAAAAAAGTGCGTTACAATAATGTCCATATATCCTGGTTAGATGCGTTCCGGGATGCAGAGAGTGTTCCAAACAGGAAATTTGAGCAGCATTAAGAGATAAAACCAAATATCTCAATTAATTGTTGGAAAGTCCAGTAAATCCAAATGAGTTGTACCCAAAAAAGAAGAAATAAATAACAATTCTCAGATACAAGATGGGAAAAACACTCAATATAATAAAATGACATGAATTAAAACATATATGTCACTAAGTTAAAAACCACTTCATTTCAAAATCTGTGTTTAAACCTTTTGGTTGCAGGGTACCTAAATTAAAAATCCATCTCATTTCAGATTTTGCCAACCTACTTTCCATATCTCTAGTTTTCCAGGTTGGCTTAATCTGTTGGATACCTAAAAAGTTTTTTATTTGGCATTCCTTTTTATCATGGTAATTTTTAAAATGGTTAGAAAGTGAGTGGGATTCTAGACCTTTACGGATATTGTATATATGCTCGGCAAGACGTGTTTTTAAATTCCTACTTGTCTTGCCGACATATATAAGGCCACAGGTACACTCAATAATATAGATAATGTTTTTAGAGTGACAAGTAATAAAATCTTGAATATTAAAAGTTTCCCCGTTAGCAGTAAAGTTGACAAATTTATTTTGAGCACTCTTTACTGTCCGACACATTAGACACTGACCGCACCTATGAAAACCCTTGGTTCTATTGCTGACTCGAAAACCGTCATCAAGGGTGCTCCTAACTAGTTTGTCTTGCAACGATGGAGCTTTTCTATATATGAAAGTTGGACCTTCAGGAATTATCTTTCCTAAAACTGGGTCCTTTTTTAAAAGATGCCAGTTTTTCTTAAAGATGTTTTCAATGTCTTTAAACAAAGGATTAAATTGACTTATAAAGGCCCAGTTAGTTCTATTATCATCAACATTTACTTGTTTAGGCTTCTGTATGAGAAGGTCTTCTCTTTTTATACTACCAACTTTACTTTGTGCCTTTTCAAGTGATTTTTCAGAATAACCTTTAGCTGAAAATCTCTCAGAGGTTTCTCTTATTTGATTGTCACATATCACTGGGTCAGTGCAATTTCTTTTTATTCTCATAAATTGGCTGAAAGGAATACCTTCCAGCCAATTATGATGATGAGAACTCTCTCTTTCTATGTAACTGTTTGAATCAGTCATTTTCCTAAATGTCTTTGTTTTAAATGTGCCATTTTCTACATAAATGCATAAATCTAGAAAGGAGATTTTTTCAACACTGTTATTGAAGGTCAGACAGATGTTATAATCATTAGTATTTAACTGATTTGAAAAGGCAGTAAGACTTTCTTCACTGCCATTCCATAGGAACATGATATCATCAATGTATCGATGCCAGGATACCAGATTCGTCCCCAGTTGATGGTCATTGAAGATTGTGAGATCCTCCCAATATGCCATGTAAAGATTGGCATAACTGGGGGCGAATCTGGTACCCATGGCGGTGCCCACCTGCTGGACGTAATACGTTCCGTCAAAATAAAAATAATTGTTATCTAAAATAAAGGAAATGGCTTCTAAAATGAATTTCTTGGTCACTTCATCATAATTGCTTTTATTAAGGAAATAGGATACAGCTTGAATGCCCTTTTCCTTACTGATAATCGTATATAATGTGCTGACATCAGCGCTGCATAAAATACTTGAATCAGTATAAGTGAATTTATCAATAATTCTCAAGGCGTCACCTGTATCTTTTTACAGCCTCTAGTATTAGAAACTTCTGCATATTTAAAAGATACAGGTGACGCCTTGAGAATTATTGATAAATTCACTTATACTGATTCAAGTATTTTATGCAGCGCTGATGTCAGCACATTATATACGATTATCAGTAAGGAAAAGGGCATTCAAGCTGTATCCTATTTCCTTAATAAAAGCAATTATGATGAAGTGACCAAGAAATTCATTTTAGAAGCCATTTCCTTTATTTTAGATAACAATTATTTTTATTTTGACGGAACGTATTACGTCCAGCAGGTGGGCACCGCCATGGGTACCAGATTCGCCCCCAGTTATGCCAATCTTTACATGGCATATTGGGAGGATCTCACAATCTTCAATGACCATCAACTGGGGACGAATCTGGTATCCTGGTATCGATACATTGATGATATCATGTTCCTATGGAATGGCAGTGAAGAAAGTCTTACTGCCTTTTCAAATCAGTTAAATACTAATGATTATAACATCTGTCTGACCTTCAATAACAGTGTTGAAAAAATCTCCTTTCTAGATTTATGCATTTATGTAGAAAATGGCACATTTAAAACAAAGACATTTAGGAAAATGACTGATTCAAACAGTTACATAGAAAGAGAGAGTTCTCATCATCATAATTGGCTGGAAGGTATTCCTTTCAGCCAATTTATGAGAATAAAAAGAAATTGCACTGACCCAGTGATATGTGACAATCAAATAAGAGAAACCTCTGAGAGATTTTCAGCTAAAGGTTATTCTGAAAAATCACTTGAAAAGGCACAAAGTAAAGTTGGTAGTATAAAAAGAGAAGACCTTCTCATACAGAAGCCTAAACAAGTAAATGTTGATGATAATAGAACTAACTGGGCCTTTATAAGTCAATTTAATCCTTTGTTTAAAGACATTGAAAACATCTTTAAGAAAAACTGGCATCTTTTAAAAAAGGACCCAGTTTTAGGAAAGATAATTCCTGAAGGTCCAACTTTCATATATAGAAAAGCTCCATCGTTGCAAGACAAACTAGCTAGGAGCACCCTTGATGACGGTTTTCGAGTCAGCAATAGAACCAAGGGTTTTCATAGGTGCGGTCAGTGTCTAATGTGTCGGACAGTAAAGAGTGCTCAAAATAAATTTGTCAACTTTACTGCTAACGGGGAAACTTTTAATATTCAAGATTTTATTACTTGTCACTCTAAAAACATTATCTATATTATTGAGTGTACCTGTGGCCTTATATATGTCGGCAAGACAAGTAGGAATTTAAAAACACGTCTTGCCGAGCATATATACAATATCCGTAAAGGTCTAGAATCCCACTCACTTTCTAACCATTTTAAAAATTACCATGATAAAAAGGAATGCCAAATAAAAAACTTTTTAGGTATCCAACAGATTAAGCCAACCTGGAAAACTAGAGATATGGAAAGTAGGTTGGCAAAATCTGAAATGAGATGGATTTTTAATTTAGGTACCCTGCAACCAAAAGGTTTAAACACAGATTTTGAAATGAAGTGGTTTTTAACTTAGTGACATACATGTTTTAATTCATGTCATTTTATTATATTGAGTGTTTTTCCCATCTTGTATCTGAGAATTGTTATTTATTTCTTCTTTTTTGGGTACAACTCATTTGGATTTACTGGACTTTCCAACAATTAATTGAGATATTTGGTTTTATCTCTTAATGCTGCTCAAATTTCCTGTTTGGAACACTCTCTGCATCCCGGAACGCATCTAACCAGGATATATGGACATTATTGTAACGCACTTTTTTATTAGTTTAAAAGTATATATTTTTATCTATTTATTTTCATTTGTATTATATTGCCATGTTTATAGGAGGTGACGCGACGTATGATGGAATACACACTTTCCAATTTTACTGTGTTTTACAAAGCACAGGAAGTGACGCACCGTATCAAGGTGCGTGTCACGTAGGTTCATAAGATGGAACGCATAACTTCCGCCTTCATTGGAAAAGTGTGAATACACTGAACAGGAAGTGACGCGCCATGTGAGGGAGCGCGCCACGTGGTTTCCAGTTTTGATTCCCTAATACGCCGCGTCTCTGGTCCTATCGGACAGGAAGTGACGCATCATGCTGTGGAACGCATGTCGCCGCTTCCTGTCTATGTGATTGCAGGAAGTTTGTACAGATACACCTGTTACCACTTTTTGAACACACCTGAAAATGTTTTGAACAATAAGAGGGGGTATATATATGCCCTCTAAATCAATCCAGCCACTAAACGCTTCTGAGGAAGAACCCGTAGGTTCGAAATGCATTAAGCAGCTGTGGCTATTCTGGAACCTTTTGGAATTGGAGCATCTTTGAAACGAATCCCCTGAGTATCCGGAACCCTGTGGGACTTTTGCGGAACTTATCTATTGATAAGTATATGTGGCTCCTTCCATCCAGTCTTTTATTACAAGCTTTTTTAATCTTTTGTTTGTGAGTGCATTTGGTACTAATTAAATCTGTTTGTTTGCACATCCGGTTTTGCACTATTGCACTTTTCTTCCATTACAGTTTTTCTTCATTTTGTTACAAGAAAACATTTGGATTCGCTTGGTTACCTCCAGCTGTGAATCATCCTAATTGTGATACGCCCTTTATAAATCTACGTTTGTGAGTTGAATTTACAGACCATTAAAGGAAATCTTATGTTTTACTAGCATATTTGCACTATTGTATTATTCCTTTTTTGTAGTTGCATCCTTTAAGGGCCAATTCACCTATGACTCAGAGTTTCCTACCTCTGACTACATGAGAACTCCATATTTAGAATCGTATTCATCCTATACAGTGTAAGCGCAACAATACATTTTATCTACCACGTACTGGATGACAAATTTTGGCACATTGAGAAATTATTAGTAAAGGAAATGAAAATTTGGTGGGATATCACCAGCCTGGAACAATATATTAAAGTTAACAGAGTACCACGATGCCTTAGGGTCCTCAAACAACCAACATTCAATATCCAAAATGAACAGTTCATGAAAGAATGGGATCAAATACTACACGACTGTTCAATAAAACTTATGAGTCTTATAATAGAAGAGAAGAAAAGGGACTTAGTCATCATAGAAGAGGAAATTAAAAAAGATGAAACAATTTTGGAGCCATACAAAGGGAAGGAAGACTACAAAATTATTGAAGTCGTATTGGTAAAGAAACTAGAGAAGATTGAAGGTGAAGTAGTACATATCAAGGAAAAAAAATATCAACGAGACCGGATGGTTTATACGAATAACAAAATAGAAAACAAGTGGAATGGAATCAGGAATTCCGACAACCAGAAAAATTGGGACTACCAAAACCAAAGGAATTGGGAGCGGAAAAATTACCCACAGAGACAGGGATACCACAAACAGAAAGAATACGGGAAACAACCAGGAACTCCAAGGAAAGTACGTTTTGAAACAAAGAATAGATATTCATCACTGGGAAGATTGAATTCTGAAACAGATGTGGATGATTTTTTCTCACCAGTAGCCTCAGGCCAGAGGACACAGGGAGATCGACAGATCAAGGAAGTAATAAGGAGGGCCTCACCACTAAAAAGAAGACTCGAAGAGGAAGAAGAGGGGGCCTTAAGCGAGTACAAAAGAAGAAGAAACATGAGGCCGTAAAAATTCCCGTTATGGGGGAGAAAGGAATTTTTCATTTATCAGAATACAAACTGACACCTATAGAAAATACGCTGTTGACAAAAGGACTTTCTTTCGCACCCACATCTCAGATGGATAATTTTGAGGTTTTCACCGATCTAAATAAGTACGTGAGGAAACTCACCTTGAAAAGGCACTTTCAGAAAAAAACCATGGGGCAAAACGAAAATGGACAAAACACTTAAAATTCAGGACTGAAACCCCCTTCAAAGTTTTATCCCCTTGAATCTAAGAGTAGTCAAATAGATCTCTTCTATGAACTTGTGAGAAAATATCTGGAACACCTAAAACACGGATCTGGGAAGAATCTGACTAATTTTGAGAAGAAAGCCCTCAAAAATTTAAAAGACAACAAAGAAATAGCAATACGCCAAGCGGATAAAGGAGGCGGATTAGTGGTCATTAATCGCAAGGACTATGAAGCTGAAGCATTCCGTTTATTAGGAGATACCACCTCCTACCGAAAATTACCTAATGATCCCACACAGGCTTTTGTGGATGAACTAAGACCAATCCTGGTAAAGGCTTTGTATGAAGAAGTTCTGGTAAAAGAAGAATACCAGTTCCCGATGATCAATTATCCCACTATACCAATCTTCTATTTCCTGCCCAAAATACATAAGCGTCTGGTAAATCCCCCTGGGAGACCCATAGTGGCAGGAATTAATTCACTAACGGCGAATATCTCAGAATATGTTGAACTCTTCCTAAAGAAATATGTTCCCAATCTGAAATCATATGTGAAGGATACAACATCACTACTACAAACCCTGAGAGAACAGGAATGGAAACCAGGATACTTATGGGTAACGATTGATGTTCAGTCGTTATATACATCCATAAACCCCGAAAAAGGGATCAGTTCATGTCTGGAATTTCTAAACGACGATCCTAATCTGGACGCAAAACATAAAGATCTGATTTGTATTTTAATTGATTTTATATTGAAACACAATTATTTTAAATTTTTAGAGGATTTTTATTTACAGACGTGCGGAACCGCAATGGGTACAGTTTTCGCACCCAGCTTCGCCAATCTACAAATGGGAAGCTAGGAACAGAAATAATAAGAATTTACTTACCGATAATTCTATTTCTCATAGTCCGTAGTGGATGCTGGGGACTCCGAAAGGACCATGGGGAATAGCGGCTCCGCAGGAGACTGGGCACAAAGTAAAAGCTTTAGGACTAGCTGGTGTGCACTGGCTCCTCCCCCTATGACCCTCCTCCAAGCCTCAGTTAGGATACTGTGCCCGGACGAGCGTACACAATAAGGAAGGATTTTGAATCCCGGGTAAGACTCATACCAGCCACACCAATCACACCGTACAACTTGTGATCTGAACCCAGTTAACAGCATGATAACAGAAGGAGCCTCTGAAAAGATGGCTCACAACAACAATAACCCGATTTTTGTAACAATAACTATGTACAAGTAATGCAGACAATCCGCACTTGGGATGGGCGCCCAGCATCCACTACGGACTATGAGAAATAGAATTATCGGTAAGTAAATTCTTATTTTCTCTAACGTCCTAGTGGATGCTGGGGACTCCGAAAGGACCATGGGGATTATACCAAAGCTCCCAAACGGGCGGGAGAGTGCGGATGACTCTGCAGCACCGAATGAGAGAACTCCAGGTCCTCCTCAGCCAGGGTATCAAATTTGTAGAATTTAGCAAACGTGTTTGCCCCTGACCAAGTAGCTGCTCGGCAAAGTTGTAAAGCCGAGACCCCTCGGGCAGCCGCCCAAGATGAGCCCACTTTCCGTGTGGAATGGGCTTTTACAGATTTTGGCTGTGGCAGGCCTGCCAGAGAATGTGCAAGCTGAATTGTACTACAAATCCAACGAGCAATCGTCTGCTTAGAAGCAGGAGCACCCAGCTTGTTGGGTGCATACAGGATAAACAGCGAGTCAGATTTTCTGACTCCAGCCGTCCTGGAAACATATATTTTCAGGGCCCTGACTACGTCCAGCAACTTGGAATCCTCCAAGTCCCTAGTAGCCGCAGGCACCACAATAGGTTGGTTTAAGTGAAATGCTGAAACCACCTTAGGGAGAAATTGAGGACGAGTCCTCAATTCTGCCCTGTCCGTATGAAAAATTAGGTAAGGGCTTTTATAGGATAAAGCCGCCAATTCTGATACACGCCTGGCTGAAGCCAGGGCTAACAGCATTACCACTTTCCATGTGAGATATTTCAAGTCCACAGTGGTGAGTGGTTCAAACCAATGTGATTTTAGGAATCCCAACACTACATTGAGATCCCAAGGTGCCACTGGAGGCACAAAAGGAGGCTGTATATGCAGTACTCCCTTGACAAACGTCTGAACTTCAGGAACAGAAGCTAGTTCTTTTTGGAAGAATATCGACAGGGCCGAAATTTGAACCTTAATGGACCCTAATTTGAGGCCCATAGACAGTCCTGTTTGCAGGAAATGCAGGAATCGACCCAGTTGAAATTCCTCCGTAGGGGCCTTCCTGGCCTCGCACCACGCAACATATTTACGCCAAATACGGTGATAATGTTGTACGGTTACATCCTTCCTGGCTTTGATCAGGGTAGGGATGACTTCATCCGGAATGCCTTTTTCCTTCAGGATCCGGCGTTCAACCGCCATGCCGTCAAACGCAGCCGCGGTAAGTCTTGGAACAGACATGGTCCCTGCTGGAGCAGGTCCTGTCTTAGAGGTAGAGGCCACGGGTCTTCCGTGAGCATCTCTTGAATTTCCGGGTACCAAGTCCTTCTTGGCCAATCCGGAGCCACGAGTATAGTCTTTACTCCTCTCCTTCTTATGATTCTCAGTACTTTTGGTATGAGAGGAAGAGGAGGGAACACATACACTGACCGGTACACCCACGGTGTTACCAGAGCGTCCACAGCTATTGCCTGAGGGTCCCTTGACCTGGAGCAATATCTGTCCAGTTTTTTGTTGAGGCGAGACGCCATCATGTCCACCTTTGGTTTTTCCCAACGGTTTACAATCATGTGGAAGACTTCTGGGTGAAGTCCCCACTCCCCCGGGTGAAGATCGTGTCTGCTGAGGAAGTCTGCTTCCCAGTTGTCCACTCCCGGAATGAACACTGCAGCTGACAGTGCTATCACATGATTTTCCGCCCAGCGAAGAATCCTTGCCACTTCCGTCATTGCCCTCCTGCTTCTTGTGCCGCCCTGTCTGTTTACGTGGGCGACTGCCGTGATGTTGTCCGACTGGATCAATACTGGCTGACCCTGAAGCAGAGGCCTTGCCTGACTTAGGGCATTGTAAATGGCCCTTAGTTCCAGGATATTTATGTGAAGTGACGTTTCCATGCTTGACCACAAGCCCTGGAAATTTTTTCCCTGTGTGACTGCTCCCCAGCCTCTCAGGCTGGCATCCGTGGTCACCAGGACCCAATCCTGAATGCCGAATCTGCGGCCCTCTAGGAGATGAGCACTCTGTAACCACCACAGGAGAGACACCCTTGTCCTTGGAGACAGGGTTATCCGCTGATGCATTTGAAGATGCGATCCGGACCATTTGTCTAGCAGATCCAACTGAAAAGTTCTTGCGTGGAATCTGCCGAATGGAATCGCTTCGTAAGAAGCCACCATCTTTCCCAGGACCCTTGTGCACTGATGCACTGACACCTGGCCTGGTCTTAGGAGTTTCCTGACTAGGTCGGATAACTCCCTGGCTTTCTCTTCCGGGAGAAACACCTTTTTCTGTACTGTGTCCAGAATCATCCCTAGGAACAGCAGACGTGTCGTCGGAATCAGCTGCGATTTTGGAATATTTAGAATCCATCCGTGCTGTCGTAGTACTATTTGAGATAGTGCTACTCCGACCTCTAACTGTTCTCTGGACCGTGCCCTTATCAGGAGATCGTCCAAGTAAGGGATAATTAAGACGCCTTTTCTTCGAAGAAGAATCATCATTTCGGCCATTACCTTGGTAAAGACCCGGGGTGCCGTGGACAATCCAAACGGCAGCGTCTGAAACTGATAGTGACAGTTCTGTACCACAAACCTGAGGTACCCTTGGTGAGAAGGGCAAATTGGGACATGGAGGTAAGCATCCTTGATGTCCAGAGACACCATGTAGTCCCCTTCTTCCAGGTTCGCTATCACTGCTCTGAGTGACTCCATCTTGAACTTGAACCTTTTTATGTAAGTGTTCAAGGCTTTCAGATTTAAAATGGGTCTCACCGAGCCGTCCGGCTTTGGTACCACAAACAGCGTGGAGTAATACCCCTTTCCCTGTTGTAGGAGGGGTACCTTGATTATCACTTGCTGGGAATACAGCTTGTGAATGGCTTCCAATACCGCCTCCCTGTCGGGGGTAGACGTTGGTAAAGCAGACTTCAGGAACCGGCGAGGGGGAGACGTCTCGAATTCCAATTTGTACCCCTGAGATACTACCTGCAGGATCCAGGGGTCCACTTGCGAGTGAGCCCACTGCGCGCTGAAATTCTTGAGACGGGCCCCCACCATGCCTGAGTCCGCTTGTAAGGCCCCAGCGTCATGCTGAGGACTTGGCAGAAGCGGGGGAGGGCTTCTGTTCGTGGGAAGAAGCTGTCTGTTGCAGTCTTTTTCCCCTTCCTCTGCCCCGGGGCAGATATGAGTGGCCTTTTGCCCGCTTGCCCTTATGGGGACGAAAGGACTGAGCCTGAAAAGACGGTATCTTTTTCTGCTGCGAGGTGACTTGGGGTAAAAAGGTGGATTTCCCAGCCGTTGCCGTGGCCACCAGGTCCGATAGACCGCCCCCAAATAACTCCTCCCCTTTATACGGCAATACTTCCATATGCCGTTTGGAATCCGCATCCCCTGACCACTGTCGCGTCCATAATCCTCTTCTGGCAGAAATGGACATCGCACTTACTCTTGATGCCAGAGTGCAAATGTCTCTCTGTGCATCTCGCATATATAGGAATGCATCCTTTAAATGCTCTATAGTCAATAATATATTGTCCCTGTCCAGGGTATCAATATTTTCAGTCAGGGAATCCGACCAAGCTACCCCAGCACTGCACATCCAGGCTGAGGCGATTGCTGGTCGCAGTATAACACCAGTATTAGTGTATATACTTTTAAGGATATTTTCCAGCCTCCTATCTGCTGGCTCCTTAAGGGCGGCCGTTTCTGGAGACGGTAACGCCACTTGTTTTGATAAGCGTGTGAGCGCCTTATCCACCCTAGGGGGTGTTTCCCAACGAGCCCTAACCTCTGGTGGGAAGGGATATAGTGACAATAATTTTTTAGAAATTAGCAGTTTTTTGTCGGGGGTAACCCACGCTTCATCACACACTTCATTCAATTCATCTGATTCAGGAAAAACTACGGGTAGTTTTTTCACACCCCACATAATACCCCTTTTTGTGGTACTTGCAGTATCAGAGATGTGCAAAACCTCCTTCATTGCCGTGATCATGTAACGTGTGGCCCTACTGGAAAATACGTTTGTTTCTTCACCGTCGACACTGGAGTCAGTGTCTGTGTCTGGGTCCGTGTCGACCCACTGAGGTAACGGGCGTTTAATAGCCCCTGACGGTGTTTGAGACGCCTGGACAGGCACTAACTGAGCTGCCGGCTGTCTCATGTCGTCAACAGTTTTCTGTAACGTGCCGACACTGTCACGTAATTCCTTAATTACGGCCATCCATTCAGGTGTCGACTCCCTAGGGGGTGACATCACCATTATAGGCAATTGCTCCGCCTCCACATCATTTTCCTCCTCATACATGTCGACACACACGTACCGACACCCAGCACACACACAGGGAATGCTCTGATAGAGGACAGGACCCACTTAGCCCCTTGGGGAGACAGAGGGAGAGTTTGCCAGCACACACCAGAGCGCTATATATGTATAGGGACAACCTTACAATAAGTGTCTATCCCTTATAGCTGCTTATATCTGTTATTTTGCCAAATAAGTGCCCCCCTCTCTTTTTTACCCTGTTTCTGTAGTTGCAGGATGCAGGGGAGATTCTGGGAGCCTTCCTACCAGCGGAGCTGTGTGGGAAAAATGGCGCTGTGTGCTGAGGAGATAGGCCCCGCCCCCTTCACGGCGGGCTCTTCTCCCGCTTTTTTCTGGAAAACTGGCAGGGGTTAAATACATCCATATAGCCCAGGAGCTATATGTGATGTATTTTTTGCCAAATAAGGTAAATTCATTGCTTCCCAGGGCGCCCCCCCCCAGCGCCCTGCACCCTCAGTGACCGAAGTGTGAAGTGTGCTGAGAGCAATGGCGCACAGCTGCAGTGCTGTGCGCTACCTTATGAAGACAGGAAAGTCTTCTGCCGCCGATTTATGGACCTCTTCTTGCTTCAGCATCTGTAAGGGGGCCGGCGGCGCGGCTCCGGGACCCATCCATGGCTGGGCCTGTGATCGTCCCTCTGGAGCTAATGTCCAGTAGCCTAAGAAGCCCAATCCACTCTGCACGCAGGTGAGTTCGCTTCTTCTCCCCTTAGTCCCTCGATGCAGTGAGCCTGTTGCCAGCAGGTCTCACTGAAAATAAAAAACCTATTTAAACTTTTACTCTAAGCAGCTCAGGAGAGCCACCTAGATTGCACCCTTCTCGTTCGGGCACAAAATCTTAACTGAGGCTTGGAGGAGGGTCATAGGGGGAGGAGCCAGTGCACACCAGCTAGTCCTAAAGCTTTTACTTTGTGCCCAGTCTCCTGCGGAGCCGCTATTCCCCATGGTCCTTTCGGAGTCCCCAGCATCCACTAGGACGTTAGAGAAATGTCTATGCGAACAATCCTTTTTTGGAGAACATAATTCTATATAAAAGATATATTGACGAAATACTTCTGATTTGGAATGGTACGGTTGACACATTTTATGATTTTATGACACATATTGAGAGGAATGATTATAACTTGTCCTTCACCCACAAAACAGATGACACTTGGATTGAATACCTGGATTTGATAATAATGGCAGAAGGGGATAAAGTTGTCACGAAGAATTTTGTGAAAACAGTTGACAGCAACTCTTATGTACATTTTAAAAGCAATCACGCAACAAAATGGAAAACAAATATACCCTACTCACAATTCTGTCGCGTTAAAAGAAACTGTAGTAAGAGTGAGGATTGTGAGGAGCAAGTCGCATTATATGGAGAGAGATTCCTAGAAAGAGGTTATCCCAAGGACTTGATCGAGGAGGCAAAAAACAGAACATATGCTACAAAACGAAATGAGCTTTTAACATATAAGAATAAAACTCCGAAAGAACAAGGTTTTAACTTTATCACTAGGTTCAACTGCCAGGAAAAACAAATTCGTGCAATTTTAAATAAACATTGGGGTATACTAAAGATGGACACTATTTTAAACACAATTTTACCAGAAAAACCGATGGTGGTTTTCAAAAAGGCCAAAAATTTGAAGGACCATTTGGCACCAAGCATGATACCATCATTAAAACCAGAGGTAAAGACGCAATGGGATATGAAAGGTCTTTTTAAGTGCCAACACTGTAATGTCTGCCAATTTGTACACCCCCGATCAAGTTCTTTTACTAATTCAGAAGGATCAAAATCATACACAACAAGAGACCGTACAACGTGCAATACACCTTGGGTCATCTATATGATAGAATGTCCCTGCAAACTAAAATATATAGGGAAAACCAAACGTCCATTGAAAATCCGGATTCAGGAACATATCCGGAGCATAAGGAATAAACAGGAACACCACATTATTCCAAGACATTTCAAAACTTTCCATGGATCTCAGACGAAAGAATTAACAGTGAGAACCCTAGAGAATGTCAAATTGAACATTCAAGTGCCCCCCCCTTCCACTGCTGCTTACTGCGCTGCTGCTGTTCTGTGTGTTAGGGGAGGAGAGTGCAGCACGCGCCTCTCCTGCCCCTCAGTCTCCGGCGGCGGTGCAGGTGTCTACCTTCAGTTAGTCGCCGATCCATGAGCCAATCCAAACTCGTGGTCCAGCAGCCAATCAGGAGCCTTGGCTGCCGGTCCGCGAGCTCTGATTGGCCCATGGGCCGGCACTGAATTGAAGGTAGACACTGAGGGGCAGGAGAGGCGCACACTGCGCTCTCCTCCCCTCAAGCAGCAGCGGCGTGGTGAGCAGCAGAGAAGGGAGGGAGGGAGCGGCGGCCTGGCGGCAGTGGGTACGGTGTACCCACAGCTGAATTCTGAAGGGTACGCCGTACCCACCCATACCCGCCCACTTGCACCGCTGGGCCACACACACACAGCACTGATCATACCTCTCCCATTTCTCACAATAGGCCCTTTAATATTTTCAGCTCCAGGCCCATGTGGCCCTTAAACCGGCCCTGGGTGACATAATAGAATGATACAGTAGAGAAATGACACCTCTGTCCATGGTGTTGTAGATGCATAGACGTTCTATAGCTGTAGGAATATGGGAAAAGCGTTTGTTCTAAAAGAAGCAGAAACAAAATTTCTTATTTGAAGATATTGATCAAAGTAGGAAGTTGGAAGAGAATATTTATCTTGAAGATTAGAAAAAGAATGAGGGACATTGCCACAGAGTATGTGATAGAATCAAGTAATGCCCATTGCAGACCAAGAAGACACCAATAGAGAGCACAGGCCAGGAGGAAAAGAAGGGTGATTCCATAAGGGTGTTAGGGGAGGAGGATAGGTGAAGAGGGATAGTTTAGAGCATAGGTCTGCAAACTCGGTCCTCATTACCCCCACACAGTGCATGTTTTGCAGGTCTCACAGAATCGCAAGTGAAATAATTAGCTCCACCTGAGGACCTTTTAAAATGTGTCTGTGAGTAATTAATACACCTGTGCACCTGCTGGGTTACCTGCAAAACATGCACTGTGGGGTAACGAGTTTGCAGACTTATGGTTTAGAGCAGTGGTTCCCAAACTTTTTTGAGTCACGGCGCCCTAGAGTATCAGATTTTTTTTCACAGCACCCCTAGGCCAAAAGTTTCTTATTGAGGAATTCAGAAAAAAATATTAAATTAAGTAAATTGTGTTTATGTCATCCTTAGGTTCAGTCATGGGGTGAGGGACAAGAGTTGCTTCTGTTTGTTCCCATATTTTACGACTGTAAGCCACAAGCACTGGTTTTGCCTATTACATGGACCATGAATAATTTGAATTGGTCCTGGACCACCAACCCAGGGCACCCCTGCAAGTACTCCGAGGCACCCCAGGGTGCCACGGCACACAGTTTGAGAACCACTGGTTTAGAGCATAGGTTCTCAAACTCAGTCCTCAGGACCCCACACAGTGCATGTTTTGCAGGTAACCCAGCAGTTGCACAGGTGTATTAATTACTCACTGACACATTTTAAAAGGTCCACAGGTGGAGAAAATTATTTCACTTGTGATTCTGTGAGGAGACCTGCAAAACATGCACTGTGTGGGGTCCTGAGGACTGAGTTTGAGAACCTGTGGCTTAGAGACTCCCGAATCCCAAACTGATAGTGTGAGAGAGACTGTAGGAACCAAACCCCCTTCTTATTTTTCAATAGCAGCCTAGGCTCAGAAGCCATGTGGTTTTTTTTCCATTTGTCAATTTTTAAACAGAATTTTTACAGAACAAAACCTACACATATAAGTAGAGATGTGCGGCTGGCACTTTTCATGTTTTGTATTTTGTATTTGGTTCTACTTCCACTTTCGTGTTTTGGTTTTGGCTTGGTTTTGCCAAAACCACCCTTTCGTGTTTTGGTTTTGGATCTGGATGATTTTTGGGGAAAAAACATAAAAACGGCTAGAATCACAGAATTTGGGGGTAATTTTGATCCTACGGTATTATTAACCTCAATAACATTCATTTCCACTCATTTCCAGTCTATTCTGAACACTGAACACCTCACAATATTGTTTTTAGGTCAAAAGGTTGCACCAAAGTGGCTGTATGACTAAGCTAAACGACACAAGTGTGCAGCACAAACACCTGGCCCATCTAGGAGTGGCACTGCAGTGTCAGACAGGAGGGCAGATATAAAAAAAAAGGCCCCAAACAACACATGATGCAAAGAAGAAAAAGAAGTGCACCGAAGCTGCTGTATGACTAAGCCAATTGACACAAGTGTGTGGCACAAACACCTGACCGATCTAGGAGTGGCACTGCAGTGTCAGACAGGATGGCACTTTTTAAAAACTAGGCCCCAAACAGCACCTCATGCAAAGATGTAGAAGAGGTGCAATGAGGTAGCTGTATGACTAAGCCAAGCGACACAAACAATTGGCCCATCTAGGAGTGGCACTGCAGTATCAGACAGGTTGGCACTTTTCAAAGGCTAGGCCCCAAACAGCACCTCATGCAAAGATGTAGAAGAGGTGCAATGAGGTAGCTGTATGACTAAGCCAAGCGACACAAACAATTGGCCCATTTAGGAGTGCCACTGCAGTGGCAGACAGGAGGGCAGATATCCCCCCAAAAAAGGCCCCAAACAGCACACGATGCAAAGAAGAAAAAGAGGTGGCCCGAGGTTGCTGTATGACTAAGCTAAGTGACACAACCACCTGGCCCATCTAGTAGTGTCAGGCAGTGGCTGAATGTTGAAAGTGGGCCTCAATTGTTCAGTCCACTGACAGCATCTCCTGCACGCCTCTGTCATTTTTCAAAAATTCAGCAATTTATGGACTTATACGGCAGTACCCCAGGATTAATACAGCAGTACCCCTGGACTCATACAGCAGTGTCAGACAGGATGGCAATTTTCAAAAACTAGGCCCTAAACAGCACCTCATGCAAAGATGTCGAAGAGGTGGAATGAGGTAGCTGCATGACTAAGCCAAGCGACACAAACAATTCCCACTGGAATTATACGTCCAAATCACTGGAATTATACGTCCAAATCACTGGAATTAAATGTCAAAATCACTGTAATTATACGTCCAAATCACTGGAATTATACGTCCAAATCACTGGAATTATACTGCAAAATCACTGGAATTATATGTCCAAATCACTGGAATTAAATGGCAAAATCACTGGAATTATACTGCAAAATCACTGGAATTATATGTCAAAATCACTGGAATTATACAGCAAAATCACTGGAATTAAACTACAAAATCACTGGAATTATACATCCAAATCAATGCAATTATACGTCCAAATCACTGGAATTATACTGCAAAATCACTGGAATTATACGTCCAAATCACTGGAATTAAATGGCAAAATCACTGGAATTATACGTCAAAATCACTGGAATTATACGTCAAAATCACTGGAATTATACTTCCAAATCATTGGAATTATACATCCAAATCATTGGAATTATACGTCCAAATCACTGGAATTATATGTCCAAATCACTGGAATTATACGTCCAAAGCACAGGAATTAAATGGCAAAATCACTGAAATTATACGTCCAAATCACTGGAATTAAATGGTAAAATAGAGGTTGATGGCTTCCATCGTCACGTGAAGCTAAACCACTAGTCATGTCGTAAATGGCATATTGGCAAGTTTACGTTTCTCCTCAGACCATTTAAATTTATTTTTTTGGGGTCTTTTTACTGAACTTTGGCTTTTTGGATTTTACATGCCCTCTACTATCACATTGGGAATCGGCCTTGGCAGAGGACGTTGATGGCATTTCATCGTCTATGTCATGACTAGTGGCAGCAGCTTCAGCACTAGGAGGAAGTGGTTCTTGATCTTTCCCTATTTTATCCTCCAAATTTTTGTTCTCCATTATTTTTCTGGAGTTATATAACACAATATGCGGCACAGGAGAGCGTACCCCTACACCTCACAAGGCAAACCCTGTGAAAATTATTTGGATTAAATATTAATAACCCCTTTATTTGGAGAAAATTAAATACAGCACAGGAAAGCACCACTGAACTTATATGGCAGCACCACTGGACTGAAGCAGGACAACACAGCACCACTGCAATGGACTGGATTTATACAGCAGCACTGGACATATGGCAGCAGAGGACACCACCACTGTGAATGTTCACTGGACTGACTGATGCACAGGACACTACCACTGGTCTGATGCAGGAGAACACAGCAACACTGTAAGGGACTTATTATTATACAGCAGCACTGGACATATGGCAGCAGGGTATACCACTGTGACTGCCTCGTCACTGGAATGACTCATGGCTGATGCACAGGACACTACCACTGGTCTGATGCAGGACAACACAGCAACACTGTAAGGGAGTTGTTGTTGTTGTTGTTGATAATAATAATATTATTATTATTATTATTATTATTATTATTATTATATGGCAGCAGTGGACATATGGCAGGGTTCCGGTATGAATGGTCGACCATGTTATGGTCGACAGTCATTAGGTTGACCACTATTGGATGACATTGGCATGGTCGACATGGAAAAATGGCCGACACATGAAATATGGTCGACACATGAAAGGTCGACACATGAAAAGGTCGACATGCATTTTTTTTTTACTTTTTTGGTGTCGTTTTCTGCGTAAAGTGATGGGGAACCCCAATTAGTGCACTGTGTCCCCTCGCATGGCTCGCTTCGCTCGCCATGCTTCAGGCAAGGTTACCATTCCCAATCATAGTCCACGTAGATCGTAAGAAGTATAGAAAAGTTCCACAAAAGCCAAAAAAAGTGAAAAACACACGTCGACCTTTTCACGTGTCGACCAAGTGGCCATGTCGACCATGTCAATGTCAACCAATAGTGGTCGACCTAATGACTGTCAACCATTACATGGTCGACCATCCAAACGGATACCATATGGCAGCAGAGTATACCACTGTGACTGCCTGGTTACTGGAATGACTGATGGCTGATGCACAGGTCACTACCACTGGTCTGATGCAGGACAACACAGCAACACTGTAAGGGACTTGTTGTTATTATTATATGTCAGCAGTGAACATATGGCTGCAGAGTATACTACTGTGACTGCCTGGTCACTGGAATGACTGATGGCTGATGCGCAGGACACTACCACTGGTCTGATGCAGCACAATACAGCAACCCTGTAAGGGACTTGTCCAAACGGATACCATATGGCAGCAGAGTATACCACTGTGACTGCCTGGTCACTGGAATGACTGATGTCTGATGCACAGGACACTACCACTGGACTGATGCAGCACAATACACAACCATTGAACTGATGCAGGACAACACAGCAGAAATGGACATATGGCAGCAAGAGGACACAACCACTGTGACTGGACAAATACAGCACAAGACGCGGACACTGAGAGAATGGAGACACGTCCTCTCTCTACACTCTCCAATGCCAGAGTGAAAATGGCGGGGACGCGCGGCTTCTTATATGAAATCCAAACCCCACGAGAATCCGACAGCGGGATGATGACATTTTGTCTCATTCTGGTTTCCGAGTCAGGTGGGAAAACCTGAGCCTGACTCAGATCCGGGCTCGAATGGTGAAGTCCGGTACGGTTCAGTTCTCTGAGAACCGAACCCGCTCATCTCTACATATAAGTGCTATGCATCTACTTGCCTGCCAGAGGCAGGTCTACTGTTTGGGTGGGATTTCCATTAGATTTTGGTCGGTGTCTAAAGCTGATGATTAGTAATTCTGGGGTTTAAATTCTAGTCAAAAAAATTATGGTGATTCAATATTCTACTATAAAACCCCATACTGACGCTTAGTAAATATACCCCTTAATATCAAATTGCAGATCTGCAGGATAATGAGTCTATAATTTTTGAACACTGAGAATTTCTAATGGCCAAGCACAAGCAATCGCTTTAGTTCTACTAGCGACATACCTACCATTATGGAGGGGCTCATGTAGAGTTAGACGTACGGTATGTCTGACTTTTTACTGTACGTACTACCATATTGCATCTGTGCACCAATAAACTTACACATACATACATGATACATCCTTGTAGATATTTTGGGCATCTTACAATTTCAACATCTTATGCCAAGAAAAGTGTAGCAGGGGTGGGAAGAGGTGAACAAGTGTGCTGTAGGTCAAGTTCACATAATTGTAACTCAAGTATAACCTGTACACTGAGGTAGATAAGCTTGTCAAGATCTATTGCAGGTGCTGTAGAGCTGGTATATGATACGTACAAAGGTAATGATGACTATGGGGGTCATTCCGACCCGATCGCTGTGCGATGCTTTTGTATTTGTGCAGGGGGGGCCGGACTGACATGCGGGGTGGACTAACCCTGTGCTGGGCATCTCCCCGCATGTCTGGGAAGATGATCGTAGCTGTGCTATATTTACAGCCGGCGGCTGTATGCGCACGGCGTCTCTAGTTGCTAGGCGCCGGGCCGCGCAGACAAGCGGACCCCGGCGCCTAACAATAAGTTGTCTTGCAGGCCAGGATTTCCCGTTGCTCTGTTTAAGAATACTCTTGTTTGCTGCAGGTGGTGAGTCTGTGTAATTGCAGCTTGTTCCCATGTGTTCAGCCTCACCTGGCTGCTAATTGCATCTCGTCAGTTTGGAGTCATGCAACAGGGCAGCTGCATGACATAATTAATTAGGCCTCTCTGTTATATGCTGGCTGAGTGCAATTCACAGACGCTGGTGATATTTCTAGGTATCCAGTCTTCCAGAGTGCTTGAGTTCTGAGCTTGTTCCTGACCTGAGGGGGCATCGGAGTTGGGCAGACTTAATCCGCCCTTCAAACGCGGCTGCCATGGGCCCAAGAAACCATAGTCTCGCAAGAGTGAATTGACAGCACGGGTAAAACAACGGAGGTAGGGTGCCAGGGGCTATTCCCATTCCGTTTCCCTTTCCCAGCATTACGTCCTGGTGCTCTGGACTCACTTCATAACATCTTCCTTGTTCTGAGCACCAGGAACCTAACACCTGCATTGTATCCGGCCCACTTTGTATCCAACCTGAACTGTAATCCGCACTGTGTTTGACCCGCACTGTATCCAACCAGCACTGTAACCTGGTCAATAATTAACTGTGTGTCCAAAAGTATTTGGCACTGTACTATGCAGGTACGGAATGCTGTTTTTTGTGATTGGGGAGAATTTGGGGAGCTGCTCGATAAAATGGCTGATTGATTGGGGCTTTATATGGGCACAGAGTGCCAGTCATCAGTTACCCAGGGCCCCCAGGGAGAGGGAGGTACAGACTGGACACTGAGAATAGGCATGTGCTGGGGGCATGTGCACTTGTGTTGGGGGCATCAATGTCTGCTTTTGCTATTTTACACATGGGGGGTCATTCCGAGTTGTTCGCTAGCTGCTTTCGGTCGCTGTGCAGTGATGAGGCAAGAAAACGGCATTTCTGCGCAATGCTCACACGCGGCGTAGTATTACAATGAAAAAAGCGATGCTTTTCAGTTGTACTGGCTGCCGCAGTGATTGACGTGAAGGGGGCGTTTCTAGGTGTCAACTGACCATTTTCAGGGAGTGTTTGGAAAAACGCAGGCGTGCCAGGAAAAACGCAGGTGTGGCTGGGCGAACGCAGGGCGTGTTTGTGACATCAAAACAAGAACTGAACAGTCTGAACTGATCGCAAGCGCTGATTAGGTTTAGAGTTACTCAAAAACTGCACAAAAAAACTTTGTAGCCGTTCTGCGATCCTTTCGTTCGCACTTCTGCTAAGCTAAAATGCACTCCCAGTGGGCGGCGGCATAGCGTTTGCACGGCTGCTAAAAACTGCTAGCGAGCGATCAACTCGGAATGACCACCATAGTTTCATTTTTTTTTCTTTGCTGTTTGGTAACTATTTTAGAGCAATGATATTGTACACATGATTCTCAGGACATTTCTGTGTTGGATTGTTTTCTATTGATAGTACTTGTGAGTTGGTTTGATTGGTTATTTCTAATACAGTACTAATTTGTAAAACATTTTTAAACAGAAATAACTGCCATGTGTTTGTGCCGCTGCTCTGTTACTATGGCAGTGCCTCTGAATGACCTGTCCTTTGGCACTAGCAGTGTACAGTACTGTCTGTGGGACTCTGGTTTGTAGTTTGTTTTATCCAGAAACCATTTGGACTATTACATGGACCAAAGAGGATCCGATCCAAGGGCTTGGTGAGTATATATATTTTTTTAAATAAAGGACTACCCCCTTTGGTGTACAGTATATTTCTTTACAGGCAGACTACAGGTGCTAGCGGGCCTTTAATGTCCGGCCAGGCTTACTGATACCTGTAGTCTGTGTGTAAGAACAATGGGGGTAATTCTGAGTTGATCGCAGCAGGAACTTTGGGAGTAATGCTGAGTTGATCGCAAAGGCAAGTTTGTTAGCAATTGGGCAAAACCATGTGCACTGCAGGGGAGGCAGATATATAACGTGTAGAGAGAGTTATAGGCCCTACACACTGGCCGATTTTTTGAAAGATATGAACGATCTCGTTCATAAATGAACGAGAACTCGTTCATATCTTTCAGTGTGGAGGCTCCAGCGATGAACGATGCGCGGTCCCGCGCTCGTTCATCGCTGGTCCCCCGTCGGCTGTGCATGCAGGCCAATATGGACGATCTCGTCCATATTTGCCTGCAGTTCTATGGAGCCGCGTGACGGGGGGAGTGAAGAATCTTCACTCCCCCCGTCACTGCCCCCCCGCCACCGGGTCGCTCGTCGGCCGTATCCGCCGTCGGGCAGCTCGGCGGCGGTTCGGCCAGTGTGTAGGGCCCCTTAGATTTGGGTGGGTTATTTTGTTTCTGTGCAGGGTAAATACTGGCTGCTTTATTTTTACACTGCAATTTAGATTACAGATTGAACACACCACACCCAAATCTAACTCTCTTTGCACATGTTATATCTGCCTCCCCTGCAGTGCACATGGGCCCTCATTCCGAGTTGTTCGCTCGGTAATTTTCTTCGCATCGCAGCGATTTTCCGCTAATTGCGCATGCGCAATGTTCGCACTGCGACTGCGCCAAGTAAATTTGCGAAGAAGTTTGGTATTTTACTCACGGCATTACAAGGTTTTTTCTTCGTTCTGGTGATCGTAATGTGATTGACAGGAAGTGGGTGTTTCTGGGCGGAAACTGGCCGTTTTATGGGAGTGTGTGAAAAAACGCTGCCGTTTCTGGGAAAAACGCGGGAGTGGCTGGAGAAACGGGGGAGTGTCTGGGCGAACGCTGGGTGTGTTTGTGACGTCAAAACAGGAACGACAAGCACTGAACTGATCGCACTGGAAGAGTAAGTCTCGAGCTACTCAGAAACTGCTTAGAAATTTCTATTCGCAATTTTGAGAATCTTTCGTTCGCAATTTTGCTAAGCTAAGATTCACTCCCAGTAGGCGGCGGCTTAGCGTGTGCAATGCTGCTAAAAGCAGCTTGCGAGCGAACAACTCGGAATGAGGGCCATGGTTTTGCCCAACTGCTAACAAAGTTCCAGCTGCGATCAACTCAAAATTACCCCCAATATTTTATATTTTTTACACATTAACCCTGCTCTCATTGCCAAAGGGGTGCAGGGATTAGCCCCAGGCTTTCAGCCAGGACCTGGGGTTTCTTCCGGAGAGAAGACCTAATTTTTTTGTCAAGAGTCCTGACTTCCTAAGGAATTCCAGGACTCGACTGACTGGTTTGGGGCTGGTTGCCGTTATGGCAAGGGGGTCCCTTGCTGTGAGTCCCTGATTATAGCATCAGTCCCCCAGGTAGTTCAGTCTGGAAAGGGGAACCCCATGGCATCCCCCGCCCCTCTATTTTCCTGTACCAGCTTAGGCTGAGAAATCTGGAACTGGTTACTGATTTGAAAGGGGGAACCCACACATATTTTTTTTTTCTTCAGATTTTAACTCTCATTGCTTTTCAAACCAGTGAAGCCTGTACAGAATATCTAGAGAAAAGTAAGGGGGTTCCGAACTATCTAAATAATTTTATAGGAGAAGACCAATAACATAGGCGATCCAATTCTTGAGTAAGTCATCTTTGTGGTGCACCACAGAGTCAGTAAATAATTACAGATACAAAAGGAAAAGAAAGAAGACACCTTTGTGGTCACTCTTTATGAAGGAACTTGAAAAAAGAAATTATGCGTGTTTATTTCAGTTCATAAAAGGTAAAGATAGTAATAGTCCAAAATTAATCCAGTTTTGGACTATCATTATCTTTACCCTTTACAGGGCTGGACGCAATTTTAAATTAGCCACCGATCCGTCAGCCAATCAGAGCTCGCGCTGCCGGACCACGATCTTTGTCTGGCTGACGGACCCGCGGCTTCAGGCAGGAGGCCGCCAGAGACGTGAGTGAGGGGCAGGAGAGGCACACGCTGTGCTCTCCTTTCCTCACACAGAGAGTAGCGGCAGAGGCAACGGCAATGTGGGAGCAGCAGGAAGCCTGGTGGCGATGCGCAGCTCTACAGGGGGCATGTGGATCTAGCACTGTGGCGGGCACGTGTATCTGGCACTGTGGGGGGCACGTGTATCTGACACTGTGGGGGGCATGTGGATCTGGCACTGTGGTGGGCACATGTATCTGGCACTGTGGTGGGAATGTGTATCTGGCACTCTGCTGGGCACATGTATCTGGCACTGAGGTGGGCATGTGGATCTGGCACTGTGGTGGGCATGTGTATCTGGCACTGTGGGGGGCACATTTATCTGGCACTTTGGGGGACGTGTATGGCACTTTGGGGGGACATGTATCTGGCACTGTGGTGGGCATGTGGATCTGGCACTGTGGGGGGCACATTTATCTGGCACTTTGGGGGCACATGTATTTGGCACAGTGGGGGGCATGGGGATCTGGCACTGTAGCGGGCATGTGGATCTGGCACTGGGGGGCACGTGTATCTGGCACTGTGGTGGGCACATATGTATCTGACACTGTGGGGGGCACGTGTATCTGACACTGGGGGCATGTGTATCTGACACTGGGGGGCACGTGTATCTGACACTGTGGTGGGCATGTGTATCTGACACTGTGGGTGGGGCACGTGTATCTGGCACTGTGGTTACATATTAAGTGTATCTGGCACTGTGGAGGCGTATTATGTGTATCTGACACTGTGGGGGCACAAAATATGTATCTGACAATGTGGGGGCATATTATGTGTATCTGGCACTGTGGGGGCATATAATGTGTATCTGGCACTACTGGGAGTGTATGTGTTTTTGGCACTACTGGGGGCGTATGTGTATTGGGCACTGCACTACTGGGGGCATATGTGTATCTGACACTATACTGGAGGCATTATGTGTAAGGAACACTATAGTGGGTGTCATGTGTCAGGCTGCTAATTGTGTGTGTAGAAGGGGTGTGAAAATATATTTATTTACAGTTTGATAATACAAAGTTGTGAGGCCACATCCACTTTTCCAGGAGCGTGCCTTTGGCGCACGCATGGGGGGGCACTTCGAAATTTTCTCACTCGGGGCGCTAGTAGACCTGGAGCCGGCCCTGACCCTTTATAAACTGAAATAAACATGCATGAAAGGTTTTTCAAGAAATTAAGTCTATTTTATAGTTACGTGTACACAAAATTATTGTAAGTTGGGTTTTTTGCTACAAAGTATTTTGTAATAACAATTAAAAGTTATATTTTAATATTCTATTTTTTTTTTCAATTTTCTTCCTAAAGAGTGCGCCTTCTTTCTTTTTTCTTTTGAAGCCTGTACATATCATACTGATCTGTGCAGTCCTTCTCCCAAATTCGTCTGCCACAAGCAGGTCTATTGTTCGGGCAGATTTCCTGTCATTTTGGCATTCTGTATGTGAAAACACAGGGGCTAATTCAGACCTGATCGCTACTGTGCGTTTTCACACAGCGGGTGATTTGGTCTGAACTGCGCATGCGCCGACACTGCAGTGCGCCGGCACATGCCAGAGATGCTATCGGCATCTCAGCCCAGCGATCGCCTCTGCCTGATTGACAGGCAGAGGTGTCCGCTGGGCGGTGGGGTGGGCCGGCTGCCATTTTGGGGGCGCAGTCCGGGCAACGCAGGCACGCCTGTACCATGCGGGGGCTGGCTGCGGTGGCTGCGTGATGTCACACACAGCCGCTGCGACCTGGGATGCGAGAAGCAGCTCCCTGCCAGCGCGCAGGGGCTGCGCAGGTATGGAGCTACTTGGCAAGTACAAAACTTGTGGGGGGGGCTGACATGTGGGGCGGACTGGCCCCGTGCTGGGCGTCACCTCGCATGTCAGAGTAAATGATCATAGATGTGCTAAATTTAGCACATGCTACGATCAACTCTGAATTAGTCCCATAGTTTGTGCAGTGTTCTGAAATTGGGTTTTCGGTTGGTTTTGCGTCAGTTTTGCCTTTAGTAAATGACTGGTTTTGGGCAGTTTGCAATACTGATGGAACCCAAAAGTGATGATTATGGAATATAACCCTAAGTTTCTGTGCTTCATTACCACTGGGACTAGTATTGCCCTTTGTCTTTTGTCTATATTGTGATTATCAAAAAGCACATTTAAACTTTTTTCCCCGTTTAATAAGAAGTTTACTGCTTGATGGTAAATTTTAGTCATCTTTCGATCACCTTTCACTATGGGACAAATGTAAATATTCATTGCCATTATTACTGTCTCACCAGAATGCCGACAAGGTCTGAAAGTCGACAGGGACATTATGTAGACATGTTGACATGCACAATGTCAACATGCTCATAGTGTTGACATGTCAACAAAGCATTTTTACAGTCTTTGAGCTCTAAACCCAACTCTAACGCTAACCGCAGCCTAACACTACCATGTACTAGGGCCATTCCGCTGTCTCGTACGGGACATTTGTACAAATTTTAACATATAAATTTTTGTTAAAACTTGACATGAGAAAGTTTTAGTTGTCAAATACAGGACAAGCCAAATCCACCGCCATTTTGTAAAGGAAACTTCTGCTTGATAATTCAACTCTTTTTTTTTTTTCTTCTTTTTTTTTTATGAAAGCCTATGAGAAAGATCTAGAATTTAACTTGTCAACCTATGTTGATAACTGAAAAGATAGCTACAATTTTTTTTCTTACATAGGCCCTCATTCCGAGTTGTTCGCTCGGAAATTTTCATCGCATCGCAGTGAAATTCCGCTTAGTACGCATGCGCAATACTCGCACTGCGACTGCGCCAAGTAATTTTACAATGAAGATAGTATTTTTACTCACGGCTTTTTCTTCGCTCCGGCGATCGTAATGTGATTGACAGGAAATGGGTGTTACTGGGCGGAAACACTGCGTTTTAGGGGCGTGTGGATAAAAGCGCTGCCGTTTCCGGAAAAAACGCAGGAGTGGCCGGAGAAACGGGGGAGTGTCTGGGCGAACGCTGGGTGTGTTTATGACGTCAAACCAGGAACGACAAGCACTGAACTGATCGCAGATACCGAGTAAGTCTGAAGCTACTCTGAAACTGCTAAGTAGTTTGTAATCGCAATATTGCGAATACATCGGTCGCAATTTCAAGAAGCTAAGATACACTCCCAGTAGGCGTAGGCTTAGCGTGAGCAACTCTGCTAAATTCGCCTTGCGAGCGATCAACTCGGAATGAGGGCCATTGTTACAAATGGGACATTTCTGCTAATTGTCATGGAGTGGCCCTCTATCAATATTGTGAATGTCGACATTTCGACCAAGTGCACATTTTGAAGGACGGCATGTAGACCATGTAGACATTCTAGTGTCAACATAATGACTACATACCGTCTCATCATGGGACTGATCCACGGAGTGACTCTATTTTGATTATTTTCACAGTTGGCTGACGGTTGTAGCTCTGCACATGTCAGATCTGGGGGGGTGATTTCTCCCAGTTCTCCAAATGAGTGACATTCTTCTGACATATGGGGGCTGCAAGGGGGAGCATTTCAGAAAACAAGTGTATGTTGGCCCCATGATTGGGCATGCTGAAGCCATTGGCTGTGTCCTTTAGATGCCTCCTGTGAGGAGAACATTGCAGTAGTCGAGTCGTGAGATGACCAGTGAGTGGATGATAAGTTTAGTTGCACTCTGGGAAAGAAATGGCCTAATGCGAGCAATGTTGCGTAGCTGGAACCGACAAGATTGCGCCAGAGCTTGGATGTAGGGTGCAAAGGAAAGGGAGGAGTCAAGAGTGACGCCCAGGCAGCGGAGTTGGGGAACGGGGGAGAGGATAGTGTTGTCAACAGTGATAGAGATATTTGTAGGGGGTGTTGCTCTGGCTGGGGGAAAGATAACGAGTTCAGTTTTGTCCATGTTGAGCTTCAGAGAGCGCTCAGACATCCAGGAGGAGATGGCAGAGAGGCAGCTGGAGACCTGAGAAAGGACAGAGGGGGACAGATCAGGAGAGGAGAGGTAGAGTTGTGTGTCATCAGCATAGAGGGGGTATTGAAGGCCAAAGGAGTTAATGAGCGCACCCAGGGAAGAGGTGTACAGGGAGAACAGAAGGGGGCCTAGGACAGAACCCTGAGGGACACCAACAGGAAGGATGGAACGGTGTGAGGTGGTTCCAGAGGCAGACACAGAGAAGGAGCGGTTAGTGAGGTATGAGGTAAACCAGTCAAGGACGGTGCTAGAGAGGACATTGCAGTAGTCGAGTTGAAGTTGGTTGAAGGCGGGACGGGTGTACGGCAGCTCAGGACGCTTGTCCCTGCTACTGTAGCTCTCTGCCTGAGGTGCCAGGAGTGAAGCTCCCAGACTTCAGCACACTGCGCTCCGCCCATCCCCTCCGCACTGGGATCCGGTTATCTGGCACTGGGGCATTTGTGTATCTGGCAGCACTGTGGAGGCATTTGTGTATCTGGCAGCACTGTGTATCTGGCATTTGTGTATCTGGCAGCACTGGGGTCATTGGTGTATCTGGCAGCACTGTGGGGGCAAGGGACTGAGGAGCTCTATGTGTAAACACAAAGAAATCCTCTTTGCAAATGTTGGGTTCCACGTGACTGCTGTCACTAGGAGATCTGGTAGCTAATCAGTGGCCACTTCCATAGAATCAGCCTGCCTATTGGCTGTGTGCGTCTAGACTGTCAATCATTGCTTATCCCATTGAAGCCAATGGTGGGAACTCCTACACTGACTACAGTGGTGGGAACTGATATATGGGGCTAGATGTATTGAACTCAGATTTGGCAGAAGGTGTGGGTTTCTGGACAACCTCTGGCTTTTTTTTTTAAATGGCAGTCGTTTACAAGGCATGTTTTTGTCTTGTACATGATTGTCGCTTTAAAAAAAGTCTAACTTCGTCCAGGAACCCGCATCTCCGGACAACTCGGACTTCATTACATCTGGCCCATTGTAGTCAATGATAGGAACCACAAGGTTGACCTCTTATAATCTTACAGTTCCCAGCATTGACTTGACTACAATGTGTCAGGTCAGACCTGGGACTTTAGTGGAAATGCGGTATAATATCACTTTTCCACTAAAATTTTGGGTCTGATCCAAGATTTGGAACACAGTTCCAAACCAGGTCAGACCCAGGACCCTTTTGTGCCTAAATGCAGCTCTCCCTGTGCTGGAAATGGGTCCCAGGTCAGACGACCCAGTTTACCCATTTCCACTGCAGCTCACCTGGGACCTTGTCATGTAAAACCCTGCTCTTGGGCCCTCATTCCGAGTTGATCGCTCGCTGGTTAGTTTTAGCAGCCGTGCAAACGCTATGCCGCCGCCCACTGGAGAGTGTATTTTAGCTTAGCAGATATGCGAACGCATGTGCAGCCGAGCTCTGCAAAACAATTTGTGCAGTTTCAGAGTAGCTCTGAACCTACTCAGCGCTTGCGATCACTTCAGCCTATTCGTGTCCGGATTTGACGTCATTCACCCGCCCAGCGAACGCCCAGCCACGCCTGCATTTTTGCAAACAACCCCTGAAAACGGTCAGTTGACACCCAGAAACGCCCCCTTCCTGTCAATCTTCTTGCGGCCGTCAGTGCAACTGAGAAATTCGCTAGAACCTATGCACAACCACAACGGGCTTTGTACCCGTACGTCGTGCATGCGCATTGCAGGGCATACGCATGCGCAGAAATGCTTATTTTTAGCCTGATTGCTGCACTGCGAACAATTGCAGCTAACGATCAACTCAGAATGATCCCTTTATCCACTCATGTTCATGCTCAGTTATGTGCAATAACCCATCATTTTCAAGTCAGTGGAAAAATAGGATTTTTATTACCTACCGGTAAATCGTTTCCTCGTAGTCCATAGAGGATGCTGGGGTCCACATTAGTACCATGGGGTATAGACTGGTCCACTAGGAGCCATTGGCACTTTAAGAGTTTGGGCTGGCTCCTCCCTCTATGCCCCTCCTACCAGACTCAGTCTAGAAACTGTGCCCGAGGAGACGGACAACTTCGAGAGAAGGATTTTACACAGATAGTGGCGAGATTCACACCAGCTCACACATACAAGGCAAACCAAGCTAACCAGCTTGAAAACTCAGCAATGGCTGAACAATGGGGGTCATTCCGACCCGTTCGCACGCAGTGTTTTTTTGCTGCGGTGCGAACGGGTGCGGAATGCACATGCGCGGTGGCCGCTGTGCGTGTGCACGACGTTGCCTGGTGACAGAGGTCGCCGGGTTACGTCGCGGCTGCCGACGGAAGCGGTCGCAGAGGCGACCGCTAAGAAGATTGACAGGAAGAAGGCGTGGCAGGGCAGATCCGGACCGTTGGAGACCGTTTTCGGGTAGTGGTGAGTAAAATGCAGGCGTGTCCAGGAGAACGGAGGGCGGAGGAGTGACGTCAAAGCCGGGCCCATCATCGCTGGATCCATCGCACAGGGTAAGTATGTCCAGCCCTAGTCTACCTCTGCTTGATTTTTTTTTTTAGCTTAGCAGGGCTGCACAAGCGATCGCAGCCCTGCTAAGCTAAAATACACTCCCGCATAGGCGTGTACTAGTTGATCGCAGCAGCAGCAAAAAGTTTCTGACTGCGATCAACTCGGAATGACCACCAATATTACTTAACCAAGTAAGAAAAACAGTACTTAACCAAGAACAAAGCAGTACTGCACTAAGTAACTACTGCAGGATCACGAAGAGCTGGGCGGGCACCCAGCATCCTCTATGGACTACGAGAAAAGGATTTACCGGTAGGTAATTAAAATCCTATTTTCTCTTACGTCCTAGAGGATGCTGGGGTCCACATTAGTACCATGGAGATGTACCAAAGCTCCCAGAATGGGAGGGAGAGCGCAGAGGCTCCTGCAGAACTGATTGACCAAACTTTAGGTCCTCAGAGGCCAAAGTATCGAACTTGTAGAACTTAGCAAACGTGTTTGACCCAGACCAAGTAGCCGCTCGGCAAAGCTGAGACACCCGGGCAGCCGCCCAGGAAGACCCCACTTTACGAGTAGAGTGGGCCTTAACAGATGTTGGACACGGCAATACTGCCGTAGAATATGCAATGTTGGATAGTGAACCTGATCCACTGAGAAATCGTCTGCTTAGATGCAGGACACCCAATTTTTTTGGGATCATACAGGACAAACAGAGAGTCCGATTTTCTGTGACGAGCAGTCCTCTTCTCTTCATATAGATTTTCAGAGCCCTTACAACATCCAAGGACCTTGATGAAATTAAGGAGTCAATAGCAATTGGCACAACAATAGGTTGGTTGATATGAAATGCCGACACAACCTTCGGAAGGAACTGCTGACGTGTCCGGAGTTCAGCCCTATCTTCCTGGAAGATCAAGTAGGGGGTCCTACAAGACAAAGCCCCCAACTCCTACACACGTCTAGCAGAAGCTAAGGCCAACAAAGTTACAGCCTTCCACGTAAGAAACTTAACCTCAACCTTTCGGTAGAGGTTCGAACCAATCCGATCGGAGGAACTGTAACACCACGTTAAGATCCCAGGGTGCCGTAGGCCGTACAAAGGGAGGTTGGATGTGCAGAACTCCCTTCAAAAAAGTCTGAACCTCAGGGAGGGCAGCCAATTGTTTCTGGAAGAAGATAGAGAGGGCCGAAATCTGGACCTTCACAGATCCCAACCTCAGGCCCATATCCACACCTGCTTGCATAAAGAGGAGAAACCGTCCACCATAGGAAACTTCTTGGATTCACATCAAGAAACATATTTCTTCCAAATACGATGGTAATGTTTAGACGTTACACCTTTCCTAGCCTGTATCAGGGTAGGAATGACCTTCTTCGAAATGCCCTTCCGTGCTAGTATCAGGCGTTCAACCTCCATGCTGTCAAACGTAGCCGCGGTAAGTCTTGATGGGCGAACGGTCCCTGCAGCAGCAGATCCTCCAAAAGAGGAAGAGGCCTCGGCTCTTCCAGCAGTAGATCCAGAAGATCCATATACCAAGCCCTTCTTGGCCAGTCCGGAGCAATGAGGATTGCTTGAACTCTTGTTATCCTTATGAGCTTTAGAACCCGTGGAATTAGTGGAAGAGGAGGAAACACGTACACCAACTGGAACAACCACTGAGTTACAACGGTGTCCACCGCCACAGCATGCGGGTCTCTTGACCCGGAGCAGTACCTCTGAACTTTTTTGTTGAGACGGGAGGTCATCATGTCTATTTAAGGAACTCCCCAAAGATTTGTCACCACCGTGAACACCTCTGGATGGAGGCCCCACTCTCCTGGATGGAGATCGTGTCTGCTGAGGAAGTCAGCTTCCCAGTTGTCCACTCCCAGAATGAAGATTGCTGACAGTGCTACCGCGTGCTTTTCCGCCCAGAGGATGATTCTTGTTACCTCTGACATTGCATTCTGCCTTGTCGGTTTATGTAGGCCACCGTCGTTACATTGTCCGACTGCACTTGTATGGGTTGATCTCGCAGAAGGTGAGTCGCTTGGAGAAAACCGTTGTATACGGCTCTTGGTCCCAGAATGTTATTGGAAGACTGGATTTCAGACTTGACCACCTTCCTAGGAAGGTTTACCCTTGAGTGACTGCGCCTCAGCCTCGGAGACTTGCATCCATGGTCAGAAGGATCCAGTCCTGAATCCCGAAACTGCGGCCCTCCAGAAGGTGAGGCATTTGTAGCCACCAGAGGAGCGAAATCCTTGCATTCGGCGACAGCCGTATCCTCAGGTGCATATGTAGATGAGAACCCGACCACTTCTCTAGGAGATCCAGTTGGAAGGATCGTGCATGAAATCTTCCGTATTGTAGAGCCTCGTAGGAGGCAACCATCTTCCCCAGAAGACGAATGCACTGATGAAACGAAACCCGGGTTGGCTTGTTTGTATCACCAACGCTTTCTCCTCCGGCAGAAACACTCTCTGCACTTCCGTGTCGAGGATCATCCCTTAGGAAAGACAATCTCCTTGTTGGCTCCAAATGTGACTTTGTAAGGTTCAGGATCCAACCATGAACCCTGAGCCAATGAGTCGTGAGAGCAATGGACTTCAACAGCTTCTCCCTGGACGACGCCTTTATCAGCAGATCATCCAGGTATGGAATTATGTGGGTCTGGGACTCCAGGTCGACAACAAAAAGGTCGACACACCTTAGGTCAACACCAATTGGTCGACACACCTTAGGTCGACATGGACAAAAGTTCGACAGGAACAAGGTCGACATGGAAAAAGGTCGACATGAGTTTTTTATGTTTTTTTGGTGTTGTTTTCTTCGTAGAGTGACCAGGAACCCCAATTAGTGCACCGCGTCCCCTCGCATGGCTTGCTTCGCTCGCCATGCTTCGGGCATGGTGCCTTCGCTCCGCTACCGCTTTGCTCGGCACAGATTACCGTTCCAATCGTAGTCCACGTGGATCGTTAAGTATGAAAAGGTTCCAAAAAAGAAAAAAATACTGAAAAACTCATGTCGACCTTTGTCCATGTTGACCTTGTTCCTGTTGACCTTTTGTCCATGTCGACCTTTTGTCCATGTCGACCTAAGGTGTGTCGACCAATTGGTGTCGACCTAAGGTGTGTCGACCTTTTTGTTGTCGACCTGGAGTCCGGATACCGAATTATGTTCACTCCCTGTTTGCAGAAGAGAACCTTCATCTCTGCCATCACCTTGGTGAATATCCTCGGTGCCGTGGAGAGACCGAATGGCAGTGCCTGAAACTGATAGTGACTGTCTAACAGTGCAAATCTGAGATAAGCCTGGTGAGGAGGCCAAATCGGAATGTGAATATACGCATCCTTGATATCCAGGGATACCAGAAACTCCCCCTCCTCCAGACCTGAGATCACCGCTCTCAGAGACTCCATCTTGAATTTGAACTCCCTTAGATAAGGGTTTAGCGATTTCAAGTTCAAAATTGGTCTGACCGAACCATCCGGTTTCGGTACCACAAAAAGGTTTGAATAGTAACCCACGTTGTGCATATGAGGTGGAACTGGAACAATGACCTCTGACTTTTCCAATTTCTTGATAGCTTCCTGTAGGACAGTTCTGTCTGACAGTAAAGTTGGCAAGCCTGATTTGAAGAATCGACGAGGTGGGGTTTCTTGAAACTCCATTCTGTACCCCTGGGACACAATATCCTGTACCCAGGGATCCAGGCCGGACGCCACCCAGATGTGGCTGAAACGTCTGAGTCTCACCCCCACCAGCCCGTCCTCTAGGCTGTGTGGTCCACCACCATGCTGAGGATTTTGAGGTACCAGAAGCAGGTTTCTGGTTCTGGGAGCCTGTGGATGCAGGCTTTTTGTATTTTGCTCTCCCACCTCTAAAGAAGGTGGTAGGATGCTTGGACTTTTTTGTCTTAGCGGTCCGAAAGGACTGCGATGCAGATGAAGAAAAGGGTTTCTTCGTAGAAGGTGTAGCTGAGGGAAGAAAAGGTGACTTACCCGCGGTTGCCGTGGAAATCCACGCATCCAATGCTTCCCCAAATAGAGCCTGACCTGTGTAGGGTAGGTTCTCCACACTTCTCCTGGATTCCGCGTCTGCAGACCATTGGCGTAGCCAAAGTCCGCTGCAAGCTGAGACAGACATGGAAGATATCCTTGCAGTCAGCGTACCCCGATCCTTCATGGATTCCACCATGAACCCCACAGAATCCTGTATGTTACGTAAAAATAATTCAATGTCACTTCTATCCATTGAATCCAAATCCTCTAGTAACATGCCTGACCGCATTACTATAGCTTTAGAGATCCATGCGAAAGCAATAGTAGGCCTCAGCACCATCCCTGAAGCAGTGTATATGGATTTGAGCGTAGTGTCAATCTTATGATCAGCTGGTTCTTTTAAGGCGGTAAATCCAGGGACAGGTAAAACCACCTTTTTCGACAGTCTGGAAACAGATGCGTCAACTATGGGTGGGTTTTCCCATTTTTTTCTATCTTCCTCAGGGAAGGGAAAAGCAACCAGAATCCTTTTGGAATCTGGAATTTTTTCTCCGGGTTTTCCCAGGATTTTTCAAATAAAGCGTTTAATTCTTTAGACGCAGGGAAGGTTGCATAATCTGGGCAAGTGCACGTTTCTGTGGGTATATGCTAGGGGATTTTAAAGGAATAGGAACAGAACCTGACCATACTGCCATAGACTTCTTTTAAAACCTGAGTTTCAGTCTCAGTATGAGCTACCCTAGTGGAGGTCTGAGAGATCATTCCCTTAATAGAGGTTAACCACTCAGGCTCAGTAACAGGGATCTGAGACAAGGCATTACATTCCTGTGTACATGGAATGGATTCCTCCTGATAGGAAATGTCCTTTGCAGCATAAAACACAGAGTCCCTAGACATGGCTATGTGAGACAGCAAACACCCCACACACAGGAAAATGTCAGACACAGTTTCCCCCCAAGTATTCCACAGAGAAACACAGAGCTTGGAGCCAGCACACACACACAGCGCTTCCCTAGGAAGTTATAATATAACTACTGTCATGACTGAGGTTTTGTGAACCCGGTGTTAGTGAAGTCTGTGCGGGCGACTGGAGGATTATATGAATACTACCACTGACCTGGTTTGGGAGTGTTGTGGACTCGGGGTTTCTTCCGGTGACTGGGAAGAGGAACCGCAGCAGAGATGGCCGAATCTAGGTTCTCCTCATGCAGGATTAGGTTGGCAGACAGGAGGCACGTGTGGACGCTGAAGGTCTCCTGAAAGACAGAACTGAAAAGGCGCTGATGAATAAGTGAAGATACCAGGTACAACTGCGCTAAAGTGCACTGGGTGCTTGGAGATACTGGGGTGCGTAGAGACACTGGGGTGCGTAGAGACACTGGGGTGCGTAGAGACACTGGGGTGCGTAGAGACACTGGGGTCCTGGAAGTACGGAGGTGCTGAGGCACGAGGTGCTGGAGGCACAGGGGTGCTGGAGGCACGGAGATGCTGGAGGCACGGGGTGCTGAAAGCATGGAGGTACTGGAGGCACGAGGTGCTGAGTCACGGAGATGCTGGAAGCACGGAGATGCTGGAAGCACGGAGGTGCTGAGGCACGGAGGTACTGGAGGCACGATGGTGCTGAGGCACGGGGTGCTGAAAGCACGGAGGTACTGGAGGCACGAGGTGCTGAGTCACGGAGGTGCTGGAAGCACGAGGTGCTGAGGCACGGGGGTGCTGAGGCACGAGGTGCTGGAAGCACGGAGGTGCTGAGGCACGGAGATACTGAGGCACGGAGATACTGAGGCACGGAGGTGCTGAGGCACGGAGGTACTGAGGTACTGAGGCACGGAGGTGCTGAGGCACAGGGGTGCTGGAGGCACGAGGTGTTGGAGGTACGAGGGGCTGGAGGCACAGAGGTGCAGAGGCACGGAGTGCTGAAAGCACGGAGGTACTGGAGGCACGAGGTGCTGAGTCACGGAGGTGCTGAGGCACGGGAGTGCTGAGGCACGGGGGTGCTGAGGCACGAGGTGCTGGAAGCACGGAGGTGCTGAGGCACGGAGATACTGAGGCACGGAGGTGCTGAGGCACGGAGGTGCTGAGGCACTGAGGCACGGAGGTGCTGAGGCACAGGGGTGCTGGAGGCACGAGGTGTTGGATGTACGAGGTGCTGGAGGCACAGAGGTGCAGAGGCACGGAGGTGCAGAGGTACGGAGATTCTGAGTCACGGAAGTACTGAGGCACTGAGGTACTAAGGCACGGAGGTACAGAGGCACGGAGGTACAGAGGTACTGAGGCATGGAGGTGCAGAGGCACGGAGGTGCAGAGGCACGGAGGCCACAGGGATACGGGAGCTCTGGAGATCACAACTTTAGGGAGCACAGCATTAAGGCTCACACATAGCTGTGTGTGACACGAGGAACTGGCCCAGTTTCTAACTCAGTCTCCCAACTTATACTTCCTGGTCCTTGGTGATTGGAGAGCAGGATTAGGTGATGCATAGAGTCTCAGACTGGCAGAGGATTGGACAACTCTGGTTCAGGTGAACAGTCACTGTCATGTGACTACTCTAGACTAGGCTGTGATGTAGAATGAGGCCTAGTAGACCGAGAGAACACTGAAGCCTGAACTTCAGATTACTGAATTCAGCCTCACACAGGAGATCACCACAGGTGGAGCTAATTAACTATTACCTTTCAGGGAACTCAGGAAAACTCATAGTGCTGACAAGCTGTTTAACTCAGTGAGTAAAAGACACAGGATCCGGGACAGATGGCAGGGGTAAGTCACCAAATATGAAACCTACAGTCAGGATTGTGACAGTATCCCCCTCTTCAAGGGTGGACTCCGGACACCCATCTTGAATCTTAGAGGAACTTGAGAAGTTCATACAGAAGAATTTAGGACCTTCGTTGATGCCTCTTCTTCTTAAGGGAACATTTGGTTTTGACCAAGGACAGCGGAATCTCCTGTAAAGAAAAACCTTCCTTAGAAGACATGGGGCCTCCCATGAAAGGAGTAGCATCATGAACTGGATCAAATTCAGAGTCTGAGTCCAAGTCTAATGGAAGATATGAATCTCCCTTAGATACACAGTTTGCAGATGAAAAGGAGGTGCACTGGAGTTTTAAATTCTCTGGGCTAGGAGAGACTCCTACATGAGTAATTTTAATGGTCGGATTCTTACCGAAGGAGATTCTGAGATTATCCCTGGGAGGACAGCACAAACTTCCTTCTGCATTCCCTTTAGAGCGTGATTCTTTTACCAAGTCAGATTCCAAAGGTTTAGGACTAAATTCTTTAACTACAGCGTTACTAAAAGTCTGTAAGTCATGGATTACTCTCAAAGAGCATGTTGGCCCACTCCAAAGCTCTTCCTCTGAATGCCAGGAACAGATATCGAGTAATGTTGGAAGGAGTTACTGCACCTGAAGGATCAGACTCCATCAGAGAGAGAAATTGTTCAACCAGAGCGGCATATTGCAATAAATCTCCATCAAAGTAAATAGGTGGTAAACCATCAGATGAAAACTTAGAGGCTGGAACTGGAGAAATCTTTGGCTGGACGAGTAGTACTGGATTGGATCCGAGGATACTTGAATTGGCTGGGGCCAAAGGAGACTGACCAGGCTCGTCCTGGAGTATTGCTGGACCAGCTGGAACTGGGACGGGCTGACCAGGCTGGGCCTGGAGTATTGCTGGACCGGCTGGAACCGGGACGGACTGACCAGGCTGGACCTGGAGTATTGCTGGACCGGCTGGAACCGGGACGAACTGACCAGGCAGAGCCTGGAGCATTGCTGGACCGGCTGGAACCGGGACGAACTGACCAGGCAGAGCCTGGAGTATTGCTGGACCGGCTGGAACCGGGACGGACTGACCAGGTGGAGCCTGGAATATAGCTGGACCGGCAGGAGCCCCCTCATCATGGGGCTGGGCTGAGGCAAGAACCCCCTCTTCATGGGGCTGGGCTGAAGCAAGAGCCCCCTCTTCACGGGGCTGGGCTGAAGCAAGAGCCCCCTCTTCACGGGGCTGGGCTGAAGCAAGAGCCCCCTCTTCACGGGGTTGGGCTGAAGCAAGAGCCCCCTCTTCACGGGGCTGGGCTGCCCTCTGTAGACTCTCTGGCTGGGCAGCACTCTGTAGACTCTCTGGCTGGGCAGCGCTCTGTAGTCTCTCTGGCTGGGCAGCGCTCTGTAGTCTCTCTGGCTGGGCAGCGCTCTGTAGACTCTCTGGGGCTGGACCCTCTGAACCCCTCACTGGGGCTGGATGCTCTGAACCCCTCACTGGGGCTGAAGACACGGATGCCCCTCCTTGGGCTGAAGACACGGACGCCCCTCCTTGGGCTGAAGACACGGACGCCCCTCCTTGGGCTGAAGACACGGACGCCACTCCTTGGGCTGAAGACACGGACGCCACTCCTTGGGCTGAAGACACGGACGCCACTCCTTGGGCTGAAGACACGGACGCCACTCCTTGGGCTGAAGACACGGACGCCACTCCTTGGGCTGAAGACACGGAAGCCCCTCCTTGGGCTGAAGACACGAATGCCCCTCCTTGGGCTGAAGACACGGATGCCCCTCCTTGGGCTGAAGACACGGATGCCCCTCCTTGGGCTGAAGACACGGACTCCTCTGTGACTCTAAATAGCTTGAATATTCTTCTCTGGACACCCAACTTGGGATAAGGTCTTTTAATCACCGGACCCCAGTCATAAATTTGAGTCTCTTTCAGAGTAGCCATCTTGATACCCCTGTCAGCAGTAGCAGGATCGGCTACTGTGGATGACTTGTAGACATGAGCACTGTGAAACTGAGATTTGTCACCATTCCCTGGTTTACGAAGAATGCAATCTTTAACAAAATGACCGGAATTTCCACAGTAAAGACAGAGGTGTAGCTCCCTACGCCGCTGGCGTTCAGCTTCAGAGAGTTTGGGCCGTAGATAGCTTTGATGAACAACTTTTCCTTGCACAGAGGAAGAGACTCTATTAACTGGATGGGACAAAACAGGATCAACAACGTTGGTAGTATTCCTGAAGAGATCAAGCATCACAGAAAGAATACTAGACAAAAGTTCTTGTAACTGTAATAACATCTGGAAGAAAATCTGCAGTTGGTCAGGAGTCTTAGTGCAGAGGGTCAGAGAATCTCTGGAGAAAGAATTTCGCTGCAGACACTGTGCTAATTGATGCTGAGTCGACTCCAGACCTTCCAAGCGTCCTGCAATATTGCTTAGGAGGTCCTGCGTCAGACAAACACTTTCAGCCGGGTCCATGTGGCCAGTTCCTACTGTCATGACTGAGGTTTTGTGAACCCGTGTTAGTGAAGTCTGTGCGGGCGACTGGAGGATTATATGAATACTACCACTGACCTGGTTTGGGAGTGTTGTGGACTCGGGGTTTCTTCCGGTGACTGGGAAGAGGAACCGCAGCAGAGATGGCCGAATCTAGGTTCTCCTCATGCAGGATTAGGTCGGCAGACAGGAGGCACGTGTGGACGCTGAAGGTCTCCTGAAAGACAGAACTGGAAAGGCGCTGATGAATAAGTGAAGATACCAGGTACAACTGCGCTAAAGTGCACTGGGTGCTTGGAGATACTGGGGTGCGAATAGACACTGGGGTGCGTAGAGACACTGGGGTGCGTAGAGACACTGGGGTGCGAATAGACACTGGGGTGCGTAGAGACACTGGGGTGCTGGAAGTACGGAGGTGCTGAGGCACGGAGGTGCTGAGGCACGAGGTGCTGGAGGCACGGAGATGCTGGAGGCACGGGGTGCTGAAAGCGTGGAGGTACTGGAGGCACGAGGTGCTGAGTCACGGAGATGCTGGAAGCACGGAGATGCTGGAAGCACGGAGGTGCTGAGGCACGGAGGTACTGGAGGCACGAAGGTGCTGAGGCACGGGGTGCTGAAAGCACGGAGGTACTGGAGGCACGAGGTGCTGAGTCACGGAGGTGCTGGAAGCACGAGGTGCTGAGGCACGGGGGTGCTGAGGCACGAGGTGCTGGAAGCACGGAGGTGCTGAGGCACGGAGATACTGAGGCATGGAGGTACTGAGGCACGGAGGTGCTGAGGCACGGAGGTGCTGAGGCACTGAGGTGCTGAGGCACTGAGGTACTGAGGCACAGGAGGTGCTGAGGCACAGGGGTGCTGGAGGCACGAGGTGCTGGAGGCACAGAGGTACAGAGGCACGGAGGTGCAGAGGCACAGAGTGCTGAAAGCACAGAGGTACTGGAGGCACGAGGTGCTGAGTCACGGAGGTGCTGGAAGCACGAGGTGCTGAGGCACTGGGTGCTGAGGCACGAGGTGCTGAAAGCACGGAGGTGCTGAGGCACAGATATACTGAGGCACGGAGGTGCTGAGGCACGGAGGTGCTGAGGCACAGGGGTGCTGGAGGCACGAGGTGTTGGAGGTACGAGGTGCTGGAGGCACAGAGGTGCAGAGGCACGGAGGTGCAGAGTCACGGAAGTACTGAGGCACGGAGGTACTGAGGCACGGAGGTGCAGAGTCACGGAAGTACTGAGGTACAGAGGTACTGAGGCACTGAGGTGCAGAGGCACGGAGGTGCAGAGGCACGGAGGCCACAGGGATACGGGAGCTCTGGAGATCACAACTTTAGGGAGCTCAGCATTAAGGCTCACACATAGCTGTGTGTGACACGAGGAACTGGCCCAGTTTCTAACTCAGTCTCCCAACTTATACTTCCTGGTCCTTGGTGATTGGAGAGCAGGATTAGGTGATGCAGAGAGTCTCAGACTGGCAGAGGATTGGACAACTCTGGTTCAGGTGAACAGTCACTGTCATGTGACTACTCTAGACTAGGCTGTGATGTAGAATGAGGCCTAGTAGGCCGAGAGAACACTGAAGCCTGAACTTCAGATTACTGAATTCAGCCTCACACAGGAGATCACCACAGGTGGAGCTAATTAACTATTACCTTTCAGGGAACTCAGGAAAACTCATAGTGCTGACAAGCTGTTTAACTCAGTGAGTAAAAGACACAGGATCCGGGACAGATGGCAGGGGTAAGTCACCAAATATGAAACCTACAGTCAGGATTGTGACAACTACCTGGCGCTGACTGTGTACCGTAATAGACTACACAGTAAATTTACCGCCTCCCTCCCCCTTCTACAACCCCCTGGTACTGCACAGGATAGCTAGAGTTGCTTGGAAGGACAGCTCTCCCTGTCAGCATCTCTGTACAGGATCTTCAGGCAGGAAAATGGCACTGAACGCTGCTGGGTCCGCTCTGAGGAGAAGTTCTGCCCCCTTAACATGGCGCTGCTTCCTGCTCTTCACATCTTTATACTGGCCTGAGGAAATGTGCTGGCAGTGTTACCGAGGTCCCTGACAGCCTTGGTGACCAGTGTGGGGTATAGGCGCTGGCTATACCCTCACACCACTGAGCCTCCGGAGCACAGTTAATACTGCACTCCCACCCTGTTGCTGCTATCTTCACACCTGCTCCCCGCTTGATATGGGGGTCCGGTGACTCACTCACCACCGGAATCTTCTGGCTCTGTTAGGGGGTGGCGGCAGTGCTGCAGGAGTGAGCGATCACCTGGGGCGGCTAACGATCATCACCCTCAGGAGCTCAGTGTCCTGTCAGCGGAGATAGTGGCTCGAACCCCGCAGGGCGGACACTATTTCCCCCCTAAGTCCCACGAAGCAGGGAGGCTCTTGCAAGCAGCCTCCCTGTGCCTAAACTATAAGAAAAATAATAAAACTAGAGAAACTCCTAAGGAGCTCCCCTAGCTGTGACCGGCTCCTCCGGGCACATTTTCTAAACTGAGTCTGGTAGGAGGGGCATAGAGGGAGGAGCCAGCCCACGCTCTCAAAATCTTAAAGTGCTAATGGTTCCTAGTGGACCCGTCTATAGCCAATGGTACTAATGTGGACCCCAGCATCCTCTAGGACGTAAGAGAAAAGGGTATTATACCCTTTTCACACTTGCAGTTATATCCCAGGATTTTGCATGTAATCGCGCATCAACCCAGGATATCTGCATATGTGAAAGGACCAGGTGTCATGGAGCTGAGACCCGTGAATTTGCCAGCATGTCTGAAAGCGGCATTAGTGTGCAGTCAGGGAAATTACTGATCCAGATCACAGATATGTCGTGTGCATTGCTTAGTGGTGCAGACACTCTGGTACTCAGCGGGAAAGTGTATATTATCTTACCCGCAGCTGCCAAATACAGCAGGGAAACTTCAGGTGCTCAGTTATTCTTAGTGGGAGTTCCAGCGGTGTGCAGTGCCGGTGCTCTTACCTGAAGGGAGCCAGCTGGATGATGGTAACCAAAAGCATCTTGGATAATCCACAGCAATCTCTCACTCAGTTTAGCGGGAAGTGCGCCGTCAGCGGCTACACTTTGTGCAGGGGGACTTTTTGCACTTTAGCAGTTAGGCTATGATGGTGTCTCCCAGCACTTACTCGCTGACCACAGTATGACTAAATTAATAACACAATGATATTAGTAAAAATATATGGCTTTTATTTTTATCAAAAAGATTCAGCGTCGCTTATACAATTATTCCTGCATAAAAAGTAGTTCATCTTATTCTTCTTTGTTTTTTTTAAAGGGGCAATCATTTACAAGGATTAACCATGCCTTGTAAATGATTTTCCCTTTAACAAAAAGTCAGAGTTCGGCCGTTCCACATGGCCACTGAATTCAGACTTCATTACATCACGGCCCATATCTGAATCGGCCCATAATGCGTTTCTATAGCCTGAGCTTGAGTTGCACACGTCTGCGTCTTTATGCTAATGCCGTTACCAATTTTTTAAAAACTGGGATGTCCACTTGCAGCATCTTCCACCAGTGGAAATACTTCTCATAGCGTCATTAGACTCACCATTGGTGCATCATCAGGTGAACTAGCGAAACTTGCAAAAGCCTCATGGCTGGTGCAGTTTCTCCACCTGACTATGGCACACTGTATGAGCAGTTGTTCATTTACAGATATAGCCACTGTCAGCAATACACCTACGTTTGACTAGCCACCACCATATTAACCCCCAGAAACACCCAGTAAAAACCACACTCCCTGCGTTTCAGTCTCATGTGCAGTACTTAAAACATTGGCCAACTGCGCTCATGTAGGCATACCATGTGACTCTGAACCAGTGGTATTGAGGGGGGTACTGGGGTACATCCCCTGCCCACTTGTCCCCCTGTCCTACTTGGCAGCCGACAGCAACCTAGTGGATACAGTGAGGTTGCTACCACTGAGAGCAGCTTGTCTCCTCTGTATGCATGGGGAAGAGCGATCACTCTGATCATGCCCCCACAGGATCTGACCCTGATTGAGGGGTGGACTGCGCCCCCCCCCCCCCCCCCCCCGCCCGCCCGCCCGCCCCACCGTCCATGCTGCATTGCTGAAAAAGCAGTTTATTTAAGTTTTTTTTAAGTAAGATCACACCCCCTCTATTACCGAGACCTGGGAAAACTCTCTACGGAACTGATCAGGCCCTATGTGAATAGTCAATGTTTATGATTAAGAGCAGGAGTGTGTGATCACATGCCTGGAACTAAAGCTGAGTACACACCTATACAATTATTGGCCCATTCAGGAGGAGTGTGTATGCATGCTCGATCGTGTTTTGTCAGAAGAAACCCTGTTGAATCAGGTGGTCTTATGTGCAGTTAAATGTTCATCCAAATCAACAGGGCCAGGTAAGACCAAAAGTGCCATGTGTACGCACCTTCGACCATTCTTATGACTGTTCTTGCTACTGTTCTTATGATAGTACACCAACTTGGGGCTAGATGCATCATCGCTTGGAGAGTAATAAAATGGAGAAAAAAAAGTACCAGCCAATCGGGTCCTAACTGCCATGTTACAGGCTGTGTTTGAAAAATGGCAGTTAGGAGCTGATTGGCTGGTACTTTTTCCCTCATCATTTTATCACTTTCTAAGCGATGATGTATCTGATCAGGTCCAACTCTGTGGGCTTGCATAATTAAACTCAGGCCAGTAAGCATTCTGTACCTCGCAATCCTCTTCATGCACACAATGCACTTTTTTCGCTTGTTCTGCACTTTTTGTTTGGCACATACTACCTTTGCCATAGACCTTTTCCCAGCACATACAGTATACTCCAAACCAGGGCATGCTGGAATGTGTAGTTGCACAACTTGCTGGTATGTGCACTAATGCAAGTGCACCATACTTGCCTACCCTCCCGGAATGACCGGGAGGCTCCAGAATATCAGGTATCCCCCATGGGCCCCTGAAAGGTGGGCAAGTCTCCCGCTTTCCCTGCCAGCCCCCTACAGCAGGGAACATTTGGCAGTCCAACGGGATCCAATAACGCAATTTATGCTGAATCGCATCATCGTCGCTTTGCCTACCGCTATACAGTGCCTGTTTTCTCGGCACTGAATAGCAGGGGGCGGAGTCACAATGAGCAATTGTGATGCCATACCCCTTGACTGCCCACCTCCCTGCCGACCATGCCTCTGGACAACCCACCTTGCTGCCGGCCAGGTTTCCATGCGCCTACCACGCTGCAACCTCCCGGAAGGAGGAGGCAGCTAAGTATGCAACTATGAAGTGCGCAAGATCAAATGCATATACCTAAAGGAATTAATGAAGCGATCGCCAGCTGCAAATAGTCGCAGCCTGGCATGCCAAGCAACATGCTGTGATACAACATGCCGCATCGCAGTAAGATGACCATAGCTACATATGGTGTGTGTGTGTGTGTGTGTGTGTGTGTGTGTGTGTGTGTGTGTGTGTGTGTGTGTGTGTTCTCGTGTGTTCTCACGTATCTCCTAAACCAGAGGCATGGGTGAGAAGGTGTCTCAAACTGAAAACTCATGATGAGGAATTACATGAAACAATGGGGGTCATTCCGACGTGATCACACGCTGCGCTTCTTCGCAGCTGTGCGATCGGGTCAGAACTGCGCATGCGCGGTGGTTGCATTGCGCAGGCGCATCATTGTCCGGTGCCGGGCAGTGACGCTTCCAACGAAGAAAGCAGTCACAGCGGCGACCGCAAGAAGTTTGACAGAAGGAAGGCGGATCCGGGCGTCAACTCAGAGTTTTTGGGGCATGGAGATCCGAACGCAGGCGTGTCGAGGCGTTTGGAGGGTGGATGTCTGACAACAATTCTGGGACCTGCAACGCTGAAGTGATTGCACAGGGTGAGTAACTCTTATCATTAATGAATGATTAACGATGCACGGGCCCGCGCTTGTTCATCGTTGGTGCCCCGTCACTTATGCATGCAGGCCAATATGGACAATCTCGTCCATATTAGCATGCAGTGCTATGGACCCAGGTGACGGGAAGAAACTTCACTCCCCCCAGGCACCTCGGCGGAACATCGTCGTGTGTGTAGGGGGCATTAGAGGTGGTAGAGAGCAAGCATGATCTGAATATTTGAAAACAGTCTATTTATCCTAAAATTCCTAACATAAACAACACCAAACCACAACAAACAGTACCAAGCCCTAAAGAAACAAGTGTATTTTTCAACATCCTCTTTATTATAAATCAATTAGTATAAACAATGTGCTTCTAATAGACAAAACCCCTCTGTTTACAATGCCATTGCTGCCAACTGACCTAATTGGACAGTCCCTGTTCTTACTATTTTTTTTTTTTGGTATTAAAAGTGTAATGGCCTCAATGCCTCCTCCAGAGTCCAGCTATTCCTTACTGCTCTGTATCAGTAAATATTGGTACAATGAGAAGAGGAATGCACTCTGTATGCTTTTGTGTTACATCACCTGGAGCCAAACAACCATAGCCAGACGTTATTACATGACCCATTCCATTGCTGCAAAATGCTACATATATCCAAGTTCCTACTTGTTTTGTCTAATACATTTACTATTTCATTAATTTCTGTTTGAAAGACCCTTCTTATAAATGTATTCAGCACAGCTACCTGATACAGATAAGTAATAAAAATGTACGTTACAGATTGATTTGTAAAATATACAACTACTAAAAAGCAGAATCTGCAATCCATTCTTTTGCATGCTGGGGGCCGTCCATCACAGAGCACGGCGTCCCAGCATGCAGAGTGGCCTGTCCAGTGGCTGCGACTGCAATTTAATTGAGGTTGCAGCAACTGCGGACGACCCACTGCAGCTAGGCTGCGTATGCAGGTGGCCAGCCGCCATTTTTCTCATTGGTGCGTGTGATGTCACACAGCCGCCCTGAAAACGCAGCTGACCTGCCCCCATTTTCACCGAGCAGCCTCTGCAATGCTCCGTTGCCGCTCCCCGCCTGCCCCGTCACCGCCTCTGCCTGTCAATCAGGCAGAGGCTTTCTCAGCCATTGTGATCAGATCGCATTGACTGGTCGCACACACACAGGATGGGACCTGCGCATGCGAATTGGTGCCAGAATGGGGTTATTGCGGTCACATCGCTAACCCTAACCTGAATAACCCCTATGGGCTAGGTAGTAATAGGAGCTGAGTTTTTTCATTAATACTTATGACTAGACAGAGGGCGATCGGGCACTGGTCAAAATTATACAGTAACAAATGTGGGAACCAAAATCGGACAATTAAACCCTTAGAAGTTGGGAAGAAAAAAGTAATTTTTTTCTTTTATTAACACTGTCCTAGTTGGTGGTGCGCCCAGAGCCAGAAAGCACATGTACTATCAATGGGAGAAAGAGAAGGCTCTTGTGTGGGCGCACTCTTATGCAATAGAGGAAAATTCCTATGATATGTGAAAGGAAATGTTTAAAACATAACTTTTAATATTAAAGTTTAAAACGTAATTACCCATATAAACGATCCATATGAAATAAAAAAATTATAAACGAAAAATTAAAATGTTCTGGTCTATTTTTTCACAGTAAGTGATTGGAAAGGTTGTAGACACTTAATTGTCTTACCCCCATTTCCCCTGACCAGTACAGAATATCTGTATTAAAGGGACCGAGGAGTGGTCATGAAAATATTGATATGTACGTCCCAATAGGGCTGCTTAGAATTAGGAATTAATGGTCACCAACATTAGAAACCTGAATTGATGTCAGATATCACAATTATTAGTAGAAACTGGGCGTAAAACTACAGTAGAGAGGAATTGTAAGAACGAGATTTAGTGGTGATACTGCTGTTGGCGTCACTTCTCACATAGAAAGGAAAATAATTCCTGCTCTACAACACCAGGTATTCGCAGGAAGTCTCCTCTCCCGGTACTAACCCGGCCCAACGCTGTTTGGCTTCCAAGATCGAACGAGATCGGGCATTGGCAGCGTGGTATGATAGTAGAGAATTTATATGATCTGTACACCAATGAGAGTGCACCTATATAAGAAATTAGAAAAAGAGTGGAAATATTTCTGAAAGAGAAAGAAGAAGGTGAATAAGGAAAGTAAAAAGAAATATGTGGATCTGCTTTCTACGTTAGGCACGGCCCAACAAATCCCACATTCGTGGTATTGTGCTCCGTGGATCGTAGATGAGAGTCCATGGAAAAAATAATAGAGCAGGAACAAGAAGCAAAGAATTGCTGGTTTTTGTTCAATTATGTATTGAGACAATAGAAAAATAGAATTATGCGTTAAACGTCAAGTCAGTTATAAAATATATGTATCTGTGTCACCATTAGTGATATTATGCTCCTGACACCAAGTGCTATTTTTGGCACAAGAATAGAACATAAAAATCTGTTCTCAAAAATTATATATATTGCATATTATCCAGGCTGAGACAGAAATACAATCATGGTATCTGAGCATCAGTTTCTGGAATCCCATTAAAGAGTACAGTATAAGGAGCAGTGTACCGGTGTACGAGTTATGAGAGAATATATATATATATATATATATATATATATATATACACGTGTCACCATTCATAATATTGTACTCGTAACACCAAGGGCTGTTTTTAACACAAGAGCAGTGCATAGAAATCCATTCACATTGGAAAATTATATATTATATATTATGACGGCTGAACCAGAAATACAATTCTGTCATCAGTTTCTGGAAAAACACTGGGGATTTTGATAAGTAAAATAGTAATTTCATTAATAACAAACTCGGTTATTATAATGTGCGACTTTTTCCTAGACCTCGGACAAATTAATGGCGTCTTTTACGCTCCTAATGCATATCGGATCCAACTTCTCGGTGGATTTTTAGACCAGGAAGTATATGATTTTTTCAGACCAACCAGTAAGTGTCTGTTAGCATAACAATTGCACAGTGTGGAGGAAAGTCAACCATTGGCACCCAAAAGTCCTACTGTATGAGTAAAGCATCTCACACAAACCCCAGTCCTGATTAAAATGATATACGGCATGACTATATTCTGTGTGTAATTATGGCTGCATCGGCATACCAAATGATATTACAGTCTTTGGCAGGAAAACACTGTAGCATAACATTTCGTATGCAGTTACACCTGCAGTTATACACAGAATATATGCATACCACGTATCATTAGCAGGATCCGTTTGTAAGTCCAATTGCATCACATGGTGAATAAGGCTCATTTTCCAGGGGAAAATGTGCAAAAATGGCATGTACAGTACATGGCCTATTTTGAGAGATCACTTGCCACTCAAGGCGACTTGAAGTAAAGACACACAGTCTACATTAGGTTGTCAATGTCTCAGAAGCTTTTACTAAAGTTCTTTAGTCGGGATTTTGTCAATATCCTGCCGCCTCTATGAACATATATATATATATATATATATATATATATATATATAAATTCCATGGATGCTGCCCGGCACTCTGCTATCCCCGTGGGGTATTCGCTCCGGTGCCCTCCTAGGGGTGAGCTAACCCCAATACAGGCTGGAGGGTATAGGCGGCACTCAGAGTCTGACACACAAAAATTTTAAAGAAAAGCCATGTGTGTTTAATATCGACGTTTCGGGGGTCGAACCCCCTTCTTCAGGACACAGCAAACAAGTGAATAAACCAAACAAAACAACTTAAATACCTTACCAGCCTGGACCCCGTCATCCCCCGCCTCGTCCGCGTTGTCCGGCACCTGGAGTTCGCGCTTCCGGTATATATATATATACACACACACACACAGTGGCCTGCCCAAGATCTACATCACCTTTTAAAACTCTGTGCTATTTGTTTAATGTCCTGTGCTACTGAGGAGTGATCCCATTATATAAACCTCTGCAGCACAAACAGCAGGATATAATTTGTGTGAACAGGCGAATGGTGATTAAATATTGTGTCAATAGTTAGGCTCAGCTTTATTTAAGGATTGCAGGTCTTGGGACTGTATACATAATACTCCGGTCATTTAGGCACTTCACATGAAAAATTATTTATTTATCTGTTCTATTTGAGTATATATGCATCATATGTGTTTGGCCTCTTGGAGGAATTGACTTGAATTATTGGTAATCTTTGCTTATTACCAAGGAAGGGGGAGGAGCCAAATGACTGCCTTGCTCCGGGCAACAAAAATCCTAGTTTTGGCCCTGGCTATCACATTAGAATTAAGTTTAAGTTATGCCTACCTTAAAGCTCAAGTGACTTTCAAAAGGTGAGAGTCAGCACAGGCACATTGGCCATAGGTTTCAGTGGTAACTTTCCCAGTGGGCCGTCACCTCAGGGTGCTTGCTGCACATTTTGCATTGTTATAAATATTAAATGTTTTTCCCTGACAATGATGAACCGGCTCCATGTCTCATTGGGGTCGGCTCTGGCTTATTAATACACTTCCTGGTGCTGTACTAATACACTTCCTGGTGGCTTACTAATACACTTCCTGATAGCTGGCCCCTCCCCAGGGACCAGCCACCTCACTTGCCTGCAGGCCAACACTTTGTGTGGGGAGTTTGGACTTCTTTGTGACCACTGATCCTCCACAACAGCGGTGGTGAGTGCGCAAGCTGATGTAGACAGTCGAGTCCCAGGAAGCCCGCGCTGGCACTTGTGCGGGGAGAAGCCTACCACTGATGAAACGTGCGTCCAGCTTGAAACCGGATGGACTGGCCCATAGCTCAACTCTGGGTAAACTACGTATCTTTCTGATTCCTATATATGTATGTGATTACACTGTAATTTTGTTTGGTAGTCATACATATTACGAGCAGCATCTATGTATAGCTATTATTATTATTTTTTACAATTGAGATACTCTAGTATACCCCTTCTCAGGATTCCTTACTTGCATTCTATAGCATATGTAGATTACGTTGCTTTTTGGACTTTAGGCTAAAGAGGAGGTTATTTGTACAACTTTTCTACCTTCACAACTTATATTGTGTATCCATTGTACAAGCCTCTTAACCTAAATCCCAGGAGAGTGAGGGCTCACATGCACAGCTTCCTTATACCTGGTACAGCATATTTCATCTGTGCATGTAAAGAGCATACCTACCTACAGTCATACCACATTTGATATGCCCTAGGCAAGATTTTGGCTGGTGCCCCCTAGCACCACCGCTAGTTCCACCTCTGACCCTGCACCCCTTTCCCAGCACCATCACCCCTCATCCATAGCAGTCCTTATTTTGGTGTTCCCACCCCCTATATTTTAAACAGGAAAAGTCAGCACATTTGGCGCCCAGCCCAAAAAGGGGCGTGTTTTTGCTGGCAAAGGGCATGGCCACACAATAGTGCCCCCAATTCAAATGATGCCACACAGTAGTGCATCTTTATTCACAATTTATCATGTGATAGTGTACCTTATTCACCTTATATCACACCGTAGTACCACTTTGCCTTATATACATTACTCCTCACAGTAGTGCCCCTTATTCACATTACATCACACTGAATTGCTCCTTATTCACATTACACCATACCATATTGCTCTTTATTCACATTAGACCACACAGTAGTGCCTTTTCTATATGTTACGCCACACAGTAGAGCATCTTATACACATAATGCCACACATTAGTAATGCATTTATACACATAATACCACACAGTATACACATGACACACATTATTAATGTCCTTATAAACATAATGCACCTTACACATTATGCCACCCTTTATTAATGCCCTTATACACATAATGTCTCTTACACATATGCCTAACATTAATGCCCTTATACACATAAAGACCCTTACACATATAGCGCACATTATTAATGCATTTATACACATGACACACTTATTGCCCCTTACACACATGCCAAACACTATTACACAACCAATGCACTCGCACAAACACAGCACTCACATGGCCACTAACACTGTGACCTCTGCCTCTGCTTGGATACAGATGTGTCCTCATAAATCTTGCTTCAGTGCGCCATGCAGCAGGAGATGCCTGGGGTGAGTCAGCTGGCAACTCTGCTAACGGCAGGTGCCTATTTTTTATGAAAATGCATCTTACTTGCATTGCTATGTGGCTAGGATGCACAAGCAGCATCTGCTGATTAAAATGATATGCGGCATGCCTGTATACTGTGTGCGACTGTGGCTGTATCTGCATACAAAATGCTACACAAAGAATATAGGCATGCCGCATATCATTTTAATCAGCAGAAGCTGCTTGTGCCGGCTCTGTGTAAACGGGTCCCGGGTCGGATGACTCGGGTAACCCATTTAAACTACACCCTTACCCGGGGCATTCCCGGGTCCAACCCAGGTAGCTACCCGGATAGGATTTCCAGGTCACTTGATCCAAGTTTTTTCAGAGGGAGCCTTTTCCACTACCAAAAAACCCGTGTAAATGCGCGCCCCCGTGCAAAAACCCCGTTTTTTTGAGCTAGTGGAAAAGGGGTATTACTATCCTTGAACCAAGACCCAATTAAACACATGTTGGTTACTAGAACATCACCTATATGAATGCGATCCTACCCAGATAAGCACTTTGTGGAACCAAGTCTTTTCTCACTACACCTGTGCGGGTAGCTCACTTGCTGCTGCTGCAGTTAACCTGCCAAGTCCCTTGTTAACTCACCTGACTATCAACTCAGCTGGAACGTCTCCAGTCTATCAAATCTGTCTGCATGCTCTGTATACAGGTTCACCACCTCACAGAAGTGCTGAAACAGCAGGAAGGTCCCCATGTCTGCTGCAGAGCCATAAGGGTGACTAGTACCACACATGGGTTAGGTATGCATGTCCGGCGGTCAGGAGACCGCTGGTCACCATACCAACGGCGGGATCCCGGCAGGGGGGGAGCGCAACAATCCCCTTGCGGGCTCGCTGTGCTCGCCACAAGTTCTATTCCCACTCTATGGTGGGAATAGTCCTTGCTAGTTGGCATGCCGATTGTTGGGATTGTAAGTGGGCGGGATCTAGGGGGAGGTATTGTGACCGGCGGTCGCATAACTACATCCTCCACATGGTACGTAAATGATATAAATTTAATCAAAGTCTTCTAGTTGTGAATAAGATGCATTTTCACCCAAAAAAAAGCATGACACTAACAGAGTTGCATGGGACCTATCAGCTCACTAATGCCAGGCATTTCCTGCTGCGTGGCATATTGAGGAAAGATGTATGAGGACACATCTGTATATTAAATTACAATTGTAACTGTGAATTCCTATGCATCTCCTATATTTGTAGTACTCATCACTACACTACCCGCTACTTGTGATCCACAGCTACCTATTATATATGAACCATTTACCAGTATTTGTTTGACTATTATACAAAGTAAATTATCTTTACTTTGATAAATGTAATTGTTACCTTTCTCTATTGTTATGTATGATTTGTTTAAACAAAGGGGATTTTTTTTCTCAGTAGTTGCAATTTACATTTCTGGTGACCACTCAAAAGTAAGCTGTCTGTTTTATAAGGCCGTTTACTGGATGCTGTCTATACTGTATGATGGACACCAGTATGCAGTCGGTATTTTAGAGCGGTCACTAAAATGCTGATTGTATTTTATGGCAGTTACTTGGATTCATTATGTCCTGTATTGCAGTCACTGGTATGCTGTGTGCTCTGGGGGTCATTTTGAGTTGATCGCTCGCTAGCTACTTTTAGCTGCCCTGCAAATGCATAGTCGCCGCCCATGGGGGGGTGTATTTTCACTTTGCAAGTGTGCGAACGCGTGTGCAGCCGAGCGGGACAACGTTTTTTGCAGTTTCTGAGTAGCTCCGGACTTACTCAGACCTTGCGATCACTTCAGTCTTTTTGTTCCCGGAACTGACATCAGACACCCGCCCTGCAAACACCTGGACACACATGCATTTTTCCAAACACTCCCTGAAAACGGTCAGCTGCCACCCACAAACTCCCTCTTGCTGTCAACCTTCTTGTGATTGGCAGTGCGAATGGATTCTTTGTTAAATCCATCACCCAGCAATGATCCGCTTTGTACCCGTACGACGTGCCTGCGCATTGAGGTGCATACGCATGCGCAGCAGTAACCTGTTTGCTGCGCTGCGGAAAAACGGCAGCGAACGATCCACTTGGAATGACCCCCTCTGTATGGTAGTCACTAGGATACTGTCCTGGATTGCTGCAACGTGGATGCTGTCTGTTCTGTATTAGAGTCAGATAGGTGCTCTCTTTATTGTATTGCAGTAATATGGATAATCTCTGTATTGTATTGTGGTATTTTATAAACACTAAGGATTTTATAACACCATTTAGGTTTCTGTATGGAAACGCCTACAGTTTATTTGGCCCCACCTACATGAGGCAACTTTCAGAATTTTTTTAAGGACCACTTTAAGTTTTAAGAAACAGTTGACATAACTTGGGCTAAATAAGTTTACACACATGAGAAGATGTGATCACAAATAATAAAAAAATGAGTCAACAAACAAAAGGTATTTGTCAGAGGCCGGGGTATTACCTCCGGCATCAGAACATGGGGTCTTCCCACCCGGGTGCTGGCGGGGCTGTGGTAGCGAAGGTCTGGTTGCAATTGGAGGTAGAGTGCAAAAATTCTGGGGCGGTGGTGACCCGTGCAGGCTCTGGTGTACGGGAGACAGAATCCGGTCAGGTAATAGGAGTACGTCCTTGTGTGTCTGCTGAGCTGGGAGCCGCCATTTTGGAGACCAAAATCCACAGTAAGCCAATGGTGGAGCCTCGTGTATGCAGTCAGCCAATCCTGGGCAGCTTCCTCTTTTAAAAGCGGTCTGTCTTGCTGCAAATGCTGTCAGTGCTTTATGTTCTGCCTTGTGCAGGTGCTCCAGCTCTGTGCTCCCTTCAGGGTTTCCCTGTGGTTATACTCCGTGCTCCTAGGGTCTCCGGTACAGATCCACAAGTCACCTCGCAGCCTCCAGCCGAACACTTGCTGATTGTCTGCAGCTGCCCACACTCCATGCGTGTCCCTTGGTGTCCTGTGGCCGTAGAAGGTTTCCCTGGTTTTCTTTAGTACTCCTCAGCCATGCTTGCTAAGCATTCATTCTCCAGTCTTCAAGTCTTCATTCCTCCAGTGTTCTTCAGCTACGATTGCCAAGCATACATTCTTCAGTTTCTAAGTCTTTTGTGCTCTTTAACCATAACTGCCGAGTAGTTATTCTTCAATTCACGAGTCTTCATCCTTTTAGCCTCTCTTCGGTCTCCAGGTTATATGAGAAGGAACTACATCCAGCCTCCCTGTTTCCTTACCATTGTGTCATGCTCTACTTCAGCTGATGCCCTTTCGTTGGACCCTCACCCCCAGCCAGATGTGACAGTACTGATCCACTGCACCCACCAGTACTAGATCTGGGGTGCAAGATGGAATTTGTTTAAATAAAAATCACAGACACTCTGTACTCTTCTTAATAAACAATAGGGGTTTGGTTGATCTATAGATCAATGCATTTAAGCTTGCAGCCCCTGTAAAGGGATCACATTTTTCTGCAAGTTCCTACTTTATCAATCAGAATTAGAAATATGGCAGCTGCTATCACATTAGAATTAGACTTAAGATATGTGCAGGTGGCTTTAAACCAGTTAGCATATCATAAATTATTTTGCAAAACAGGGTGGAGGAGGCATCGGGAATGTGGCATGGCTTGGCAGCATTGCGAGTGGATGGATCACAATTAGAGACTGAAGAAGTCTAAAGGTAATCTAATGCTAGACCACATGGAGAGGAGGAAGAGCAAGTGAGTGGGAATTGAGAGATCCCAAGGTGGGAAATCACAGACAGTACAGTTTCTGTTACTAGTTTGCCTGCCACGAAAACAGAGAGAGCGGTCAGGGGAGACATCAGAGGCTGAATTTTAACCTGGGTGAGGTGAGCAATGCAACAAGAAAGAAGATGTCCAGCAGTGGCTGGACACGGAGAAGAGGCGGCGGCTGCGCTGGCCAGGATGGGCCAGCGGCAGAAGAGTGCATCTAAGTCTGAGAAGCACTGCAGTGGTGGGAAGAAATAGAGCCTTCCCCACCATGAGGTAGACCCTTCTAAGGACCTAAGTTTTCCTCCCTAGGCCACCAGCGATCGGGCATTAGGCCCTGGGGCACAGCCAGGCCACAGGCCTGTGGCACGGTAGGCGGGCACTAGGCCATTGGCTAATTTCAGGCAATAGGCCTGTGCCCACATTAGAGGACATTAGGCCCTAGTTCAAGTATCCCCCCATTAGGAATATAATGTGACTCTGGGCATTAGGCCCAAGCCACCCCATGTTAGGTGGGCTCTAGGCCCCTGGGCAATTGTCAGGCCTCAGGCCTGTGTACTGTTAGGCCCAGTTTATCAGCATTTCCCCCTTTCAGTGAATAAGGTGATTTGGGTATTAGACCCAGATTACTGGTATACGCCCTCAGCTAGGCAGGCCAGAAGGGCCTGAGCCCCTGAATATTAATAGGTGGGCAGGTTGGGAGGCCTGGGGTGACATGCCCCTCTTCCTTAATCCGGCTCTGGGTTGGTGATCCAAGACCAATTTAAATTATTTATGGTCAAGATAAAACCAGTGCTTCTGTCTTCCAATAGTAAATATGTGGACAAACAGAAGTGAATCCTGTCCCTCTCATCACATAACTGGACCAAAGGACAGGGCTGCCATCAGAAATTGCGGGGCCCAGGACTGACAAAATAGGCAGGGCCCCCCTGGGGGTGGAGCTGTGGATGTGGGTGGAGCTACATCAACTTACAGTACAAGACAATGTAGGACAGGTACATGGTATATAAACATTGCTGCGTCAGCGGACATAGCACTGAAACAAGCATCAGGGTGGCCGAAACCGTGGGTTAGGTGCCATTTTAAGGAGTATGGAGAAGGAGATAGTCTATGGAAGAGAAGGAAAGCACAAAGGGAGAGAGCCCTGCTCGTGAGAGCTTATATTCTAAAGGGGAGGGGCAGACAGACAAGGGTGACACAGATGGGGTAGACAGTGAGCATGGAACAGAGGGTCAGGATGAGAGATGGCTGGGTTTGAGGAAGAAGTGGATCTTGAAAGAGTATATAAATATACTACATTGAAATAACTAGTCAATTAGCTACAAGGCTTATGTGATAGGTTTCTGCGCCAAATCTCAGCAATTACAATACAGGAACCATCAGTTAGTTTTGCACACTCCTTAAATGTGCAAAGACCATTGCTGAAACACAACACATGATGTTCCCACCAGGATATCACGGCTAATTGAATCATACTTCTATAGTTACATGGGAGAGGATTGAGCACTGACTACTACCATTTTGGGTTTATCAATATATTGTACTTATAGCGCCGCACAGGTCGTACCCTGAAGACAAAAAAATAATGTGTATTGACATCTTTAATTTATTTTACTGACAAATCCTGGCCAGTGCTGTCTTTGGCCAGATTATGAATGGATATTTGGGAGTACTATTGATAAATAACAATATAAAAAAACAACCATACAAAAAATAACTGTACTGTGTAATAGTGACTACTACACTGGGCACATGGAGGATATAATGGGGTCTTACTGATCACTATTAATTAAAATATAAAACACTGCAGGGATAGTGACTACTACACAGGGCACATTGGGGATATAATGGAGGCTCAGGGTACATTCTGCTGGCATAAAATGTAATATAAAACCCATTACCCCAGAGGCGTAACTAAGGGGGGTCGAGCACGTAGCCATGGGCAAAATGATTCACTGAACTGAGTTGAGACACATGACTCAGTTCAGTGAAGTGTCTGGAGTCAGTGTCTCGGCACATGAGTCATGACTCATTTGTAGTGGAATGTATTGCAGAGACTGCACATGAATCAGTGAGTTGCCAGTGCTGGCAGATCAGTGCTGGACTCATGGAGGGAGTTATTCAGCTGCAGTGATTGTGCAGTGTATCTGGGGGAGGCAGCTGCTTATACACTGATTGTTAATAATATATTAACATAGATTCAGTGTTATGTTGATATATTATTCATAACCACTTATTGCATACTAGTTACAGAATATGCACATTACTTCTGGCTGAGGAGAGAAAGCTTAACAGCCATGAAACACATCATTCAGTCTGTAACTAAACCAAATAAAAACATATTTTTTTACTTTGCATACTTTGCTAATTGGATGATTTTAGGTGGGCTTGTATTTATTATATTATCCACTATCTAGCGTCCAGGGAGTGTGCCACCCACAATCACACTGAGCAGGATCAGTGAGCACTGAGCTGAGGGTTGGTTCTATATCGGAGGGGCTGAAGGGACCTTGTGACGTATTGAGGGGAGGAGCTACGTCACCAGGGGGAGGAGCTACGGGCGAACAGGGTACCCGAAAAGTACCCTCGCGGGCTCGCTTCGCTCGCCACGCTTCGGGCACGGTGGCTCGCTCCGCTCCGCTCACCACTTAATTACTAAAGGTAATAGTTGGTGGCGTGGATAGTAGAGGAACTATCCCGCTGGCCTAGCTCCTCCTCCTTGCGTCGTAACTCCTCCCCCTTACGGAAAAGGTCCCTTAGCCCACTTGATTCTAGCATCTACCCTGAGCTGAGAGCCCTGTACCACAGGGGCTCCACCTCCTGCAGGCTTATGCTGCATGAATCAGATCCATTCACTGAGTCTACACAGTGTACAACTGTCTCAACTCACTGGCAGACTCAGGATGAATCATGATTCATGACATGACTCAGGCACAGCAGCACAGCACTCACTGACTGGTGAGTCGTGACTGCTCCCTCCCCCCTCCCACTGGGTGTCACCTGGCATAGCCTCTGGCCAATCACAGCTAAAGACACTCAGCAGAACACACTGACTGAAGGACACTGAGTTTCCTCCCTCTGGCTGAGAGAGGCTACTGCTGCAGCTGTCTCGACTCATTAAACAGTGAGTGACTCGAATCATTCATACTTCCTGATGATTCGAGTCACTGTGTTGAGACAGTGAGTCAGTAGCCATCTCTATCGAGCAGGACTCATGCCCTGGGCGCCATGACAGGCCCAGCAGAAGGGGGCGCCGCCGGCCAGGGCATCATACCTGCTCGACCCCCCTTAGTTACCTCGCCTGCCGCCGCAGTCGTTGTGCTGCTGCCGTCCGCCCTCCACACTGCGCGGCCGAGCTAGACTCGCCGTGGACGTGGTGCTCGGCAGTGATTGAGCAGCAGCAGCATCCAGTCACCTACTGCTGGAAGGAGTGTGACTGCGGCGCCAGCACCACACTCCCTGAGCTCCCTGCTGCTTAGGCACCCCTGCTCCGGACTTGCAGGCTCCCCGGCTCCCTGCTTCCCGGCTCCCTGGCTCCTTGCTCCCAGCTCCATGACTCGAGTCCCAGCTCCCGGCTGAAGGTAAGGGGGGGGGGGGGTTTAAAATAACACGGACACACACTCACTATCTCTCTGAAGGGGGGAGGGGGACACTAAGAGACACAGAATGAGGGGCAGGTCCAGATTAAGGCTTGTGGGGGCCCCAGGGCAACTAATTTGTGGGGGGCCCCCATCAATAAATATTAAGGCCACCCACCAGTGGCGTAACTAGTGGGTGCAGGCAGGGCACGTGCTGTGGGCATCATGGCAGACCCAGCAGAGGGGTGAGCCACCGGCACCTGCACGGCCCGCTCGCATCACTGTGACCACTCCGGCCGTCCTCCACAATTGTGGTGCCCCCGAGCCATCTGCCCGCCACCCCTCCACCATGTCTGCTTGCGGCTGGGAGCATGCTCCCTTTCTAATGAATGGAGTGCCAAACCAGGGGGGTAATTCAGACCTGATCGCTGCTGTGCGTTTTAGCGGGCGATAAGGTCTGTAAAGCGCATGCATATGCACCACAATGCGCCAGCGCGTCGGACGACTGCACCAGGCATCGTTGCATAGCGACGGGATGGTGCAAAAAAAGCGATCGCAAGGTGATTGACAGGAAGGGGGCACACACACACAGAGACACAGTGCAGTGGCGTGCTGAATGACGATGCAGGGGGAGGTGATGGTGTGCTGAGTGACGTCAAAGGGGGAGATGATGGTGTGCTGAGTAATAACGCAAGTGAGATGATTTCATGCTGAGTAATGACGCAGGTGAGATGATTTCATGCTGAGTAATGACGCAGGGGGAGATGATGGTGTGCTGAGTGACGACGCAGGTTGGGAGATGATGTGCTGAGAGACAACTTGCAGGGGAAGGTGACTGTGTACTGAGAGACATCGCAGGAGGAGGTGATGGTGTTGCTGAGAGACGTCACAGGAGGAGGTGATGGTGTGGCTGAGAGATGACACGAGAGGGAGATGATGGTGTGGCTGAGAGACACAGGGGGCAGGATGTGACACGGGACAGGATGTGAGTCTTGTTGAACCGCTGTTGTATGATGCTGACCTTGTTAATATTCCTACACTAACAGGCATCTTCTGGACAATGGGATCTCCTACATGAATAGTGAATACCAACTGAAGATGCTGTTTGCCTTAGAGGATACAGTTCTTCAGAGGTTCCATATTGTGAGAAACCATCATACAGGTAAGGTGCATGTTGAATTGAAAAGAATGTTCCCAGTGTGAAACAGGTGGCGTGTCATGTTGGCACGCCCCATTTTCAATAGCCACAGTTACTTTATAGGCCTTTTTTCTCTAACGTCCTAGAGGATGCTGGGGACTCCGTAAGGACCATGGGGATAGACGGGCTCCGCAGGAGACATGGGCACTTTAAGAAAGACTTTAGGTCTGGGTGAGCACTGGCTCCTCCCTCTATGCCCCTCCTCTAGACCTCAGTTTGATACTGTGCCCAGAGGAGATGAGTGCACTACAGGGAGCTCTCCTCAGCTTCCTGTCAGAAAGTATATTTGTTAGGTTTTTTATTTTCAGGGAGCCTGCTGGCAACAGACTCCCTGCATCGAGGGACTAAGGAGAGAGAAACAGACCTACTTCTGTGAGTTTCAAGGCTCTGTTTCTTAGGCTACTGGACACCATTAGCTCCAGAGGGATTGGTACGCAGGTCTCACCCTCGCCGTCCGTCCCAGAGCCGCGTCGCCGTCCTCCTCGCAGAGCCGGAAGATAGAAGCCGGGTGAGTATGAGATGAAAAGAAGACTTCAGAGGCGGCAGAAGACTTCATGATCTTCACTGAGGTAACGCACAGCAGTAAAGCTGTGCGCCATTGCTCCCATACACCTCACACACCGCAGTCACTGTAAGGGTGCAGGGCGCAGGGGGGGCGCCCTGGGCAGCAATAAAACCTCTCCATTGGCAAAATAAGTATATACATGTACAGATGGGCACTGTACATGTATATAACAGAGCCCCCGCCAGTTTTCAGGAATTTTGAGCGGGACAGAAGCCCGCCGCCGAGGGAGCGGGGCTTCTCCCTCAGCACTCACCAGCGCCATTTTTCTCCACAGCACAGCGCTGAGAGGAAGCTCCCCGGACTCTCCCCTGCTAATACACGGTGATAGAGGGGTTTTAAGAGGAGGGGGGCACAAATTTGGCGGATATAAAGTATAAACAGCGCTACTGGATAAACATTTAGTGTTTTTTTTCCAGGGTCATATAGCGCTGGGGTGTGTGCTGGCATACTCTCTCTCTGTCTCTGCAAAGGGCCTGGTGGGGAAACTATCTTCAGATAAGAGGTTCCCTGTGTGTGTGGTGTGTTGGTACGCATGTGTCGACATGTCTGAGGTAGAAGGCTCACCTCGGGAGGAGGGGGAGCGTATGAATGTGAGGTCTCCGTCGGTGGTGCCGACACCTGACTGGATGGATATGTGGAATGTTTTAAGTGCTAGTGTGAACTTATTGCATAAAAGATTAGACAAAGCTGAAGCTAAGGAACAGTCAGGGAGTGAACCCATGTCTGTCCCTATGTCGCCGGGACCTTCAGGGTCTCAGAAGCACCCACTATCACAGATAGGAGACACAGATACCGACACGGATTCGGACTCCAGTGTCGACTACGATGATGCAAAGTTACAGCCAAAAGTGGCTAAATGTATTCGATATATGATTATTGCAATAAAAGAAGTGTTGCATATCACAGAGGAACCCCCTGTCCCTGACACGAGGGTACACATGTATAAGGGAAAGAAGCCTGAGGTAACTTTTCCCTCCTCACATGAGTTAAACGAATTATGTAAAAAAGCGTGGGAATCTCCAGACAAAAAAACTGCAGATTCCCAAAAGGATTCTTATGGCGTATCCTTTCCCGCCAACGGACAAGATACGGTGGGAATCCTCCCCTAGGGTGGACAAAGCGTTGACACGCTTGTCAAAAAAGATAGCGCTGCCATCCTAAGATACGGCTACCCTCAAGGATCCTGCTGACCGCAAGCAGGAGGTTACCTTGAAATCCATTTACACACATTCTGGTACATTACTCAGACCGGCAATTGCGTCGGCGTGGGTTTGTAGCGCTGTAGCAGCATGGACAGATTCCTTATCAGCGGAAATTGAGACCCTAGATAAGGATACCATTTTATTGACCCTAGGCCATATAAAGGATGCTGTCTTATATATGAGAGATGCTCAAAGAGACATTAGTTTACTGGGTTCCAGAATAAACGCTATGTCAATTTCTGCTAGACGAGTCCTATGGACCCGGCAGTGGACAGGTGATGCCGACTCAAAAAGACATATGGAGGTCTTACCTTACAAGGGTGAGGAATTGTTTGGGGAAGGGCTCTCGGACCTGGTCTTCACAGCTACGGCAGGTAAATCAAATTTTTTGCCTTATGTTCCCTCACAACCTAAGAAAGCGCCACATTATCAAATGCAGTCCTTTCGTTCAAATAAAAGCAAAAGAGTACGTGGATCGTCCTTTCTTGCCAGAGGTAAGGGCAGAGGTAAAAAGCTGCACAGCACAGCTAGTTCCCAGGAACAGAAGTCCTCCCCGGCCTCTGCAAAATCCACCGCATGACGCTGGGGCTCCGCTGAGGGAGTCTGCCCCAGTGGGGGCACGTCTTCGACTTTTCAGCCACATCTGGGTTCACTCACAGGTGGATCCCTGGGCAATAGAAATTGTTTCTCAGGGATACAAGCTGGAATTCGAAGAGGTGCCTCCTCGCCGGTTTTTCAAATCGGCTCTACCGACTTCTCCCCTAGAAAGGGAGATAGTGTTAAATGCTATTCACAAATTGTGTCTTCAACAAGTGGTGGTCGAAGTTCCCCTGCTTCAGAGAGGGAAGGGATACTACTCAACCCTGTTTGTAGTTCCGAAACCGGACGGTTCGGTCAGACCCATATTGAATTTAAAATCCCTGAACCTATACTTAAAACGGTTCAAGTTCAAGATGGAATCGCTCAGAGCGGTCATCGCCAGCCTGGAAGGGGGGGATTTTATGGTATCTCTGGACATAAAGGATACATACCTTCATGTCCCCATTTATCCACCTCACCAGGCGTATCTGTCACAATCCTGCCATCTGTCCTGGATCCTGTGTCTTTTCACTCACGGAGTTAAACAGCTTGTCAGCACTATGAGTTTTCCTGAGTTCTCTGCCTGAGAGGTAATAGTTAATTAGCTCCACCTGTGGTGATCTCCTGTGTGAGGCTGAATTCAGTAATCTGAACTTTAGGTCTAAAAGCAAGCATCCTGTGTTTTGCAGAAGTTCAGGCTTCAGTGTTCTCTCGGCCTGCTAGGCCTCATTCTACATCACAGCCTTGGCTAGAGTAGTCACATGACAGTGACTGTTCACCTGACCCAGAGTTGTTCAATCCTCTGCCAGCTTGAGACTCTCTGCATCACCTAATCCTGCTCACCAATCACCAAGGACCAGGAAGTATAAATCAGGAGGCTGAGTTAGAAACTGGGCCAGTTCCTCGTGTCACACACAGCTTTGTGTGAGTCTTCAAGCTGAGCTCTCTAAAGGTAATCTTTGTACCTAAGTTCCTGTGGAAACTCTGTTCCCTTGTTACCGTTTGGTTTACTTTTGTGTTGCCATTGATTTCACCATTTCCATGAGTCTCAATTTAAAGGCACAGTACTGAATTCCGTATTCTCCACTGAAAACCACAGCTGTCGTGTTTCAGTTTTACTGCTGTTGTAGTTGTGATCTCCAGAGCTCCCGTATCCCTGTGGCTTCTGTGTCTCTGCACCTCCGTGCCTCAGTACCTCCGTGCCTCAGTACCTCCGTGCCTCAGTGCCTCAGTACCTCCGTGCTTCCAGCATCTCCGTGACTCGGTACCTCCGTGCCTCAGTACCTCCGTGCTTCCAGCATCTCCGTGACTCAGTACCTCCGTGCTTCCAGCATCTCCGTGACTCAGTACCTCCGTGCCTCAGTACCTCAGTACCTCCGTGCTTCCAGCATCTCCGTGACTCAGCACCTCGTGCTTCCAGAACCTCTGTGCTTTCGGCATCCCGTGCCTCAGCACCTCCGTGCTTCCAGCATCTCCGTGACTCAGTACCTCCGTGCTTTCAGCACCCCGTGCCTCAGCACCTCCGTTTTCCCCCCAGCATCTTCGTGCCTCCAGCACCTCGTGCCTCCAGCACCTCAGTGTCTCTACGCACCCCAGTGTCTCTACGCACCCCAGTGTCTCTACGCACCCCAGTGTCTCTTCGCACCCCAGTACCTCCAAGCACCTCAGTGCATCCAAGCACTTCCGTGCCTCCAGTACCTCTGTGCTTTCAGCATCCCGTGCCTCAGCACCTCGTGCCTCCAGCACCTCCGTGTCTCTACGCACCCCAGTGTCTCTACGCACCCCAGTGTCTCTACGCACCCCAGTACCTCCAAGCACCTCAGTGCGTCCAAGCACTTCCGTGCCTCCAGTGCCTCTGTGCTTTCAGCATCCCGTGCCTCAGCACCTCCGTGTCTCTATGCACCCCAGTGTCTCTACGCACCCCAGTGTCTCTACGCACCCCAGTGTCTCTACGCACCCCAGTACCTCCAAGCACCTCAGTGCGTCCAAGCACTTCCGTGCCTCCTAGTACCTCAGTGTCTCCAAGCGCCTCCGCGCCTCCTAGCACCTTAGTTTCTCCAAGCATCTCAGTGTCTCCAAGCAACAGTGCACTTTAGCACAGTTGTACCTGGTATCTTCACTGATTCATCAGCACCTTTCCAGTTCTGTCTTTCAGGAGACCTTCAGCGTCCACACATGCCTCCTGTCTGCCGACCTAATCCTGCATGAGGAGAACCTAGATTCGGCCATCTCTGCTGCGGTTTCTCTTCCCAGTCACCGGAAGAAACCCCGAGTTCACAACACTCCCAAACCAGGTCAGTGGTAGTATTCATATAATCCTCCAGTCGCCCGCACAGACTTCACTAACACCGGGTTCACAAAACCACAGTCATGACAGTAGGAACTGGCCACATGGACCCGGCTGAAAGTGTTTGTCTGACGCAAGACCTCCTAAGCAATATTGCAGGATGCTTGGAAGGTCTGGAGTCGACTCAGCATCAGTTAGCACAGTGTCTGCAGCGGAATTCTTTCTCCAGAGATTCTCTGACCTTCTGCACTAAGACTCCTGACCAACTGCAGATTTTCTTCCAGATGTTATTACAGTTACAAGAACTTTTGTCTAGTATTCTTTCTGTGATGCCTGATCTCTTCAGGAATACTACTAACGTTGTTGATCCTGTTTTGTCCCATCCAGTTAATAGAGTCTCTTCCTCTGTGCAAGGAAAAGTTGTTCATCAGAGCTATCCACGGCCCAAACTCTCTGAAGCTGAACGTCAGCGGCGTAGGGAGCTACACCTCTGTCTTTACTGTGGAAATTCCAGTCATTTTGTTAAAGACTGCATTCTTCGTAGGCCAGGGAATGGTGACAAATCTCAGTATCACAGTGCTCATGTCTACAAGTCATCCACAGTAGCCGATCCTGCTACTGCTGACGGGGGTATCAAGATGGCTACTCTGAAAGAGACTCAAATTTATGAATGGGGTCCGGTGATTAAAAGACCTTATCCCAAGTTGGGTGTCCAGAGAAGAATGTTTAAGCCATTTAGAGTCACAGAGGAGTCCGTGTCTTCAGCCCAAGGAGGGGCGTCCGTGTCTTCAGCCCCAGGATGGGCGTCTTCAGAGTGTCCAGCCCCAGGAGGGGTGTCTTCAGAGTGTCCAGCCCCAGGAGGGGCGTCTTCAGAGTGTCCAGCCCCAGGAGGGGCGTCTTCAGAGTGTCCAGCCCCAGGAGGGGCGTCCGTATCTCCAGCCCCTGTGAGGGGTTCAAAGGGTCCAGCCCCAGAGAGTCTACAGAGTGCTGCCCAGCCAGAGAGTCTACAGAGTGCTGCCCAGCCCCGTGAAGTGGGGGCTCTTGCCTCAGCCCAGCCCCGTGAAGTGGGGGCTCTTGCCTCAGCCCAGCCCCGTGAAGTTGGGGGCTCTTGCCTCAGCCCAGCCCCGTGAAGTTGGGGGCTCTTGCCTCAGCCCAGCCCCGTGAAGTGGGGGCTCTTGCCTCAGTCCAGCCCCGTTAAGTGGGGGCTCTTGCCTCAGCCCAGCCCCGTGAAGAGGGGGCTCCTGCCGGTCCAGCAATACTCCAGGCCCTGCCTGGTCAGTCCGTTCCGGTTCCAGCTGGTCCATCGATACTCCAGGACCAGCCTGGTCAGTCTCCTTTGGCTCCAGCCAATTCAAGTATCCTCGGATCTAATCCAGTCCTACTCGTCCAGCCAGAGATTTCTCCAGTTTCAGTCTGTTCAAACTCATCTGGACTCAAACCGATTCCAAGCATTGGTCCGAGTAAAGAACTTTTGTCAGTTGGTCCCAGTAAAGGACATCCACCATCTAGTTCTAAAATTAGACTTCAGTCTGTCTCTGATTCTGTTTCCTCGTCTTCCAGCTTTGAGTCCACAACTTCTGCAGGGAAATCTAATACATCTTCTCATCAATGTCAGAATAAATCTGCTGTAGCCACCAAAGTCAAGAAAATTCCCAAGGCTACTCACTTAAAGTCTGAATGTGCTACAGAGCCGGATACCGATCTGAGTACAGTTTTCTCAGCTTTGTCCCTAAGCTTGTCTGAGCAACCTAATGTTCCATCTGCTGATTCGGATAAAGGACATCAGACTAATATTGCTGAGAAGGATACTGATGTTGCTTTCTCAATCCAGTCATCAGAGTCATTTGCCTCAGTCGCAGACGCGAGTGTCGCAGCTTGAGGGGAAATTACTAGCATCACCATCCAGAATGAGATTTCAAGTGACTTTTCAGTCTCATTTGAGGATTCCAGTGAGGCAACTTCAGAAAGGATATTTTCTCATCAATATCGGGATAATTCTGCTGTAGCATCTAAAGTAAAAAAAATACCAAGGCTATTGACCTAATGTCTGAATGTGTACCTCAGTCTAATGTTTCAGTGACATCTGTTTCCTTGAGTCCAATTTCATCCTCCACTCAGTCTTCTGAACATTCAGCCAATGCTCCGTTTTTTTACTCCTCGCTTTCTGAGCAAGATAATGCCTTGATGAACCAATACCTTAAGAATTTCAGTGATGTCAAGAATTGGGAAACTGTACAAAGACAACAGCCTGTTGATTTAAGAGTTGGTTATGTTTCCATTGATTCCACTCCAAGTTCCTTGTGTTATTCTGAACTTGTTAACGCAGCTTACAAAACGGATGTAGTTACTCCCAAAGAAGACTGGTATCTTCCAATAGACTTGGACTCAGACTCTGAATTTGATTCAGTTCATGATTCTACTCCTTTCCTGGGAGGTCCCATTCGTTCCTGTTATACTTTAACGCATGAAGAGGATCCAGAATTACCAAAAAACTCTACAGGTCTCGGTATGAAAAGTCCTCACTATAGAACAAGAATTAATTTAAGCCTCAGTGGAGTGCTAGCTTCAAAAGCACAATCCTCTCGTACTACTAATCTAGGAAAGAAACCTTCTACAGTTTATTCCTCAGTCCTTTCAGATGAAGGAAATTCCAGTTTTGTCAATGATGGATGGTCTACCTGTTCTGAAGATGAAGATCAGGAAAACTTCTAAAGAATCCAGCTTAAGTTTTGTTTCTGGACCCTCTGGTTTCCACTTTTTAGAAGCTTTGTGTACAAGTTATTCATCAAGTTCCTCTAAGATTCAAGATGGGTGTCCGGAGTCCACCCTTGAAGAGGGGGATACTGTCACAATCCTGACTGAAGGTTTTATATTTGGTGACTTACCCCTGCCATCTGTCCTGGATCCTGTGTCTTTTCACTCACGGAGTTAAACAGCTTGTCAGCACTATGAGTTTTCCTGAGTTCTCTGCCTGAGAGGTAATAGTTAATTAGCTCCACCTGTGGTGATCTCCTGTGTGAGGCTGAATTCAGTAATCTGAACTTTAGGTCTAAAAGCAAGCATCCTGTGTTTTGCAGAAGTTCAGGCTTCAGTGTTCTCTCGGCCTGCTAGGCCTCATTCTACATCACAGCCTTGGCTAGAGTAGTCACATGACAGTGACTGTTCACCTGACCCAGAGTTGTTCAATCCTCTGCCAGCCTGAGACTCTCTGCATCACCTAATCCTGCTCACCAATCACCAAGGACCAGGAAGTATAAATCAGGAGGCTGAGTTAGAAACTGGGCCAGTTCCTCGTGTCACACACAGCTTTGTGTGAGTCTTCAAGCTGAGCTCTCTAAAGGTAATCTTTGTACCTAAGTTCCTGTGGAAACTCTGTTCCCTTGTTACCGTTTGGTTTACTTTTGTGTTGCCATTGATTTCACCATTTCCATGAGTCTCAATTTAAAGGCACAGTACTGAATTCCGTATTCTCCACTGAAAACCACAGCTGTCGTGTTTCAGTTTTACTGCTGTTGTAGTTGTGATCTCCAGAGCTCCCGTATCCCTGTGGCTTCTGTGTCTCTGCACCTCCGTGCCTCAGTACCTCCGTGCCTCAGTACCTCAGTACCTCCGTGCTTCCAGCATCTCCGTGACTCAGTACCTCCGTGCCTCAGTACCTCCGTGCTTCCAGCATCTCCGTGACTCAGTACCTCCGTGCTTCCAGCATCTCCGTGACTCAGTACCTCCGTGCCTCAGTACCTCCGTGCTTCCAGCATCTCCGTGACTCAGCACCTCGTGCTTCCAGAACCTCTGTGCTTTCGGCATCCCGTGCCTCAGCACCTCCGTGCTTCCAGCATCTCCGTGACTCAGTACCTCCGTGCTTTCAGCACCCCGTGCCTCAGCACCTCCGTTTTCCCCCCAGCATCTTCGTGCCTCCAGCACCTCGTGCCTCCAGCACCTCCGTGTCTCTACGCACCCCAGTGTCTCTACGCACCCCAGTGTCTCTACGCACCCCAGTGTCTCTTCGCACCCCAGTACCTCCAAGCACCTCAGTGCGTCCAAGCACTTCCGTGCCTCCAGTACCTCTGTGCTTTCAGCACCTTGTGCCTCAGCACCTTGTGCCTCCAGCACCTCCGTGTCTCTACGCACCCCAGTGTCTCTACGCACCCCAGTGTCTCTACGCACCCCAGTACCTCCAAGCACCTCAGTGCGTCCAAGTACTTCCGTGCCTCCAGTGCCTCTGTGCTTTCAGCATCCCGTGCCTCAGCACCTCGTGCCTCCAGCACCTCCGTGTCTCTACGCACCCCAGTGTCTCTACGCACCCCAGTGTCTCTACGCACCCCAGTGTCTCTACGCACCCCAGTACCTCCAAGCACCTCAGTGCGTCCAAGCACTTCCGTGCCTCCTACTACCTCAGTGTCTCCAAGCGCCTCCGCGCCTCCTAGCACCTTAGTTTCTCCAAGCATCTCAGTGTCTCCAAGCAACAGTGCACTTTAGCACAGTTGTACCTGGTATCTTCACTGATTCATCAGCACCTTTCCAGTTCTGTCTTTCAGGAGACCTTCAGCGTCCACACGTGCCTCCTGTCTGCCGACCTAATCCTGCATGAAGAGAACCTAGATTCGGCCATCTCTGCTGCGGTTTCTCTTCCCAGTCACCGGAAGAAACCCCGAGTTCACAACACTCCCAAACCAGGTCGGTGGTAGTATTCATATAATCCTCCAGTCGCCCGCACAGACTTCACTAACAGCGGGTTCACAAAACCACAGTCATGACAGTACCTGAGATTTGCGGTACAGGATTGTCATTACCAATTTCAGAGGTTGCCGTTTGGGCTTTCCACGGCCCCGAGGATTTTCACCAAGGTAATGGCGGAAACGATGGTGCTCCTGCGCAAGCAGGGTGTCACAATTATCCCATACTTGGACGATCTCCTCATAAAAGCGAGATCACGAGAGAAGTTACTGAACAGCGTGTCACTTTCATTGAAGGTGTTACAGCAACACGGCTGGATTCTCAATATCCCGAAGTCACAGCTGGTTCCTACGACTCGTCTGACCTTCTTGGGCATGATTCTGGACACAGACCAGAAAAAGTTTTTTCTTCCGATAGAAAAAGCTCAGGAACTCATGACTCTAGTCAAGAACCTATTGAAGCCAAAACAAGTGTCTGTGCATCATTGCACTCAAGTCCTGGGAAAAATGGTGGCAACATACGAAGCCATTCCCTTCGGCAGGTTCCATGCAAGGAATTCCCAATGGGACCTATTGGACAAGTGGTCCGGGTCACATCTACAATTCATCAGCTGATCACCCTGTCCCCCAGGGCCAGGGTATCTCTCCTGTGGTGGCTGCAGAGTGCTCACCTTTTGGAAGGCCGCAGGTTCGGCATTCAGGATTGGATCCTGGTGACCACAGACGCGAGCCTCAGAGGGTGGGGAGCAGTCACACAGGGAAGAAACTTCCAAGGACTTTGGACAAGTCAAGAGACTTGTCTTCACATCAACATCCTGGAACTGAGGGCCATATACAACGGTCTACGTCAAGCGGAGAACTTACTTCGCGACCAACCAGTTCTGATCCCGTCAGACAAAATCACTGCAGTGGCTCATGTAAACCGCCAAGGCGGCACAAGGAGCAGAGTGGCAATGGTGGAAGCCACCAGGATTCTTCGCTGGGCGGAAAATCATGTAAGCGCACTGTCAGCAGTGTTCATTCCGGGAGTGGACAACTGGGAAGCAGACTTCCTCAGCAGACACGACCTGCATCCAGGGGAGTGGGGACTTCATCGGGAAGTCTTCGCACAGATTGCAAGTCAGTGGGGACTGCCCCAGATAGACATGATGGCGTCCCGCCTAAACAAAAAGCTACAGAGGTATTACGCCAAATCAAAAGACCCTCAGGCAGTAGCAGTAGATGCCCTAGTGAAACCGTGGGTGTTCCAGTCGGTCTATGTGTTTCCTCCTCTTCCTCTCATACCCAAGGTGTTGAGAATAATAAGAAAAAGAGGAGTGAGAACAATTCTCATTGTTCCAGATTGGCCACAAAGGACCTGGTATCCGGATCTGCTGGAAATGCTCACAGAAGATCCGTGGCCTCTTCCTCTAAGACAGGACCTGTTACAACAGGCGCCATGTCTGTTCCAAGACTTACCGTGGCTGCTTTTGACGGCATGGCGGTTGAACGCCGGATCCTAGCGGAAAAGGGAATTCCGGATGAGGTCATTCCTACTCTGATAAAGGCTAGGAAAGACGTGACAGCGAAACATTATCACTGGATATGGCGAAAATATGTTTCTTGGTGTGAGGCCAGGAATGCTCCTACGGAAGAATTCCATCTGGGCCGTTTCCTTCACTTCCTACAGACTAGTGTGAATTTGGGCCTAAAATTAGGCTCCATTAAGGTTCAGATTTCGGCCTTATCCATTTTCTTTCAAAAAGAATTTGCTTCTCTCCCAGAAGTACAGACTTTTGTAAAGGGAGTGCTGCATATTCAGCCTCCTTTTGTACCTCCGGTGGTGCCTTGGGACCTTAACGTGGTGTTGAGTTTCCTTAAGTCGCACTGGTTTGAACCACTTAAAACGGTGGAGTTAAAATATCTCACTTGGAAAGTGGTCATGTTGTTAGCCTTGGCTTCGGCTAGGCGAGTGTCTGAATTGGCGGCTTTGTCTCATAAAAGCCCTTATCTAGTTTTCCATATGGATAGGGCGGAATTGCGGACCCGTCCTCAATTTTTGCCTAAGGTGGTGTCATCTTTTCATATGAACCAACCTATTATGGTGCCTGTGGCTACACGAGATTTGGAGGATTCTGAGTCCCTTGATGTAGTCAGGGCTTTGAAAATTTATGTGGCCAGAACGGCTAGAGTCATGAAAACAAAGCACTGTTTGTCCTATATGCAGCCAACAAGGTTGGCGCCCCTGCTTCGAAGCAGACTATTGCTCGCTGGATCTGTAACACGATTCAGCAGGCGCATTCTACGGCTGGATTGCCGTTACCAAAATCGGTCAAGGCCCATTCCACTAGGAAGGTGGCCTCGTCTTGGGCGGCTGCCCGAGGGGTCTCGGCACTACAACTGTGCCGAGCTGCTACTTGGTCGGGTTCAAACACCTTTGCAAGGTTCTATAAGTTTGATACCCTGGCTGAGGAGGACCTAAGGTTTGCTCATTCGGTGCTGCAGAGTCATCCGCACTCTCCCGCCCGTTTGGGAGCTTTGGTATAATCCCCATGGTCCTTACGGAGTCCCCAGCATCCTCTAGGACGTTAGAGAAAATAAGATTTTAAAACTACCGGTAAATCTTTTTCTCGTAGTCCGTAGAGGATGCTGGGCGCCCCGTCCCAAGTGCGGACTACTTCTGCGAGACTTGTATATAGTTTTGCTTACATAAGGGTTATGTTATAGTTTCATCAGATTGGACTGATGCTACGTTGTTTTTTCATACTGTTAACTGTTTAATAGATACACAAGTTATACGGTGTGATTGGTGTGGCTGGTATGAATCTTGCCCTTGGATTAACAAAAATCCTTTCCTCGTACTGTCCATCTTCTCTGGGTACAGTTTCTCTAACTGAGGTCTAGAGGAGGGGCACAGAGGGAAGAGCCAGTGCACACCCAGACCTAAAGTCTTTCTTAAAGTGCCCATGTCTCCTGCGGAGGCCGTCTATCCCCATGGTCCTTACGGAGTCCCCAGCATCCTCTACGGACTACGAGAAAAAGATTTACCAGTAGGTTTAAAATCTTATTTTTTTTTTGGTGGGGGGGCGCGCCATTCCTAATCTTGCCCTGGGCTCCAAAAACCCTAATTACGCCTTTGCCCTGTGCCCTAACACTGAGGTGCCACAGGCAGATGCCTGGGGTGAAGAGCTGCCTGTGACCTCCAGGAGGGAAGGGGGAGGAAGGAGGAGGAGGGGAGAAGAATAGGGCCCGGCAGAGACAATAGTACTTACTGCTAGACCTGGAAAAGCTCCTACAATGGGTACCGCTGGTGACATCTGACATGCAGAGCCAAAGCTATTCTCCGTCAGCAGTCAGTCAGGGATTCGGGGGAGAGGACAGGGAATCTGGGGCACAGTTACCAAGAGCGCATTACGGACTTCTTGCTGTTTCTCTCAGTGAATGACGCCCACACACAGCCTTATTATACTCCCCGAGTTCCCGTGTACACAGTCCGCCTGCAGGAGCCCCGGTATAATGGTGATAAGGGAGACTGGCACTCGCAGCAGCGGATTCAGCCTTCCTCTTCACATCCTAATACAATATCTTTATTAAACAGCAAGCTGCAGCAGTGCAGCTTGCTTTTAGGATCTGCGGTGGCGGGTGGAGCGGAGTGGAGGGGAGCCGATTGCAGCCTCAGGAGGAGGGGACTGGGGAGTGGTGTGTTAGGATCGACAGCGGACAGGGCGGTGGGTGGAGGGGAGCAAGCCGCGGCCTGCCGATCACAGTCCCAGGAGAAAAGGAGTGGCAGTCCCACCGGTGACCGCCGCGGATATTACCACAGGCGGCAGCCACCCAGATTAACGATGGCGGGCTGTTTGACCAGCCCGGGCCCTCCACTCTCTGTTAGAGTGGCCGGGCCCGGGACAAATGTACACAGTGCACCCCCTTGATGGCGGCCCTGCCTAAGGATAACATATAAACACAAATTACTTAATTTAATATTTTTTCTGAATTTCTCAATAAGAAACTTATTGCCTTGAAGGTGCTATGAAAATAATTCTGATACTCTAGGGTGCTGTGTTAAAAAAAAGTTTGTGAACTACTTCTTTATAGTGTAATACTGTAAATGCACAGCTTTTATGAGCAATAGAAGTAATATTAAAAATGGTTATCTGGAGTTTAGGAGGCTCTGCAAGTGTTTCCCCTTATGTTCAGAATCCTTGTGCTTCCTGGACCTTGGGAGTAGCAGCACTTAGAGCAATTAGTAAGGTGAGCAGTGAAAAAAATACTCCATAAATGTAAGTAATCAGAATAATCTATCAGCATACCTCCCAACATCTAGGGATAGGGAATCGCTCCCAAAGAGGGGAGATGTCCTTTGCAAAGGGCGTGGCTTCACATGAATGATGCAATCACAAGCCACGCCTCCCGTATGCTGGCATACCCCCAGCCCCTCTGTCTCCCATGAATACAATCTGCCATTAAGATGTACAGCGTCTATTCACAGCTACAGGTGCCCTACCAACTGCCCCCTCCCACCCCCACTACGGCCCATGGGGGTGGGACAGCGGGATAGTGCCCAAAAAATGGGACTGTCCCGCAAAAATCAGGACAGTTGGGAGGTATGTATCAGTAAGAGTAATCTATCAGTGAGTGAAATATTTTTTTTTTTTAAACATACTTTTTTATTGAAGCAATATATGCATTACATACAAAAACATGCACGGCAGTTCAAACCTTTGTTGGAAGGGTAAATATTAGAATGAAACAGAGGAGAATACAGTTGAGTCTGTAATCAAGAGACATATCTATTATAGTAAAACAAACATATCACATTTGCATGAAGCATGTCTCTGGAGATTTCAGGGTCCGTTGGTCTAGAATCTGGTCCTTTCGACTGACCCAGATATATACAGAAAGAAAAAAAAAAGAAAAAACACCCGTATCCGTACACAATTCCCCCCTTAATCTGTCTTCAGAGTCCAGAGTGACAATCAGTTCTAAAGTACAATCGGTGGGTCTCCCGCCACCGCTCTAGTTCCATACCATTCTGTATTAGACAATGAGTCATGGAGCTGCCTCCTAATCGTTGTCGACAAGGTCGTTATATAGCTCTCCCAAACTTCAAAAAAAAATTGTACCTTAGTGTCTTTTTCCAGTAAAATTCCTATCCACTCCATCCTAAAGAGGTTAAATAATTTGGCCTTAAATAACGATAATGTAGGTGGATCCTTAGCGATCCATACTTGCAGAATAGCCTTCCTGGCCGCTATACTAACCGCCAGCAGCAGCTTTTTACTACCCTGGGAGAGGCGCTGTTCCTGCGAAAAAATGCCAAAAAGTACCCATTCTGGAGACAATCTCCAATAATTCACCAGATCAGCCGTCAAGTAGTTCCTTACATGTATCCAAAACTGTCTAATTATAGGGCAGGTCCACAGACAATGAAAGAGATCCGCCTGGAGAGCGCCACATTTCCAACATGCATGCGTGTCAGCAAGTCCTATCAGGTATCGTCTATGAGGCGATAAATAAGTCCTGTGTAGAATATTAATAGACATTTCTTTATACCTAGAAGAGGGAAATAATTTACAGGCCTTAGCTGCCAGTAAGTCAGTGGTCTCAATGTCTGGGAGACAATCCTTCCAAGACACAATACCGCCCAAACCCATCGAGTAATCCAGGACGGTCCGAAAGTAGCTATATGCAGTCGAAATTGCCTTACGGACCCTGGGGGTTTGTTTCAGCATTTTATCTATCGGATTGTCCCAATCCCCACGTGAAAAACACCCGATAGTGGATGAAACATAATGTTGAGCTAAAAGAAAGGCCACAGGATAGGCCCGCAAGGTTGGGTATCTCGTGGTGGCCTCCTGGAGCCCTGCATATCTACCAAGTCACCGATCTTGGAAACACCCCCCAACTGCCAGATATTGAACGGATATTGTGCTCGACCCTCCTGGAAGTCAGGATTAGCTATAAACAGCAGGTGCAATGATTTGTGGGCATTTAGGTCAAGGTTAAGTCGCATAGTCGTCCACAATTTCTTAACGTTCCACAATAGTGGGTTTTTCCTCAGCACCTCGGACACCCCCTGTGCACGCAGATGCAGAAAGGTGACCAGATCTCCCCCTCACAAAAATTCCCTATCTAAGTCTGTGTTCGTGTATGTGTTGTCATTGTGCAACCAGTCATGTAAGTATCGTAGTTGAGCTGCCTGGGAGTACCAAAGAACATTGGGGAAATTAATTCCCCCGTTCCCTGTAGTTTGCTGGAGCTTGATCAACGCTATGCGTGGTCTCCCTCCTTGCCAAATAAATCTTCTAAAAAGAAAATTAAGACGTTGAACATCTTTTGGTAGAAGTACATGTGGCATGGCTTGAATAAAGTACATCAGGCGGGGGAATGATATCATCTTAATCAAGCTAGCTATCCCCATATATGATAAAGGCAGTGATTTCCAGGTCTCAAGTTCTGCTTCAATTGTTTGGATGGCCGAGGTAAAATTTAGAGTATATAATCGCTCCGGCTTTCTCGATATTCGAATCCCCAGATAAGTTAGCTGATCTGAACTCCACTGTAATGGTAAGTTTCTCATCCCGTGTCGCAAAAATGAACCATTCCCCAATCTGAGAGCCACCGACTTTGACCAGTTAACGTTCAAACCCGAAACCTGTCCATAAGCCTGCAGTAAATTAAATATATGAGTCAAGGAAGCCTCCGGGTCTGAGATGTAAAGCAGTAGATCATCGGCAAATGCGGTAAGTTTTAGTTCCCTGCGACCAATTTGAATTCCATGAAATTGAGTGTCAGTTAATAGTAAACGATGGAGGGGAGACAATGGGCACCCCTGCCGCGTGCCCCGATGCATAATCACCGGGCTACTACTATAACCATTAAGTAAGAGGGTAGTAGAAGGAGCATCGTATAAATAGTGAATAATATCAATAAAATCTTGGTGGAATAGTCTCCGTTCTAAGACCTTGAATAGATGGGGCCAAAGTACTGTATCAGAAGGCCTTAGTGGTGTCCAAACTGAGGAGTATATTTTTGGAGTGGGGCAATTGAGCAGAGGCTATAACTGCTGCAACAGCAGCCCTAATTCCCTTAACCGAATGTGTATTGCGAACAAAACCAAGCTGGTGATTAGTTAAAGTGTGGGGAAGGATCGTCTGTAGCCGATCTGCCAAAATCTTAGTAAATAGCTTTATATCGGTGTTTAATAACGTAATGGGCCTGTATGAGGTCACCAGCTGTGGGTCTTGTGTAGGTTTGGGGATTAAAACAGTGTGTGCTGTTGTGAAGTGGTGAAAAGGGGCATGGTAGTGCAAAAGGCAATTGAACACTTCCAGCAGAGTCGGAATTATGTGAGGCTGAAGGATTTTATAAAATTCATTGGAGAGGCCGTCTGGGCCTGGAGACTTGTGCAGGTGAAGTTTGGATATTGTCGAGACAAGTTCCTCCTCAGTGATAGCACTCACCAGTAAATCCGACTGTGCACTCGTTATAGGTGGTAATACTGTGTCTGGTAAGAGTGTGCTATGGGTAGATTCGCCAAAGGGGAGATCAGAGTATAAGTCGGCAAAGTAGGATTCAAAATGTTTTACTATAGCAGGAGAACTAGTAAGGAGTTGTCCCGTGAATCGATGTTTAACGGCTGTTATGAATTTGCGAGAGGTTTTCTTCCTAGCCATATTTGCCAATAGTCGACCGGATTTATTTCCCCATTGGTAATATTTATGAGAGGAAAATACCACGTCACGTTTCGCTTGTGCTAACAAGTGGTCATTCAAGAGTTGCTTGGCCTGTAAATAAAGCTGCAAAGACTCTTCAGTCTGCAAGGTAAGGTGACGCTGTAATGCATCGGTTAACTCTAATTGTAAAGTGTTATAAGTCACCAAGTTTTTCTTTTTCAATCTATGGACATACTCAACAATTTGACCCCTAAGAACGGCCTTTGCGCACCCCAAAGAATAGTTGGGCGGTCCCAGTATTCTAAGTTATCGTCTAAATAGTTGGCCCAATTAGTTATCAAAAATTTCCTAAAATCATCCCAATTATAAAGATAACTCGGAAATCTCCAATTCCTGGAGACCCCCGACTGAAGAGTTCTCTGCAGCGTCACCGTCACAGGAGCATGATCCAATATTAGAATGCTGTGGATATCAGCGTGCGCGACTTGTGTAACTAGAGAATCTGCGACCAAGATTGAGTCAATCCTGGACCAGGATCGATGTACCCCAGAAAAGAAAGTAAATGATCTGTCGGAGGAGTTGAGAAGACGCCAAATGTCTGTAAGCTGAAGGGAGACCTTTAAAGTTTGAAGATGTGTCCAAAAAGAAGATCCGGAGGTGCGTGGGATAGGACGTTTATCAATAGTGGGATCATCCACTGTGTTCCAGTCGCCTCCCAGGATAAGCTGAAAATTATCACGTTGCAACAGCTGAGAACTTAATTCCTGGAGGAAGGTAGCTGTCTCACCATTGGGTGCATAGACATTAACCAGTGTATATTTGTTACCCCACACTTCCACATCCAAAATTAAATAACGTCCCTCTGGATCAATAACCGAGTTCAAAACCGTGTAGTGTAAGTTTGTGCTAAATAGGATCGCCACCCCCCTAGTCTTTCTCGTATTATCTGCGGAAACACAGCTATCTAACCAAGGTGCACGAAGAGCAGAGGAGGCGCCCGACACCCAGTGAGTCTCTTGGAGAAATATAATTTGGGGTTTAAACCGCTTTAAATGTGTGACAACTCTTTTACGTTTAATTGGGGAGTTAAGGCCGCCCACATTCCAGGACAAAATCTTAAAGCAAGAGTCCGATGGAGAGGTTCTTACACCAGAATCAGTCATAAGTCTGCTAGCCTACACCCACCCAAGGGTGACAGTCCCGATGGATCATTACATCACAAAGTCGCCCCCGTCCTTCCCAGCGAGCGGAGAGGGACAACCAAAACCACATTGTCTCATAGAGCTCAGGAGCAGATCGGGTGAGGAAGGCACGGCACGGGCAAAACAGAAAAAAAAAAAAAAAAAACACACATTGCTGCACATAACATTTTTCACTTTTTCCAAACCAAACTAGCAACAACGCAAGTGCTAGACCCTCCGGTCGCACTGGCGAGGAACATAACAATAATGGGTGCAACATTTAAATTTAAATTTAAGCTGAGTAGCATGTGGTGAGACAAAATGTCTCTCTCTTGTGAAAATTGAACCGATTCAGGGTATACAGTATGAAATAACAATATATCTAGTACTGATGTGGTGGATTCCCCGGATTTAACATGTGTGTAACGTGGGATTTTGCAGTGGCAGGATCGACAAATAGCAGTGTGCGACCATTGTCATGGTGCGCAGTTTAGCAGGATACATCAATGCGAACCTCGTATTGCTCTCATGGAGTATTTTACAAACATCAGAGAACTCCCTCCTCTTCTGCGCAACAGAGGCCGAGAAGTCCTGAAAAATCAAAATACGTTTTCCCTGTACTACCAACTGCGGGAGTTTGCGATAAGAGCGCAATACATGTTCCTTCATACGAAAGTCCATGAATTTCGCAATGACCGGTCTCGGCTTCACATCAGCATCAGGGCGAGCAGGACCAATTCTATGCACCCTTTCAATGTGTGGTAAAAGTGGGGAATCTGTAATTTCCAAAGCCAAGAATAAATCAGTCGTTATAAAGTCTGACAATTGCCTATCCTTGATTGCTTTGGGGATGCCCACAAAGCGTAGATTCGATCTCCTATCCCTGTTCTCAAGCTCATCTATTTTCGCCTGCAAAGCTTTAAGAGATGAATCTTGAGTGTCAGTGGAACGCTGGAGTGCGTGTATCTGGTCTTCCCCATCACTAACCCGTTGTTCTAACGAGGTTATCCGTGAGGTGTTATGGTCAATTTTCGCAAGTGTTGAGTCTAGTAGTGTCTGTATCTGTTCCAGCCTTTTGTCAATTAAAGGGATATTTTCAAGTTTCTTGTCAATTTGGGGCATGAGAAGTCGGGAAAGCTCCTGGGCCATGTGTACTAAAGAAGGCTGAACATGCAGCGCCTCCAGTTCCTGAGGTTGTTCCCGGGAATTCCCTATCTCCGGGGGGGAGGGGGGGGTTAGGTTTCCCCGCAGTGTTCTTATTTTTACTCATAGTTGTGGTAACTGAGGATTGGGAAGATTTAACCGCTGGAGTTTTATGGACGTATTTGTCAATTCCCCGGTCCGTAGACCTCTGTGTGTAGTACGTTGAGGACTCATGTACAAACACACAGTAATATATGATAATAAAACACCTCATGTAAGGGTCTGAATCAGAAGATATGTCAGAGCCACTCAGCAAAAAATAAATAAAAAAAATACAGAAATTACATAGACATTAACTCACATATTACACAGGTCAGGGTACTTCAGAGGCCCTGCACCTTGAAACCATCGGGTTGAGGCAGAGGTCCGGGCAGATCCAAGGTGTTACAGATGCTATGAGGGGTATTATAAATTGCCCAAATGAAAGGGCTTTATATAGGGTAACGGAGGGTTAATATAGCCAGTGAAATGAATCTGAGCGTCACAGCACTAAGCAGCCAGCAGGTGGCAATGTGACCTCAGAGATTTCTGCACAGGGGCTACTCAAACCTCTATGAACTCATGTACCAGTGCTGTATAAGGTAATTTCAAACAGTAGTGATAAGTACAATATTAATGGTGGACAGACAGGGAGAAGAAAAAAGAGAGAATTTAGCAAGACAGAGAAGAGAGGTATGAGGTAGTGCAAAAGAAGTTGGGGAGAGGCACTTAGCAGGCAGGTGGCAACAAGTTTAAAAGGAGGTCCCACAAGTCCCGCAGGTAATTATGCAGTCCCAGGCAGCAGGTCCAAGCAGTCAGTGATCAGTGGCAGGCAAGTTCTTAAACGGCCACTATATCTTCCAATGCAGCTTTTACTGCACGGCCCCCAACCCCATATCACGGCCAATATCCAAGAGTCTCCCCAGCAGGCACAAAGCTCACCCCAGTAATCCCCGTTGCTGATCACTACAAGGTCCCAGCACTCAGGGCGTTCAGTCACCGGCCGCAGGTTCAGAGGGCTGGGTAAAGATCCCAACACCCAGGGAGCCGAGGGCAACAGCGGCCACCCCCCCAGTTAGCAGCTGGCACCAATTCAGCAGGCTCTCACCTCACCCTTTTTGGCATATGACTCCCGGTACCTTCGGCCGTCACTCCTCCGGTATCCGTCTCCGGAGCCGATCACCGCCGCGTCGCCCAGCCTCACCTCCGGACCCTGCAGCGCAGCCGTGGAAGCAGGGGGGAGCCGGGTCAGAGTCCACCTCTCCAGTTCGGCGTCACGCCGCAGCCAGTCAAGCGTCGCCTCGCCGCTTGGTCTCACCTCCGGACACTGCCGCACAGCCGTGGAAGCAGAAGCGGGGGGAGCCGGGTCGAAGTCCACCGCTCCAGTGACCTCCGCCGGCTCGGCGCCACACCACAGCCAGCGGCGAAAACAAGCACCCAGCGACAACAGGGGCAAGCGAGCACGGGGGAGTAGGGGCTGCAGATCCGCCAGCAGGAACTCCTCGCTCCCACACTGTCTCAGGAAGGATGGGTCACCGCAGGTAAGGGAGAATCCCAGCGTGGGCGGCAGGGGCCGGGTAGCACCGGGTCTCCACTTTTCACGCCAGACCACACGCCGGCGTTCATGCAGGCCGTCTCTTTGAAGGCCGAACTTCAGGGGCATACGTTCACGCTCCTACCCCTGCAGGGTATCCCCAGGCTCCCCGTGATGTAGGGAGAAACAGAGAGGGTCTCTTAGGAGATTAGAGGTTAAATAGCAGGGGGATGCCTGTGGATTTCCATCCCGCAGGCCGGAGCTCCTCTAAAAAGCAGCCATGCTGGATGGCCCGCCCACCGGAAGACCGAGTGAAATATCTTTTATGTCGGTAAAGTAGTTGTTATACCAGTGGTTTCCAAACTTTTTTGAATCACGGTGCCCTAGAATATAAAAAAAAAAAATTCACAGCACCCCTAGGCCAAAAATTTCTTATTGAGAAATTTAGAAAGAAATATTACATTAAGTAGATCGCGTTTATATTAGAGATGAGCGGGTTCGGTTTCTCTGAATCCGAACCCGCACGAACTTCATGTTTTTTTTCACGGGTCCGAGCGACTCGGATCTTCCCGCCTTGCTCGGTTAACCCGAGCGCGCCCGAACGTCATCATGACGCTGTCGGATTCTCGCAAGACTCGGATTCTATATAAGGAGCCGCGCGTCGCCGCCATTTTCACACGTGCATTGAGATTGATAGGGAGAGGACGTGGCTGGCGTCCTCTCCATTTAGATTAGAAGAGAGAGAGAGAGAGATTGACCTGATTTACTGGAGCTTAGGAGTACTGTAGAACTGTAGAGAGTGCAGAGTTTACTAGTGACTGACCACAGTGACCACCAGACAGTGCAGTTTTATTTAATATATCCGTTCTCTGCCTGAAAAAAACGATACACAGTGACTCAGTCACATACCATATCTGTGTGCACTGCTCAGCCCAGTGTGCTGCATCATCTATGTATATATCTGACTGTGCTCAGCTCACACATCTTATAATTGTGGGGGAGACTGGGGAGCACTGCAGTGCCAGTTATAGGTTATAGCAGGAGCCAGGAGTACATATTATTATTAAAATTAAACAGTGCACACTTTTGCTGCAGGAGTGCCACTGCCAGTGTGACTGATCAGTGACCTGACCACACTGACCACCAGTATAGTTAGTAGTATAGTATACTATATTGTGATTGCCTGAAAAAGTTAAACACTCGTATCTGACTGTGCTCAGCTCACACATCTTATAATTGTGGGGGAGACTGGGGAGCACTGCAGTGCCAGTTATAGGTTATAGCAGGAGCCAGGAGTACATATTATTATTAAAATTAAACAGTGCACACTTTTGCTGCAGGAGTGCCACTGCCAGTGTGACTGACCAGTGACCTGACCACACTGACCACCAGTATAGTTAGTAGTATAGTATACTATATTGTGATTGCCTGAAAAAGTTAAACACTCGTCGTGTGACTTCACTTGTGTGGTGTTTTTTTTTTTATTCTATAAAAAACTCATTCTGCTGACAGACAGTGTCCAGCAGGTCCGTCATTATATAATATATACCTGTCCGGCTGCAGTAGTGATATATATATATTTTTTATATCATTATTTATCATCCAGTCGCAGCAGACACAGTACGGTAGTTCACGGCTGTAGCTACCTCTGTGTCGGCACTCGGCAGTCCGTCCATAATTGTATACCACCTACCCGTGGTTTTTTTTTCTTTCTTCTTTATACATACATACTACTACTACATCTCTTTATCAACCAGTCTATATTAGCAGCAGACACAGTACAGTACGGTAGTCCACGGCTGTAGCTACCTCTGTGTCGGCACTCGGCAGTCCGTCCATAATTGTATACCACCTACCCGTGTTTTTTTTTTCTTTCTTCTTTATACATACATACTACTACTACTACATCTCTTTATCAACCAGTCTATATTAGCAGCAGACACAGTACAGTACGGTAGTCCACGGCTGTAGCTACCTCTGTGTCGGCACTGGGCAGTCCGTCCATAATTGTATACCACCTACCCGTGGTTTTTTTTTCTTTCTTCTTTATACATACATACTACTACTACATCTCTTTATCAACCAGTCTATATTAGCAGCAGACACAGTACAGTACGGTAGTCCACGGCTGTAGCTACCTCTGTGTCGGCACTGGGCAGTCCGTCCATAATTGTATACCACCTACCCGTGTTTTTTTTTTCTTTCTTCTTTATACATACATACTACTACTACTACATCTCTTTATCAACCAGTCTATATTAGCAGCAGACACAGTACAGTACAGTAGTCCACGGCTGTAGCTACCTCTGTGTCGGCACTGGGCAGTCCGTCCATAATTGTATACCACCTACCCGTGGTTTTTTTTTCTTTCTTCTTTATACATACATACTACTACTACATCTCTTTATCAACCAGTCTATATTAGCAGCAGACACAGTACAGTACGGTAGTCCACGGCTGTAGCTACCTCTGTGTCGGCACTGGGCAGTCCGTCCATAATTGTATACCACCTACCCGTGGTTTTTTTTTCTTTCTTCTTTATACATACATACTACTACTACATCTCTTTATCAACCAGTCTATATTAGCAGCAGACACAGTACAGTACGGTAGTCCACGGCTGTAGCTACCTCTGTGTCGGCACTGGGCAGTCCGTCCATAATTGTATACCACCTACCCGTGTTTTTTTTTTTCTTTCTTCTTTATACATACATACTACTACTACATCTCTTTATCAACCAGTCTATATTAGCAGCAGACACAGTACAGTACGGTAGTCCACGGCTGTAGCTACCTCTGTGTCGGCACTCGGCAGTCCGTCCATAATTGTATACCACCTACCCGTGGTTTTTTTTTCTTTCTTCTTTATACATACATACTACTACTACATCTCTTTATCAACCAGTCTATATTAGCAGCAGACACAGTACAGTACGGTAGTCCACGGCTGTAGCTACCTCTGTGTCGGCACTCGGCAGTCCATCCATAATTGTATACTAGTATCCATCCATCTCCATTGTTTACCTGAGGTGCCTTTTAGTTGTGCCTATTAAAATATGGAGAACAAAAATGTTGAGGTTCCAAAATTAGGGAAAGATCAAGATCCACTTCCACCTCGTGCTGAAGCTGCTGCCACTAGTCATGGCCGAGACGATGAAATGCCAGCAACGTCGTCTGCCAAGGCCGATGCCCAATGTCATAGTACAGAGCATGTCAAATCCAAAACACCAAATATCAGTAAAAAAAGGACTCCAAAACCTAAAATAAAATTGTCGGAGGAGAAGCGTAAACTTGCCAATATGCCATTTACCACACGGAGTGGCAAGGAACGGCTGAGGCCCTGGCCTATGTTCATGGCTAGTGGTTCAGCTTCACATGAGGATGGAGGCACTCAGCCTCTCGCTAGAAAAATGAAAAGACTCAAGCTGGCAAAAGCAGTAGCACCGCAAAGAACTGTGCGTTCTTCGAAATCCCAAATCCACAAGGAGAGTCCAATTGTGTCGGTTGCGATGCCTGACCTTCCCAACACTGGACGTGAAGAGCATGCGCCTTCCACCATTTGCATGCCCCCTGCAAGTGCTGGAAGGAGCACCCGCAGTCCAGTTCCTGATAGTCAGATTGAAGATGTCAGTGTTGAAGTACACCAGGATGAGGAGGATATGGGTGTTGCTGGCGCTGGGGAGGAAATTGACCAGGAGGATTCTGATGGTGAGGTGGTTTGTTTAAGTCAGGCACCCGGGGAGACACCTGTTGTCCGTGGGAGGAATAGGGCCGTTGACATGCCTGGTGAAAATACCAAAAAAATCAGCTCTTCGGTGTGGAAGTATTTCACCAGAAATGCGGACAACAGGTGTCAAGCCGTGTGTTCCCTTTGTCAAGCTGTAATAAGTAGGGGTAAGGACGTTAACCACCTCGGAACATCCTCCCTTATACGTCACCTGCAGCGCATTCATAATAAGTCAGTGACAAGTTCAAAAACTTGGGCCGACAGCGGAAGCAGTCCACTGACCAGTAAATCCCTTCCTCTTGTAACCAAGCTCACGCAAACCACCCCACCAACTCCCTCAGTGTCAATTTCCTCCTTCCCCAGGAATGCCAATAGTCCTGCAGGCCATGTCACTGGCAATTCTGACGAGTCCTCTCCTGCCTGGGATTCCTCCGATGCATCCTTGCGTGTAACGCCTACTGCTGCTGGCGCTGCTGTTGTTGCTGCTGGGAGTCGATGGTCATCCCAGAGGGGAAGTCGTAAGCCCACTTGTACTACTTCCAGTAAGCAATTGACTGTCCAACAGTCCTTTGCGAGGAAGATGAAATATCACAGCAGTCATCCTGTTGCAAAGCGGATAACTGAGTCCTTGACAACTATGTTGGTGTTAGACGTGCGTCCGGTATCCGCCGTTAGTTCACAGGGAACTAGACAATTTATTGAGGCAGTGTGCCCCCGTTACCAAATACCATCTAGGTTCCACTTCTGTAGGCAGGCGATACCGAGAATGTACACGGACGTCAGAAAAAGACTCACCAGTGTCCTAAAAAATGCAGTTGTACCAAATGTCCACTTAACCACGGACATGTGGACAAGTGGAGCAGGGCAGGGTCAGGACTATATGACTGTGACAGCCCACTGGGTAGATGTATGGACTCCCGCCGCTAGAACAGCAGCGGCGGCACCAGTAGCAGCATCTCGCAAACGCCAACTCTTTCCTAGGCAGGCTACGCTTTGTATCACCGCTTTCCAGAATACGCACACAGCTGAAAACCTCTTACGGCAACTGAGGAAGATCATCGCAGAATGGCTTACCCCAATTGGACTCTCCTGTGGATTTGTGGCATCGGACAACGCCAGCAATATTGTGTGTGCATTAAATATGGGCAAATTCCAGCACGTCCCATGTTTTGCACATACCTTGAATTTGGTGGTGCAGAATTATTTAAAAAACGACAGGGGCGTGCAAGAGATGCTGTCGGTGGCCAGAAGAATTGCGGGACACTTTCGGCGTACAGGCACCACGTACAGAAGACTGGAGCACCACCAAAAACTACTGAACCTGCCCTGCCATCATCTGAAGCAAGAAGTGGTAACGAGGTGGAATTCAACCCTCTATATGCTTCAGAGGTTGGAGGAGCAGCAAAAGGCCATTCAAGCCTATACAATTGAGCACGATATAGGAGGTGGAATGCACCTGTCTCAAGTGCAGTGGAGAATGATTTCAACGTTGTGCAAGGTTCTGATGCCCTTTGAACTTGCCACACGTGAAGTCAGTTCAGACACTGCCAGCCTGAGTCAGGTCATTCCCCTCATCAGGCTTTTGCAGAAGAAGCTGGAGGCATTGAAGAAGGAGCTAAAAGCGAGCGATTCCGCTAGGCATGTGGGACTTGTGGATGCAGCCCTTAATTCGCTTAACAAGGATTCACGGGTGGTCAATCTGTTGAAATCAGAGCACTACATTTTGGCCACCGTGCTCGATCCTAGATTTAAAACCTACCTTGGATCTCTCTTTCCGGCAGACACAAGTCTGCTGGGGTGCAAAGACCTGCTGGTGACAAAATTGTCAAGTCAAGCGGAACGCGACCTGTCAACATCTCCTCCTTCACATTCTCCCGCAACTGGGGGTGCGAGGAAAAGGCTCAGAATTCCGAGCCCACCCGCTGGCGGTGATGCAGGGCAGTCTGGAGCGACTGCTGATGCTGACATCTGGTCCGGACTGAAGGACCTGACAACGATTACGGACATGTCGTCTACTGTCACTGCATATGATTCTCTCAACATTGAAAGAATGGTGGAGGATTATATGAGTGACCGCATCCAAGTAGGCACGTCACACAGTCCGTACTTATACTGGCAGGAAAAAGAGGCAATTTGGAGGCCCTTGCACAAACTGGCTTTATTCTACCTAAGTTGCCCTCCCACAAGTGTGTACTCCGAAAGAGTGTTTAGTGCCGCCGCTCACCTTGTCAGCAATCGGCGTACGAGGTTACATCCAGAAAATGTGGAGAAGATGATGTTCATTAAAATGAATTATAATCAATTCCTCCGCGGAGACATTGACCAGCAGCAATTGCCTCCACAAAGTACACAGGGAGCTGAGATGGTGGATTCCAGTGGGGACGAATTGATAATCTGTGAGGAGGGGGATGTACACGGTGATATATCGGAGGATGATGATGAGGTGGACATCTTGCCTCTGTAGAGCCAGTTTGTGCAAGGAGAGATTAATTGCTTCTTTTTTGGTGGGGGTCCAAACCAACCCGTCATATCAGTCACAGTCGTGTGGCAGACCCTGTCACTGAAATGATGGGTTGGTTAAAGTGTGCATGTCCTTTTTATACAACATAAGGGTGGGTGGGAGGGCCCAAGGACAATTCCATCTTGCACCTCTTTTTTCTTTTATTTTTCTTTGCGTCATGTGCTGTTTGGGGAGGGTTTTTTGGAAGGGACATCCTGCGTGACACTGCAGTGCCACTCCTAGATGGGCCCGGTGTTTGTGTCGGCCACTAGGGTCGCTAATCTTACTCACACAGCTACCTCATTGCGCCTCTTTTTTTCTTTGCGTCATGTGCTGTTTGGGGAGGGTTTTTTGGAAGGGACATCCTGCGTGACACTGCAGTGCCACTCCTAGATGGGCCAGGTGTTTGTGTCGGGCACTTGGGTCGCTGAGCTTAGTCACACAGCTACCTCATTGCACCTCTTTTTTTCTTTGCGTCATGTGCTGTTTGGGGAGTGTTTTTTGGAAGGGCCATCCTGCGTGACACTGCAGTGCCACTCCTAGATGGGCCAGGTGTTTGTGTCGGCCACTAGGGTCGCTTAGCTTAGTCATCCAGCGACCTCGGTGCAAATTTTAGGACTAAAAATAATATTGTGAGGTGTGAGGTATTCAGAATAGACTGAAAATGAGTGGAAATTATGGTTTTTGAGGTTAATAATAATATGGGATCAAAATGACCCCCAAATTCTATGATTTAAGCTGTTTTTTAGGGTTTTTTGAAAAAAACACCCGAATCCAAAACACACCCGAATCCGACAAAAAAAATTCGGTGAGGTTTTGCCAAAACGCGGTCGAACCCAAAACACGGCCGCGGAACCGAACCCAAAACCAAAACACAAAACCCGAAAAATTTCAGGCGCTCATCTCTAGTTTATATGTCATCCTTAGGGTCAGTTGTGTGGTGAGGGACAAGATTTGCTTCTGTTTGGCCACATATTTTATGACTGGCAGCCACCAGCACTGGTTTTACCTATTATATTGACCATGAATAATTTAAATTGGTTCTGGACCACCAACCCAGGGCACCCCTGCAAGTGTCCCAAGGCACCCCAGGGAGCCACGGCACACAGTTTGGGAACCTCTGTGTTATACCATAATCTGCCAGTAAGTGAAACATGCTCTGTGTTTTTTAGTCAGTAAGGTAATGGAGACCAGATGATTCTGGGTCAGCCTTGGAGAAGACCAACCTGGATCATGTTGTTTGGGCGTGACTGAAATGGTTGATTATTACTCCTCCTTATCCTGACCTGGCCTGTCTATCCTTGCTCCAAATTCTACTGTCCCTCCTTTGTAAGTACTTCACCCAAAATCTGACTATTTGGTATCTAAATACAGCACTTTAATGACACTAGATTTGCTTTGTTCTTGACTACTTAGTACCAATTTTAAATATTTTTCCCTTGCTCAGCAACAGTCTGTTCATTTGCTGCATGACTCATTAACAATTATTTTCTTGCTGGCAAGCTAACACTTATCTACTTATTACCTTGCTAATTAGTTAGTAGCAGAAACGACTCCCGAGCCACTTTTGACCAGAACAGTTGACAACACTTATACTGTATGTCATCTCGGATAACAGCAAGAAGGGATCAATACATACTTGCCTACTCTCCCCAGCACAATTGGGATGCCACTCCCGCCCCCCAAGAAAGGTGGGCTGCGGGCAAGTCTCCCACAGCACCCTGCACCCTCCCTCGACCGCCCACTTACAGAACACAAGTGGGCAGGGTGAGAGGAACCGATGACGTTATTTGTGCTGAATTGCATCATCGTAGCTCCACTCCCCACTGTACAATGCCTGTAATATTGGCATTGTATACTGGGGACGTAGCCATGATGATGCGACAGCAAACATTACAACCCCTGTGCTGCTTCTTGCACTGAGCCACGCACCCACCACACCCCTATACTCCATCTCGCCTGTCCGCACTACCCCCTGCAACGCTGAGCTATCTGCCCTCTCCCGAAGGGGGCAGCCAGAATGTTGGTAAGTAACCCTGGATCAATAGGGATTGACTAATACTTCATATTTAATTTAGGGGCAGATGTACTAAACTTTGAAGAGTGATAAAGTGGAGAGAGAGATAAAGTACCAACAAATCAGCTCCTGTTATTTTTCAAACACAGGGTGTAACATGACAGCGCTAAAGTAAAAGAGATATTTACTCAGTGTAATTAAAACATACAGACAATATCAGACCAGCCTGAATACATTAAAACATTTTCTAAATATTTATATACAATTATTTGCTCTTTTTGCATCTTTCAACAGATTTAAAATATTGTTAGTCAGATCCGCTGTGTGGAAACTGTCCTTAAATGGAGCTCCTTTTTAAAGAATAGTTCTTAGATATTCCAAACTCCTGATTATATTTAAGGTCAAAGTGGGGGAGAAAGATATGTCTCCAATTGTAATTGACCACTCACATGTAGGTTCTGTTACAGTGTCTCCCGGCTCCAGGTGCTTTTCCTTTGTGTGAAGCCTTTCTGGAGTGCTCAGTCCCATACAGCTCCCAAATGTGGCATAACCGGCCTGTTAGGATATTGTAGATAGGTATATATGAATACTTACGCGTTTCTCCGCCTGTGTATAGGATCAGTGGCTTCCTCAGAGGTCATGATCTCTGTGACCAAATCTAAATTTGTCTGCACATGGTTTTGCCCATTAGAGAACAATTTTGCTGCTGCGACATGGTCTGAATTAGGCCACAGATTTGGGTGGGGTGTGTTCAAACTGAAATCTAAATTGTAAACTGAAATTGCAGTGTAAAAATAAAGCAGCCAGTATTTACCCTGCACAGAAACAAAATAACCCACCCAAATCTAACTCTCTCTGCACATGTTATATCTGCCCCCCCCTGCAGTGTACATGGTTTTGCCCATTAGAGAAAGATTTTGCTTTTGCGATCAACCCTAAATTAGGCCCATAATGGATAGTGGGGGCCATTTATCAATAATATAGAATGTAGGGTTTCACCATGCGAACATATAATAATGAGGAACGTTGATAAATGCAAAATGAAGATTTGGAATGTGGCATTTAAAAAAAAAAAAACTAAAATAGACATAGCAGATCCAAAAGATGTATTTTAAAATAAAATTTCCTTGGTAACTTTTATCTTTGGGCAGTAACTCTCTATAGCAGAGCCTTATGATACCTGTTTGTAAACATTGGGTCTAATTCAGGTTGGATCGCAGTAAGCGATACAACCACAATTTTTGAGAAAAAAGATGCAGGCGCATGCGCCGGTAAGAGGCTTCCACAGTTTTTGCTAATAAGCAGAAATTGCGAAGCGTTCACAATTTCTGCTTGTTGAACAGAGTGAGGCGGTGGTCAGCAGGCTGGGCAGCCTTGCCCAGCAATGGGCGGCCCCCAGCATGCGATCCAAAGGATAGCATATTCTGCTAATTAGCAGAATTTGCTATCCTTACTGAATTAGGCCATTGTCTTCTTCTGGGTGAGATCATTCTATGCTGTTCTATGCATACGTCTCCAGGTCCCAAATTTCAAATCATCTGTACATTACATTATAGGTATGCAAGGCCTAGCAGACCTAAATATACCCTGTGCAAGCCACCCCCCCCACCCCACCCCCAAACATGTCACATTATGACTAGTGATGAGCGGGTTCGGTTCCTCGGAATCCGAACCCGCCCGAACTTCACCTTTTTTTACACGGGTCCGAGCGACTCGGATCCTCCCGCCTTGCTCGGTTAACCCAAGCGCGCCCGAACGTCATCATCCCGCTGTCGGATTCTCGCGAGGCTCGGATTCTATCGCGAGACTCGGATTCTATATAAGGAGCCGCGCGTCGCCGCCATTTTCACACGTGCATTGAGATTGATAGGGAGAGGACGTGGCTGGCGTCCTCTCCGTTTAGAATAGATAGAGAGTGAGACACTTGATTTACTGGAGCATTAGGAGGAGTACTCAGAGAGTGCAGAGTTTTGCTGATAGTTATACTAGTGACTGACCACCAGTGCAGTTTTATTTATTTTTATTATTTAATATAATCCGTTCTCTGCCTGAAAAAAAACGATACACAGTCACATACCATATCTGTGCTCAGCCTCAGTGTGCTGCATCATCTATGTATATCTGACTGTGCTGAGTGCTCACTGCTCACACAGCTTAATTGTGGGGGAGACTGGGGAGCAGTTATAGCAGGAGTACATATTTAACAGTGCACACTTTTGCTGCCAGAGTGCCACTGCCAGTGTGACTGACTAGTGACCACTAACCACCAGTATATTGTGATTGTCTGCCTGAAAAAGTTAAACACTCGTCGTGTGGTGTTTTTATTCTATAAACGCATTCTGCTGACAGTGTCCAGCAGGTCCGTCATTATATAATATATACCTGTCCTGCAGTAGTGATATATATATATTTTTTATATCATTATCATCCAGTCTATACTAGCAGCAGACGCAGTACGGTAGTCCACGGCTGTAGCTACCTCTGTGTCGGCAGTCGCTCGTCCATCCATAATTGTATACCTACCTGTGGTGTTTTTTTTTTTTTCTATCTTCTTCATACTAGTAGTTTACTTTAGGAGTCTGCAGTGCTGACAGTGTCCAGCAGGTCCGTCATTATATAATATATACCTGTCCTGCAGTAGTGATATATATATATATTTTTTATATCATTATCATCCAGTCTATACTAGCAGCAGACGCAGTACGGTAGTCCACGGCTGTAGCTACCTCTGTGTCGGCAGTCGCTCGTCCATCCATAATTGTATACCTACCTGTGGTGTTTTTTTTTTTTTCTATCTTCTTCATACTAGTAGTTTACTTTAGGAGTCTGCAGTGCTGACAGTGTCCAGCAGGTCCGTCATTATATAATATATACCTGTCCTGCAGTAGTGATATATATATTTTTTATATCATTATCATCCAGTCTATACTAGCAGCAGACGCAGTACGGTAGTCCACGGCTGTAGCTACCTCTGTGTCGGCAGTCGCTCGTCCATCCATAATTGTATACCTACCTGTGGTGGGTTTTTTTTTTCTATCTTCTTCATACTAGTAGTTTACTTTAGGAGTCTGCAGTGCTGACAGTGTCCAGCAGGTCCGTCATTATATAATATATACCTGTCCTGCAGTAGTGATATATATATATTTTTTATATCATTATCATCCAGTCTATACTAGCAGCAGACGCAGTACGGTAGTCCACGGCTGTAGCTACCTCTGTGTCGGCAGTCGCTCGTCCATCCATAATTGTATACCTACCTGTGGTGTTTTTTTTTTTCTATCTTCTTCATACTAGTAGTTTACTTTAGGAGTCTGCAGTGCTGACAGTGTCCAGCAGGTCCGTCATTATATAATATATACCTGTCCTGCAGTAGTGATATATATATATATTTTTTATATCATTATCATCCAGTCTATACTAGCAGCAGACGCAGTACGGTAGTCCACGGCTGTAGCTACCTCTGTGTCGGCAGTCGCTCGTCATCCATAAGTATACTAGTATCCATCTCCATTGTTTACCTGAGGTGCCTTTTAGTTGTGCCTATTAAAATATGGAGAACAAAAATGTTGAGGTTCCAAAAATAGGGAAAGATCAAGATCGACTTCCACCTCGTGCTGAAGCTGCTGCCACTAGTCATGGCCGAGACGATGAAATGCCATCAACGTCGTCTGCCAAGGCCGATGCCCAATGTCATAGTACAGAGCATGTAAAATCCAAAACACCAAATATCAGTAAAAAAAGGACTCAAAAATCTAAAATAAAATTGTCGGAGGAGAAGCGTAAACTTGCCAATATGCCATTTACCACACGGAGTGGCAAGGAACGGCTGAGGCCCTGGCCTATGTTCATGGCTAGTGGTTCAGCTTCACATGAGGATGGAAGCACTCAGCCTCTCGCTAGAAAAATGAAAAGACTCAAGCTGGCAAAAGCACAGCAAAGAACTGTGCGTTCTTCGAAATCACAAATCCACAAGGAGAGTCCAATTGTGTCGTTTGCGATGCCTGACCTTCCCAACACTGGACGTGAAGAGCATGCGCCTTCCACCATTTGCACGCCCCCTGCAAGTGCTGGAAGGAGCACCCGCAGTCCAGTTCCTGATAGTCAGATTGAAGATGTCAGTGTTGAAGTACACCAGGATGAGGAGGATATGGGTGTTGCTGGCGCTGGGGAGGAAATTGACCAGAAGGATTCTGATGGTGAGGTGGTTTGTTTAAGTCAGGCACCCGGGGAGACACCTGTTGTCCGTGGGAGGAATATGGCCATTGACATGCCTGGTGAAAATACCCAAAAAATCAGCTCTTCGGTGTGGAAGTATTTCAACAGAAATGCGGACAACATTTGTCAAGCCGTGTGTTGCCTTTGTCAAGCTGTAATAAGTAGGGGTAAGGACGTTAACCACCTCGGAACATCCTCCCTTATACGTCACCTGCAGCGCATTCATCATAAGTCAGTGACAAGTTCAAAAACTTTGGGCGACAGCGGAAGCAGTCCACTGACCAGTAAATCCCTTCCTCTTGTAACCAAGCTCACGCAAACCACCCCACCAACTCCCTCAGTGTCAATTTCCTCCTTCCCCAGGAATGCCAATAGTCCTGCAGGCCATGTCACTGGCAATTCTGACGAGTCCTCTCCTGCCTGGGATTCCTCCGATGCATCCTTACGTGTAACGCCTACTGCTGCTGGCGCTGCTGTTGTTGCTGCTGGGAGTCGATGGTCATCCCAGAGGGGAAGTCGTAAGACTACTTTTACTACTTCCACCAAGCAATTGACTGTCCAACAGTCCTTTGCGAGGAAGATGAAATATCACAGCAGTCATCCTGCTGCAAAGCGGATAACTGAGGCCTTGGCATCCTGGGCGGTGAGAAACGTGGTTCCGGTATCCATCATTACTGCAGAGCCAACTAGAGACTTGTTGGAGGTACTGTGTCCCCGGTACCAAATACCATCTAGGTTCCATTTCTCTAGGCAGGCGATACCGAAAATGTACACAGACCTCAGAAAAAGACTCAGCAGTGTCCTAAAAAATGCAGTTGTACCCAATGTCCACTTAACCACGGACATGTGGACAAGTGGAGCAGGGCAGGCTCAGGACTATATGACTGTGACAGCCCACTGGGTAGATGTATGGACTCCCGCCGCAAGAACAGCAGCGGCGGCACCAGTAGCAGCATCTCGCAAATGCCAACTCTTTTCTAGGCAGGCTACGCTTTGTATCACCGCTTTCCAGAATACGCACACAGCTGAAAACCTCTTACGGCAACTGAGGAAGATCATCGCGGAATGGCTTACCCCAATTGGACTCTCCTGTGGATTTGTGGCATCGGACAACGCCAGCAATATTGTGTGTGCATTAAATCTGGACAAATTCCAGCACGTCCCATGTTTTGCACATACCTTGAATTTGGTGGTGCAGAATTATTTAAAAAACGAGAGGGGCGTGCAAGAGATGCTGTCGGTGGCCAGAAGAATTGCGGGACACTTTCGGCATACAGGCACCACGTACAGAAGACTGGAGCACCACCAAAAACGCCTGAACCTGCCCTGCCATCATCTGAAGCAAGAAGTGGTAACGAGGTTGAATTCAACCCTCTATATGCTTCAGAGGTTGGAGGAGCAGCAAAAGGCCATTCAAGCCTATACAACTGAGCACGATATAGGAGGTGGAATGCACCTGTCTCAAGCGCAGTGGAGAATGATTTCAACGTTGTGCAAGGTTCTGCAACCTTTTGAACTTGCCACACGTGAAGTCAGTTCAGACACTGCCAGCCTGAGTCAGGTCATTCCCCTCATCAGGCTTTTGCAGAAGAAGCTGGAAACATTGAAGGAGGAGCTAACACAGAGCGATTCCGCTAGGCATGTGAGACTTGTGGATGGAGCCCTTAATTCGCTTAACAAGGATTCACGGGTGGTCAATCTGTTGAAATCAGAGCACTACATTTTGGCCACCGTGCTCGATCCTAGATTTAAAACCTACCTTGGATCTCTGTTTGGGGAGTAGTTTTTGGAAGGGCCATCCTGCGTGACACTGCAGTGCCACTCCTAGATGGGCCAGGTGTTTGTGTCGGCCACTTGGGTCGCTTATCTTAGTCACACAGCTACCTCATTGCGCCTCTTTTTTTCTTTGCGTCATGTGCTGTTTGGGGGGTGTTTTTTGGAAGGGCCATCCTGCGTGACACTGCAGTGCCACTCCTAGATGGGCCAGGTGTTTGTGTCGGCCACTAGGGTCGCTTATCTTAGTCACACAGCTACCTCATTGCGCCTCTTTTTTTCTTTGCGTCATGTGCTGTTTGGGGGGTGTTTTTTGGAAGGGCCATCCTGCGTGACACTGCAGTGCCACTCCTAGATGGGCCAGGTGTTTGTGTCGGCCACTACGGTCGCTTATCTTAGTCACACAGCTACCTCATTGTGCATCTTTTTTTTCTTCTTTGCGTCATGTGCTGTTTGGGGAGTAGTTTTTTGAAGGGCCATCCTGCGTGACACTGCAGTGCCACTCCTAGATGGGCCAGGTGTTTGTGTCGGCCACTAGGGTCGCTTAGCTTACTCACACAGCTACCTCATTGCGCCTCTTTTTTTTCTTCTTTGCGTCATGTGCTGTTTGGGGAGTAGTTTTTTGAAGGGCCATCCTGTGTGACACTGCAGTGCCACTCCTAGATGGGCCAGGTGTTTGTGTCGGCCACTTGGGTCGCTGAGCTTAGTCATCCAGCGACCTTGGTGCAAATTTTAGGACTAAAAATAATATTGTGAGGTGTGAGGTGTTCAGAATAGACTGAAAATGAGTGGAAATTATGGTTATTGAGGTTAATAATACTTTGGGATCAAAATGACCCCCAAATTCTATGATTTAAGCTGTTTTTTAGGGTTTTTTGAAAAAAACACCCGAATCCAAAACACACCCGAATCCGACAAAAAAAATTCGGTGAGGTTTTGCCAAAACGCGTTCGAACCCAAAACACGGCCGCGGAACCGAACCCAAAACCAAAACACAAAACCCGAAAAATTTCCGGTGCTCATCACTAATTATGACATCACAAAGAGGGTAGCGCCAGGACAAAGGCATAGCTGAGCTTTCAGAGTGTGGGGAGAAGTTAAGCATCCTAAGGATGATCTGGTTGGCTGTGTGGCAGCTTGCCATTGGGACTAAGTAGAAGTTGAGAGCAGGAGACCAGGGACAAGTTGTGCAGCTGGATTCTGCTCCAAGCATCCTGCATTTCAAATACATGTGCCATGTGGCAGCATTAGTGTAGCCCCTAGACCAGGAGTGGCCAGATTTTTGTATTTGGTAATCTACTCCGAAATATGAAAATTCATTGTGATCTACTAAATAGGTACATTTTGTAGCATAACCAGAAAAGGGGGTATGACGTAACAGAGAGGGGGCGTGGCCTTGCAACAAGACACACATTGTCCCCGACAGGAAAATATCCCCAAACATATTGTCCCTCACAGGAGAATACCACCCAACGTATTGTCCCCCCCAGGAAAAAAAAAACATTGCCCCCCCCCTCAAAAACAATAGACATTAAGTTGCCCCAGTCCCAGCTTTATCCCAAATCACCCCCACCAAACACACTCACTCACTCACTCACTCACTCACTCACTCACTCACTCAGAGACTGAACTCAGATGTGACCAGCCACAGCTACAGCATGCCCAGCAGTGCATTTGGGGGGTCATTCCGAGTTGTTCGCTTGTTGCCGATTTTCGCTATACTGCGATTAGTCGCTTACTGCGCATGCGCAAGGTTCGCAGAGCGCATGCGCTTAGTTATTTTACACAAAAGTTAGGTATTTTACTCACGGCATAACTAAGCTTTTTCATCACTGTGCTGATCGTAGTGTGATTGACAGGAAGTGGGTGTTTCTGGGCGGAAACTGGCCGTTTTATGGGAGTGTGCGGAAAAACGCAGGCGTTCGAGTTGCAAAATGCAGGAGTGGCTGGAGAAACGGGGGAGTGGTTGGGCAAACGCTGGGTGTGTTTGTGATGTCAAACCAGGAATGAAAAGGACTGAGCTGGTCGCAATGGCTGAGTAAGTCTGGAGCTACTCAGAAACTGCGGGGTAATCGTTCCGAGAAAATTAGCGAAGCTTTCGTTAGCAATTCTGCTATGCTAAGATACACTCCCAGTAGGCGGCGGCTTAGCGTGTGCAATGCTGCTAAAAGCAGCTAGCGAGCGAACAACTCAGAATCACCCCCTTGGTGCAGCAGCCAACAAGAATCACCTTAATTCTTATTAGCTACTGCTGAGACACCTAGCTGCAGACATATCCAACATATCAGAAATATCAGTGCAGCAGACAATAATTATTGGCTGCTGCGGAGACACCTGACCGCACAGACTTAAATATCACAGCCACAGGATTTCGGTGCAGGAACCAATGCAAATCAAGCTTATTCTTATTGGCTGCTTCTGGTTGCTGGATGATGTACACTGCGATCAACTGGTCAGGTATCTGTGGCCACACAGCCCTTGTTATGGCCCTGCTAATAGGACTCAAAGAGAAGAAAGAAGAGATATTCTCAATTTTTTCTCTCTTTGATCATACTTCTTACACTTCTTAGAGTATAATAAATATGTGTTTAAGGGGTCTATTTACTAAGCCTTGGATTGAGATAAAGTGGACGGAGATAAAGTACCAGCCAATCGGCTCCTAACTGCCATGTCACAGCCTGCGTTTGAAAAATGACAGTTAGGAGCTGGTTGGCTCGGACTTTGGGGGTAATTCCGAGTTGATCGCTCGCTAGCTACTTTTAGCAGCCATGCAAATGCATAGTCGCCGCCCACGGGGGAGTGTATTTTCGCTTTGCAAGTGTGCATACGCCTTTGCAGCCGAGCGCAGCATAAACATTTTGTGCAGTTTCTGAGTAGCTCTGGACTTACTCAGCCCTTGCGATCACTTCAGTCTTTTTGGTGCCGGAATTGACAGCAGACACCCGCCCTGCAAACGCCTGGACACACCTGCGTTTTCCCAAACACTCCCAGAAAACGGTCAGTTGACACCCATAAACTAGAGATGAGCGCCTGAAATTTTTCGGGTTTTGTGTTTTGGTTTTGGGTTCGGTTCCGCGGCCGTGTTTTGGGTTCGAACGCGTTTTGGCAAAACCTCACCGAATTATTTTTGTCGGATTCGGGTGTGTTTTGGATTCGGGTGTTTTTTTCCAAAAACACTAAAAAACAGCTTAAATCATAGAATTTGGGGGTCATTTTGATCCCAAAGTATTATTAACCTCAAAAACCATAATTTACACTCATTTTCAGTCTATTCTGAATACCTCACACCTCACAATATTATTTTTAGTCCTAAAATTTGCACCGAGGTCGCTGTGTGAGTAAGATAAGCGACCCTAGTGGCCGACACAAACACCGGGCCTATCTAGGAGTGGCACTGCAGTGTCACGCAGGATGTCCCTTCCAAAAAACCCTCCCCAAACAGCACATGACGCAAAGAAAAAAAGAGGCGCAATGAGGTAGCTGTGTGAGTAAGATTAGCGACCCTAGTGGCCGACACAAACACCGGGCCCATCTAGGAGTGGCACTGCAGTGTCACGCAGGATGGCCCTTCCAAAAAACCCTCCCCAAACAGCACATGACGCAAAGAAAAAAAGAGGCGCAATGAGGTAGCTGTGTGAGTAAGATTAGCGACCCTAGTGGCCGACACAAACACCGGGCCCATCTAGGAGTGGCACTGCAGTGTCACGCAGGATGGCCCTTCCAAAAAACCCTCCCCAAACAGCACATGACGCAAAGAAAAAAAGAGGCGCAATGAGGTAGCTGACTGTGTGAGTAAGATTAGCGACCCTAGTGGCCGACACAAACACCGGGCCCATCTAGGAGTGGCACTGCAGTGTCACGCAGGATGTCCCTTCCAAAAAACCCTCCCCAAACAGCACATGACGCAAAGAAAAAAAGAGGCGCAATGAGGTAGCTGTGTGAGTAAGATTAGCGACCCTAGTGGCCGACACAAACACCGGGCCCATCTAGGAGTGGCACTGCAGTGTCACGCAGGATGTCCCTTCCAAAAAACCCTCCCCAATCAGCACATGATGCAAAGAAAAAGAAAAGAAAAAAGAGGTGCAAGATGGAATTATCCTTGGGCCCTCCCACCCACCCTTATGTTGTATAAACAAAACAGGACATGCACACTTTAACCAACCCATCATTTCAGTGACAGGGTCTGCCACACGACTGTGACTGATATGACGGGTTGGTTTGGACCCCCCCCCAAAAAAGAAGCAATTAATCTCTCCTTGCACAAACTGGCTCTACAGAGGCAATTGTATAGGCTTGAATGGCCTTTTGCTGCTCCTCCAACCTCTGAAGCATATAGAGGGTTGAATTCCACCTCGTTACCACTTCTTGCTTCAGATGATGGCAGGGCAGGTTCAGTAGTTTTTGGTGGTGCTCCAGTCTTCTGTACGTGGTGCCTGTACGCCGAAAGTGTCCCGCAATTTTTCTGGCCACCGACAGCATCTCTTGCACGCCCCTGTCGTTTTTTAAAAAATTCTGCACCACCAAATTCAAGGTATGTGCAAAACATGGGACGTGCTGGAATTTGCCCATATTTAATGCACACACAATATTGCTGGCGTTGTCCGATGCCACAAATCCACAGGAGAGTCCAATTGGGGTAAGCCATTCCGCGATGATCTTCCTCAGTTGCCGTAAGAGGTTTTCAGCTGTGTGCGTATTCTGGAAAGCGGTGATACAAAGCGTAGCCTGCCTAGGAAAGAGTTGGCGTTTGCGAGATGCTGCTACTGGTGCCGCCGCTGCTGTTCTTGCGGCGGGAGTCCATACATCTACCCAGTGGGCTGTCACAGTCATATAGTCCTGACCCTGCCCTGCTCCACTTGTCCACATGTCCGTGGTTAAGTGGACATTGGGTACAGCTGCATTTTTTAGGACACTGGTGACTCTTTTTCTGAGGTCTGTGTACATTTTCGGTATCGCCTGCCTAGAGAAATGGAACCTAGATGGTATTTGGTACCGGGGACACAGTACCTCCAACAAGTCTCTAGTTGGCTCTGCAGTAATGATGGATACCGGAACCACGTTTCTCACCACCCAGGATGCCAAGGCCTCAGTTATCCGCTTTGCAGTAGGATGACTGCTGTGATATTTCATCTTCCTCGCAAAGGACTGTTGAACAGTCAATTGCTTACTGGAAGTAGTACAAGTGGGCTTACGACTTCCCCTCTGGGATGACCATCGACTCCCAGCGGCAACAACAGCAGCGCCAGCAGCAGTAGGCGTTACACGCAAGGATGCATCGGAGGAATCCCAGGCAGGAGAGGACTCGTCAGACTTGCCAGTGACATGGCCTGCAGGACTATTGGCATTCCTGGGGAAGGAGGAAATTGACACTGAGGGAGTTGGTGGGGTGGTTTGCGTGAGCTTGGTTACAAGAGGAAGGGATTTACTGGTCAGTGGACTGCTTCCGCTGTCACCCAAAGTTTTTGAACTTGTCACTGACTTATTATGAATGCGCTGCAGGTGACGTATAAGGGAGGATGTTCCGAGGTGGTTAACGTCCTTACCCCTACTTATTACAGCTTGACAAAGGGAACACACGGCTTGACACCTGTTGTCCGCATTTCTGGTGAAATACCTCCACACCGAAGAGCTGATTTTTTTGGTATTTTCACCTGGCATGTCAACGGCCATATTCCTCCCACGGACAACAGGTGTCTCCCCGGGTGCCTGACTTAAACAAACCACCTCACCATCAGAATCCTTCTGGTCAATTTCCTCCCCAGCGCCAGCAACACCCATATCCTCCTCATCCTGGTGTACTTCAACACTGACATCTTCAATCTGACTATCAGGAACTGGACTGCGGGTGCTCCTTCCAGCACTTGCAGGGGGCATGCAAATAGTGGAAGGCGCATGCTCTTCACGTCCAGTGTTGGGAAGGTCAGGCATCGCAACCGACACAATTGGACTCTCCTTGTGGATTTGGGATTTCAAAGAACGCACAGTTCTTTGCGGTGCTTTTGCCAGCTTGAGTCTTTTCAGTTTTCTAGCGAGAGGCTGAGTGCTTCCATCCTCATGTGAAGCTGAACCACTAGCCATGAACATAGGCCAGGGCCTCAGCCGTTCCTTGCCACTCCGTGTGGTAAATGGCATATTGGCAAGTTTACGCTTCTCCTCCGACAATTTTATTTTAGGTTTTGGAGTCCTTTTTTTTCTGATATTTGGTGTTTTGGATTTGACATGCTCTGTACTATGACATTGGGCATCGGCCTTGGCAGACGACGTTGCTGGCATTTCATCGTCTCGGCCATGACTAGTGGCAGCAGCTTCAGCACGAGGTGGAAGTGGATCTTGATCTTTCCCTAATTTTGGAACCTCAACTTTTTTGTTCTCCATATTTTATAGGCAGAACTAAAAGGCACCTCAGGTAAACAATGGAGATGGATGGATTGGATACTAGTATACAATTATGGACGGACTGCCACGGTTAGGTGGTATAAAAAAACCACGGTTAGGTGGTATATATTGTAATACAATTATGGATGGACGGACTGCCTGCCGAGTGCCGACACAGAGGTAGCCACAGCCGTGAACTACCGCACTGTACACTGGTTGATAAAGAGATAGTAGTATACTCGTAACAACTAGTATGACACTATGACGGTATAAAGAATGAAAAAAAAAACCACGGTTAGGTGGTATATATTATAATACAATTATGGATGGACGGACTGCCTGCCGACTGCCGACACAGAGGTAGCCACAGCCGTGAACTACTGCACTGTACACTGGTTGATAAAGAGATAGTAGTATACTCGTAACAACTAGTATGACACTATGACGGTATAAAGAATGAAAAAAAAACCACGGTTAGGTGGTATATATTATAATAATACAATTATGGATGGACGGACTGCCTGCCGACTGCCGACACAGAGGTAGCCACAGCCGTGAACTACCGCACTGTACACTGGTTGATAAAGAGATAGTAGTATACTCGTAACAACTAGTATGACTATGACGACGGTATAAAGAAAGAAAAAAAAATACCACGGTTAGGTGGTATATAATTATACAATTATGGATGGACGGACTGCCTGCCGAGTGCCGACTGCCGACACAGAGGTAGCCACAGCCGTGAACTACCGCACTGTACTGTGTCTGCTGCTAATATAGACTGGTTGATAAAGAGATAGTATACAACAATATACTACTATACTGGTGGTCAGGCACTGGTCACCACTAGTCACACTGGCAGTGGCACTCCTGCAGCAAAAGTGTGCACTGTTTAATTTTAAATTAATATAATATTATGTACTCCTGGCTCCTGCTATAACAACCTGCAGTGCTCCCCAGTCTCCCCCACAATTATTATAAGCTTTTATACATTGATGTGCAGCACACTGGGCTGAGCTGAGTGCACACAGACTGAGTCACACTGTGTGACTGCTGTGTATCGTTTTTTTCAGGCAGAGAACGGATATAGCAGAGAACGGATATATTAAATAAAAGTTAACTTAACAACAACTGCACTGGTCACTGTGGTAAACTCTGTCTGCACAATCTCTCTCTCTCTCTCTCTCTTCTAATCTATTCTAATGGAGAGGACGCCAGCCACGTCCTCTCCCTATCAATCTCAATGCACGTGTGAAAATGGCGGCGACGCGCGGCTCCTTATATAGAATCCGAGTCTCGCGAGAATCCGACAGCGTCATGATGACGTTCGGGCGCGCTCGGGTTAACCGAGCAAGGCGGGAAGATCCGAGTCGCTCGGACCCGTGAAAAAAAAAGTGAAGTTCGTGCGGGTTCGGATTCAAAGAAACCGAACCCGCTCATCTCTACCATAAACGCCCTCTTTCTGTCAGTCACCTTGCGTTTGGCTGTACGAATGGAATCTTCGCTAAATCCATCGCCCAGCATCGATCCTCTTTGTACCCGTACGACGCACCTGTGCATAGCGGTGCATATGCATGCGCAGTTTTGCAGTTTTTTTACCTGATCGCTGCGAAAATCGGCAGCAAGCGATCAACTCGGAATTACCCCCCAGTATTTCCATTCACTTTATCTCCATCCAAGGTTTAGTAAATAGACTACTAAATCACTCAACTAGTCTGTCAATTTGCAGATTGTAAGAAGATGTTCTAACTGACCTACAATAGCCTCATGATTCCCTGCATTAGTTGAGACATGAAGTTTGTGCCTTGGTCCATGGGGCAGAACTGCTCAGGTAATCAGTTCTATAAACCTGTTTGTGAATTCTCTGGTTGTGCACCCAGTGGCGTAAGTTCGTCACAGTTGCCCGGAGGCAATAAAAATATTGGTGCCCCCCTATTTCCTATATTAAGATAAATATATGTATGTATGTATGTATGCGTGCGTGCGCGCGTGTGCGTGTGCGTGCGTGTGTGTGTGTGTGTATGGAGTGTTCTGAAAAAAATGTAATTACTGTATTTATACATTTAATTGTCTTTTATTTTAAATCACACATTTCTTAGCAGTCATACCCAGGATTAGAACCCATGACCTTTTACACTAACAGCAGACATTTTACTGATGGAGCTATTTGCTCCAGTAGAGGAAGCATGAGAATTCTAACTATATGAAGTTACGTGTAATTGTCAGAGAAGTATCTTCATATAGTTAAAATTCTCATATTTCCTATACAGGAGCAAACAGCTTCATCAGTAAGGTGTCTGCTTCCGGTGTAATAGGTTGTGGTTTCTAATCCTGGGTGTGACACTTGTAAAATGTGTATATTCAGTATAATAAAGAGGGTGTGATTTGTAAGGTGCAGGGACCAGTGAGCATAGGCGTGCGCAGGACATTTTATTAGGGGGTGCACGATTAGAAGGGCGTGTTTAGCACCGCCTATTGGACATGTCTAACACCACCCAATGGGCGTGTCTAGCACCACCTATTAAGCGTGGCTACCACCACATATTGGCACTCAATGCAAACTAAATAATATAGAGAATTGATGCACACATATATAAAATCTGTTTAATATGTGTTAAATTTGTATATTTTATTACCATAGATTATATCCCAATCTCTCTAAATATATATTGATATTGAATTTGAACTTGTCCTCCTCCAAGAGGAACGGTGTATTCTGTGGCATTGGCACATGATGAGGAGAGAGAGAGCATGGGTAGGAGCATGAGCGGGCATGCACACGGCATGACATCATCACGACACATCCCACAGGTTAGAGGAATTGGGAGTAGGAGTACGTCAGTGATGCTGCACCCATACAAATGAATGACAGCCAGACTGAGTGGAGGGGGTGGCGGGCGCAATGGGCGGGAGAACAGAAATGAGCACACTCGGCGATCGCCGATACTGCAGCAGCAGCAGGTGTGTGTGAGGGGGTGACAGACATTAGGGGGTGCCTGTGCGCACCAGGCACCACCCCTGCGCACGCCTATGCCAGTGAGGAAGTCGGCCACTGAAAAGACAGCGACAGCTATCAATTAACTTAATTCAATGGTGTCACAGAATGAGAGGAGAGGTGCCCCATTCAGAGCAGGAGCCCGGCGGCAGATGACTCCATTGCCTCCCAGAGTTCTGCCTCTGTGTGCACCTGGTGGTATATTCACAACCACACAAAAAAAAAAAAGTTCTATCCATCAGATAAACGTTTATTTGCATCTTATGGACAAATTCCTGTACCACCACCTCCAGTGAAATTCTCCCACCCTGAATTAAAAACAGTACCTGTGATGTGTGAGGATCCTATGCAATGCCAGCTACATACAACAGGTGGCAGTGCACCACCAACACAAATAATAGCAGCATTGTGACTGCATTTAGCAAACTCAGCGCTTCCACTAAGAGTCAATAGAATCTGAACTTTAGGGACCTCACATGTATGCAGACCCTCCAACATGACCCGCCCCACTAGGTACAAAATGCTCTGTTCCTGGACTTCCATCTTAATTTATGATTTCCATCACCTGTGTTGAACTAGTCAAATGATAATAAAGCTGTTTCTTCACAGGTGATTGCAATAATAAATTAACAGGGAAGTCCAGAAACAGAGCATTTTGTACCTAGTGGGGCGGGTCATGTTGGAGGGTATGTGTATGCAGCCATTATAAATCCCATACTTCTGATAAGCAGATTACACAAGCATTTTTTGTATTTTTGGTGGTACCCTAAAGAGTCTTGTTTGTTTTCCTGTCCATTGACTTTAGTTTTGCCTCTCACTGTTCTTCCTTCTTTTCTTCAGCTTTGTTCTTGTACCCATCCTCTCAAGACTAAGATACTCTGGCACAAATGGGGTGACTTTAAAACATACTTGCCTACCTGACCCTCTCCATGAGGGAGAAAATGCTCTGTTCCTGGACTTTCCTGGTAATGTATGATTGCCATCACCTGTGGTGAAACACCTTTCTTATCAATTACCTAGCTCACCACAGGTGATGGCAATCATACATTACCAGGAAGGTCCAGGAACAGAGCATTTTCTCCCTCATGGAGAGGGTCAGGTAGGCAAGTATGCTTTAAAAGTACCTTAACCAAATAGTTTTCTCGTGGTGGTTTCATGGTCAACAGGTCCAGTAGAAGATACTCTATGTCTGCAAAGGAACTGTCCTGCTGATACAAGTTGAATAAACTGAAACATCTGATCAATTAAGATTGCCATGACAGCATCTCTATAGTTTTTAAGTCCCTCTGAGTGTCGATTCTCCTTGCACTCGAGTATGTATATATTACAATACAAAATACATAAAATGTTTACTTTAAATACAAATGCCATCAATTGTATTTAAGGTAAGCATTTTATGTATTTTGTATTACTGATGATGGTTAATTAAAACAGAAATGTAGAATATCATGTCAAGTTTGTTTCTAAGAGAATCGTCCGTGAGTGGGGCTGCTATTCCGCTGTGCTGTATAATAATTTGTTGCAGCCTTTTGAAGTGTGGCTGGTGGGGTATGGTTGGAGCTGTAACTGCATGTACAATGTGAAGTGCTGACTGCTAGCATGATGAAGGCGGAAACTGCCACTTGTGCAGCTGGGGAGGCAATTGATATGCCGGCTGTCGGGATCCCGGTGCTCAGTATACCGATGCCGGAATCCTGACAACCGGCATACTGACAACTATTCTCTCTCTTGGGGGGGATCCACGACCCCTCTGGAGGGAGAATAAATAGTGTGGCGCGCATGGTGAGCACAGTGTACCTGCAGCGTGCCGAGCGCAGTGAGCCCGCAAGGGGCTCTTTTGCGCTCGCCCCGCTGCTGGCATGCCAGCGGTCGTGATCCGGGCAGCAGGCATAACGTACTACATCCGTGCAGCTGATACGAAATAGGAAACACCCTGCTGGCAAAATGGGAGGAAGTAATGTTACTGTATGGATAATACTGATTGCTGATACAATGTGGGGTATGCTAGTGCCATATTATATTGTGGGGTAGCTTGGAGCATTTACTGAATCTAAATCTTACAGTGTAACTTGACATATCAGAAAGTAAAGAAAAAAAGCACATAGGTAAAATTGATAACACTAATGCCAAAACACTAATGTATGCAATTTAAATGACACTCCTCATTTAATACATGAGTGGCAGCTTTAAACTAGTGGAAATGTGTGTTTGTGAGTCACACATGTAAAAATATCAACAAATAGTGTTCTATGCGCCTAAATGTGGGGTTATATACAGAAAAGCTAACACCCCCTTTATGCAGTGCAATCAATGATGAGCGGATCCAACAATTTAACTTATTCAAGATGTCTTCAGTCATGTGACTATTGTATTCAGGTTTATACCTTCATTTATATGGTGGTCACATGACCAAATACAACAGAAATAAGTTACGTTGTTGGATCTGCTCATCATTTATTGCATTGCACAAAAGGGGTGTTTATTTTTCTATATACTGTATAACCACACATTGTAGTCGCATTTAATACTCTATTTGTTATTACTTGACATTTGTTTTTAAATGGACAGTTGTGAGTTGTATATTCAAGAGAAAGCCCCAAATAGAGACAAAATGTAATAAAGGGTTTAAAGAACTCATAGGAGAAGAAAAAAGGGGGTTTGTTTTGTTTTATCAGTGCAGTGACAGATAGGTGCAGCACCACATGTGTGTGAGAGATAAGTTACTATCAGGGATATTGACTAAGGCCGTGTAAAGAGCAATCTGTGTGCAAAGTGTATGGTTTCTTTCTGTGTAGGTGATTTGTAAGTTCTGCTAAAATATCTCAAAATAGAGTTTGTCTATATAGCAATTAACATGTTAGCAAAAAGTCACAAATTGCAATGTGAGTACCACTGTGCACAGCTAAGAATACAGTGCAGAAATTCCAGAAAGTATTCACAGCTCTTGACTTTTTCAACATTTTGTTATGTAACAGGCTTATTCCATAATGGAATAAATTAATTTTTTCCCCTCAAAATTCTGCACACAATACCCCATAATGACAATGTGAAAAAAGTTTTTTTGAGATTTTTGCAAATTTATTAAAAATAAAAAACTAAGAAATCACATGTACATAAGTAGTCACAGCCTTTGCTCAATACTTTGTTGATGCTTCTTGGCAACAATTCCAGCCACAAGTCTTTTTGAATATGATGCCACAAGCTTGGCACACCTATCTTTGAGCAGTTTCGCCACAAACTTGGCACACCTGTCTTTGGGCAGTTTCGCCCATTCCTCTTTGTAGCACCTCTCAAGCTCCATCAGGTTGGATGGGAAGTGTTGGTGCTAGGCCATTTCAGATCGCTCCAGAGATGTTCAATCGGTTTCAAGTCTGGGCTCTGGCTGGGCCACTCAAAAACATTCACAGAGTTGTCCTGTAGCCACTTCTTTGCTATCTTGGCTGTGTGCTTAGGGCAGTGGTTCCCAAACTGTGTGCCTAGGCTCCCTGGGGTGCCTCGGGACACTTGCAGGGGTGCCTTGGATTGGTGGTCAAGGACCAAATCAAAATTATTTATGGTCAATATAATAGGCAAAACTAGTGCTGGTGGCTATCAGTCATACAATATGGGGACAAACAGAAGCAAATCTTGTCCCTCACCACACAATTGAGCTTAAGGATTACATATAAATACAATTTACCTAAATTAATATTTCTTTCTAAATTTCTCAATAAGAAATTTTTGGGCTAGGGGTGCTGTGAAAAAAAATCTGATACTCTAGGGCGCCGTGATTCAAAAAAGTTTGGAAACCACTGGCTTAGGGTCATTGGGGATCATTCAGACCCGATCGCACGCTGCATTTTTTCGCAGCCGTGAGATCGGGTCTGAACTGCGCATGCGCATGACCCGCAATGTGCAGGCGTGTCGGCCGCCGTCAACGTCCGTTGCCGGGCAGCGACGAATCGTACGAAGAAAGCGATCGCACCGGCAATCGCAAGAGGATTGACAAGCAGAAGGTGTTCGTGGGCGGCAACTCACCATTTTCTGGGAGTGTCCGGAAAAACACAGGCATGCCCGGCCATTTCCTGGGAGGGTTCCTGATGTCAGCAACATCCCAGATCATCGCAGTGGCTGAGTAAGTCCTGGGCTGTGCAGAAACTGCACAAACTTTTGTTTGCGCAGCTGACTGAACAGCCGTTCGCACCCCTGCACAGCGATTACCACCTCCCCTGTAGGCGGCGATTACCTGGTCGCAGCAGTGCAAAAAATAGCCTGCGTGTGACCAGGTCTGAGGCCCATTGTCCTGCTGAAAGATGAACCGTCGCCCCAGTCTGAGGTCAAGAGCGCTCTTGAGCAGATTTTCATCCAGGATGTCTCTGTACATTGCTGCATTCATTTTTCCCTCTATCCTGACAAGTCTCCCAGTTCCTGACGCTGAAAAACATGCCCACAGCATGATGCAGCCACCAGATACCTAGGTACCTAGTCAGATTGTGTTGGTAGGGGATTCCATTATCCGGAAGACAGTTAGGGCAATCTGCTACCGGGACTGTGATCGCCGTACAGTCTGTTGTCTCTCGGGTGCTCGGGTAGATAGATTGTTGGGAGGGGCTGAGAATGACTTGGCGGTCTTGGTGCATGTTGGCACCAACGACTAAGTTAGTGGAAGGTGGGATGTCCTTAAAGATTATAGGGACTTAGGCAAGAAACTTAAGGCAAGGACATCTAAGGTAATATTTTCCAAAATATTACCCATGCCACGCGCTAGCCCAGGGAGGCAGAGGGAGATTAGGGAGGTAAATGTGTGGCTTAGGGATTGGTGCAGGAAAGACGGGTTTGTGTTCCTGGAACACTGGGCGAACTTCTCATTCAGGCACCATCTCTTTTGTCGTGATGGATTGCACCTGAATGAGGAGGGGGCGGCGGTGCTGGGTCGAAGGATGGTTAGAAGGTTGGAGGAGATTTTAAACTAGGAGCCTGGGTGGAGGGTTTAGCTAGAAATTACGGGTCATACAGTGAGAATAGTGGGGATGGCGGTAGTGAACGAAAGGGGGGAGGAGTAGGGGGGAGGGAAAGAGCAGCCGGCAAGGGTATTAATATGGGTATTAAAAAAGGTTTTACCAAAAACTAACTAATAACGATTCCGGGTCATCGTTGCTGCATAAAGAGAATGATGTCCCTAGCACAAGGGGAAATACTTATCTTTATTGTGTGTATGTAAACGCTAGAAGCCTTATAGGTAAAAAGGAGAACTAGAAATCCTTGCAGCAAGCAAACAGTATGATATTATAGGCATTACTGAAACTTGGTGGGACGAATCTCATGATTGGACAGTCAATCTAGAGGGTTATACGCTGTTCAAGAGAGACAGATTAAATAAACGGGGGGGGGGGAGGGGTATGTCTTTACGTAAAGCCGTTTTTAAAAAACCTATATACGGGAAGATATTCAAGAGGGGGCTGTAAATACTGTTGAGACGTTATTGGTAGAAATTGCATGCGGGGGTAAAGGTATAAAAAAGTTAGTATTGGGGGTTATGCTACAGGCCACCTGGTATTAATGTATCTGATGAGGAATTGTTACTGAAGCAAATTGAAAGAGCAGCAGGAGTAGGAGACATAGTAGTGATGGGAGATTTTAACTATCCAGAGAGAAATTGGAAAAACGATTCATGTGATACTGCTAGGGGTAATATGTTTTCAAACACACTAAATGATAACTACTTAGTTCAATTAATCAAGGAACCAACTAGGTACAATGCAATCTTAGACTGGGTATTAACAAACAATGGGGAATTGGTATCAAATATTATAGTAGGGGATACCATAGGAAACAGCAACCACAATATGGTCACATTCAATATCAGTTTTCATAAGCAGTCCTATACTGGCTCAACTAGGACTTTAAACTTTAGCAAAGCCAACTTTGACATGATGAGGGAAGCTTTAAGGGACATTGAATGGGAAAAAAAATTTCAAGGAAAAAATACTACAGAGAAATGGGATGTATTAAAATCACTGCTAGTTAAAAATACTCGCAAATTTATTCCCACGAGCAGCAAAAAAAGTAATAAAAATCCCAAACCAATGTGGCTTAACAAAAACATAAAGGAACTAATGGGCAAGAAAAGGCGAGTATTCAAAAAAGAAAAATCTGACAGGAATGCAGAGTCATTTCAGCACTATAAGGACTGTAACAAAATATGCAAAAAAGAAATAACAGCAGCTAAAGTAGAAACTGGAAAACTAGTAGCAAAAGAAAGCACAGCGAATCCAAATTTTTTTTTAAATATATCAACAGCAAGAGATTAAAGAAGGAGAGTATAGGCCCTTTAAAAGACAAGTTGGGAGTCTTAATCAAAAATTATAATGACATAGCGGACAAACTAAATGAGTTTTTTTCAATGGTATTTACAAGAGAGGACCAAATGCAGGGACTAACACACAATCTCAACAAAGATAATGTCCCACTGCTAAGTGCTTATTTAAGTGAAGAGATAGTCTGTGTCCGTTTAAAAAATGTAAAGATTAATAAGTCACCGGGTCCCGATGGAAAACACCCAAGGGTTCTTATGGAGCTTCACTCCGAACTTGCAAGACCGCTGTTTTTGATCTTTAAAGATTCAGTTATATCAGGTATGGGTCCCAAAGACTGGCATATAGCGGAAGTAGTGCCAATATTCAAAAAGGGAAGTAAAGCTGAACCGGGTAATTATAGACCAGTTAGTCTTACATCTATAGTGGGGAAAGTATTGGAAGGTATTCTAAGGGATAGTATTCTGAAGTTCCTTGAAGCCTATAAGGTCATTAAAAGGAATCAACATGGATTTGTGAAGGACAGATCATGTCAAATCAACTTACTTGGCTTTTATGAAACAGTAAGTGCGAACCTTGATCAGGGTAAGGAGGTGGATGTAATCTTTTTAGACTTTGCCAAAGCTTTCGACACAGTACCACACATGCGACTTATCTATAAGCTACAAGAAATAGGGCTAGGGAGCACAATATGCACTTGGGTCAGAAATTGGTTAGATAATAGGGAGCCGTTTTCAAATTGGACTGAAGTGCTAAGTAGTGTGCCACAAGGGTCTGTACTCGTACCACTATTGTTCACCATTTTCATTAACGACCTAACAGTAGGTCTAGACAGCATGGTGTCAATTTTTGTAGACGATACCAAATTGTGTAAGGTTATAAATCTGGAGGGGGATGCGGAGTCTCTTCAGAACGACTTAGTTAAACTAGAAGCATGGGCAGCCAAATGGAGACTGAACTTCAATACAGACAAGTGTAAGGTAATGCACTGTGGTAGTAAGAACAAAAATAACACCTACATACTAAATGGGATAATATTAGGGGATTCTGCACTGGAAAAAGACTTAGGTGTTCACATAGATAGCAAACTAAGCAGCAGTACCCAAAGTAGGATTGCAGCAAAGAAAGCTAATAAGATATAAGCATGCATAAAACAGGGGATTGATGCAAGGGACGAGAGTGTTATACTCCCATTATATAAATCACTAGTGAGGCCACATCTTGAATACTGTGTACAATTTTGGGCACCATACTACAAAAAGGATATCCTGGAGCTAGAAAAGGTTCAGAGGCGGCCGACCAAACTAATTAAGGGCATGGAGACGCTGGAAGATGAGGAAATGCTTGCAAGGCTAGGCATGTTTACACTGGAAAAGAGGAGACTAAGAGGGGACATGATCAACATCTACAAATATATAAGGGGACAATACAAAGAGCTTGCGCAGGACCTGTTTTTGGTAAGATCAGCACAGAGGACATGTGGACACTCGCTTAGGTTAGAGGAGAGGAGATTCCGCACAAAGCGGCGAAAAGGTTTTTTCACAGTAAGGACAATACGTGTTTGGAATTCCCTGCCTGAGAGAGTTCTAATGGCGGACTCAGTCAACACCTTTAAGAATGGGTTAGATAAATTCCTAATGGATAAGGATATCCAGGGTTATAGTGCATAGTCACGCACTATAGTTATTAAAAAAAAAGAGGAATAAAACACAACGGCTGACATCAGCATCAGACAAAATTTAGTCCAAAAATAATACTTTACAGGAGACCACAAATAGGTTGAACTCGATGGACAAATTGTCTTTTTTCAACCTTAGATACTATGTTACTATGTTACCATGCGTCACTGTAGGGATGGTATTGGCCTGGTGATGAGCGGTGCCTGGTTTCCTCCAAACATGATGCCTGACATTCACACCAAAGAGTTCAATCTTTGTCTCATCAGACCAAAGAATTTTGTTTCTCATGGTCTGAGAGTCCTTCAGGTGCATTTTGGCAAACTCCAGGTGGGATGCCATGGGCTTTTTACTAAGGAGAGGCTTCCGTCTGGCTACTCTACCATATAGGCATGATTGATGGATTGCTGCAGAGATGGTTTTTCCTTCTGGTAGGTTTTCCTCTATCCACAGAGGAATGTTGTAGCTCTGAGAGAGTGACCATCGGGTTTTTTGTCACCTCCCTGACTAGGGCCCTTCTCCCCCAATCGCTCAGTTTAGACGGCCAGCCAGCTCTAGGAAGAGTCCTGGTGGTTCCGAATATCTTCCATTTATGGATGATGGAGGCCTCTGTGCTCATTGGGATCTTCAAAGCAGCATATATTTTTCTGTACTCTTCCCCAGATTTGTGCCTCAAGACAATCCTGTCTCGGAGGTCTACAGACAATTCCTTTGACTTCACGCTTGGTTTGTGATCAGACATGCACTGTTAAGTGTGGGACCTTATATAGACAGGTGTGTGCCTTTCCAAATCATGTCCAATCAACTGAATTTACCATAGGAGGACTCCAATTAGGCTGTAGGAGCATCTCAAAGATGATCAGTGGAAACAGGATGCACCTTAACTCAATTTTGAGCTTTATGGCAAAGGCTGTGAGTACTTATGTACATGTGATTTCTTAGTTTTTTATTTTTAATAAATTTGCAAAAATCTCAAAAAAACTTTTTTCACACTGTCATTACGGTGTATTGTGTGTAGAATTTTGAGGGGAAAAAGAAGATTTTGGTGCTTACCGATAATCGATTTCTCTGAATCCACTCGGGACACTGGCTTTCAGACAGCTGGGTGTGAAGAATGGAGACCAGAGGTGGCACAATATATGTAAAATAATTGAAGTGCTCAGCTGGCTCCTCCCCCTTCACGCCCCTCTCCCTCCAGTTTGGAAAATTGCTTGGAGAGAAAAGGAAACATGAAAAAAAAGATATTCAGGAAGAGACCATACATGCCATGGCGTAAATCTGTAACATTTATAAACAAACAATCCTTACTTTAACAAGTAGAGAACCAGATTGAACCAATTTAACAAGAACACACAGGCAGGCAGCACCGAGGGGGGCATCCAGTGTCCTCGAGTGGATTCAGAGAAATCGATTTATCGGTAATCACCAAAATCTTCTTTTCTCTGTCATCCACTAGGGGACACTGGCGTTCAGACATCTGGGGACGTCCAAAAGATACTCCCATGGGCAGTAGTGCTGTCCAAAGCCTGAAGAACCAAACGGCCAAAGGTAGAATCCTTAGCTGCAAATGTTTCAAACTTGTAAAAACAAGTAAATGTATGGGCCGAAGACCACGTAGCAGCCTTACAAAGCTGACTCATAGAAGCTCCCCTGGCAGCCACCCAGGAAGTTCCCACCGACCTGGTGGTGTGAGCTCTCACCCGAAATGGGACCTTCTTACCACTAGCCACATAAGCCTGTTGTATTTCGAGACTTATCCATCTTGATAAGGTTTTCTTTGTCGCCGGCCAATCTCGTTTTGTCCCACTATACAAGACAAATAACACATCCGACCATCTCAGGGACTCAGTTGCACGTACATACACTCGTAGTGCCCTTACTACATCCAGCGAACTATCGCCCTCCGACAACCGAAAAGACTGAACCACAATAGGTTGGTTGATGTGAAAACTCGAAACTACCTTGGGTAGGAACTCCGCCTTAGTACGAAGTTCTGCTCTACCCTCATAAAGCACCAAAAAGGGACTTTTGCAAGATAAAGCTCCTAGTTCTGAAACCCTCCTTGCTGAAGCCAATGTAAGCAACAGTCTTCCAAGACATATTTTAGGTCTGCTCTTTCCAATGGTTCAAAAATGTCAGATCTAAAAAAAGACCAGATTCAAATCCCATGGAGCCGGGAGGCCGAAAGGGTGATTGAAGCCTCAACACCCCCTGCAAGAATATCTGTACTTCCTGCAAGGAAGCCAGATGTTGTTGAAAGAAAATAGAAAGGGCCGAGATCTGCACCTTCAAAGATCCCAATCTCAAACCATCTTCCAAACCATCCTGAAGGAAACGCAATAATCTGTTAAGACGAAACTGCCTAGGGTTCCAACCCTTAGGTTGGAACCCTTTCCAAATTCTATGATAGTGAGCCGCCGTAACCGGCTTCCACGCTGCAATCATGGTAGGAATTGCAGAACTGGGAATACCTTTTTCCTTTTAGAATTTTGGCTTCAAGAGCCAAGCCATCAAACGAAGATGGTCCAGGTCTGAATGCAGGAATGGGCCTTGTGACAACAAATCCTCTCTCTGCGGTAACCTCCAAGGCTCCTCCGCTATGAGACTCTTTAGATCTGAATACCAGCTCCTGCGAGGCCAGTCCAGAGCTATTAGGATTACTCACGTTCTTTCCCTTTTTACCTTTTTTAATTCTCGTGGTATGAGAGGAAATGGTGGGAATATGTATACCAGGTTGTAAGACCAGGGAATTGACAATGCATCCACTGCTACTGCCTCTGGATCACTTGTCCTGGAGACATAGTTCGGAAGTTGATGATTGTGTCGGGTGGCCATGAGGTCCACCTGAGGTAACCCCCACTTTCTCACAATCATGTTGAAGACCTGGGGATGTAGGCTCCACTCTCCTGGATGCATGTCTTGACGGCTGAGATAATATGCCTCCCAGTTGTCTACTCCAGGAATGAAGACTGCCGACAAAATTATGCCACGATTTTCTGCCCAGGACAGGATTCTTGTCCTCCTTGGCGGTTTATATAAGCCGCTGCTGGGACATTGACTGAATTCTCATGTGCTGATTTCGTACTAGGCTCTCTGCTAGAATAAGCGCATTGTAGATCGCTCAAAGTTCCAAAATATTTCTGTGAAGATAGCTCTCTGATTGAGACCATCTCCCCTGAAACTGGTGTTTGCCAGAACTGCGCCCCAACCTCTGAGACTTGCATTCATTGTCAAAATGATCCAATCCCAGATTACGAACTGTTTCCCCATTGCCAGGTTTCTGTGGATTGACCACCAAGTCAACGAAATTCTGGTTTGGGACGACAGGCAGATCTTCTTGTGAAGAAAGAGGTGCCGACCTGCCCCCTGTGAGATTAGGCCCATCTGGAATGTTCTTGAATGAAGTCTGCCATACTGAATTGCTTCGAAAGATGCTACCATCTTCCCCAGAAGTCTTATGCAAAGGTGTAGAGATACCCTTGGATTCTGCAGGACCTGTTGAACCATACATCTGATGTCGCAAATCATGTCCTCTTGTAAAAAGACCCTGAGCAGAGTCATATCCAGAATCAGACCCAAGAATTGAAATCTCTGGGACGGAGTCTAGTTGGATTTCTTGAAATTTATCTTCCAACCATGTTGAGTTAGGACCTGATGAGTCAATTTCGCATGTCTGATCAAGATATCCAGATACGGGGCCTTGATCAAAAGATCATCCAAGTACGGTATTATTGTTACTCCCAACAATCTCAACCTTGCCACCATGACTGCCATGATCTTTGTGAAAATCCTTAGACCTGGGGAGAGACCGAACGGAAGCGCTCTGAATTGATAGTGGTCCTTCTCCACTGCAAACCTCAGATACACTTGACGCGGTGTCCAAATTGGCACATGCAGATATGCGTCCTTTATGTCCATCAACATCATAAATAACTCTTGTTCCAACCCTGCTATGACAAACTGTATCGATTCCATCTTGAAGCGGTAAAATGTGAGGAATTGGTTTAAGACCTTCAGGTTTAGAATGGGTCTGACCGACCCATCCGGCTTGGGTACCACAAAAATGTTTTAATAAAATCCCAATCCTCTTTGTGGTACCGGCACTTGTACTATGACCTCTGATAACATTAACTTTTGGATAGCCGATTTCAGTGCCCTTGCCTTTTGAGGACACTGAGGAAGACCCGTAGTGAAAAACTGGTTGTGAGGATGACTGATAAACTCTATTTTGTAACCCTGGGAAATAATATTGTTGACCCAGATCTCTGGAGTGGTTTCGGCCCAGGTTTCCCGAAGCTCTCTCAACCGTGCGCCCACCTTGGGAGATCCAAAATGAGCTGAGAGACCGCCATGCCACGTTTTTTTCAGCGGGCTTAGGGTCCTGTTTTTGTCCGGTTGGCTGGGAGCGTCCCCTGCCTCTATTTCCACGAGATTGTCCTCCATAACCTCTACCTCTGGCATGAAAGGATTGAGTTCTGAACTAAGTGAAATCTGGTCCTGAGTACCCTCGACTGGCCTTGGGTGTGGATCTAGGGTATGCGGTAGGTAGATAGGTTGATTTCCCCGCTGTAGCCTGTGAAATCCATGTATCCAGTTCTGGACCGAACAAAGTATCTTCTACAAAAGGTATGGCCTCTACCGCCTTCTTGGATTCCGAATCCCCCTGCCACTCTTTGTGCCATAAAATGCGCCTAGCCGACACTGCAGACGCAGAAATACAAGACGCTATTCTAGTAGCGTCCTTAGCAGCTTGGCAGAGATAAGAAGCCGATTCGTGGATATGTTCTGCTAAACTGGAAATCTCTTCCTGGTTACCATCTTCTGTAACCGTGCTGACTATCTGACCAACCCAAGCCACCATAGCCTTACTAACCCAGGCACTTACTAGTGACGGTCTATGTGATGCCCCCGCTGCAACAAAAATGGACTTAAGAGCCATGTCCAACTTACGGTCAGAGGCATCCTTTAATGTAGTAACATTGGGAATAGGTAAAATTGTTTTCTTGGACAACCTACCTAAAGAAGCGTCTACAACCGGTGGGCTTTCCCATTTTGTCATAACCGCTACAGGTAGAGGATAATTTACAGTAAATTTCTTTAAATTCTAATAATAAATTCCTCCATGGTTTTAGAGAATCCCGCAGCCCATTCTAAATGTTGCTTGCGAGCAGGGCCGGTGCAAGGTTTCTCAGCACCCCAGGCAAATTGTCAGCTGCCCCCCCCCCCCCCCACATATATGTGTGTGTATGTAGTCTCATATATATATATATATATATATATATATATCACAGTGGTCGTAGTGGAAATTTTGAAGTGGGGGTATGCAAAAGTCAAGGAAAAGGGGGGCAAGGTCACCCAAAAGGGGGCATGTCCCGTGTAGTAGAACCCCTTATACTATCTAGTACTGGTGCCCCATTCACATTATAGCACACGGTACGAGCCGAAATTCACATTGAAGCACACTGAATGAGCCAAAATTCACATTATACCACACTGAATGAGCCGAAATTCACCTTGTAGCACACTGAATGAGCCGCAATTCACCTTGTAGCACAATGAATGAGCCGAAATTCACCTTGTAGCACACTGAATGAGCCGAAATTCACCTTGTAGCACACTGAATGAGCCAAAATTCACATTGTAGCACACTGAATGAGCCAAAATTCACATTGTAGCACACTGAATGAGCCGAAATTCACCTTGTAGCACACTGAATGAGCCGAAATTCACCTTGTAGCACAATGAATGAGCCGAAATTCACCTTGTAGCACACTGAATGAGCCGAAATTCACATTATAGCACACTGAATGAGCCGAAATTCACATTATAGCACACTGAATGAGCCGAAATTCACATTGTAGCACAATGAATGAGCCGGAATTCACCTTGTAGCACACCGAATGAGCCGAAATTCACCTTGTAGCACACTGAATGAGCCGAAATTCACCTTGTAGCACACTGAATGAGCCGAAATTCTCCTTGTAGCACACTGAATGAGCCGAAATTCACCTTGTAGCACACTGAATGAGCCGAAATTCACCTGGTAGCACACTGAATGAGCAGAAATTCACATTGAAGCACACTGAATGAGCCGAAATTCACCTTGTAGCACAATGAATGATCCGAAATTCACATTGTAGCACACTGACTGAGCCGAAATTCACATTGAAGCAGACGGTACGAGCGGAAATTCACACTGTAGCACATTGAATGAGCCGAAATTCACATTATACCACACCGGGAGGGAGACAGTGCAAGCCTCAGCCGCTGGATAGAAGGGGGATGGGTGCCACAGGCCGCCTGATCACTGCCAGCGACAGTGATCGATTCAGGGGAAGAAAAAAAAAATTCATACCTCTGCATAATTTGAGTTATATATATATATATGAAACCAGTAGAAACATGCAGCGGCACTCAGAGACTCCTCCCAACACGTTAAAATGTAAACGGTGATTTATTGCATCCTGAAAGTGACCAACGTTTCGGGGCCGTGGCGCCCCTTTGTCATGGTGATCACCAAAGGGGCGCCACGGCCCCGAAACGTTGGTCACTTTCAGGATGCAATAAATCACCGTTTACATTTTAACGTGTTGGGAGGAGTCTCTGAGTGCCGCTGCATGTTTCTACTGGTTTCATGTCAATTCCCTCCAGAGGGCACCGGAGCTTAAAGTAAATAGGGTGAGTGCCGGGTCTAATACCCTGTATATATATATATATATATATATATACACATACACACACAATGTATATCGCTCTAGTAAAATAATACATTGAAAATATACATTGCCAGGATGCATGAGCAAATGTTTTATACAACAGAGACTTGACTCACCAAGCCCTGAGCACAGTAGAGATCCCGTGCAGTAGCATGTAGAGGGAGAAACGAGATACAGGGAGAGAGACACTTTCCGTTTCACATTAGCAGAAGTCCGTGCCTTAGGAGGAATTTTTATGGCTTCCACGACCCCACGCCCCCTGCATGCACATGTGAATACTCTGGCCGAGAAAGAGATCCACAGTGCGGCAGGGACATCACAGCTGTGCAGGGGACACTACAAATCAAACTGCCACCCTCACTCTCCCTGCAGCCTGCTCACTTCTGACGAGCAGCAGCATGACAGCGTCACCTGCTGCGTTACTGCCAGGAGGAGCAGAGTACAGGTGCTGCATCTCCCGGCTTTCCGGCACCCGAACAGTCAAGTAGACGGGCAGATAACAGCTTACGGGACGGCCCAGTGGAACGCAAATCCCGGAAGCGCTACAGGTGGCTGAATCGACTTGTGGTAAATGTGTGTGTTCGGGCCGGCCAGCAGCGCATGACGAGCCGGCTAGACAAGAGAGGGGACTGGGGCCGGTGATCTCTCCCGATGTCCCTGTGGCAGATACTGTGAAGGGGAGGGGAGCTATTAACAAGATGCAAGGAGGGGGGGAGGCAGCAGGTAACACTCGGGAGCGAGAGCCCAATTGTGCAGGGTGGGCGGGTAACGAGATGCGGCAGCGGAGTGCTGCTATCGCAGAGGTGGGGGGGACGGCAGGATGATATAGAAAGCGTTCTCATTCACTGACTGTGCGGTGCCGCCCTCCAGTGGTCGCCGCCCATAGGCAGCTGCCTAAAGCTGCCTAGTGGTAGCGCCGGCCCTGCTTGCGAGACTCTACCAATTCCCTGGATAAATTAGCAAAAGCACTCTGCCACGAACTAGATGAAACACTGCTCCCAGCCTGTGCGTCCAGTTCTAAACCTGTGTCGCACACCCCGGTACTGCCCACACATGTGCTCTTTTTCTCACATCTTGTACAAACATAAGACATTTGTGTGGGTTTGGATGGTGGTTTGGAAGCCATGTTAAAAGTACACGTTCACCAAAACACACACACACACACACACACACACACACACACACACACACCAATAAACAGTCCTGTCACTCTATTGAGTTTTATACCACTTTTCCACTAGCTAAATTTACCCGTGTTTTTGCACAGGGGGCGCGCATCGACATGGGTTTTTACTTAGTGGAAACGGCTCAAAACGGGTTGAGTGACCCTGGAATCATACCCGGATAGCTACCTGGTCAGAACACGATAATGACACGGGTTTTTGTGCAGTGGAAACGTTTTTTCAGACTCGAGTAACGCTCTGAGATGCTGATTGATGCTTCTGGGGCACAGGAAGATGATGTCATCCCTGGGAGACACGCTGGGCACATACATACACCGCAGCAGCTTGCAAACAAATGCGGATGCAAGTCACGCTGTGCACAGCTATTGTAGCAGTTTGCAAACAAACACTATGTTGGGCACATGCAGGCATTGAGGCAGCTTGCAAACAAACAGTCACGCTGGGCACATACAGATATTTTTATTGCAGCAGCTTCCAAACAAACAGACACTATACAGCAGCAGAAGCTCCAGCACAGCAACATGGCTACTCATACCTGGTCACAGAGATAAAAGAGCTGCTTAATATTCGGGGAGAGGAAGACATTAGAAGGCAGGTGACTGGAACAGTTAAGAATGCTGTCGTGTATAAGAATATATCCCTTATGCTGGCAGAAAGAGGCATCCAAAAAACCCAGCAACAAGTCGTTAACCAATTGAAGGCACTACGCAAACAATTTCCTAAAGTACACAACCATAACCGCAAGAAACGTGGTGCTGGGCGTATGGAATGGGCATATTATGACCTATGCTATAGTGTCTTCGGCAAAACTGTGATAACAAATCCCATAGCACTATCATCATCCAGCTGTGCCAGTCGCCAGATGTCAGTAGACGAGGACCGTGAGGAAACACAGCACAGCCTTCCCAGCTCACAATGCAGCCCATCATCCCCGCTGCTTATATCGGACAGCAGTTTCGAAGAATCAACCGCCAACGATGATTTCATCAGCCCAACTATTGAGGATGTACCAGAGTCTCAGGCGGAGACGTCGCAACCCCCCAAGACCACGACTTTGCGCTCAAATAGTAAGTATTACCATTTACAAAAATTACATACATACAAACCACTGTACAGCAGGGGTGTAAAAACGCCAGGCCCTCCAGTTTAAGTAGAACTACATCCTAGCATGCCCTACCACAATTGCAGCAGTCCCTATACAAAATCTATGTGAAGGCATGCTGAGATGTACAGCTGGAGGGCTGCGAGTTTAAGGCTAATTTCTCAACTAGTTTTAGCTATTTCAGTAGCAGTGAGGGTGCTCCAGTCAATACTGTGGTTTTGCCTTGTCAACTATTGGCGCATGGTAATGTTGCAGGGTATAGCTAGTGTGCAGATGGGAGAAGGCCACAAACATGTACAGGGATGGATTGGGAACAAAAAGCGGCCCTGGAAAAATTTGTACTAGTGGCCCCACTTGGGCAGCACCAGAGGTGTAAGGTCTAGCCATGGGCCATGGCAGCAGCACCCTCCCCCCAAGACTTTCCAGATAGTGGGCATGTCCAGCATCAAGGGGAAGTAAAAAAAAAAAAAAAATGAAATATTATGAGCACATTATATGATACACCTTCAGAATTTAGGAAACTATATAATTATTTAGAAAGATATATTTTCTTGCTTATTACATCAACCGTATCCTAATCACTCAATCTTACATGTCAGCCAAGCAGGTAGACAGAGCATACACTAGATCATCTGCAATCACAGGCTAAGTGGCAAAGTAATTTTCATATATGCTAATTATTTTGCATCTTATTCATTATGTCTATAAAAAGGACCACATGTCCTCAAAAAACAAAACAGGCCCCACGGGTGTGTCGGCCCACCGGGAATCTTCCCTGTGAAACCTATGGCCAATCCGCCTCTGAACATGTATATGCTACCACTGCTATTTTTATATATAATCATTGTTGATTAAAAAAAAATTTCATCCCCTTCACAGTGTACAACGTTCCACAGCTGAAAAAGAAACTGAACAAAACAGAACAAACGGTCAGAGCAATGACGTCCATTATCGTGGATCACCTGCATGAGGCGGATACTGGATAGTGAACTGAATTCCCAGGAAGATGCACGAATTGAGAGATTTCTTGCGTCTGAAAAGGAAATGCATCAATCATTTATGATGCAGTTAATGGCCATGCATGATAGGCAGATGTCATTTTTTGAGCGCACGTTTGCACGTACTCTAGGGAATACCACACAAGCACAACAGCAAGACACAGCCTAGCCACAGCATCTATATGGTCCATACAACTATGAGCCTCCCTCAAATCCCACAACACAAATCCCGCAATCTTCAGAATTTTGGGTGTATAGACAATTGCCTTAAATAAGGCTAGCTGTTGATAAAACAATGTTTGTGTGTTAAGGTTCTGTTTGCCTTTTTATATGTTATATTGTTCCCTCAGAAAATGTGCGGCAGTGGGATCCAAATATTGGGGTTACCCTGATACCTAGAAAGCCAAACGTTAGGGGATTTTTACAGAGTGTTCTGTTTGCACTTTACTCTGTGTGGCATCCCTGTGTGGAAACATAGGAAAGGGTTACAAACAGAGGCGTATCTAGGGCAGGGCGAGCAGGGCATATGCCCTGGGCGCCGTGACAGGCCTGCCAGAAGGGGGCGCCGCTGGCCAGTGCCAGTGCAGTAAAAAAGGTTCAGTGTCGGCCGCTGATCATCCCGCTCCATCTCTGCTCCTGACCGTCCAGTGACAGGTGGGGACCGTAGGAGTGTTTAGTTGCGCCCACAATGATGTGGGATTGTAGCCACCGACGGACCAATAGGAGAAGGATGGGGGTGGGGACGAGCAGCTCAGGCAGCAGCAGCATTGGTGGGCGGGGTGTCCGGACTCCGGAGGCATCCCAGGCTGTATTTAAATGTTGAGCACTAGAGTCGGGGCGCCGGCATCCCCGCATAGTGGATTGCGCTGGTACCAGATTGAGGCTGCTGGGCAGTGTAGCAAGCGCTGATGGGGAATAACACAGAGGATCGTGGTGCAGCGGCCAGAGCGGGTCACATGGGGAATAACACACAGGACCGCAGTGAGGCGGCCAGAGCGGGACACATATCATGTAGTGCATGGCCCTCTCTGTGCTGTTACGTCTGCTAGAGGCTCCTCCCCACAACCCTCTTACACACATGGCGGGCGGAACCTGCTCCCTCTGCTCTGATGCATGGTACTGAAAGCAGCATGCAGCCACAAAGCCCACACATCCCAGGGAGTTGACTGGGTGTATGATGAGGCCTGTTGAGGGGCTGGGTGCTATAGCGTATGAGGGGGGCTGTTGGGGTGTATGATGAAGGGGGTGCTGGGTGCTGTTGTGTAGGAGGGGGGTTGCTGGGTTTTTGAGTATTTGGGGGGGCTGGGTGCTGTAGTATATGGGGGTGCCAGGGGTTGTAGTGTATGAGGGGGTCTGTCTAGGGGTTGCTGTGTTTGAAGGGGTCTGTTGGGGTGTATGGGGGGGGGGCTGGGTGCTGTAGTGTATGAGGGAGGATGCTGGGTGTTGGTGTATAAGACGAAGTGGGTGCTGTAGTGTATGGGGGGGTACTGGGTGTTGTGGTGTATGAGGAAGGGGAACTGGGTGCTATAATGTATAAGCGGGGGTTTGACTGTCTCCAGTCTCTGACTCAGCCATTTTAAGGACCCTTAGGTGGATGGTGGGCCGGCACTTATACAGTGTATAATGGACACTACCACTGTGTGGCGTAATGGGTATAATGGGCGCGCTGTGCTGCGTAATGTGTACGATTGGCTCACTGTGCTGTGTAATATGTAGAATGGGCACAGTGTGCCGCGTAATGTGTAGAATGGGTGCAGTGTGCCGCTTAATGTGTAGAAGGGGCGCACTGTGCCGCAGAATGTGTAGAATGGGCGCACTGTGCCATGGAATGTGTAGAATGGGCGCACTATGCCGCGGAATGTATAGAATGGGCGCACTGTGCCGCGGAATGTGTAGAATGGGCGCACTGTGCCGTGGAATGTGTAGAATGGGCGCACTGTGCCGCGGAATGTATAGAATGGGCGCACTGTGCCGCAGAATGTGTAGAATGGGCGCACTGTGCCGCGGAATGTGTAGAATAGGCGCACTGTGGCTTAAGGTGTATATGGAGTAGTACTGCTGTGCGGTGTAATGTGAATAAGGACCACAATTGTGTGGCATGTGAGTTTTTGGTATTTTACTACAGTACATATAATGTAACATGGATCATATTCATTTCTAAAAAGCCACCATGGGCCACTCCTGGTTTAAATGGTTTTTATTTTTTTTAACTAAAAATAATTAAAAAGTCCCAAGCCTTGCTTAAGAAATAAGAAAAAAAATGAGTCCCTAAGCCTTTTTTCTATATTAAAAAAGCCCCTTATTTATTAAAAGAAAATCCCTAGGAGAGCGGTGGCCAACCCGCAGCTTTCGAGCCGCATTCAGTGGGTTAAGGGGGTGGTGTGCTGAGTGACGAGACAGGGGGTAGTTGATGGTATGCTGAGTGTCGACGCAGGGAGAGGTGATGGTGTGATGAGTGTCGACACATGGGATAGGTGATGGTGTGCTGAGTGACGACACGGGATAGGTGATGGTGTGCTGAGTGACGACACGGGATAGGTGATGGTGTGCTGAGTGACGACACGGGATAGGTGATGGTGTGCTGAGAGACGACAGTGGGGTAAGGGGATGGTGTGCTGAGTGATGAGACAGTGGGAGGTGATGGTATGCTGAATGACGACGCAGGGGGAGGTGATGGTGTGCTGAGTGATGACACAGGGGGTAGGTGATGGTGTGCTGAGTGACAACACGGGATATGTGATGGTGTGCTGAGTGACGACACAGGATAGGTGATGGTGTGCTGAGTGACGACACGATATAGGTGATGGTGTGCTGGGAGACGACAGTGGGGTAAGGGGATGGTGTGCTGCGTGACGAGACAGGGGGAGGTGATGTGTGCTGAATGATGACGCAGGGGGAGGTGATGGTGTGCTGAGTGACGACACAGGGGGTAGGTGATGGTGTGCTGAGTGACGACACAGGGGTAGGTGATGATGTGCTGAGTGACGACACAGGGGATTGGTGATGGTGTGGCTGAGACGCAGGGGGCAGGATGTGAGTCTTGTTGAACCACTGTTGTATGATGGTGACCTTGTTAATATTCCTACACAAACATGCATCTTCTGGAAGATGGGATCTCCTACATGAATAGTGAATACCGACTGAAGACGCCGGCTGCCTCAGAGGATACATTTCTTCAGAGGTTCCACATTGCGAGAAACCATCATACAGGTAAGGTGTGTGTGCAATTGAAAATAATGTTTCCATTTGTGACGCAAAACAGGTGGCGTGTTGTATGTCAGCACGCCCCATTTTCAGTGGCCATGCCCCCTCTGATCCATGACCACGCCCCCTCTGGTGCGTGACCAAACCCATTTTTTTCCAATGCGCACCTGCGGCGCGCACGCATTCTTTAGTTTATAACCTCTTTTTTTTGGGGGGGGGCGCCATTCATAATCTTGCCCTGGGCTCCAAATACCCTTGTTACGCCTCTGGTTACAAGCTGTGGCTCGGTTGTGTCACTTGTGAACTTGATGAACTGTGACAGTCTGGGATTCTGCAATTGCAGCTTGGGTGCTAGCAACCGAGACTGTGCAAAACGGAAGCAATCTGGAGGGTATTGAGACCCAGGAGAACCTGACTGTGCCTGAGAGGAGAGCGGGAAAGAAGAGAGAAGATTTATAGGCTGCAGAGGGAGATGTGACGTCAGACGCCAGAAAAAGTGTGCTGAGAAAGCCTGCACCTGATGGAGCTTACACAGTGCCTGTGAGATTCAAGCAGTGTTAATGTGGGGGGAGGAAAGGGATGGGGGAAACTTGAGCACAGGTGGTGAGATATAATATACCGCTGAATGAATTGGAAAAACCACAATAGTTTGAAATTACGTTCTTCACTGAAGGGTACTATAACAATAACTAATGTGGAGGTGCACCCCTGAAAGTAAGCAATAGTGTACCAAAAAAGAAGAAAAAGAGACTCTCATTTTTTGGGGGGCACTCATTGAAAGATATTACATAAAATATAACTTTTATTGATTATCATTAAAAATTTTTTGCCACAAACCAAGACTAGGACATGAACATGTACACATAAATACCAGAATTCACAAAAAAACACGCCTAAATTTACGCGTGGTATGAACACACCGTGGGGAGATACACGTGACCTGGTCAGGGTCAATGTTATTGATCCTGACAATAGTTCCTGCAATAATAAGCATTGACAGTCCCCTAACAAGAGGAGACAAATTGTAGGATGATATAGTCGGCTGAAACAAGAAGCGGTAGCCCTATAGATAGATTTACCATAAATTTCAGCCTGTTGTAATGGATGCTACTGGCGTAGAATATAAGTAACAATAACAGTGTTGATTAGTATGTGTCCAAACTTCATAGCACATACAATCTCCCCATCGATTGCATATCATATGTTCCCTTAGAGAGGTAGTAGCGAAATAATCTAATAATTATTCAAGATCTAGGATATAAATCTCCATAATATGAGTAAAAACTGATCCTGTAATTGTCTTAGTGCAAATACTATTGATTTTCTCAGTGCAGTGTACCGGTAAGCCTATTATTAGTAGAATTGGTAATTTCTTGGTAAAAAATGTCCACTATATATAACACCCTGATCCGCGTCTCAGGTATTGGCAGGTTATTGCTGATTGAATTTGTTGTCTGGGCAGAAATATCTAGTATGCCTCAAAAACACACTGTAGCAATAAATGTATCAATCTTGCTCCTCATATGTAACCATCATATTGATATTCAGAAATCAGTATAACAGGGTATACATCTAACATATCCTCTAATACGTGTATGTAAAAAGATGGCTTAAAGAGGTAAGGAGCATATGAATGAGCTGGTACAAATTGCAGAAAAGGGGAAGAAAAGGCACTCCTATCATTGATGCAGTGGGGTGGCTTCTGTTTACTGTGTGACATACATTAATACAGTAAATGAGCGTGTCCCATCTGCACCTAAGGGTTGGAAACAGAGAGAATGCTTCTGCTTTTGAAAAGATCACCCTCGGGCACCCTGATGTAACAGCGCAGGGGGTCCTCTGAGTTCTCCTTATGACAATGAGAGAGCATCGAAAAAAGATTTAAGAAACATAGTATCAATAAAATGAAAATAAAGACCACCAATCCCCTTTTGAATGTATGCTGCTTCCTTGCATATGTGTATACATTGATGCCAGGTGAGCGGTACCTTCCTTATGCCTATAGTGCCTGGAAGAAAGTAGTTAGGTGACAGTGCTGGGACCCTAATGGTAGTAACGGTCTTGATGCCGCAAAGTATTGCAGGACCCGTTACCCACCATGCGGTCCCGCCGGCTGTCACTCGAAATGAAAAGTACCTGAGAGTACGCGTGGATGTCAGGATGTACGGCTCCGGCTGCACTGCACTGATCCTCAGACAGCTGTTTCGCTTTCCGGCTTCCTCAGTGACCAGTGTGGTTTGAAGTGAACATTCCACAGGCTGTGATTTACTGCAGCTCAGAAGGAGAAAAGAACACAGTTCATGTGCACCGAGGGGAAGTAGAGCGGAGTGATCGTTCCACTCAGTAACCGAGTGACAGTGATCTGAGGAGCAGATACACTGACAGCGCAGCGCTGCATGGCGAGACAGCGGAGTTCGTGTGGGGTGGCCCCCTGAGTAAGCAGATCATCACTACAGTCATAGGACACGTGAGTCTGGCTAAGTTAGCCACTGAGTTCTGGAGTAGCCTAACGACTGGGACAGTCTCATACACTATACTGAACAGCTGCGTACTGGTGCAAAGACCCATAATTAGCCTCTGAAGAAGAGTGAAGTAATATAAAGGCCTCTCTGTCCCTCCGTAGACTACCAGGCTGGCAGACTATATAAGAGAGAGACTCTGGTCACGAATTACTGAACACTGCCTTACAAGCTAAATCACTGCTATCTAAGTGAAACTGACATTGATTAGACATTGGCCCTCATTCCGAGTTGTTCGCTCGCTAGCCGCTTTTCGCAGCAGTGCACACGCTAAGCCGCCGCCCTCTGGGAGTGAATCTTAGCTTAGCAGAATTGCGAACGAAGTATTCGCAATATTGCGAAAAGATTTTTCTTTGCAGTTTCTGAGTAGCTCGAGACCTACTCTTCCAGTGCAATCAGTTCAGTGCTTGTCGTTCCTGGTTTGACGTCACAAACACACCCAGCGTTCGCCCAGACACTCCCCCGTTTCTCCAGCCACTCCCGTGTTTTTCCCAGAAACGGCAGCGTTTTTTCACACACTCCCATAAAACGGCCAGTTTCCGCCCAGAAACACTCACACTACGATCACCAGAACGAAGAAAAAACCTTGTAATGCCGTGAGTAAAATACCAAACTTCTTAGCAAATTTACTTGGCGCAGCCGCAGTGCGAATATTGCGCATGCCAGTTAGCGGAAAATCGCACCGATGCGAAGGAAAAGAATGAGCGAACAACTCGGAATGAGGGCCATTGAGCATTGAGAAGTGATCATTCACACTGCAGCACCACCTGGGAACACATAGTAATTAACAAGACTATGGGGGTAATTCCAAGTTGATCGCAGCAGGAAATTTTTTAGCAGTTGGGCAAAAACATGTGCACTGTAGGGGAGGCAGATATAACATGTGCAGAAAGAGTTACATTTGGGTGGGTTATTTTATTTCTGTGCAGGGTAAATACTGGCTGCTTTATTTTTACACTGCAAATTAGATTGCAGATTGAACACACCCCACCCAAATTTAACTCTCTCTGCACATGTTAAATCTGCCTCCCCTGCAGTGCACATGGTTTTGCCCAACTGCTAAAAAATTTCCTGCTGCGATCAACTTGGAATTACCCCCTATATCCCTCATACAGAGAGGAAATTCAGCAGACTTCCAGTTTGATATCTCCACTTTAAACAGTAATCCGTTAGGGCTTCTCCTAGTTACAGCAATTGGTGACATTTCTACTATACTTGCCAGTCCCTACGTATTATATGGAAATCAAGCTTCATCAAAGGATTGAAATCCTAAAATCCTGTGCACAGGTATAAAATCAAGATTTGGACACTATTCATGTTATGTGTGTTCGGGTATCCGATGCTAATGATAATACAGTAATTAAGCATAGTTGTAATAATTGATTGGTGTCTTGTTTGAAGTCTATTTTTGAAAGGTGTTAAAATCAACTAACAGGTTTAATAAAGAGTCACAGAGTTGGGCACTGGCTAAAGGTCCAATAGTTCGAGTAACTCAAGTAATAACCCTAGAGTGGTTGTGCCTATTACTGATTTATGCAGATAACGGTTAGTAAGTTATATACAAGTTTTCACCACATTGAAAGTAAGAAAGGATCAGGCAACAGGTAATCATGGGGGTCATTCCGAGTTGTTCGCTCGCAAGCTGCTTTTAGCAGCTTTGCACACGCTAAGCCGCCGCCTACTGGGAGTGAATCTTAGCTTATCAAAATTGCGAACGAAAGATTAGCAAAATAGCGAATAGACACTTCTTAGCAGTTTCAGAGTAGCTCCACACTTACTCGGCATCTGTGATCAGTTCAGTGCTTGTCGTTCCTGGTTTGACGTCACAAACACACCCAGCGTTCACCCAGACACTCCTCCGTTTCTCCAGCCACTCCCGTGTTTTTCCCAGAAACGGTAGCGTTTTTTCGCACACACCCATAAAACGGCCTGTTTCCGCCCAGAAACACCCACTTCCTGTCAATCACATTACGATCACCAGAACGAAGAAAAAACCTCGTAATGCCGTAAATAAAATACCTAACTGCATAGCAAATTTACTTGGCGCAGTCGCACTGCGGGCATTGCGCATGCGCATTAGCGACTAATCGCTCCGTTGCGAGAAAAAAATACCGAGCGAACAAACTCGGAATAACCCCCCATATGCGAAGTTTGTGCTTAAAGTTGTCATAATTGTGATCCCATGTATTATACTGAGTTACTACTGTGATAGTGTACAGACGGTATTACCTGCACTGGTTCTTGAAATAAATACGCCTACATTATTAATGAACGTTGTTTTTCACATTCAAAAGTGTGTTACTCATACCTTCAGACCTCTCCGCGAAGATAATAGAGGTATCATCGTAAACCTGAGTTCAGGTAAGAACATCACCATAAGGGGCTAACCTGAGGGTACCACATCTGTTATATTGTTACCTCAAGGATGTGCGGCAGTGGGATCCAAATATTGGGGTTACCCTGATACCTGCCAAACATTAGGACAGGTGTCTTCAACATGTGGCCCTCTAGCTGTTGTGGAAATACATAGCAAGGCATGCTGGGACATGTAGTTTCACAACAGCCGGAGAGCCACATGCTGAAGACCCGCTGCGTTATGGGGATTTTTACAGAGTGTTCTGTTTGCACTTCAATATTTTATATTGCTACCTCAGAAAATGTGTGCCAACTGTTTGCCAACTGCTTAAAATCCAAAATATAGAACTAATAACTTTTGAATAATTTTTATAACTGAGAAATTTTTGGAAACAAAATAAACACAAACTGCACACAAAAACTTGTCTGTCTTCTCTATCTACTGCAACATTGAGGGAAGATTGGCTGCAGTGGTGGCCCTTATGCGCTCGCCGGCTGTGTCATGACCCTCCCCCACCAAGCCTGATGCATCATGTGCAGTGACCCCCGCCCCATGATCATGTACATTCCACTCGGGGAGAAAGTTTTCCTTTTGTATCTCACATATATTATGGAGAATGCAGCAGGCTGCTACTATATCTGGCATGATTTTCAAGTCCACATCATTCCTCTTCATGAGGCAGCGCCAGCGTCCTTTTAAACGCCCAAACGCATTCTCTACTGCCATACGGGCCGAACTTAGGACATGGGTGTATGATGTCTGTTCAGGAGATAAGTGAACATGCTGGGTGTAGCCCTTCATTAGCCAGTGCTGTAACGGGTATGCTGCATCACCAATGAGGTGGACCGGTATGTCCACACCATCTACGATCACCGATTTCTGTTAATAAAATATTAATATTATTCCAGGGGTAAAACATGAATATTGGTTTATGGGTGAACATTAGTTTAAGGAGTAAATAATCTTACCTCTCGAGGGAAAAGACATCCACCGAGATTGTCCTCAGCAATACTGTAAAGATCGGAGTTGACGAGAACCCTCGCATCATGTGACCGATAAAGACATCTGTGAAACTAAAAATAAAGGTTTATTACAGTTTATGCATCATCTAAAAAAAAGGTCAAGCCTATTTCAAACACATTAGTGGTCCACTACGGCTTACAGGACAATGGAATGCCAACCCTTGCGATTATAGTAGTCTGCTGGGTTGTCACAGGGGGCGATGATGTGGATGTGGGTCCCATCTATGATATCAGCACACTGTGGGTAGCCACGCTTCCTAAATCCTTTATAGTCGCATCTAGCCGCTGTCCTTGTGGCAAGGAAATAAAGCAATGGTACATAATATCCAGCAATGCCCGCGTGACCTGGTAGACAATCTTGCAGACCTTGCCAATCCCTACTCCACATAAACAGGAAATTGTGCAGTACTCTCCAGGGGTAGCATACCATCAGAGAGCAATCTCTAATCCCCGCCATGGAAACGGCGGGGCTGACATGGGTTGTACCCAGGTTAAACATCCCGGATCGGACCCGGTAATCAGGTGGAAAAGGGGTATTAGAAGGAGACAGACTGTAGGGAGAAGAGAGTAAAAAAAACTAGGGAGTGCACAGCTGGATTTGTGAAGAACATGTGAAAAAATCAGTGTCTATGAATTAAAAGTACCAGCCTCTGGTTTACAACCCCCACACCACCGCTGTAATTGCAGGATGAAGCAGGCTTGTGAATTATTTTCCCCTTCTCTGATGCCCCTCTAGCCAGGGGTGTAGTATGAGTGGCCGGCGGCCAGGATCCCGGGGGCCAGCATACCGGCGTCGGGATCCCGACCGCCGGCATACCGACAGCTGGGTGAGCGCTAATGAGCCCCTTGCTGGCTCGCTGCACTCACCATGCTGTGGGCATTCTCCCTCCAGGGGGTCGTGGACCCCCAAGAGGGAGAATATGTGTCCCCATGCCTGCGGTCGGGATCCCGGTGCTGGTATGTTGGTCGCCGGGATCCCGGCCGGCGGCATACTGAAGTCCACCCCTTGCCAGACCTGTCAGCAGAGCCCTTGAGAGACAGGCTAATCTATAAATAGAAGTGAGGAGCAGTGTTTTAGTTTCCGCACCCTGCTGTTCCCGCCCGCTGCGGAGTGCTCCTGTATCATCTAAAATGGGTGCCGCTTAAATTTTTATAGCATATCATTAAATCTAACTAAACAATGTGGGGAAATGCCTAAGCCAGACGGTAGCGGTTCCCTCAAGTTCCCATACCTCAGAGCTGCTCCGTCCCTCTCGTCCATGATCGGCGCCTCCCGCGGCATCCCCAGCACTGAACTACCCCATTACTGAGCAGCAGGACCTGCGCCACAGCTGCCGCCAACTCTCCGCGTCTCCGGCAGTATAACCTGACCGGAGACGCCGCACTACCCCGTCACTGCTAGTTGGTGGGAAGTAACCTGCGCGGGACACCAGGCGGGAATTCTCTATTAAACACCCCTAATGCTGCAGGGGAATGGGGAGGTAAATACCCACAAAGCTCCGCAAGTGATCAGCGGATCCCTTGTCACAGGATCTTGGTCACTGTTACTCACCTTGGTCTCACCCTTTATTGGGTGGGAGTAGGCTACTGCACTTTCTTCTTAAAATAAAGAAAATAAATTCCTTCACAGAAGCCTGAGCTCATAATGTGCTTCTTCCTCCGTAGCACAATTTTTCAATGGAGGGAGAGGGGCATGAAGGGGGGAGGCTCCAGCTGTGCACTTCAATTATTTTACATATATTGTGCCACCTCCGGTCTCCATTCTTCACACCAAGCTGTCTGAACGCCAGTGTCCCCTAGTGGATGACAGAGAAAATGAATTTATTCCATTTCGGAATAAGGCTGTAACATAACAAAATGTGGAATAAGTGAAGCGCTGTGAATACTTTCCGGATGCAAATTTCATAAGAAAAACACCAAGGAATCAGAATCAAATTTGTTGACCAGTACATCTGGAATTTGTCTCTGGCCAGCTGCACGCCAAAAAGAATCACAAATATTCAACAAATATTCAGCATACAAACATTAAATAAAAACAGTCAGCATACAATCAATGGACCAACAGAAGTAAAACAGCAATGTTTTAAAAGAGGAATTACATAATTCAGCAGTTATTTAACAAACGGATTGTCTGCAGAAAAAAGCTGCTTTTACAGGGTGCGCTCTGTAGCGCCTACCTGGTGGAAGCAACTGAAACAGAGACAAGCCTGGATGTGTCTCATCCTTTCCAATGTTGCTAGCTCACTCCTCCACCCTAGCTACAGTAAATACAATTCCTGAACAGATGGCAAACCCATCCCAATTATCCTTTCTGCGGTTCTCACAATTCTCTGGAATCTAATGCTGCATTCAGACTGCAAATGCCGGATCCTACCCGGTAAGACAAACGTGTACTTACCGGGTGGGATCCGGCATTTGCACTCCGCTGCTGGCTTTCCGACCCGGCAATATACCGGGTCGGTTGCCATAACAACGGAGCGCGCAGCAGCAGCAGGGGCGGGGGTGGAGGCGGCGTCGGGAGATGAGCTCATCTCCAGCGCCGCCTCTCCCTATGCTGTGAATGGGAGCCGTGTCGCATCGACACGGCTCCCATTCACACCGCACCTGACCCGGTAATCAACCCGGGTAAAACCCTTCTTTTTTACCGGGTTGATTTACCGGGTCAGGCGACCCGCTAAATCGGCCAGTGTGCTTTCACATCGCACACTGACCCGGTTCGACACGGCAATATGCCGTGTCGGTACCGGGTTATTTGTGCGATGTGAAAGGGGTATGAGCCTATCACGTTCAGTTGCTGAACCATACTATACCACGACCGACGTGTATATCACAGATTCGATTATGGCCGAATAGAATCAGCAACTCACATGAGAGTCTAAGGGGGACATGTACTAAGCAGTGATAAAAGTGGAGAAGTGAGCCAGTGGTGAAAGTGCCCATTGCAACCATTCAGCTGTTCTGTATACTTTTATAGTATGCAAATTGTAAATGTTAAGTCAATGCTGATTGGTTGCCATGGGCATCTTCTCCACTGGCTCACTTCTCCACTTTTATCACTGCTTAGTACATGTCCACCTTAATTTTTTCAGCTGCCATAAGAAGAATAGCCTTGCTGAGCTTTTTTGAAAATAACATCAATGTTGCCCCCCCCCCCTCCACCCGCTCAAGGTCCCATGAGATTATTGACCCCAAGAACTTAAAGGAGCCCACCATAGACACAATATTGCCAGCTACTGTAAGTGGAGGCACATGGACTGAACCCCGCATAGATTCCACAACCATCTCAACTGTCTTACGTGGATTGAGCTCTAAGTTGTTCTTACAACAACAAGAATATTTGCCCCAGCGCCAGTCGATGGTCTAAATACCGGCTGTTTTTTGGTGGGTATACTCCCCCCACCTAAGTTACATATACAGAGAAAATCCACTGAGTGGAAAAGAAAAAAAGCGCAAGTATTTAGACAGTAATTTAATATGATTTTTATATAAACATTTTTTAATAATGACACATATTTAAAAAATGATACAATTAATATCCGAAACACACTTTGTATTTACTGGCCGGTATGTATAGTCCCAGTGATTGATAAAAAGCAATGGAGGACTTTTTAAACCATCACAGGCTTATCATTGTAAATATAAATTGTTGTTTAAAAATTCATCACCCGAGGTGCAATTGATTTCATACAAGGTAAGGTTGCACTTTACCCATCCACGGAGTCCAAAGGTAAAAGGAATCCTCCTGACCACTGGTGCAAAGTCCTTTTTATGGGGTCTATTCATGAAGCAGTGAAAAGAGTGGAGAAGAGAGCCTGTGGAGAAGTTGCCCCTGGCAACCAATCAGCTGCTCCGTACAATTGTATAGTATAAATGATAAATGTTACTTCAATGCTGATTGGTTGCCATGGGCAATTTCTCCACTGGCTCACTTCTCCACACTTTTCACTGCTTCATGAATAGACCCCTATATGCGGTCCTATCTGGAGGGACAGCCGTAATGGTCTCCGAAGTGTTTGGCTCCGCCTCCCCGATCCGGAGTGTATCACGGTGGCAGTGAACATGTGCCGATCCCGTGTGCTCTGCAATGTAGAGACCCCGTTGGGTATTCAGATGGGGAGACCGTGGGTTGCCCGGCTAGATGCGTTTGCCGATCCCGTTTGACGCACTCAGATGCTTTGCGATGCAGTGACCCCGTTAGGTGCTCAGATACGGGGACTGTATATTGTCTGGCTGGTGTGTTCCAGATGGGATTTACGCATTTCTCCACCTTTAGACTTTTTGGGCGGCTTCCTCAGAATCCAACATTTTCAGGGTTATGATGCTTAGTCACGCACTATAGTTATTAAAACAAAACGGCTGACATCAGCATGAGGCAAAATTAGTCCTAAAAGAAAACTGCATATGAGACCACCAATAGGTTGAACTCGATGGACAAATTGTCTTTTTTCAACCTTAGATACTATGTTACTATGTATGTTACAGGGGCATAACTACAGGGGCATTACTACAGGGGGGCTAAACTACAAAGGGGCAAACTACAGGGGGGCATAACTACAGGGGCTAAACTACTGGGGGCATTACTACTTGGGGCAAACTCAAGTCAGGAGAGAGTTCGTAACTGAGAAGCCCACTTTCACATACAGACGAGCAAAATATCTGAGAAGTTTGTTAGTGAAGAGTGCACTACCAGTAGAGAGGATGACAACAAGAATAACCTCTAAAGGTTTTTACAGATGTGGATTTTGTAACATGTGTAAGATCTGTAAGATGGAGAGTAAAATTACAGTATAAATCGAATGTGACACAACGCCTATATACGATCAAGGATTTTATCACATGTTGTAGCAAAAGTGTAATTTATCTTCTGGAGTGCCAATGCGGACTACAATATATAGGGAGGACAGGAAGAATGCTTAAAGAACGGTCAAGTGAGCATGTACGCAATGTGAAAAAGGGTTTGGAATCGCACAGCGTGCCTGCTCACTTTAAGAAACATCATGATTGCAATCCAGCACATATAAAGAATTTCTGTGGGATCCAAATCATTAAGTCTGGTTGGTGGACCAAAAACACAGAGATTATGTTGGCTAGAAAAGAAATGCAAAGCATCTTTTATATGAAAACACTCACCCCTAGGGGTCTGAACTGTGATTTTGAAACAGTGGTTTTCTATGATTTTAATTATGTTTTTTCTTTTCTTCCATCTCTTGTTTTTTGAATGACTGAGATGGATGTTTGTTTAAATATAAACTGTTTTAATACTGTATACTGTTTTAATATATACATCGGTTTTAATTGTTTGTAGAAATTCATGTGAATAGACCTCCTCATGCAATTACCAGTTTGTGTGATTAGATAATTAATCTGATCTGGGTTGAATTAAGTATGCATGATGATTGGCTGTAGTAGTCACGTGATTCCCAACAGTGAAGTTAAATACCCGATGGAGAGGAAGATGCGGCACTATCTGACGAAGAGGGAAGTCCCTTGAAACGCGTTATAGCTTCTGCCGCTACTAACCAGACCAGAGGGAGATACGAAGAGTCAGAGACATTGTAGCTCCTGCTATCATTCCATCCAGTCCATGTCTGCAGCCGGATTGAGCAGGGCATTTTACTCTGTACTGCTTATGGGTCTACCTGTATGGTGAAAATCTACCAGTGTTTTAAGTGTTTCTTAAAACTTTTTTGGACATCAAAGCAGTGTGGAAGCACCTGGATCCTTACTGAAAGATACCTTTATGGGAACTCGAGAGTGAATATTAATGTAAGTGCATTTCTGGTGACGGGCGGGCTGCATTGATTCAATCTGAGTGTATAAAGAAACCTTTCAGTGCCTACGGGTGAGAACCCGAATGTAAGTGTCTGTCTAAAAGTTGGATATCCAGGCACTCGAGAAATATATGATCATTGGGGACAATTCACGGAGATGCTCGACAATTACAGACATCATTGCTCTAGCCGCTTACTCGGACTTGTTTAGCTTAGTACGTTGTAGACTGCAAAGGGGAGAAACAAAAAAAACCAACAAATGACAGTAAGCAGTGAGCATATATGAACATAGCAGTGGTGTTTGCTTAGATCATATTTGCCTACTCTCCCGGATTCTGCAGGAGACACAGGGGTTCTTGGGTAGTCCCACGCAGCCCAGGAAGAGTGGGCACCCCTCCCGCATTCAGCCCACTTCCGAGTGAAGTGGGCTGAATGTGAAGATAACTACGTACAAACAACAGAACCGGGGATGGGCCTAATGATTCAATTATATGCTAATCGCGTAATTTTAGCCCAGCCCCAATGTAAATATGGACTAATCGAGCATTTCTCCCTATGAGGTCCTAATAACATTATTTGCTCAGCCCCGCCCCATCTCCATCCTCCAGATTCTGCCTAATCCAAATTGAGAGAGCTAACTTACATGGAGCCACCCCTGGGATCTCCAAATGGCACTATAAGAACACCATACCCTCCAAACACTGGTCGCATCTATGCCTTTCATACTAGCAAAATAAAATGTAAGTTGCTTGTATCAATTTGACAATACACTTCAGTTGCTTGAAAGGGAGGGGTTATTCTAACCAAGAAACAAAATGGGGATTAACCCTTGGTGGACAGGCTCCAGGTAAGTTAGCTCTCAATTTGGATATATTTGTTATGAGAGGAGACAGAGAAGGACTGGTCAGAGAAGCAGGAGGACAGCCAAGAGATGGCAATATCACAGAGAGAGTGAAGGATTTGCAGGAGGAAGGATTGTCCACAGTGTCATAAGCAGCAGAGAAGTCAAGAAGAACCAGCAGAGTACTGCCCATTGGATTTGGCAGCAAATAGGTCATAGCTGACTTTTATGAGAGTGGTTTCAGTGGACTAGAGAGGATGAAAGCCAGACTGAAATGGGTCAAGCAGGGAATGGGAGGAGAAAAAGGTGGTAAGGCATTTGTAAAAATGTGCTCAAGGAATTTGGAGGCAAAAGGGAGGAGAAAGATAGGTCTGTAATTGAAAAAGTATTAAGATTAAGGGTAGGAGACTTCCGGTGGGCGGGCCGAACGGACTGGCCGCATCTTAACTGAGCTCTCCCTCCAGGTTGCCCTCACAGCCCATTGTCACCGGCCGCACCTAGACTGGGGTCCCGATTTGCCATCTACGGGACCCGGAGATAGTGGGGGGCGAAGTGGAACCATTTCCCGTCTCGCCCCTATCCTACAACCACCGCCGGAGCCCGCACACGCTGTGATGGTGGCCATTTTGAATTCTGACTGTGTCCGGACTCAGGCAGCCTGAGGGAGCACTGACAGGCTCCCGTATACCGCTGCAACTACAAACCATCCAGCAGCATCCTCCCCTCCCTCCTGCGCCTTTCATAGACCCAGCTTCAGGAACTACCCAGCGGTGCTACGCACTGAGTGTGGCGCGTGGCAGCTGTCACCCGCACTTTCCGACTGTGCCTGGAGCTCCTAGAGGGGGATACGCTGGCCTCACAGGTACTGCGCTGGTCGCTGCCTGCTGCACCAACGGCTGTGCTCGGGGGTAGAGGGCTCTCCCCCCCCCCTCCTTCTCTACTGTCTGAACAGGCCTCTTCAGCTCCAGAGCCCCTTATGCCTGCTCATGCCCTGACGCTGACAGTGTCCAACTGAACGCTGCACCTGGTGACAGGGTTATAGAGACGGCTGCATCTCGCGGCGCTGGCCCTGTCTCTCCTCCATCCTTCGCTGGCATATCACCACCACTCCACGGGGAGCCGCATAGAACCTTATCTGCATCTCCCCACCTTACCTGGATCATACTGTTTGGAGGTGGAAGGCTTTCCCCTCCTTGGATCTTCTCCTCACCAATGGCCTATATAACATCTACCATTCTTCCTCCTGCAGTTTATTATTGTGGTGTTTATTTCTACCAGCTCTTGCACTCCTCTTCCTGCGTCCAGCTGTGTATTATTTATCAACAGTGTCACTCTCTCATTCCTATCTGGAGCATTCCCTCTCTCTTCCTTAGTGGGTCATACTTAAATTACAACACTAACCATGGAGAAGTATGTGGCTAAAATGCCACGGACATCCAAAAATTCACAAAATAAAAATAAAACAACATCTAAAGATCATAGTCCTGCTCATTCACAATCCGCCACCTCGCCTGGTAGAGGAGACTCCGCGGATATGTTGATTGCAGCTGATAGGTTCAGTCCGTCTTCCATTCAGAGGGCCAAAGAAATCTCGGACATTATCTCGCCCCTATTGGATGCAAAACTAGCACCGTTGATGGAGGCCATTAATTCGGCTGCTGCACAAATAACACAACACACTCAATGTTTAGTGGAAGCTGAAGACCGTATTTCCACCCTGGAGGACGACCAGCTCGAGGTCAAGTCGCAATTTCAAACACACGACATCACTCTTGCGGCCTTAACCGACAAAATTGAAGATATGGAAAATCGCAATCAGTGGAATAATTTGCGCCTCATCGGCCTTCCAGAATCGGTTTGACCGAAAGATTTATTGGACTTGGTCTCTCGCTGGCTTCCTACCACTCTGAGCCTCCCTCCCTCACCCACATCTTATATGGTAGAAAGGGCCCACCGTATTGGCCCCGACAGACAGTCCTCCCAAACTCACCCTCGACCAGTGATCTTCAAGCTATTGAATTACCTGGACAAGGTGAAAATTTTGGAGGCCTACCGTAAACTCTCCGACTTGAATTATGAGGACTCCAAGTCTCTCCTCTTTCAGGACTTCTCATTTCAGGTTTCTTCACAGCGAAGGGAATTTTCTCCATTATGCAAGGAACTTTTCTCCAAAAATATCCGATTTGCACTCCTATACCCTGCGTAATTGAGAAACTTCCATGCTGGTAAACCACATTATTTTGACACCCCTGATGTTGCTCGGAACTTTCTCAAATCTTTATCTTCACTTTCGTCTGATTCCCGCATGGATGATGCAGATTGACTGTCCATAGACTAAGTATCATTCTACCATATCTTCTTTTTGCTTTTCTAATGAGTGACGCACTGTTTGATTTATATATATTGCTTGTATTGTTGTTACTGTTGCTGGAGATTTTTCCTTCGTTGCAGCCGCAGGGATGGTGGAATGCCGCATTCCTTTTTCTCTACCTGTTCTCCCTTTTTCTTTTTTTTCTATTCGTATTAATGTTTCTGTTGAATTTCGATGGTTTTTGAAACTGGCCTAGTGGGTTCAGAAATGTTCAAAATTCTTTGACAGGTGGCAAATATTATATTATTCTCTAGTTCTCATATGTATTATGGTACATTTTAGTCTTTCCAATTGTAAACAGTACCTTTGCTTGCTATATATCGTTAGTTCCCCCCCCCCCCCTGCTCGCTGGGACAGGTGGGTGGGCGCTTTGTCGTGGCTTCTCCTTCCATGTTCCTCCAGACTGGGCATTGGATAATGTTGGGGTCAATTGTTACTGACGTTCCCATGGGTAGCTCAAAAACTTCTCTTAAGCTAGTCTCTTGGAACGTGGAAGGATTGAATACACCGGTTAACAGGAAGAAAATTTTGGGTCATCTTAAATGGTTTCATCCAGATGTTGTATTCTTACAAGAGACACACTGGCGAACTACCGACCCTAACAGGCTTAGGGATACTTGGGTTAGTGACTTCAGAAGTGCCTCTTACACTACTAAGACAATGGGAGTATTACTTTTATTTAGTAAATCATTACATTATGAGATCAAGGATGAATGGATAGATCCTGAGCGGCGGTTTCTGTTTTTGAAGGTAGATATTGAAGGAGAGCAGTTCACCTTAGCGTGCATTTATGCCCCTACAGGGTCAAATGTTTAATTTTTTTCAGATCTTTTTGTTAATCTGCAAGGATGGCTAGAGGGCTCCTTAATCCTAGGAGGTAAGTTAAATGTTGTTTTTGATCCTTTGCTGGACGTATCCAGTGGCCCCAGACAGTTGGGTCTTAGTAGATCCGCTCCATCCGCATTATCGCTATTGCTAGATTCTTTACGAATTTTAGACCCCTAGCGGTTCTTATATCCTGATTCTAGAGAATACTCCTTTTTCTCCCACCCACATAAGATATTTTCCCAATTAGACTATTGGTTGATATCTGACTCATTAATTCATAGAGTTGAGGACTCCACCATAGCTAATATTCTTTTATCTGATCACGCCCCTATTACCCTGACACCTACCCTGGCAACCCCTCGTACATACTCCCATAAATGGCGCTTTCCAGAATACCTAGCCACCTCTGAAGATTTTAAGCTTCATTTGACGCATTCTTTCTCTAACTATGCCCATGATAATGATATACACTCTGATGACATTAATCTTTTTTGGCAGGCTTCGAAACTGGTTCTTCGAGGTCACATAATATCATATGTTGCCACTAGGAAAAAATGATTTCAGGAGAGAATGACTCATGCGACCCATAAAGTCGCTTCTTCATACTCCCAACTATTGGCTGACCCTTCTGAAACTAATAGATTGCTGTATAAAGATGCTAAGTCGGTCCATGATACTCTTTGTGCTGAACAGGCTAAGTTATTTCTTTCATTTCAGTCTAACAAATACTTTTGTTGGGGTAATCATCCCAGGAAATTATTGGCAAACCTGGTGAAAGCCTCCACTGCCCCTAAACACAACTACTCAATCCGAACTACATGTTAATTCAGTGGGAGTGGAAGACCCACATCTCACCAAAAGAAAAGAAATTCCTTTGTTTGGAGCACTCTTTTAAACATTAAATGTGAATTGAAATGAAAAATTGAATTTATTAACACTTAACTTTTATTATTCCTTACTTAACTAAAATTTGAAAGGGATTGGTATATATATCTCAAATTATTGTATCCCTATATAAACAGTGGTAGAATATAAAATAGGAGCAAAAACAATAGTGAATTATATATTGATGTGATTGCTCAAATAGTAAAATAAAAGTGATAGTAATCTATCCGACCATTCAGACAGACAGCAGCGGTGATTTTTCTATACTCTCATATGGTCAGAGGATTCATGGCCATTGGAGTATCACCAGTGAGTTCAGACTATTAATATGCGTCTGAGTTTCATCAAGCGGTGTACCTCTTTCTACATGAATTCATTGGATCGGCTAATCCCCCGACCTTAATCAAAATTATACACAAAGAAGGGACTGATCCTTTATCATGTAACAGAAATATTATCCATATCTAGTATTATGGCATATGTTGTATCATAATTGTATGGAGCAGATATAGATGCGTAAATAGCCACCTTGTATTGGGGCTAAATTCCAAACACTAAATAACAAGATCATATGAGTCAATAGACATTCAGTAACATTCAAAATAAACAGAGTATGCATTGCAATTCTGTAATTTGTTCAAAAATTAATAATCCAAGATCTGGAAGTACATTGCTACATAGTCAGTGGATGTGTTGTATACCAAATATGGAGGGAAGGGGGAAAAGAGACAAAAAGATAGACACTCTAGTCGAATGATCCCATCTGCTGTCCAACCTCATCCAAGAGCGGAGGAAAGATGAGAGTAGGACCGTCAACTGTGCCGTAGAAATGAGGAAACAGGCACTCTGGCTAAGGGCCCCGTCGTGGTGTTAGATAGGCCCTGATGCTAATAAGCCTTGCAGGGTCTAAATGCGCCACTTGAGCCCGAGCCAGGGGCCGAAATATACTCTCAACAAAGATTATGAGTATTAAGTTAAAGATTATAGGTATTAAGATCAATACATCTGTTTTATTATCAAATTTAAGATATAGAAATCCTTATATTGGTATCTCTAAAGTAAATATAACCACCTTGGCTGCACCTTGCCAATTGCCATATTTTTCAAAAAGCGGTATATACTTATTAAGAAAAAATAAAGAAAAAATTCTGGTAGAGATATACCCATATATAGACCGAAAAAGGATAGTAGGCACTCCAGTTCACTATTCCCATCTGCTGTCTGGCCTCATCAATTAGAGCGGAGGACAGATGAGAGTGGGATCGTGGGCTGTGCCAAGAATTAAGGAAAAAAACGGAGGGTACCTTGAAAACCCGTAGGTGGTGTTAGGCGGGCCCTGATGCTAATGAGCCTTGCAGGGTCCGGATGCGCCACCGGGTATCAACTGTCCGTCCGTGAAAAGAAGCAGGGAGAGAGGACAGGGATTGTGAAGAGTACCAGATCGTTGTCTCTGAAGTGTAACTCACTATACCTCACCGCCGGTCATGGCGGTCCGTAGATCCCAGCCGCTAGGTCATTAAAGGCTACTGCTGCTGGTCATGGTTTTCCCCGCTGCCGGCTTTTGGTCAGTGAATTACCACCGCTTGATGGCTGAACGCTGCTGCCGCTGATCACGGCTCCCCCTGCAGTGAGGAGACCGTGTGTGAGGCCGTAATTAGTAGGACGTACGTTTCACCACCTGGGCTTGCTCACCTAGCTGCTAGGTGAGCAAGCCCAGGTGGTGAAACGTACGTCCTACTAATTACGGCCTCACACACGGTCTCCTCACTGCAGGGGGAGCCGTGATCAGCGGCAGCAGCGTTCAGCCATCAAGCGGTGGTAATTCACTGACCAAAAGCCGGCAGCGGGGAAAACCATGACCAGCAGCAGTAGCCTTTAATGACCTAGCGGCTGGGATCTACGGACCGCCATGACCGGCGGTGAGGTATAGTGAGTTACACTTCAGAGACAACGATCTGGTACTCCTCACAATCCCTGTCCTCTCTCCCTGCTTCTTTTCACGGACGGACAGTTGATACCCGGTGGCGCATCCGGACCCTGCAAGGCTCATTAGCATCAGGGCCCGCCTAACACCACCTACGGGTTTTCAAGGTACCCTCCGTTTTTTTCCTTAATTCTTGGCACAGCCCACGATCCCACTCTCATCTGTCCTCCGCTCTAATTGATGAGGCCAGACAGCAGATGGGAATAGTGAACTGGAGTGCCTACTATCCTTTTTCGGTCTATATATGGGTATATCTCTACCAGAATTTTTTCTTTATTTTTTCTTAATAAGTATATACCGCTTTTTGAAAAATATGGCAATTGGCAAGGTGCAGCCAAGGTGGTTATATTTACATTAGAGATACCAATATAAGGATTTCTATATCTTAAATTTGATAATAAAACAGATGTATTGATCTTAATACCTATAATCTTTAACTTAATACTCATAATCTTTGTTGAGAGTATATTTCGGCCCCTGGCTCGGGCTCAAGTGGCGCATTTAGACCCTGCAAGGCTTATTAGCATCAGGGCCTATCTAACACCACGACGGGGCCCTTAGCCAGAGTGCCTGTTTCCTCATTTCTACGGCACAGTTGACGGTCCTACTCTCATCTTTCCTCCGCTCTTGGATGAGGTTGGACAGCAGATGGGATCATTCGACTAGAGTGTCTATCTTTTTGTCTCTTTTCCCCCTTCCCTCCATATTTGGTATACAACACATCCACTGACTATGTAGCAATGTACTTCCAGATCTTGGATTATTAATTTTTGAACAAATTACAGAATTGCAATGCATACTCTGTTTATTTTGAATGTTACTGAATGTCTATTGACTCATATGATCTTGTTATTTAGTGTTTGGAATTTAGCCCCAATACAAGGTGGCTATTTACGCATCTATATCTGCTCCATACAATTATGATACAACATATGCCATAATACTAGATATGGATAATATTTCTGTTACATGATAAAGGATCAGTCCCTTCTTTGTGTATAATTTTGATTAAGGTCGGGGGATTAGCCGATCCAATGAATTCATGTAGAAAGAGGTACACCGCTTGATGAAACTCAGACGCATATTAATAGTCTGAACTCACTGGTGATACTCCAATGGCCATGAATCCTCTGACCATATGAGAGTATAGAAAAATCACCGCTGCTGTCTGTCTGAATGGTCGGATAGATTACTATCACTTTTATTTTACTATTTGAGCAATCACATCAATATATAATTCACTATTGTTTTTGCTCCTATTTTATATTCTACCACTGTTTATATAGGGATACAATAATTTGAGATATATATACCAATCCCTTTCAAATTTTAGTTAAGTAAGGAATAATAAAAGTTAAGTGTTAATAAATTCAATTTTTCATTTCAATTCACATTTAATGTTTAAAAGAGTGCTCCAAACAAAGGAATTTCTTTTCTTTTGGTGAGATGTGGGTCTTCCACTCCCACTGAATTAACATGTATCTGGTACATATTCCTAGGAGCACCTCCAACGTCAAAATAGCCGCTGATGCGGGTTTAATTGGTTTTTTTGTTTAGTTGGTTTTCGTTATCAAATTAATTAATCATATTTAGTCTGGTGCAGGATAAACTCTGTTTTGTCAATCCGAACTACTCAGGGTACAGTGTCACTAACCAAAGACAAAATTAGCGACACTTTTATTGAATTTTTTGAAAACGTATACACTGCACCCCCCTGACCAACCCACTAAAGGCATGGACTTCTTACTTCAAGCAGAGCTTCCTAGTCTTACTGATGACGCTAGGGAACTTCTCACTGCTCCCGCTACTGATGCGGAATTGGAGACTATCATTAAATCCCTCCCTAAAGGGAAATCCCCGGGCCCAGACGGCCTGTCAGCCGCATATTATAAACCTCTTTCCCCGCATATACGAGAACACTTATGCAAACTTTATAATTCGATTCTTACTGGTTGTCCGGCCCCACCTGACTTCAACACAGCTAGGGTTATAGTCCTACCCAAACCAAATAAGGATCACACTTTGACTTCCTCTTATAGGCCTATTTCGCTTTTGAACCAGGATTTCAAGATCTTCAGGAAGATTATTGCTTCCCGCCTCCAGCTGGTTTTACCCAAATTGCTACATCCTGCTCAGACGGGTTTCTTATGTAACAGACATTCAGTGCATAACGTCCGCTCTTTATTGGCGGCCATGATCAAAACCCACAGCTCACTGGAGACGGGAAACATTGTTTTAAGTTGTGATGCCAATAAGGCCTTTGATAGGGTCTCCTGGGCTCATATTGGTAGGATCCTTCAGCACCAGAAATTTGGCCCTGACTTTCTACATGTATTCCACACTCTTTATCAGAATCCGCTGGCTATTTTGACGATTAATGCCCAAAACTCCCGAACCTTTACACTGCATTGAAGTACTAGACAGGGCTTCCCTTATCTCTTTTATTTAACCTAGCATTAGATCCTCTTTTTCGACACTTCCTAAAGGAAGATAGATGGCACGGCATCAAATTGTCCCACTTGGAACTTAAGTTTTCAGCATTCGCTGATGATATTCTGCTCTATTTTAGTAACCTTGAGTGGCCTTACCACATTTACTTACCATTTTGGACTCTTTTGAATTGGTATCTGGTTTCAAAATTAAAAATTCTAAGATAGAAGCTTTAGCTTTCTTTCCCTCCGCCAAAACGGGATGAGGCACCAGCTTTCCATTTCATTGGTCTACCAATGACTGTATCACCTACTTAGGTATAAAAATTCCTAGTCTCCCTTCCAACTTAAATTTCCTAAATTTCTCCCCACTACTTGCTAGGGCTTACACAGACTTCTCTAGGTGGTGTCATCTTCCCTTGACGTACACAGGCCGTTGTCACTTATTTAACATGATCAGCTTCCCACGTTTCTTATATGTGTTGCAAATGCTTCCGTTGATCCCACCCAAGAGCACATTTGCCCAATTGGACAAGGCTCTAACTAAATTTATCTGGGTGGGTAAGCGCCCACGATTTTCATTATTCAAACTGCGCCAACCAAGATCCCTTGGTGGCCTTAATCAACCATGTCTGCGTACTTATGCAATGGCAGCTAACTACAGAGTTGCTTTGGACTGGATCAACGGATGCAATATATATGCTAATTCACACTTAGAACAAACCTTTGCACCTACCCGGAACCTGGTATCTTTATTACGTGCTTCACCGAACTCCATGCCTGACTTGGTAAAAGACAACGTTCTATTGTCATCTACGTGTGCAGCATGGAGGTCGGTACGCTCTAAACTTAAATTATCACAACAGGTATCTTTTTTTTTACCTCTTTGGGGTAATCCCAACTTTAAACCACATATCACCTCGCCAATTTTTCATACTTGGTATAAAGGGGGCCTTAAGTATATTCACCACTTTTTAAATAAAGAAGATTTAATCCTTCTCACACACTCCCAGATCATGAAGCGCTTCCCGTCTTTATTGATTCCCTTATTTCCCTTTCTTCAGGTGAGTAGTTATGTACAGAGGGTTCTGTCCACCTTAACTATGACTGATAAAATTAACACGTTAGATGGATTGTTATGCCATAACCCAATGGTCATTTTTCTACAGCCTTTATACACACCCACTCACGGACCTTACTTAATTTGGACTCTGGCAATGTGGGCTTATTGCGATGGAAAATGGAGTTTCCAGACCTCACACTAAAAACCATTCTAGATGCTACTATATATTTGGACAAGACATTGGGTTCTACCATGTACACGGAAATGCATAAGAAAATATTGCATAGAGCATATGTTACACCTAAACTACGATACCTTATTGGGGCTGCTCCTAAGTCTCATTGCTTTAAGTGTAATTCACCAGATGCCGGCCTTGTTCATTGCTTGTGGTCCTGCCATAAAGTGCAGGTCCTATGGCATGCACTTCAATCATATATTACAAATTATTTGAAAATATCATTTCTCATGGATAAAACCTGGGCCTTTTGGGGCATCTATCCTAAAATTCCCTCCACTAACTTATTTAAAGGAAACCGCATTTTATTAGTCAAACTGGCCGCTGCCGCTAAAAAAACTATTCTCTCCCAATGGATTTCTACTGACCCCAACCCTATTTCTTTACTCCACCCCAGAATTTCATAATTTTTTCACTTAGATTGGACTAACACCACGTTACAAAAAGAAAAGCTAACCGGGAAGCACTTTCATATATGGCTCCCGTATGTTCGTACTCTCTCCCCATTGATTAAGGAAGCTTTACGGAAATGTTTTCAGGGCACCAAATGGTATAATTTAGAGGTCCTAGATTCCGGTGCTCCCTTCTGATTCACTTTTACTCAGGGTTACACCAGTGTTTAACACCTATATATCCCAATACATCTTTCCTTGTTATGTCACTTTATGATTGTCTGGCCGAATGAATAATGTCTATCTCTTCCTTTGACTAATGTAAAGGACTGTTGGTATATTTACTACACCATTTTTACTTGTACTATATACATATACTGTATATTACGGTTTCCTCTTGTCAATAAAAACTTTAAAAAAAAAAAAGATTAAGGGTAGGTTTTATAAGAATGGGGAGAAAATTACATGCTTGAATACAGAGGGGACAGTGCCCAATGAGAGGGAGAGATTTAAAGAGGTGGGCAAGATGGATTCAGGCATAAGACAAGAGGTAGCAAAGAAGGCAGGTGGGAATAGGGTCAAGGGGGGAGGTGGAAGGGGAGGACCACATGAGGAAAGAAGTCAGAGTTGTAAGATGGATGGGGAGGGGTAGGCTGGAAATGGAGGGTCTGGTGGGATATGTTGAACTGGCATATGGAGTCAGTTTTAGATGAGAAGTGGGTGGCAAAGTCAAGGGCAGAGAGTGAAGAGGGGAGGCGAGGTGGGTCAGAGGAGGAAGTTGAATATGGCAAAGAGACACTGGAGGTTTGAGGAGTGGGATGAATATCACTTTTTAGAGGGCAGCACTATGGTATAATTCTAGCTGTGTAATCACACTTAGAGAATATTTTTAGATAACGCCATATGATTGGTATAAACCTGAGAAGTAGGGATGAATATGATAATGTACAATGATAGACAGTATAACTACAGGTATCATAAACTCAACCAGGATTTCTATGCAACAATTCGAGCTCCTGGGTCTTATTGGACCCATAATCATTTGGTGTTTAAAAGGAAATAAAAGCATAGTAATAAATACATAACAATTGCATAACTATGGGCTGTGAGATTCTGTGGTGTGGGATTTCAACTTGGTTTTGCCTCGTAAATAATTGGCACTTTAAAAATATGGGCATATGCAGCTCTGGCAACTCGAAACCTATTACATTTACCCATAAGACTGATGATTTATGTTTCTTTCAGGGAGTGGTGGACAGGGATTTGTCACTGTTGCATTCGGAGATTGCTGACCTTAAAGAAAAGCAAGAAGACTAGGAGAATAGGTCCATATAAAACAATCTCCTGATAAGAAATGCTTCTGAGATGGTCACTCCAACTGAGTATTTCTTCATGCACATACTACCTGACCTTGATGAACATGAATTTCTAATACGATACACACTCATTTTATTTTCCTCACTTTCATGCTACATTTTTCTACACCTGTTTTATGTTCCATCTCACAGTTTTAAAGTCTGCCAAATGGACACTCCCCTTATTTCATAACTCCCTGCATCGATTGTACTGATTTTCTCTTGTTCATAACAATTTGCCTAGTAAGTTTTGCCATTTTTACTGTTGAATCTCATTGACCAACTCTTACGCATACTGTAACTACCTACTAGGCTACAGTTATTTGGTGTCTTTTGCTGTTGTTATTTTTAAATGTATTTTGTTTTATTGGAATGTTTGATAGCTTTTATCTCCAAACATGGAACTGTTCTATTAAATCAAACTTCAAAACACAGGTTTTCATGCAAATATGATCAAATTTACCATTGGCAATTGGCAGCCCAGATTACTAATAATAGGGGACCGGCAATTTCAAATATATCTGCAACTAAGGTATTCTCAGTTTGACTCAGCCCATTACTAATAATAGGGGACCGGCCTGTCTTTCCATAAAGTAACATTCCAAAAAACAAGGCCAGCTGCTAACCACTACCTACCCACATGAGGTCCTTATGTATCGATAAATTTGAAGGTCATATGACATTGTAGAAATCCTTCTGTTGGATCGATTGGATTGTTCTAAGTATTCATCGTCACATGATCTAAACATAAAAATTATCCACAGAATAGTTAATTTTACTTTTGTAATGTTTTGTCTTCTTTATGTATACTGTTTGTCATGTGGATACAGAGGTTTTTAATAAATACAAATTAAAAGTAACATTTTAATATTTGATAATTCAGACCGAATTGACTATTTTCAAGAGTGCACCCAAAAAGAGTCTTATTTTTCTTTTCTTCTGTAAACGCAGCTGCATTTACTAACTCTGGGTTCACAGCCAACTTTACAATATCAGGGTGACACCCCTCTTACTGTCAATCTTGGCTCTCTCTGATGATGTAAAATTTAACAGACTGGTGCCAAATTACATACAGATGGGTCCACATTTATCTTGACCTTTAATAGGATTAACTGAGACTGGCCAGTCGAGCTTAATCCCCTGCTGTAATGACTTAATCCCCTGCTGTATTGTTCTCTGTATTGTATTGCAGTTGAGAACAATAGATGAAGGGTTTATGCTAATAAGTCATGTTGTGCCTAGGCGCAGAAAACTAGTCAAGATAACGTTGGACCCATCTGTACTATTGTTTTAGGCTGTACAGCCCCCAAGAGTGTCCCAAGGACAGTGTTTGGGAGTATATGGTCAATTGTCATTTGCTTCCATATATTACCAGATTTTCATTCCAAACAGCCAGATTGGATAGATATTTGTATAGTGTGTACCTTGCTTTACATTTCTTCACCATCACAGTAAAAAGTATACACATGCTCACCTTTCCCAGTGTTTGAGATTATTTCATTCTAATGCACCTCTATAGGAGCAGTGTGGTTCAGTATTCTGCAGCAATCAATTGTAGGTTAAAAAAATAAGTTCACTGTGTAAAGAGCAATATAAAGTTCCTTTCACTGTCTACATTAACATTTGGAGGTGAAAAGAAAAAACACCTGCTTACAGTACCTGCTTTTTTCTAGTTTGACCACTCTCTAATGCTCATCTTCTTGATGATGCATAGTGTCCATCTTCTTTTGAAGATCATACCTCTTTTGTTCTAGATTCTAGAACAAACATTTCAAGATTACACCACTATATACAGTTTTATTATGCTGGAGCAGAGAGCACAAACTTTCCTTAGTTTCCTGTTTTCCTTGTGTTTCAAGTTGGACCACCTTTTCTGGATCTGCTCATTTCTTTTTTCCCCCCAAAATTTAAAACCAGGGGGTATATTTACTATGGTCCCGATTTAATTTGAGTTTGTATTTTTCTTCTAAGTGTGATCACAGGAATTTACTAAACACAAATCCCGGCTGTGTTGGGGCTATTCGTATTGTTTTTCCCGGCACAGTTCACAAATACGAATGAATAGACCATCGGTCAAACTTGGCTGTTATTTGATACAACTCGGTAATTTACTAAGAATTTGTATTCTCAATCACTGCCGACAATAGACAACCACTGCCGGGAAAGCATAGAATTCATCAAAAAGGAGCTTTCAAATAGACCTGCTTTTTGCTGGCGTGTTCAGATAGTCATGCACAGATCAGTGAGATCCGTGTATGCTTATCTGTGTAAAAGGGTCTAAAATAGTTAAAAATCATTAAAAAAAATGTGTGGGGTCCCCCCTCCTAAGCATAACCAGCTTTGGGCTCTTTGAGCCGGTCCTGGTTGTTTAAATACCGGGGGAACATTTACTGGGGTCCCCCCGTATTTAGACAACCAGCACCAGGCTCTTGGGCTGGCCCTGGTTCCAAAAATACAGGGGACAAAAGACATAGGGGTCCACCGTATTTTAAAAATCAGCACCAGGCTCCACTAGCTGGGAAGATAATGCCACAGTCAGGGGACACTTTTATACTGGTCACTTCGGCCATGGCATTACCCCCCCCCCCCCCCCAAGTAGTCACCCCTGGCTGGGGTACCCTGGGGGATTTGGGACCCCTTAAATCAAGGGGTCCCCCCCCTCCAGGCACACAAGGGCCAGGGGTGAAGCCTGAGACTGCCCTCCCCATCCCTGGGCGGTGGATGGGGGGCTGATAGCCTTTTTGTGTGTAAAAAAAGAATATTGTCTTTTGTTTTAGAACTACAAGTCTCAGCAAGCCTCCACCGCTTGCTGGTACTTGGAGAACCACAAGTACCAGCATGCGGGGAAATAACGGGCCCGCTAGTACGTGATGTTCTACAACAAAAGAAATACCCAAATAAAAACAATACACACACACCGTGATAGTACAAATATATTAAAACACACTTACACACTCAAACATACTTACCTCCATCCCACGCCGGGCAATCACGTCCCCTTCTCCATGTAGAATCCAAACATTGACCTGTAAATCCAAAATGTCTAAATATTCACCTGTTATCCAGTGTTGATCGGTCCTCTTCTGTCCTGAAGTAATCCACGGGCTTGTCAAAAAAAAAATTAAAGCCCGATCCACGCCACTAAATGGGTTCCATGTTTACACATGGAACCCCTTTCCCCGAATGCCGGGACCCCCCGTGACTGCAGTCACTGGAGATCCCAGCAGCCAATCAGGGAGCACCACGTCATGGCGCTCTCCTGATTGGCTGTGCGCTACTAGCCTGTCAATCAGGAGTAGCGCACCAGCTAGAATGGGGGATCACGCTCCTCCATTCTAGCCTATGATGGGAACTTTGCAGTCTGCGATTAACCGCAAAGTTAATTGGGGTCACTATTGTGAGTGACTGATGACTGAACAATCAGTCATAGGTGAAGCTTGTTTGCATACAGTATGATCTTTCCAAACCTTTTTCCTCCATCAGCAGCTAATTACCTCCAATGATCTCACCTGCCTCTCCAACCACTTCAGAACATTCAGCTAAACAACATGCTGTCTGCTACATACTTGCCAGACATCATAGGCTAGATGTAATAGGGTGCGATTTTTCAGGACAGAAGAGGACCGATCAACACTGGATAATAGGTGAGTATATAAAAATTTTGGATTTACAGGTAAAGGTTTGAATTCTACATGGAGAAGGGGATGTGATTGCCCGGGGTGGGACGTAGGTAACTATGTATGAGTGTGTAAGTGTGTTTTAATAAATTTGTACGATCATGGTGTGTATGTATTGTTTTTATTTGAGTATTTCTTTTGTTGTAGAACTACAGATACCAGCGGGCCTGTTATTTCCCGGCATGCTGGTACTTGTGGTTCTACAAGAACCAGCACGCTGGGGAGGCTTGCTGGGACTTGTAGTTCTAAAACAAAAGACAACATTCTTATTTTGCACACAAAAAGGCTATCAGCCCCCCATCCACCGCCCAGGGATCGTGGGGACAGCCTTGGGCTTCACCCCAGGCCCTTGGGTGCCTGGAGGGGGGATCCCTTGATTTAAGGGGTCATCACTTCCCCAGGGTACCCCGGCCAGGGGTGATTAGTTGGGTGGTAATGCCACGGCCGCAGGGACCAGTATAAAAGTGTCCCCCGGCTGTGGCATTATCTTCTCGGCTAATGGAGCCTGGTGCTGGTTTAAAAAATATGGTGGACCCCTACTTCTTTTGTCCCCCATATTTTTGGAACCAGGGCCGGCCCAAGAGCCCAGTGCTGGTTGTCTAAATACGGGGGGACCCCAGTCAATTTTTCCCCGGTATTTAAACAACCAGGACTGGCACAAAGAGCCCGAGGCTGGTTATGCTTAGTAGGGGGACCCCACTAAAAATTTTTTAACACTTTTAACTCTTTTAATATTGTACACAATGAAGCCCTGCACGGATCTCACTGATCTGGCCGGGCTTCATTGTGTTATGTCCGGCAGTGTTTTACTCATCACTCCCGTAAAACACTGCCCGACAATATGAATGTCATCGACATTGGAAAATACAAAAAAGCAAAACTCAGCAGCTTAGTAAATTCCCGAAAATGATTTAAAAAGTTGCAGAAAAATACGACCGATAAAATTCGAGTTCAAACTCCCACCAATTCGGCAGAAACACGAATCTTAGTAAATATACCCCGAGGACTTTGATGACTCTCAGAATTATGTTTTTTTCAGTAGTTCATCTTGGCATAGGACTTTTTGACACAGTCATAATCAAACTAATCAAGGATCAGAAAAATCAGTCATGGGTGAAGCTTATTTACATACAGTATGATCTTTCCAAGCCTTTTTCCTCCATCCACAGCTAATTACCTCAAATGATCTCACCTGCCTCTCCAATCACTTCAGAACATTCAGCTAAACAACATGATGTCTGCTACATCCTTGCCAGACATCGTAGGCTAGATGTAATAGGGTGCGATTTTTTCAGATGTCTAAAAAATTGCACCAAATCGCACGTTTGTAAGTTACGATTTTTTAATAAAAATGTAATAGGGTGTGAATTTTAAGGTTGAAACGGAATTCGCATACGATTATTTGTGGTTTTTAGTAAAGGAAACATGCGATTTTTAGTAATAAAAACATGCAGATTTTAGGTCATGTTTTTATTCCATAGTCAGAAGCATGCACAGATCAGTGAGATCCGTCCATGCTTCTGTATGGAACAGTAAAGAAAGTGTTAAAAAAAAAAAAAACACGATGAGCCGCCCCCCCCCCCCCTCCAAAAGCATAACCAGCTTCGGGCTCTTTGAGCCGGTCCTGGTTACAAAAATATGCAGGGAAAATTGACTGGTGTTCCCCGTATTTAAGCAACCAGCACCGGGCTTTTTGGACCAGTCCTGGTTCCAAAAATATAGGTGACAAAAGACGTAGGGGTCCCCTGTATTTTTAAAACCAGCACTAGGCTCTACTAGCCAGGGAGGCGATGCCGCAGCCGGGGGACACTTTTAGATAGGTCCCTGCAGCCAAAGCATCTCAAACCCCCCAACCAGTCACCCCTGGGCGGGGCTTCCCTGGAGGAGTGGGGACCCCTTAAATCAAGGGGTCCCCCTCCTCCAGGCACCCAAGGGCCAGGGATGAAGCCAAAGGCTGTCTCCCCCATCCCTGGGCAGTGGATGGGGGGTTGATAGCCTTTACAAGTGTGTTAAAATAAAAAAATATTGTCCTTTGTTGTGGTACTACAAGTCCCAGCAAACCTCCCCCGCTTGCTGGTACTTGGAGAACCACAAGCACCAGCACGCATGGAAATAATGGGCCGCTGGTACCTGTAGTTCCACAACAAAAGAAATTCCCCAATAAAAACACAAGGCACACACCGTGAAAGTACAACTTTAATATACATACATGCACACTGGGGAGATTTTGAGTAGCTGCTTGACAAAAAGGCTGATTGATCAGGTATTTACATGTGTATATATATATATATATATATATATACATTTTACAGGTACATGATTGGATTCTACTGGAGAAGGGCACTTGAATGGCGGCGTGGGATGTAGGTGAGTATGTATGAGTGTGCAGGTGTGCATGTATGTGTATTAAAGTTGTACTTTCACGGTGTGAGTCTTGTGTTTTTATTTGGGTATTTCTTTTGTGGTTTATGTTCACAACTGTTTTTGTCAAAATCCCAAGCTATTACATTTACAATTTTCGGAAAATATGCAAATTTGCGGTAAAAATCGCACGTTTTCTGAAATCGCACCCATATTTAGCCTCATGTCTCCACACGGGTTTGTCACAAATTGCACCTTATATGGGTACTGTGTGGCAGATGTCATCAAGGTGACGGGACTGTGTTGTTCTAGAGCAAACTAGCTCATGAATGTTCTTTTTGATAACTGGTTGTAATCTAAACAGGATGTTTTGGAGCTGAATTGCATCTCTAGAGATACCTTAAATCTTCTTAGTGAATGAACGGGTGGAGTATGGTATGTTGGTGGCCGGGATCCGGCGGCCAGCGTACTGGCACCGGGATCCCGACCGCCGGCATACCGGCAGCTGGGCGAACGCAAATGAGCTTCGCCACGCTATTTATTCTCCCTCCAGGGGGGTCATGGACCCACAAGAGGTAGAATAGTTGTCGGTATGCCGGGTGTCGGGATTCCGGTATACTGAGCCGGGATCCCAACAGTCTGCATTCCAAATGAACATACTGCTTGTTGTGGTAAGTGGCTGTTATATGTTATTATGTATCTCTGGATATATGGCGCATAACTGGATGAAGGGACTGGGCATCTCTAGATATATGAGGTCAGAGTGTGGGTTGGATATAGTGCAGCCCGGATACAGTGCAGGATACGGTTTGGGTCGGATACAGTGCAGGTCGTAGTGCGGGTTGAATAAAGTGTAGGTTACAGTGCAGGGTGGATACAGTGCACTTTGGATACAGTGTGGTTTGGATACATTGCAGTTTACAGGGTGGGTCGAATACAGTGCAGGTAGAATACAGTGTGAGTTGGCTATAGTGAAAGGTCAGATACAGTGTGAGATACAGAGCAGGTCAGATACAACAATAGTGCACTTACTGTGGCTGAGAGTGTCGGCGTTATCCTCAGTTTGGGGCTGTGCACAGTGCAGGGGTGTCCTCAATACAGAGGTGCCAGCGGTGTCGGTAGTGTGAGGGAGCCGGCATACCCACATTGTGTCCTCAATGTGGGTATGTCGGCGCTGTTGGCAGCAGGGAGGGGATCAGGCATTGTCAACAATTTAGGGGTGCCGGCTTTGTCCTCAGTGCAGGGGTGCCGATGGTGTCCTCACTGCAGGGGTGTCGGCAGTGCGCGTGTCCCAGTGGTGTCCTATGTTTGGGGGTTCTGGCTTTGTTGGCAGTGCGGGGGTGCTAGTGGTGTCCTCTGCGGGGGGTGTCAGCGGTGTCGGCAGTGTGGTGGTGCCACTGGTGTCCTCTGCATGGGGGAGTCAGCAGTGTGGGCTATCATCCTCTGTGTGGAGGTGTTGGCAGTGCGGGGGTGCTGGCTGTGTCAGAAGTGAAGGAGTGCATGCGGTTTCCTCAGTGCAGGGGTGTCAGCAGTGTCAGCAATGCCAGAGTGCCGAAATGGTGTCCTTAGTGCAGGAGTGCTGGCAGTGTCAGCAATGCGGGAGTGCTGGAGGTGTCCTCAGTGCAGGGGTGCCGGCAGTGCGGACATACCGGCATTGTGTTGTGTTGGCAGTGCGGGCAACGGTGCTATTAGCGCGGTGGGGGCATTCATCTTGCCCTATTGTAGCCTATGGGGACACACCGATTGGCTTAGAGCCATGTCAGACGGCTCTCTCAGCCAATCAGCGGTCTTCCATGGCCTATTATGGAGACTAGCATCCGAGCCAAAACCTTAGTATCCGACAGCAGGATCCTGAGGTTTTGGCTTGCTTGGGGATTAGGGACAGGCAGGGAGATCCGAGCTGTGGCTCGGATCAACCCAGATCCCCTATGTTTATTTGGGTTTGGTTTGCTGAGAACCGAACCCGCTCGTCTCTAATAATTACATTTACTTTTTTTTCCTACAAAAATCATATGGCATCCAAGAAGAACCCAATATAAGAGAGTTCACTGAGGCCTACCATGCACACCCCTGTTGTGGAAGTGTAAGTTTGCAGATTATTCCAACATAGAATTGCCATTCCACGTCACCATCTCCATTAAAATAAGTCAGATACCTCTCCCTATTTTGCCTCGTCTGTTCGGAGTGACCTCTAAATAGATCAGGCTCCAGTGATGTTAGCTTCATCTTACACTACATAGGCTCATCCAACCCAGATGTAGATGTGCGTGCTCTCTCTTTCCACCTTATAAGTTATGGATGACACAACAGGCTAGCACCATCCAGCCAATTGTCTGATTCATAGTAGTATGGACTATTCTGAGCTGGTTGCTCAATATCCTAAAGGCAATTGCAACCACCCACCTAGCCTGTAATTAAAGATACTTCTCCCGTATTTCACCCAACCCCCCTCATTGAGTGTATGGTCTATGTACATTGTGTAGTCCAAATGCATCATCCACATCAAAGACAAAATTAAGCCCAGACTTTGCCTGTTTGCCTCTCTATCATGGAATTCCATCTTCTCCAAAGCCCATCATCCGAGACTCTTTCATTCCTCTCTACATCCACAAAGCAAAGATTAATTCATAACTGGCATTAAGGATGACAAATCCCTTGTAATTGTAAAACTAGGAAACACTGTTGGGGGGTGACATTATGTAGGCATGCTTCCCATCAGTGTGTCCTTTGCTAACAAACTTAAATCACACCCTGAGTGCTAAATAGGAGTGATGCCATGGATGCTACTGTGGCTTATGTGAGTGCCAAGTTGAGGCTGATGGATTAGCGGAACAGATCAGAAACTGAAAGGATGATCATTATAGTTGTATATAAAGGTGTTACAGGGAAGCTGGATGGAACCAGCTAGATTGCCAGACCTGAGGCTCATAGATTACACTAGTAGCAAGAGGGTTTCAGGCCTGTCTGACTGTTCCCCATCACCAATCCCATTCATCCCCCCAATAGCAGCACTATGTTCACCACACCCTTCACCCTACATTACTCCTGGCATAAACCCGACTTACTTAAACACCTCACATACCACCACTCCCTGGCACCATACTTTACTCACCCAAAAATACCCTCTACAAAATCTGAAAACACCAAAATATAGATATATAACATTTGTATGTCTTAAATGAAATTGTCCTACCTCTCAGGCTGCTAGTCACTCTTCGTCCATCCTACTGTATCCCTCAGTGTCTTGTTTGCCATAGCAAGCTTTCTAAGTGAAGGGGTCAGAGAAATATTTATTGGGGAAATAAATTTAATTCTTCAATATATGGGACTCAGTGGGTAACAGTGGGGCAGGAAGTAGCCAGTGCAGGTCTGTCAAATAAATCTTGACTGACATGCTAGAAACCAGCCAACCTCCTCCTTCCCTGACCTGTGTCCCTGGCCATCTGTGTGCATTTACCATTCAATCATTGAATGGTACACATGAGTACTCAAAGAACACATAACATTTAGCTAATATTCAGATTGAGACAAATCTGTCATAAACAGTAATTTTCACTGGTACCCCATTGCAAGAAACCAACATAGACTGTAGGGATATGGTCACATGACTGCCAGTCGGGATCCCGACTGTTAGAATGCCGACGCCGGGATCCCGATCGCCTGCAATGCAGGCGGCTGATACACAGGGACTATTTCCATGACACACATAACGTGGGAATAGAACCTGTGGCAAGCGCAGCGAGCCACCAAACCCGCTGCATGGTGAGCGCAGCGGGGTCGGTATGCTGACCTCCGGGATCCCGACCTCTGGCAAAACAATCCCAACCCATACTGTAGGTAAGCTGTATTTGTAATGGAATGGAAGGGAATACTCCTAGAGTGACGAGAGACAGGTGGCATGTCATGTACACACGCCCCATTTTGTATGGTCATGCCCCATGTGGCAACGCCCCTCTTTGTGCAAATACCTTCAGCATGCGCTCACAGTACTGCTAAGACATGGGGGGTGATTCCGAGTTGTTCGCTCGCTAGCTGCTTTTAGCAGCATTGCACTTGCTAGGCCGCCGCCCTCTGGGAGTGTATCTTAGCTTAGCAGAATTGCGAACGAAAGATTAGCAGAATTGCAAATAGAAATTTCTTAGCAGTTTCTGAGTTGTTCGAGACTTACTCCTACACTGCAATCAGTTCAGTCAGTTTCGTTCCTGGTTTGACGTCACAAACACACCCAGCGTTCGCCCAGACACTCCCCCATTTCTTCAGACACTCCCGCGTTTTTCCCAGAAACGCCAGCGTTTTCCCACACACTCCCATGAAACGGCCAGTTTCCACCCAGAAACACCCACTTCCTGTCAATCACACCCCGATCACCAGAATGATGACAAAGCTTTGTTATGCCGTGAGTAAAATACCTAACTTTTGTGTAAAATAACTAAGCGCATGCGCTCTGCGAACCTTGTGCATGCGCAGTAAGCGACTAATCGCAGTATAGCGAAAATCGGCAACGAGCGAACAACTCGGAATGACCCCCATGTTTTCTACTTGCACCTCTGGAAAAGTCACAGTGCTCACCAGAATTACAGAATACTGTTGCATACCTCCCAACTGTCACGATTTTCGTGGGACAGTCTAATTTTTGTGGGACTGTCCCGCTGTCCTACCCGCGGACCAGAGTGTCCCGCAGTGGGGGGGGGGGGGGGGCAGTTGGGAGGCTCCTGTCACTCACTGCTCGCTTTTCACTGGGGACAGAGGGAGAGGGGGCATGCCAGCTGCTCACAAAGCGCTGGACATGCTCCCTCAGTGATGAAACGGCGGTGTGGCTCGCGATTGCGGCCATCCCCCTCTTCAAAATACTTGCAGCTTTGCTTCGCAAATGTCCGTTTTCCACTGTAGGAAATGTTGGGAGGTATGCTGTTGCACTATTAAGAAATTTATGTCTTGTGTTTGCAGATATACAACACTGATAATCCCCAGATTTTAAGGAATGTGGGGGTAATTCAGAGTTGATCGCAGCAGCAAATTTGTTAGCAGTTGAGCAAAACCATGGGGGTCATTTCGAGTTGATCGTAGCTGTGGTAACTTTAGCACAGCTACGATCATCTTACCTGACCAGCGGCGATGCTTTTGTGCTTGTGGAGTAACTCCCGGCCAGCGCAGCTCCTGAGGCTGGCCGGAATTTGATCATCGCTGTCCCTGGTCGCAGCGGCTGCGTGTCTGCATGCCTGCATTGGCCGGACCACGCCCCCATAACGGTGGCCAAACACTGCTGTGTCGCCCCCTCCCGCCCAGCGACCGCCTCTGCCTGTCAATCAGCGAGTGATCGGGTCGGAATGACCCCCAATGTGCACCGCAGGGGAGGCAGATATAACATGTGCAGAGAGAGTTAGATTTGGGTGGGTTATTTTGTTTCTGTGCAGGGTAAATACTGGCTGCTTTATTTTTACACTGCAATTTAGATTTCAGTTTGAACACACCCCACCCAAATCTAACTCTCTCTGCACGTTATATCTACCCCCCTTGCAGTGCACATGGGGGGTCATTCCGAGTTGATCGCACGTAGCTACTTTTTGCTGCTCATGCGATCAACCTGACGCCGCCTATGGGGGAGTGTATTTTAGCATAGCAGGGCTGCTAACGCTTGTGCAGCCCTGCTATGCTAAAAAAGTTTCACGTAAAACAAGACCAGCCCTAGACTTAGTTCCATTTGCGACGGATCCAGTGATGCAGGTCCCGGATTTGACGTCAGACATCCGCCCTTAAAACGCATGGACATGCCTGCGTTCGCTGGACCACTCCCGGAAAACAGCCAGTTGACGCCCCGACACGCCTTCCTCCTGTCAATCTTCTTGCGGTCGTCGCAGAGTACATGTAAGAAAAAAATTCTACTTACACCGCTGTACTGATGCATCACATGATTAGATGTTCAGCGGGAAGGTCTGGGGCAAAGTGAAATCCCTTAATGTGAAGATTTTTGAAAGCTTGGAGAAAGACAAAGTGAAGAGAAATAACGTACCATTATAAATTTGGCAGCGGGTAGACGTCCTGCCTGACTACTTTGCAGCTGTCAGTAGTCGCAATTAGTTTCTACACTGCACCGCCGAGCAAATCCTCAGTGCTTGGTGGAGTGACAGCTCCTCCATTTAGCCAGGGCTGCCAGGAGTGCAATGCAGACGTCATGTCACGCTCTCAGTCCTGGCGTGAATGAGAGCCTGCTCTTCCAGTGGGCCTGCCTGGCCTCACCGTCTGGCCCAGACAAGGGGCGGATTTCAGTTGTTTTATCACATCTAAAGTGATGGGAGATCATGGGGCGATATTTGATTGATCTATTTAGCGCAGCTATGGCGCCCATAGCGGTAGTGTTTTAGCCGTGTAAAGCAGTCAAATCCAACAAAAGTGCTGGGCACAATTGCGAGAAGTGCCGCTTGGGCACCCAAACGGGTCATTTTTCTCATTTTAGCTCACCCTTCCCGGGAGGTGCGAGCTGAAATGCAGACGCCGGCAGCCATTAGCGCCCAAACTGAGCTACAATTCAATAGCTCCATTTGGGACCCTCTAGTGGCTACAGGTGGAAAAATAGTTGAATTCCACCCATAGAAGGAAGAGGTGAGGCTAAGAGACAGAGTGAAAGGGTTGGGAGTGAAGGGGGTGGGGAGGTGAAAAGACATAAAGTGAAGAAGGTAAGGAGGCTGAGAGACAGAGTGAAGGGGAGGCTGAGAGACACAGAAATAAGGGAGATGACTGAGAGACACAGAGTGAAAGGGGGGAGGCTGAGAGACATAGAATGAAGGGGGCGTGAGACAGAGTGAAGGGGAAGACTGAGAAACACAAAGTGAAGGGGTGGGGAGGCTGAGAGACACAAAGTGAAGGGAGGGAGGCTGAGAGACATGGAGCGAAGGGGGAGGCTGAGAGACAGAGTGAAGGGGGTGGGGAAGCTGGGGGGAGGAGGTGATACAGGTGGTATGGGTCTGGTTGAACCTCTATTGCATGATGATGACCTTGGTTATTTTCCTACACAAACATACATCTTCCAGACCATGTGATCTCCTACATGAAAAGTGAATACAAATTGAATAAATAGGGCCTGATTTATTAAGGATTGCAAATGCAAAGCTGCTGCGCATTTTCAGTCCTTAGTAATGCAAATGCAGGAGGAGGAATATATCACCTCCTCCCTGCAATTGTGATGCAAACACATATCAGATGAACATCGTAACCAGCGTCGCAGTGCGGCCTGCAGGGCTTAGAAAACTGCGTCTCTTGACGCAGTGCTTGCCCTCACCACTCCCAGAAAATGGAGGCGACGCGTCCCCATTTTTTCCAAACAGTGTCCGCCCCCGCCCACATCCCTTCTCGTGAACGCCTCTGCCTGTCAATCAGGTAGAGGCGTTCACATATCTGCGCATCAACTGCAGGACCCATTCTGGACAGGCGCAAAACAGGTCCTGCGCATGTGCAGTTTCCCAACCATCGGGAAACTGAACATAGGATCACTTAAGCGATCAATAATGAATCAGGCCCATTGTCTGTCCAGGGAGGATCAATTTCTTTAGAGGTTCCCTGCTGCAGGAAACCACCATATAGTGTAGGCAAGACGCATTTGTAATGGAATGGAAAGGAATGCTCCCAGAGTGATGAGAAACAGGTTGCATGCCATACAGACAGGCACCGTTTATATGGTCATGCCCCCTGTGGCATGTGGTGACGCCTCTTTCTGCACACATACCCTCAGCATGCGCACGCAGTACCGCTAAACACATACTTGCCGACATTCTGGCTGCTCTCTGCGGGAGAGAGCAGCCAGGTCGGCTCAGCAAGGGGGCAGGGGAGGACTGTGACGTGGGGAGGAGGTGGACCGGAGGCGGGACGGGGTGGAGCAGGGTTGGGATGGGGGCGGAGTTTCGGCTGCACATCCTTTAAGCCACGCCCCAGCTCTGTAATGCTGCGATCCCCGGCATTACACTGCAGGGGGCGTGGCTATGATGACGCGATTCAGCAAGAATCGCGTCATCAACTACCCGGACCGCCCACTTTACACACTAAGTGGGCGGACGGGCAGGGGGACCCCTGATTCCGGGAGACTTGCCTGCTCTTCCGGGGGGCCGGGAGGTTCACACGATTTTCGGGAGCCTCCAGGCCATTCCGGGAGAGTAGGCAAGTATGGCTAAACATGCTTTCTACTTGCACCTCTGGGGAAAAGTCACAGTGCTCACCAGAATAGCAGAATACTGTTGCACTGTTAGGAAACATTTGCAGGTATGTAATACTGATAATTCCCAGACTTTAAGGAAAGTGATCCTCACCAGGGTGGCTACACATGAAAATAAGGTATGATTATAGTCTATTTTGTCCACACAGCCAGAAGTTTAATTACCATAAAACTTGTAAAAAATTATATTCTGCTATAAATTAAAGTAGCACCATAAATGTATAATTATACAGTACACACAGCACAGTACATGCTATAACTGTAAAGATCATATATAAATAATCATACGGACAGAGGGCAAATATAATATTCAATCAAATATGCTTAAATGTATAGAGCTTCCATAGATAGCAATCACACCAGTGAATGATTGCAAATCAGCAGGGGAGTGTATGGTTTATGATTTGTGGGGTAAAGGTAAAGATAGGGGAAGATAAGGGTTGCCTTGCCGCCACTTCCTGAGTATTACCAGAGTCACTAGAAAGCTAGGTGTGCAGTGTGTCTATCTTTCTCACAGCATCTGCCACTAATAAAATGGAACTTATCTACTGTAGATCCAATTCCTATCTCCTGCCAGCGAGCGCCCCCGACCCGGCGGTATCTGCTCACACATATGGCTTTGCTAAGGCAGTGGCTTACACACTATCTCCAGCGTGAACTGTGTAACACAGACACACACAGATCACACATAACAATCCCTTATTATCACTGTCACACCCATTAAGACTCCTACATAACCTGTTTCTTTGCACAATGTGACTTCCCCATCTCAGCTTGACACACAACTTATCTACTCCTGTTCCAATCACTCCTGTTGCCAGTGTCACTTCAAGCTTTGAATTACTATAGTTACTCCAAGGTATGTTGTATGAATGGAAGAGCTGCCATTGCTCAGACAATTTGCTAAGTCTAATTATCTTTGTCACGTAATATATGTGTGTGTGTGTGTGTGTGTATATATATATAGATATATATATATATATATATATATGCATCTATACATATGCGTACATACAGATAATATATATCTCTCATGTAATACAGTAGGGCACACATGCTACCATTCTCATTTGGGACTCATTTTGTTATATTATTAATACAATGTGGTAAGTATTAGATTTTTGTATTTACATTATTGCGGAGAGGAGGTAGTAAGTCTGTTTACTTGGTTAATTAGTGAGATTGTTTTCCTAGATACCATGCCATCTCTTTATATTAGCCAACTTTATATCTCTTCAAACTTGTCACCGTTATAGCTTTAAACTAGCCACCTTTATTATCTCTTTATATTAGCCACCTTTATATTATGCTAGCCACCTCTATATCTCTTACTAGCCACCATTATATCTAAACTCTTACATATTCTCTGCACAAAAGTTCAGGTGTACTAATGCTGTTATATACCACCGTGTGTATGATGTCTCCCTTGCTGTAACTACAGCACTGACTGTTTCTGGTAAAGCACATTATGGATTTTAAGTGCAGTAGCTGTGCCTGTTATTATGTAAAATAGTGGGTCCAGCTTTATTTTGTGCGTACCTGTAATTTTTTAGAAATATACTGTATATTTTATCAAATGACACATTCATGTGCTGTACGGCATAACAATAACTGTAGTCTCCTATTCAGCAAATTACCACCATTCTCTTACTGAGCAAATGCTTATTATCATATCAATCAAACAGTATGCTTTCACATATATGGCTAACAGCATCATTATGCTTAACCGGTTTTATGCCTCTCTCTGCATTAATTGGACAACAATTATTTTCTTATGTTGGGAATATGTTGATTCATCCTCTCATATATGCAGAGGTTACACCCCAATTGCTAGCCATATTTTGCATATTCAGCTCCCCTGGTTGCCAGCCATACATGTACATTACAGAGCTATCTGCTATCTGTATATTACACAGAATGAAATCTTTTGTCTGCCATCCATTACACAGAGACAGTCCTTGGCCAACCATATCTATTGTACATAGATAATTCATAGCCAGGAATATAAGGGGGTGATTCAGACTAGAGATGAGCGGGTTCGGTTTCTCTGAATCCGAACCCGCCCGAACTTCATGTTTTTTTACACGGGTCCGAGCGACTCGGATCTTCCCGCCTTGCTCGGTTAACCCGAGCGCGCCCGAACGTCATCATCACGCTGTCGGATTCTCGCGAGGCTCGGATTCTATCGCGAGACTCGGATTCTATATAAGGAGCCGCGCGTCGCGGCCATTTTCACACGTGCATTGAGATTGATAGGGAGAGGACGTGGCTGGCGTCCTCTCCGTTTAGAAATTAAAATAGATAGGAGAGTGAGAGTGAGACACTTCATTTACTTACTGGAGCTTAGGAGGAGTTATACTAGTGACTGATGACCAGTGACCTGACCACCAGTGCAGTTTTATAATTTATTATTATTTAATAATCCGTTCTGTTCTTGTTCTCTGCCTGAAAAAAACGATACACAGTGACTCAGTCACACTCACATACCATATCTGTGCTCAGCCCAGTGTGCTGCATCATCTATGTATAATATCTGACTGTGCTCACACAGCTTAATTGTGGGGGAGACTGGGGAGCAGTTATAGGTTATAGCAGGAGCCAGGAGTACATATTAAACAGTGCACACTTTTGCTGCCAGAGTGCCACTGCCAGTGTGACTGACCACTGACCACTGACCACTGTGACCAGTGACCTGACCACACTGACCACCAGTATAGTATATTGTGATTGAATGTCTGCCTGAAAAAGTACACTCGTCGTGTTACTTGTGTGGTGTTTTTTTATTCTATAAAAATTAAAAAACTCATTCTGCTGACAGACAGTGTCCAGCAGGTCCGTCATTATATAATATATACCTGTCCGGCTGCAGTAGTGATATATATATATTTTTTATATCATTATTTATCATCCAGTCTATACTAGCAGCAGACACAGTATGGTAGTTCACGGCTGTAGCTACCTCTGTGTCGGCACTCGGCAGTCCATCCATAATTGTATACCACCTACCCGTGGTTTTTTTTTTCTTTCTTCTTTATACATACTACATCTCATTATCATCCAGTCTATATTAGCAGCAGACACAGTACAGTACGGTAGTCCATGGCTGTAGCTACCTCTGTGTCGGCACTCGGCAGTCCATCCATAATTGTATACCACCTACCCGTGGTTTTTTTTTTTTTTCTTCTTTATACATACTACATCTCATTATCAACCAGTCTATATTAGCAGCAGACACAGTACGGTAGTTCACGGCTGTAGCTACCTCTGTGTCGGCACTCGGCAGTCCATCCATAATTGTATACCACCTACCCGTGGTTTTTTTTTTTTTCTTTATACATACATACTACATCTCATTATCATCCAGTCTATATTAGCAGCAGACACAGTACAGTACGGTAGTCCACGGCTGTAGCTACCTCTGTGTCGGCACTCGGAAGTCCATCCATAATTGTATACCACCTACCCGTGGTTTTTTTTTTCTTCTTTATACATACTACATCTCATTATCATCCAGTCTATATTAGCAGCAGACACAGTACAGTACGGTAGTCCACGGCTGTAGCTACCTCTGTGTCGGCACTCGGCACTCGGCAGTCCATCCATAATTGTATACCACCTACCCGTGGTTTTTTTTTTCTTTCTTCTTTATACATACTACATCTCATTATCAACCAGTCTATATTAGCAGCAGACACAGTACAGTACGGTAGTCCACGGCTGTAGCTACCTCTGTGTCGGCACTCGGCAGTCCATCCATAATTGTATACTAGTATCCATCCATCTCCATTGTTTACCTGAGGTGCCTTTTAGTTGTGCCTATTAAAATATGGAGAACAAAAATGTTGAGGTTCCAAAATTAGGGAAAGATCAAGATCCACTTCCACCTCGTGCTGAAGCTGCTGCCACTAGTCATGGCCGAGACGATGAAATGCCAGCAACGTCGTCTGCCAAGGCCGATGCCCAATGTCATAGTACAGAGCATGTCAAATCCAAAACACCAAATATCAGTAAAAAAAGGACTCCAAAACCTAAAATAAAATTGTCGGAGGAGAAGCGTAAACTTGCCAATAGCCATTTACCACACGGAGTGGCAAGGAACGGCTGAGGCCCTGGCCTATGTTCATGGCTAGTGGTTCAGCTTCACATGAGGATGGAAGCACTCAGCCTCTCGCTAGAAAACTGAAAAGACTCAAGCTGGCAAAAGCACCGCAAAGAACTGTGCGTTCTTCGAAATCCCAAATCCACAAGGAGAGTCCAATTGTGTCGGTTGCGATGCCTGACCTTCCCAACACTGGACGTGAAGAGCATGCGCCTTCCACCATTTGCACGCCCCCTGCAAGTGCTGGAAGGAGCACCCGCAGTCCAGTTCCTGATAGTCAGATTGAAGATGTCAGTGTTAAAGTACACCAGGATGAGGAGGATATGGGTGTTGCTGGCGCTGGGGAGGAAATTGACCAGGAGGATTCTGATGGTGAGGTGGTTTGTTTAAGTCAGGCACCCGGGGAGACACCTGTTGTCCGTGGGAGGAATATGGCCGTTGACATGCCTGGTGAAAATACCCAAAAAATCAGCTCTTCAGTGTGGAGGTATTTCAACAGAAAAGCGGACAACAGGTGTCAAGCCGTGTGTTGCCTTTGTCAAGCTGTAATAAGTAGGGGTAAGGACGTTAACCACCTCGGAACATCCTCCCTTATACGTCACCTGCAGCGCATTCATAATAAGTCAGTGACAAGTTCAAAAACTTTGGGCGACAGCGGAAGCAGTCCACTGACCAGTAAATCCCTTCCTCTTGTAACCAAGCTCACGCAAACCACCCCACCAACTCCCTCAGTGTCAATTTCCTCCTTCCCCAGGAATGCCAATAGTCCTGCAGGCCATGTCACTGGCAATTCTGACGAGTCCTCTCCTGCCTGGGATTCCTCCGATGCATCCTTGCGTGTAACGCCTACTGCTGCTGGCGCTGCTGTTGTTGCTGCTGGGAGTCGATGGTCATCCCAGAGGGGAAGTCGTAAGCCCACTTGTACTACTTCCAGTAAGCAATTGACTGTTCAACAGTCCTTTGCGAGGAAGATGAAATATCACAGCAGTCATCCTGCTGCAAAGCGGATAACTGAGGCCTTGACAACTATGTTGGTGTTAGACGTGCGTCCGGTATCCGCCGTTAGTTCACAGGGAACTAGACAATTTATTGAGGCAGTGTGCCCCCGTTACCAAATACCATCTAGGTTCCACTTCTCTAGGCAGGCGATACCGAGAATGTACACGGACGTCAGAAAAAGACTCACCAGTGTCCTAAAAAATGCAGTTGTACCCAATGTCCACTTAACCACGGACATGTGGACAAGTGGAGCAGGGCAGGGTCAGGACTATATGACTGTGACAGCCCACTGGGTAGATGTATGGACTCCCGCCGCAAGAACAGCAGCGGCGGCACCAGTAGCAGCATCTCGCAAACGCCAACTCTTTCCTAGGCAGGCTACGCTTTGTATCACCGGTTTCCAGAATACGCACACAGCTGAAAACCTCTTACGGCAACTGAGGAAGATCATCGCGGAATGGCTTACCCCAATTGGACTCTCCTGTGGATTTGTGGCATCGGACAACGCCAGCAATATTGTGTGTGCATTAAATATGGGCAAATTCCAGCACGTCCCATGTTTTGCACATACCTTGAATTTGGTGGTGCAGAATTTTTTAAAAAACGACAGGGGCGTGCAAGAGATGCTGTCGGTGGCCAGAAGAATTGCGGGACACTTTCGGCGTACAGGCACCACGTACAGAAGACTGGAGCACCACCAAAAACTACTGAACCTGCCCTGCCATCATCTGAAGCAAGAAGTGGTAACGAGGTGGAATTCAACCCTCTATATGCTTCAGAGGTTGGAGGAGCAGCAAAAGGCCATTCAAGCCTATACAATTGAGCACGATATAGGAGGTGGAATGCACCTGTCTCAAGCGCAGTGGAGAATGATTTCAACGTTGTGCAAGGTTCTGATGCCCTTTGAACTTGCCACACGTGAAGTCAGTTCAGACACTGCCAGCCTGAGTCAGGTCATTCCCCTCATCAGGCTTTTGCAGAAGAAGCTGGAGACATTGAAGGAGGAGCTAACACGGAGCGATTCCGCTAGGCATGTGGGACTTGTGGATGGAGCCCTTAATTCGCTTAACAAGGATTCACGGGTGGTCAATCTGTTGAAATCAGAGCACTACATTTTGGCCACCGTGCTCGATCCTAGATTTAAAGCCTACCTTGGATCTCTCTTTCCGGCAGACACAAGTCTGCTGGGGTTGAAAGACCTGCTGGTGAGAAAATTGTCAAGTCAAGCGGAACGCGACCTGTCAACATCTCCTCCTTCACATTCTCCCGCAACTGGGGGTGCGAGGAAAAGGCTCAGAATTCCGAGCCCACCCGCTGGCGGTGATGCAGGGCAGTCTGGAGCGACTGCTGATGCTGACATCTGGTCCGGACTGAAGGACCTGACAACGATTACGGACATGTCGTCTACTGTCACTGCATATGATTCTCTCAACATTGAAAGAATGGTGGAGGATTATATGAGTGACCGCATCCAAGTAGGCACATCACACAGTCCGTACTTATACTGGCAGGAAAAAGAGGCAATTTGGAGGCCCTTGCACAAACTGGCTTTATTCTACCTAAGTTGCCCTCCCACAAGTGTGTACTCCGAAAGAGTGTTTAGTGCCGCCGCTCACCTTGTCAGCAATCGGCGTACGAGGTTACATCCAGAAAATGTGGAGAAGATGATGTTCATTAAAATGAATTATAATCAATTCCTCCGCGGAGACATTGACCAGCAGCAATTGCCTCCACAAAGTACACAGGGAGCTGAGATGGTGGATTCCAGTGGGGACGACTTGATAATCTGTGAGGAGGGGGATGTACACGGTGATATATCGGAGGATGATGATGAGGTGGACATCTTGCCTCTGTAGAGCCAGTTTGTGCAAGGAGAGATTAATTGCTTCTTTTTTGGTGGGGGTCCAAACCAACCCGTCATATCAGTCACAGTCGTGTGGCAGACCCTGTCACTGAAATGATGGGTTGGTTAAAGTGTGCATGTCCTGTTTATACAACATAAGGGTGGGTGGGAGGGCCCAAGGACAATTCCATCTTGCACCTCTTTTTTCTTTAATTTTTCTTTGCGTCATGTGCTGTTTGGGGAGGGTTTTTTGGAAGGGACATCCTGCGTGACACTGCAGTGACACTCCTAGATGGGCCCGGTGTTTGTGTCGGCCACTAGGGTCGCTTATCTTACTCACACAGCTACCTCATTGCGCCTCTTTTTTTCTTTGCGTCATGTGCTGTTTGGGGAGGGTTTTTTGGAAGGGACATCCTGCGTGACACTGCAGTGACACTCCTAGATGGGCCCGGTGTTTGTGTCGGCCACTAGGGTCGCTTATCTTACTCACACAGCTACCTCATTGCGCCTCTTTTTTTCTTTGCGTCATGTGCTGTTTGGGGAGGGTTTTTTGGAAGGGACATCCTGCGTGACACTGCAGTGCCACTCCTAGATGGGCCCGGTGTTTGTGTCGGCCACTAGGGTCGCTTATCTTACTCACACAGCTACCTCATTGCGCCTCTTTTTTTCTTTGCGTCATGTGCTGTTTGGGGAGGGTTTTTTGGAAGGGACATCCTGCGTGACACTGCAGTGACACTCCTAGATGGGCCCGGTGTTTGTGTCGGCCACTAGGGTCGCTTATCTTACTCACACAGCTACCTCATTGCGCCTCTTTTTTTCTTTGCGTCATGTGCTGTTTGGGGAGGGTTTTTTGGAAGGGACATCCTGCGTGACACTGCAGTGCCACTCCTAGATGGGCCCGGTGTTTGTGTCGGCCACTAGGGTCGCTTATCTTACTCACACAGCTACCTCATTGCGCCTCTTTTTTTCTTTGCGTCATGTGCTGTTTGGGGAGGGTTTTTTGGAAGGGACATCCTGCGTGACACTGCAGTGACACTCCTAGATGGGCCCGGTGTTTGTGTCGGCCACTAGGGTCGCTTATCTTACTCACACAGCTACCTCATTGCGCCTCTTTTTTTCTTTGCGTCATGTGCTGTTTGGGGAGGGTTTTTTGGAAGGGACATCCTGCGTGACACTGCAGTGACACTCCTAGATGGGCCCGGTGTTTGTGTCGGCCACTAGGGTCGCTTATCTTACTCACACAGCTACCTCATTGCGCCTCTTTTTTTCTTTGCGTCATGTGCTGTTTGGGGAGGGTTTTTTGGAAGGGACATCCTGCGTGACACTGCAGAGCCACTCCTAGATGGGCCCGGTGTTTGTGTCGGCCACTAGGGTCGCTTATCTTACTCACACAGCTACCTCATTGCGCCTCTTTTTTTCTTTGCGTCATGTGCTGTTTGGGGAGGGTTTTTTGGAAGGGACATCCTGCGTGACACTGCAGTGACACTCCTAGATGGGCCCGGTGTTTGTGTCGGCCACTAGGGTCGCTTATCTTACTCACACAGCTACCTCATTGCGCCTCTTTTTTTCTTTGCGTCATGTGCTGTTTGGGGAGGGTTTTTTGGAAGGGACATCCTGCGTGACACTGCAGTGCCACTCCTAGATGGGCCCGGTGTTTGTGTCGGCCACTAGGGTCGCTTATCTTACTCACACAGCTACCTCATTGCGCCTCTTTTTTTCTTTGCGTCATGTGCTGTTTGGGGAGGGTTTTTTGGAAGGGACATCCTGCGTGACACTGCAGTGCCACTCCTAGATGGGCCAGGTGTTTGTGTCGGCCACTAGGGTCGCTTAGCTTAATCATCCAGCGACCTCGGTGCAAATTTTAGGACTAAAAATAATATTGTGAGGTGTGAGGTATTCAGAATAGACTGAAAATGAGTGGAAATTATGGTTTTTGAGGTTAATAATACTTTGGGATCAAAATGACCCCCAAATTCTATGATTTAAGCTGTTTTTTAGGTTTTTTGGAAAAAAACACCCGAATCCAAAACACACCCGAATCCGACAAAAAAAATTCGGTTAGGTTTTGCCAAAACGCGGTCGAACCCAAAACACGGCCGCGGAACCGAACCCAAAACCAAAACACAAAACCCGAAAAATTTCCGGCGCTCATCTCTAATTCAGACCTGATTGCTGGGCTGCTAAAATCGTTGTCCTGCGATCAGATAGTCCCGCCAAAGGGGAATATATTTTCGCCGTGCAAGTGTACGCCGAGCTGCTAAAAATCCCTCAGTCAGCCGACAGCTGCAAATTCATTCGCACCTCATTCACCACTGAATGATTTTCCCACTGTGCGCAGTCTGTGCGCAGCCAAGGACTTACTCCTACAATGCGATGAGAACAGGCTGATCAGGTCCGGAGCAGACGTCTCGCACCCTTCCCTGAAAACACTTGGGAACGCCTGCGTTTTCCCTGACACTCCCAGAAAACGGTCAGTTACCACCCACAAACGGCCTCTTCCTGTCAATCAGCTTACGAATGTCTGTGCGAATGCAATATTCGTATAAGCTTGTCGCTGATCGGCGATGCCTGTTGTGTTGGCCGACACGCGTGTGCATTGTGGTGCATAAACATGTGCAGTCTATTGCTGATCGCCACGCACAGCAGCGAACAGGTCTGATTCATCCCCCAAGTCCATAAAAAAAGCCCCCCCCCCAAAAAAAAAGGTGTGCAGAGCCACATTCAATCAACCTCAGAAACACAATATAAAGACTAACTTTGATTATTCCTACTTTGCTATCTATAAAATGTAATATAGGCTATTAAGAAACATTTTTAAAAGTATTTTAACAAGGGAAGTGCTAATACCAAATGTAAAGATTAACAAACATATACAACTTTAACCACTTAACTGACACACTTTGTTTTCATCAAAACCGCTCAGAAATTGTTTTGTTTTTTAAATTTAATAACATTCATAAATATATTTAAATATTTAATTTCAAATAAATTGACCTAGGGGTATTTTGCACCCCACCCCCACCCCCGTGTCTATAAACCCCATTGTAATTTAAAAAATGTTATGGGGCAGCAATGCAGCATAACCCACCCCTACCAGCCCAATGGCAATAGATGACATTCGCCCCCAGACCCTGTGGTAAAGCCCCGCCCTCTCATCTTGTTGCAGAGCACAGCAGAGTGTGAGGCAGTCGGCACTAATGATTAGTCCACCATGCTGCAGCTGATCTCTGCACCTCAGTGGGGAACTATGTTCCCCTCCTAACACTTTTGGTTTAGGCGCATGCTCCCAGGTTGCTGTTCGCACGGCATTCTGGGGCACGATTTTGGGAGTGATGTTGGCAGTCACAGACCGCAACACCACTCCCAGGGCGCCTGAGTAGGAGGAGGAAATCCATTCTGCACATGTGAAGAATGGATTTCCTCCATTACACAGGAGGACGCAGAAGAAGGCACAATCGTACAGGATGCGACCTGGTCAGGTAACGCACTCCTGGCTGCAGTCACATCTCACATGTAGAGCCAGTGAAGTGGTTAATTTCCCACTGGGAAGATCTTCAACTCTACAGGTGGATACACACGGAGAGATCAGTGCTTAAATTCTAAACAATCTGACTTCACTATCGCTGGTGCTAGATTGGCCTGAATGCAGTGTGAAATGCACTGAAATCAGCGCCCCCCCTCCCCTCGCTCAGCACACATCGCGCTGTGCTGGGCGGGGGGAGGGATGTGTGCTGAGCGGTCTGTGACAGATCCCTCCCCATGTGTACGGGGCTTCCCTCTCATCTGACACTATTCCTTCTCCTTCCAAGCATGCATTGATTATCCGTATCCAAGGAAGCTATGCCTTGATTCTTTGAGGCATACTTAATTGGGCGCGTAATTTCGTCCAAAAAATTCCTGAGGACTTTGTACCCAATTTTGAATTATCGAGGGTATGCATGCTCCCAAAACCCAGAGTATTCAACTTTATTTTATAAATCACTGGGTAATAGTAATACTGGTTATTACAATCCCAAATAAATATATTTTGATGCTGCAAATGTAAAAAGTAGAACATAAAAGTAAATACATAAAAAAAGAAACAAATTTCAAATAATTGCAACCAAAGCACTGTAAGGTAGCATTTCATATGCAGTTACAACCGCAGTCACACACAGGATTTCTGCACTTCATTTTATTCAGCAGTTTGCTTGTGCGTCTTATCTGCATATCGATGTGAATAAGACGCATTTTCTGCAAAAAAATGCACAAAAAGACTAAAACTAAATTGAAAATCCTAGTTAAAATTAGCACTGCTCTCATGCTGCACCTACAGTATACACTGGAATGCACTGCTCTACACTATTTATCTAAGCCACACCCTTCAAACTTTTAACCGTCTTGTGAAAACACAGGAATTAATGCAGGACCATGAGATTCTGTAAGTCCACTGACTTATCTTAGTTGAGAACCCGACCTACCAATACTTATGTCCTCTACTGGCAACAACACATCAGCTATTTCACACTGTGTTGTACCATAAAACCTAGCTGGGTGATGATCTTTGTATGAATACTACTAACTGGTTTATTGTACAAATAAGCAAACATGGCTTTTCTTTCATTGTCCCATATCTTTAGATTGCTTGTAAGGTTCACTGTGACAAATCCTTGTTTTGGCATTAGCTGTTCAGGCATTACTACATAAGGGTCACGTACAAAGAGAGAGAGAGAAAAAGCAGGTTTGCTCTTCTGTTTCTGTTAGTGTTTCTTAAGATACACATTTTTATTATTTATTTATTTATTTATTAACAGTTTCTTATATAGCGCAGCAAATTCCGTTGCGCTTTACAATTGGATTTACAATTTTTGTTAACACTGTCGAAAAAAGGAGATGAACCAATATTTCCTGGTTATCCATTTTTCTCCACACATGCTTATTCATTTTGTCCCGTTTATGTATTCATATGGACCAGGGGCAGGCTGGGATACAAAACCAGCCTGGAAAATGTATGGAAACAGCCCTAATGGGGGAACGGTCCGGTGAGGGGGTGAGGCCTGTTGAGGGGGGTGGGATCCCTCCTTATAAGGCCTGATTGTATGCAATTGTGGCCTTCCTTGCATCTTTGCTCCAGTTGTGTCTGAGACCAGGGGCGGATTGGGAACTAAAAATGGCCCTGTAAAATTTTGTAGAAGTGTCCCGACATGGGCAGCACAAGAGGTATAACATACTGTGCAGCCATGGCAGCATCACTGGACGGCAGAGTTGCTGTACTGCAGAGATGGAATAACAGTATGAATGGGGACAATGCAGCATACTGAGTACGGTGGGCTGCCTGTCATGAGGGGGAGGGTGTGTCCACATGACAACACACAAAACATGCCCCACTGACATGTCAGGAATCTTCCTGGTGAGCCCTATGGCCGATCCGCCCCTGATATGGACTGTCATATTACATGTGCCAGTAAAGGCTAGTATTAAATTGATTGAAGAGTGCAACTTTAAAATGCCAAATTTATCCCATTAAAAGTACATGGAGGAGGCTGGATTTCCATCACCTCTTACTAGCTGGAAAATTCAAGTCTGTTACAAAGAAGGGTGCCTATTCATGCCCTACAGTACATTCTAAAATTCCCATCTTGAAAAATATTTTTTCATTTTCCCAAATGACCCATTTTGATTGTACAATTCTGTCTAGCATGTGTGTGCATTAAGGAAAATAATAAACAGTAATCAGTCATGATTTTTATGTTGTCTCTTCCATCCAGTATGCCTCCCAGTATATTTGCAAGGCATAGCTCAGAGATTGACTGGTGTGAAGCAAACTACTTGCAATCGGAATATGTGGCAGAATACTACAATACGGTAAGTTATCAGTAATACATGCATGTTGTACAAGTCTCCTACTCAAGTGGAGAATGACAATTTTTGGAAAAACAAATATTTATGAAAATACAACATATGAATTCACTAGAGAGTGGTGATATTACTTAAGATAACCCAAAGTAACCAGAGTAATCTCCTTCCGATTTCACCCCAAATTGCAACTCAAGCTTCAAATAATTAAAATAATAATTTGCAGTGGTAATCAGGGACTTTCCCCAAAAAAGGACTGTTGATGAATATATATTTAAAAAGATACATTAAATACTCTTAGCTCATACAAAATATTTAGTAGCTACAACAGGTATGGTTTTCTAAGAGGGATGCTGTCAGGATCCCGACAGCCAGAATACCGACAGGGGGACCCCAATGGTCAGAATCCCGTAGTACTGGGGATAGGGTTGGGGTTAGCCACCAGGGGAAGGGTTAGGCTGCGTGGTGGGGTGGGGGGAGGTTAGGGTTAGGTTGCAGGAGGCGACGGCTAAGGTTAGGCTGTGGGAGGGGATGGCTAGAGTTAGGCTGTGGGAGGGGTGGGTTATGAGTAGGGTTTAAATACTTACCGAGATCCGTTGTAATTTTGACCATCAGGATGTCGCTTAGTATAGTGACTGCCAGGATTTCAAAACCAACGCTTTTAAGGAACCAAGGGTTAGAGGGCACCGGAGGGCCGGCTGCAACTAGCAGGAGAAGAAAGAAACATCAAAACATCAGTATACAAAAATATACTTTCTCACATGTACATGAAGATATAGGATGTGTGCCCATCATATTCACATTTACAAGTTTAAAGAGCAAAATGTGGATTGATAGTCACAGGTTGGTCACTACAGCTCTAAAGCTATCTGTCCACCTAGGAACACTCCTGAATATGCACACTCTGCACCTTTTGAAACACATTTAAAATGTTGTGCCATAATATAAAACTTAATTTTTGCATACAGGAGCAGTATAAAGTGCCTGAATATTTCTACATACATCTCAACAATAATTTAGGTAACATTAGTACAAAATATACCCACCCATGATGTGCACAAACTACAATTCATCCAAACCTCAAACTAAGTCACCAATCAAACCTACTCTGTGATGACGCCCCCTCACTTTCCTGACTTGGTCTGTAATTCTGGATAATCCTGTCAGACTGCACTGGCCAGCTCCAACCATCTTTTTAGTACACTTTGGGTCTAATTCAAGTTTGTATGCAGATGCTTATGCAGCTCCATTTTTCTAGGTTATAGAACTGCTAATTATCGCAAGTGAATCTGCCACCGCCACCCCCTCCCCCAAACCATCGCAAAATTCACTGCAGCTGCGTACTCATATGCAGGGGTGTAGCGAGGGTGGCTCCGGTGGAGCACAAGCTCCGGGTGCTGGGAAAGTTAGAGGGCGTGCCATCGCCTGACCCATCCCCCTTCCCTCCATCTGCTATACCATGGTCAATGTACAGGCAGCCACAGAGCAGAAGGAGGAGAAGCAGAAGGCGCACACTGACTCAGACTTGGAGACTAGGTAGGGAACATGGCAGGCTAGAGGCGACAGCAGGAGACACTGACAGCCGGCACATGTAGGAGCTCTGCCGCACTCTTCTTTATATGTCTCACTGTCTGCTTACAGCTGTGCAGCAGGGTTACTTCTGTCCTGCAGCACCACTCTCTGCCCCCGTTGCTGCAGAACCTCTTTCTGCCCAAGCTGCTGCAGCAGCACCTCTCTCTACCCTTGCTGCTGCAGCACCTTTATCTGCCCTTGCTGCTGCAGCAGCACCTCTCTCTGAACCAGCTGCTGCTACTTCAGCACTTCTCTCTGCTCCCCGTTGCTGCAGAACCTCTTTCTGCCCCAGCTGCTGCAGCACCTCTCTCTGCTCTTGCTGCTGCAGCACCTCTCTCTGAACCAGCTGCTGCTACTTTAGCACCTCTCTCTGCATTAGAAGATGCAGAGTAACATAAACAAGGGGCTCTACTATGTGGCATAACGTGTATAAGGGGCTCCACTGTGGGGTGTAATGTGAATAACGGACACTACTGTGCGGTGTAATGTGAATTGGTACTATTCTGTTGCCACGCCCCTATATTTTTGTTGTGCGCCTGTGACGAACAGTGTCCCTTTTTTAGAAATGGGGGCACCCAAAGGAAACTTTTGCCCTGAGCTCCACGGGGTCCAGAACCGGCCCGGTCAGCAATTTAGGATTTTAGGGGAGGGGGGAGGGGGGGGGAGGCACTGAAACATACCCTTGCTCTGGGCACCATGGCACATAGCTACACCTCTGCTCATATGCAGCACCAACACAATAACGAGAAGCTTTGACTCCTAGGATTGACCTATGGCTACACAGACTGGCCACAGCAGTAGCGACGCTGACGCTATGTTTCTCTACATACATGATCGCAGCTTAAGGCAGAAACAAAGCTTGAAAACGACCATGACACGTCTGCGTTTTTTCTGCCACTTCTACGGTTACTCTCCCTTCCTGTCAATCACTGTGCGATCGCTGAGGTACCTTTGTGTGTGAGCAGTCCGATCACAGCACAGGTGCAGTCTGCTATTATACGCTCCATTACGAGAAAATCGGCATCGGGCAGTACAGATGGTGTAATGGTTAGCATTACTGCCTCACAGCACTGAGGTCATGGGTTCGATTCCCACCATGGCCCTAACTGTGCGGAGTTTGTATATTCTCCCCGTACTTGTGTGGGTTTTCCTCCGGGTACTCCGGTTTCCTCCCACAATCCAAAAATATACTGGCAGGTTAATTGGCTCCCAACAAAATTAACCCTAGATTGAATGTGTCTGTGTGTACATGTGATAGGGAATATGGATTGTAAGCTCCACTGGGGCAGGGACTGATGTGAATGGGCAAATATTCTCTGTAAAGCGCTGCGGAATATGTGTGCGCTATATAAATAACTGGTAATAAATAATAAAATTGTGTACAAACATGAATTAAACCCTTTATCAGATATGCATATCAAGCTAGCACCTCAGTCTGTGTCATCATAACAGGACTTTGATAATAGAGGTTATATTTTACCTCATCCTCCTGACAAAACATGTTGGGATGTGACAAATTTCATCTATTATCCATCTAAGTAAAATTACCTAAAGTGAGCTGGCTGGTGTGAAGGGTGTATATTATACAATTTATGTAGTGCAGGTAAGTACTGCTTATAAATGTATTGTGTACATTCTTAGGTTGCTTTTTTAGCTTTATTAAGTTTTATGAAAAAAAAGTTGATATACCATAGAAGCTCCATCAATTTGGAAGAACTGTACAGTATATTTAGTTGGAATCTATATCTAAACTTTTGTGATAGCTCACTGTATAATTTATTATAATTTATATTTAATGTTGTTAATGAAGTGTGCTCCTGCACGGGGCGGATTGGGATACAAAACTAGCCCGGGAAATTTCTGGACGCAGCCCTAAAAAGGGGGTGGGATCAGGGCAGCGGAGAGCAGATATGGATCGACGTACTGGTGGGCTGTGGCAAAATATGGAGAGGCATGGCCACCCCTTTAAAACAAAATTACTATTCATTTGACCCCCTCTGCAACCAACACGGGCTACTACAGTATGTGCAATGGGACATACTGTATGCTGATATATACACATGGGATGTAGTTAATATCACGGCGGTCGGGATTCCGACGTCAAAATCCCAACAGCCGGGAATGCCGACAGCGCTCACCACGGCTATTTCCACTTATGGGTTTTCACTTCACCCATAGAGTGGGAATAAAACCTGTGGCAAGCGCAGCGAGCCACCGTGCCTGAAGCGTTGCGAGCACAGGGACCCTTTACGCTCACCCCGCTGCTGGCACTCTGGTGGCCGGGATGCCGATGTCGGTATATTGACAGTCGGCATCCCATCCGCTGGGATATCATTACCATCCCATCCATGTGTGTAAGACCCTCTCATCGCTTCCTGTAAATATATTTAGCGATGAGTTACGTGAGGGAAGGAGAGCTGTTTCGGGCGATCTAAGTGCGGGGGCGAGGCAGAGCAGTGTGTGTGGGGGGGAGTCTGTATGAGATGGGGAGAGCTCTATGAGGGGGGATCTAATGGAGGGGGAGAGCTGTGTAAGAGGGAGAGAGGCGTGTTGGTGGGATCTGAGTGGGAATACGCGGAGTTGTGGGAGGGGGGAGAGCTGTGTGTGGGGATCTGAGTTGGGGGGAGAGCTGTGTGTGGGGATCTGAGTGGGGGGAGAGCTGTGGGGGGCTGTGTAAGGAGGGTAGGGCTGTATGTGGGGATCTGATTGGGGGAGAGCTGTGGGGGGGCTGTGAGAGGAGGGTAGGGCTGTGTGTGGGGATCTGAGTGAGGGGGGGAGAGCTGTGTATTTACCTTTAGTTGAATGGCTGCGGCTGGGGGCGGTTCCTCCATGGTGGCCGGTTCCATTTGAAAGTGGCTGCAGGAGACAGAGATGGCAATTCGGTGGCACTTATTCAGCGTGGTGGGTGGGCTGAGGCTAGCACAGGCTGCGCTTCTCTCCCTGGGGCCCTCCTCTACTTTCCTACATGCAGCGCAGGCCGACACTGAGCCTGCGCTGCAGTGAGATGCCGCAGCCCGGAGTGCAGAGGGATGGGAGGTAGCGCAGCACATCTGAGCCTGCTTAAGCTTCTCCGCATGCACATCCAGCTTAAGCACGCTCAGATGTGCCGCGCTACCTCTTGTCCCTCTGCACTCATGTGAGAGGGGTGCGGGTGCAGTGCCTGCTGCCATGCAGGTGTAGTCACACTGCTTCCATCGCGCCGCACTTTCACCTTCAGGTCACGGTATCCTCAATGGACCTTGAATCTTCACTGGAACCTGAACATGGCGATCCCCTTCCAGAAACAGACAACGGACAAGCTAGGAAGGAAAGGAAATCAATTAAGTAGTATCAACTCTTTTCCAAAGGCGGTGGCGGCGACCTTCACTGGTTAGGTGAAAATCATCATCGGCACATAGCCTCAGCCACCCAACTCTCACCTATGCAGCACTCACGCACTGAGGTGTAGTAGGACCTTGCACGGCCGAGCAAAGGTCCACTGAACCGGCGCTCAGGGGACAGACGGACACAGGGACAGACAGACACAGAGGATGCTCACCATTGCCAATCTTGTACTCGGATCTTCTCCACTTACAGGTCCCTGTAAGGAGGCAAAAAGAAACAAACAGCCGTGCAGGGCCAAAAGCTAACCTAGTGTGCGTCCGCTCCATTAGCTTCATTAACAAAGTCCTCAAACTAGCTCAGGTGTATGTGGTGCAACACAAATTATGCACAAACTGTAAACAAACTTTGCCCTGCATGGAAACAACAATCCAATAACACAGTACAGTACAAGAATATACAATGGTGCTGTTCCTTTAAATTCCTATCCGCTTCCTGTTGTGGCTACGTGTGTGGAACTGCTTCTCCACACGGGAAAAAACTTACATTATATTACTGGGGGGTGGGTGCCGTACAGCCTACCCACCTCCCCATACACTAATATAGCAGGGGCTCAGGCCCTGCAGGCCAGCCTACATGTACACGTTGGAGTGGCCTGGGCCTAGTGCTCAGCACCACCCTTATTCACCAGGGGGCACAGACTATTTATACTGGTCCTAGTGCCCCCTAGCTGTCATCCCAGGCCTGGGGCCTGCCAGTTACCAGTTACCCATGGGCCTAGTACCCGCCTGATGTGGAGCAGGTTGGGTGACCTGGGCCTAATGCCCAGAGTCACCTTATACCCCTAATTGGCTGCAGCCATAGGCCTAATGCCTGATCTTGCCCATAGGCCTAGTGTCCACCGACTGTGCCCCCGGGCCTAATGCTCATTCCCTGATGGTCTAGGGAGGGGGGGGGGGGGGGTAGACAGGTGCCCTCACCGAGGGCCTACATGTCCCAGTGGGAGAGGCACCAGGGGGGAGCTTCTTTAGCTCTTTCCCTTTCCACCCCTTGTGGCCTCTCCGGTCCTCAGCTTCTGTCTTCTGCCACAGGCCTGTCCTGGCCAGTGGCGCCGCTTCTTCTTTTCTTCATCAAAACGCCGGCGCCTATCTTCTTTCTTCCTCTCGGTGTCTTCTGGCCTCTGGAGCGGCCTCTGGAGCTCTTCGCCGCTCTTCCGCAAGGCATCCTCTCCTCACTCTGTCCTGGCGGCACCTGATGTCACTCGCCGGGGCGGGGCCTATGATGCGGTGAGCGCCGATTGGCTTGCCACGGCAACTTCCTATTGGCCAGCACTCCATAAACTCTCCATAAACTGTGATTGGCTCATGGACAGCGCCAGATTCAAAATCCCGCCGCCGGCGCTTCCAACTGACTGCCAAAATGGCGCCAAGTTTGAAGTGCCGCTTCCGCATCACTGCCCCTCTCCACTGTATGACCGGCACCAGGAACCAATATCCGTTCACCTGCCGCCGCTGCTCAGCCAGCTCTGAGATCGGACACTTGATCCCAGCGATGTATGCCACAGGGTCTTGCTGGGGACACAGTTCCCCCTCCGCCCGCTGTACTGCCGATGCTGGGAGCGGACATGCTGCCCCAGCGCCGGGTCATAACTCCACACTCACAGGCCAGGAGGTCCCCACTGCTACCGCTATCCCTGTGTCTCCCAACGCTGCCTATCGTGGCAGCCGGCCCAACACAGGGATGAGTGAAGGCTACCGAGGAGACATCAGGAACGGATAACCGGAAACTGATCTGGTGTCCCAATCTGCCCCTGCTCCTGCACTGTCTATATATAATTTCTGCTGAAGCGATAGCATACTTTACCAAGATGGCCGCCAAGGATGCTACTGTGCATGTGCACTTGTTCACTGTGTTATGAGTGTTGCAGTACGTCACGGCTGTGTAGTACTTAGCTTTGGGGAGATTGCATAATGCTGTTATACATGACTGCACAGTCCGCTGTGTGTACCTGCTTACTCCACTGTCACTGTACATTACTGTGAGTACTGCTGTATTTCTGCATACTGGTATTAATCTAAAAGCCCAGTAAAGTCTCACTATGTGGCCCAGCTTCATGTGCAGATTCCGCTGGTGTCTACTATTAACCACATATGGTCCTATCACAATAGTACACATATATCAACATTTAATCCTATAGGATTTGCTAGTCATTAATACAAATACACAGGCACACACGAGAACTCACTTTTACCTTTTAGGAGACACAAGTTAGATGTGTGGGATAATAAATATAAACATATGTGTAATAATGCCAACAAAACTGGTTGACCAGGATAAGGGAAAAAGTCTGGTTAAATGTCTGTAATGATTAACAGTGAGATATGCAAACAGTTGAGAGGAATCAAAGGTTTTGACAATGTGCAGCAACAATGTCTAAATCCATAAAATGAGCTTATCAGTTGGAGCACACTCCTGTGAGTGACTGTACACAGAAAAGAGACCAGTCTGTCATACTACAGGCTAGTGTAGTTTCCAGTAACCAGTGTCAGACTCTTCATGTAATTAGAGAGGTCGGAGGAAAATCAGGGCCGGTGCAAGGTCTCTATGCACCCTAGGCAAAGCTTCAACCCTGTGCCCCCAGCTTCAACCCGGTGCCCCCTAACCTGCAACCCCACTGCAGGAGGTGCATCAGGGCTATGAGGAGCAGCCATGGGGTACCCCTCGGGAGCCATAGTTACATCTGCATTCTATGCGCCTTCACATGACTTGATGTTACTCATGTCGGCACAGAGGAAGCGCTGAGGCACTCTGTGGTACAGCCTGATAGTGGTAGCTGCACTTGATTAGACCCGCAGCAGCAGCCAGCGCAGTGTAAAAGAAGGAGGCCGCATACAGAGACATCCTTCAGTTTTTTGCTAGATGAATTCAGTAGCGCCCTCCAGGAGCTGGCGCACCTAGGCAGCCGCCTAAAGCTGCCTAATGGTAGAGCCGGCTCTGAGGAAAATGGCGATACTGGTTCAAGCTGACAGGAAAGTGGCAGTAACAGGAACATTGCGTTACAAGAGTGGTATGCAGGAGAATATCTCTAATGCACATGTTGCACCATGAAGTAGCAGACCACAGCAGGTCCCACTCCTGTCAGCTAACAACAGGAATCAGGCTACAGTGGGCTCTAGTTCATCAACACTGGACAGCTAAACATTTTGGAAAATGTTATCCTGTCTTATGAATCTCAATTTCTGCCCTGGCTTGCAGATGGTAAAGAAAGAATTTTTATGTAAATAACATGAATCCATGGATCAGTCCTGCCATATGTGAGTTGATCAGGGTAGTAGTGATAGTGTTGTGTTGTGGGGAAAGTATTTTTTGGGACACAGCAGGGGACTGATTCAGAGTTGAACACTGCTACGGCTGCTTTTGCATAATTTGTAGTAGTTGCCTCTATATGCTAATGCTATTATCATCCCTTTCCCTTGTGTACAAATGTGAGCCTGAATGTGCAAGGACTGAGATGCACACTTTCAGTGTATTCAGATGTTGTAAAACCACTTAGTGCATCTTTAGACTCCACCATTGGTCGTACCATTGAAACTTGAACCAGCCCCATAGCAGGTGCAGATTTTCAATCTGAGTATACGACCCGATCGCTCGCTGCAGTTTGTCGCAGCGCAGCGATCAAGTTGGAACTGCGCATGTGCCGGCGCCGCAGTGCACCGGCGCATGGCAGTCGTCGGTGCCCAGCGATCGCCTCTGAGACAGAGGCGGTCGCTGGGCAGGAGGGGGCTGAACGGCGGCGTTAAGCCGCCGTTTAGGGGGAGCGATCCGGCCAATGCAGGCGTGGCCGGACCATTGGGGGGGTGGGCCGCGGCAGCTGCGTGACGTGCAGCTTCTGCGGCTGGCCGGGAGTTACGCCTCAAGTACAAAGGCATCGCCGCTGTGCGATGCTTTTGTATTTGTGTGGGGGGGGGGGGGAGGGGGCGGCACAGACATGCGGTGCGGGCTAGCCCTGTGCTGGGCGTCCCCCCGCATGTCTGACTTTACGATCGTAGCTGTGCTAAATTTAGCACAGCTACGATCAACTCGGAATGACCCCCATAGCCTCCAATGTGAACGATTAAGCATCTGTGTACATTGTTATTTGTGTTATTTGGCAGACTGGGAACTAGAAGTAGCAACAGTGAATCAAAATTACTAAAACAATGTTCTAGAAACTTTGCAGAATTTACATCCGTGCATGCAGGAGTAAATTAATCTGCACAGACACATATGTTCTGGTAATTCAAGATATGTTTCACCAAATTGCATAATAATCACACTTCATCAGCCTTATTAGCCTTAAAGTTAATTAATAATTTACTGGATGCAATCCTTACTTAGCAAGTAAATAGTTCCTACTTTATTTCAGTACTTATTAATTATACAGTTGCCACTGTAACTCACCAGAATCACAAACCAATGTTCTGTTATTTCGAATCTGCCACAAAATCGTTATCAGCTTACTGTTACACTATGTCAAAACATCTTGAAAATGGGTTGGGTATGGGATACCAGCAGTCAGGATTAGGGAGGCCAATCCCGGGCATTTTTTCAATCCCGGGTATCGGGATTGAAAAATGGTCAATCCCGGGATTCCCGGGATACCCGGGATTGGATTTCAACTGTGTCCGGAATACTGGTAAATTCACCACTTCAGTTTAGCAATTTGATGTTCTGATATTTAATCTCTTAGCTTTACCAATACAAATGTTCTGCTATTTCAAATTGTCTGGCCAGGGGCATTTTAAGAAACTAATGGGCAAGGATCAGTGAGCAGTCGGTCAGCACTGGAGCCTGGCAATGCTTTTAAGCCCCCTACTTGTTATCTGTAGATAAAGTCCCGGTGTAGGAGGAGATAACTGGAGTTACAGCTGCAGCATGGTAGGTGGATCCATAACCAAAATCCACACTAAAGGATGGCAATTCTAATTTATTCTTTCGTCACATGCAGATGGCGGTAGCAGGGTTGGCGGCTTTGGGGTCCACGTGCAGTGCACATCAAGCACCCATTGTTTATAAGCCACTGTATATGGCTCATGTCACTGAATACATTATCAGCCCAAAGCAGGAGATAGTTCAAAAAACAACATTTTGAAAAAATCTCTTTAGCTGAAATAGTGGACCAGTGGCTGCAGAATATTTATTTCTATTAATTTAAATTAGTACCAATTGAATTGTTAATATAGTTGTTACAGCAGCATAGCTAAACCAGGAGTTATACTTATTTTCAAGAAGAAATTATAATTTTTAATTATTCACTAGTCCAGGATATTTCTGTATGATTATTTAATTATAGTGTTTATCATATATATTAATTCATTGGTCTGTTTGTTTGTTTGTTTGTTTGTTTGTTTGTCTGTACAGTTATGCATTTGAACACCCCTGCACCAATTAGGATGAATCCAATGCGGGGTGTTCCAGTTGGATCCTGGCCAGGTTTTAGGAGGTTAGGGTTCTGGTCGGACGGGAGGTTGGTGTACGCTGAGCGGAACTTTCATCCGGGTAGCCTGTTTTGAGCCTTCCACTGTATGGCTCTGAATGAAAACTTCATATAGTGGTAACATTGTATCCCAGAAGATATACCAGGGGGTTGAGGTCCCGGTTAGACCTCCCGATGTATGTACGCTGGGCAGAACTTTGACACAGGGAGCCTGTTCTGGGCCCTCAGCTGGGTGGATTTGGATGGAAACTGTAATGACCTGAAATAACTGACTGAAATCACCATAAAGACAAAAAACATTGTGTATCCCATAACCTTGGGATGGCAACATTGATAACAGAAAGCAAACTTTAAACCCATCTCACAATGTAAAACTGATTATAAAACTAAACAGAAAGAAAAGTTGGGGATTAGGGCTACTAATGACACATTCCAAAAAACACACGGTGCAGTCACCTCATGGGTGTGTTGGAAGAGCTGGTAAGCTGCTGATTACTTTTAAAATGTTGATGGTTACATCCAACTCATTGATATAATAGTGTCCTAAAGGAAAAACAGTTTTTAACAACTTAATTTTTTTTTTTTAACAATTATCCTTTTCAGTTTGGTTAGGTTCTCCCCACTTCAAGACATACAGTATGGGGATGACGAACTGCATCAATTTTTAATGCCGTGAAAAGTCGCAGGATTCTTGTAACCGACTAAAAAAAGCCTAATATGTTAAAAATATTTTACAAAACATATGGTCATTTTAACAGACTTAATAAGAAAACAATGCTTTATTTAACAGAAAAAAATGTATAGACTAGTGCGCTTCTTCAGGGATCGACCGTAAAGTGGAATCCTTTTCCGTATATGTAAAATTGCTGATACAATAGCCTCAAATGGCTAATAACACAGTCTTATAGGCTTAAATAAGTCTTAATAGGCACCCTCCACTCTTCAGGGCGGCAGCTCAGTTCCTCAGTATACCAAAGGTATATGGCATGGATTCTGTAGCAAAAAGAGGAGAAGAACAAGCGCCTATGGTGCAGTAAGTTTTATATGTGTTGGATGACACTGTAGTGAAATATATAAATGCGTACCAGATGATTTCTTTAAACCACGTCAAATAAATAGATGTCAGTCAGGATATTTCTTGCTAGCAACACCATCTAAAAATCAGAGAAGACGGGATCGCCACATGGCGTAGTATTTCAGGGTAAATAATAATCTCCCCCAAAAAAACCTTATTAGGCGTACCAGATTTAGATGTATAATCAGCATAAACATCTAGTGATCGTTTCTCCAGAAATCTCCCATCCAATCCAGTACACAAAGTAGTTGTAAAATCAGTCGGAAGACTAGGAAATTTATTCAAATTAATGGCTATAAAACATCAATCAAGTAAAAATATAGATCAGTTAAAAGAGTAATAAATAAAGCTTAGCTTAGTAGCAGTGTAAGGTTCTGCTCAGGTCTCAACGCGTTTCGCCAATCAAGGCTTCCTCAGGAGATAAGAGTGCAGTCCAAAGCAATGTCTTTTTAAAGCTCACTGAGCCAGTTTGACCCTCTACTTCCGGTTCACGGAACTCCCGTAACCGGAAGTGACGTAAATTCCGTCAAAAACGAAAGTAAAACACATTACTAATGTAATATGACTATTGTCTCATAATAGTGAATTTAAAAGGTTGGTGGGAACATAAACAATGATTTACAAATGATGGTCAATAAAAATCCAAGGTGTAAAGTTCGTGCATATTTTTACTAGACCCGGAAGTGACGTCACTTCCTGTCTACGTAAATTTTCAATCCGATGTGAGAGAGTATTAGTAACACATTGGTGGCATCGTGGATGCCCTAGAACTGATAAATCCAAGCTACATAGACGGCATGCATTAGGCGCCGTCCGCGCATGAGATTCCGTGCGGTTCACCATACCGGAACTGGAAGTGACGTCACTTCCCGTTCTCGGAATAGATGTTTTATAACACGAATCGGACTACATTGGTGGCATCGTGGGTGCACTAGGGGAATATGTGATATATGCCTCATAGACGGCCTGTATTAAGGCGTCGTCTATTTGTATAAGTTGATGCGAGGTAACGCTTATTGACCGGAAGTTACGATATCCATGTTGTGAGCGTCACTTCCGGTTTACAAATCGGCAGCCGGGAATACTAATGGTGCTAATTAGTAAGAATTCTCATAAGCACTGATCATCACATACATGTGCTACAGAACAGAGTAATAATACAAAAACGATATAAAAACAATATATTTAAAAAATATATTTGTGACCGTATTTGAATTGTGATGCGTCCACCGGAAGTGACGCAATACACCGGGAATTAGCGTACATAAACACCCAATTTTCTTTGATAGCTGTCACACAGTTTATGAACGTATTTATATGTATGCGAATTATATATATAAACAAATGAGAGGGCAAGGCAATTAATAGACATGATCATAGGTGCCTTGCTCAGTATCACTATTTGCCGTGCTTAATTTACAACAAAGAGCCAGTGTGGGAATATTAATATACTGAGGCACCAAGTTAGGCACTAATTTTAAGGTGCTTCACATTACCTGTTTAATACATAATGGAGGTATGTGATCATGAATTAAAAATACCAAAAATTACATGTTATACATTGAGGTCAATAAAAGATGGTTTTTTTTAAAAATTAAAAAGAGAAAAAAGCTAGGTAAAAAGGAATTTTATAAAAAAGGTGCGATTTCATATCCTTCATTATGTCCATGTGGGGACATGGTGTTCAAAGTAAAGATCAAGTACATCTCTCGTTGGGATAGTTTCCTTAGCAAGTCTCCGCCTCTAGTACCCAGCTTTACATGTTCTATCGCCTTGAAGGTCAATGAATCTGGTTTTGAGTTGTGGACCTCCGTGAAGTGTCTGGAAAGAGGGTGGCTTTCAACATTATTTTTTATGTTGCGAACATGTTCTTGAATACGTAATTTGAGGGCTCTCTTCGTTTTCCCTACGTATTTCCGCTGACAACCACATTCAATCATATATACTACTGATGTAGTGTTACAATTTATGAAGTCCTTTATCTTGAATTCCTTCTTATTGTTTGTGTCTGAAAATGTTCTTCTGCTGGGGTGTACATACTTGCACATGATGCAGTGTCCACATTTATACATCCCTTTGCATTTGAGGAATCCTGTAGTTTCACTTTGTGATTCTTTGAGCAAACTTGGTGCCAATATTTCCTTTAAATTGTTAGATTTCCTGAATATGACCTCTGGTTTTTCTGGTAGTATCTCCTTCAATATCGGATCCATCTTGAGGATGTGCCAATGTTTAGAAAAAATTCTTTTGATTTTGTGCTCTTCACAATTGATTTTGGTAATGAATGGTGCTATTAGCTTTTTGTTATGATCTTTAGTTTTCGGTTGTAAGAGGGATTCTCTGTCAAGTTTTTCGCCACGATCCATAGCTTCCTTTATAATGTGTTCAGGATAGCCTCTTTCCCTAAATCTATCCGCGTAGATGTTGGATTGTTCATGGAAAGTTTCGACATTGGTGCAATTTCTTCTAATTCTGTACATTTGGGAATAAGGGATATTGTTTTTCCACTGGAGAGTATGGCCACTGTCGTAGTGCAGGTAGCTGTTGGTATCTACTGTTTTGATATAATTTTTTGTGATGATTGTTTCACTGCTATTTGTGAGTATTAGATCTAGGAATTCCACTTTTTCTTTGCTCACTGTGCTGGTGAAAGTGAGATTAAAATCATTCTTTTGGATCCCTTCCATGAATTGATTGAAGCTTTCTTGATTTCCATCCCAAATTAGAATGATGTCATCTATATATCTTTTATAAAACCGTATATTGGTGGCGAACCAAGGGCTATCGTAGATGTTGATCTGTTCCCACATTCCCATTAGGATATTCGCGTAGCTAGGCGCGAAAACTGTACCCATTGCGGTACCGCACACCTGTAGGTAGAATATATCTCTGAATTTAAAATAATTGTGTGTTAGAATGAAATCGATCAGTGTACATAAGAAGTCACAATGTTGCTGCGAATTGTTCGGGTCCGATACTAATTTCGCACGACAAGCCTCTATTCCCTTCTCATGGGTAATACTTGTATAGAGGGACTCTACGTCAATAGTTGTCCACATGTATGTCTCTTTCCACTTAAAGTCTTTTAACAGACTCAGGACACTAGTGGTGTCCTTGAGGTAAGAGGGTAGATTTTGTACATACGGTTTTAGAAAGAGATCTACATATTCGGAAAGGTGTGCCGTTATGGAGTCTATGCCCGCAATGATAGGTCTTCCTGGTGGAGCGTCTAGTCTCTTATGTATTTTCGGTAAGTGGTACATGATAGGTATCACTGGATTACTATTCATGAGGTATTGATACTCATCCTTGGTAATTAAATTCTTGTGTAGGGCTGGTACTAAGGTCAGTCTTAGTTCATTAATAAATTCCTCCGTTGGATCTTTAGGTTGTGGTTTGTATGATGCCGTGTCACCAAGCAATCTTAATGCTTCCATGATGTAGTCCTCTTTGTTTTGAATCACTAGACCTCCACCTTTGTCTGCCGGTCTTAGGATAATTGTATCAATACTTTTCAATTCCTTTAGTGCATGCTTTTCTGAGTTTGTCAAGTTACATTTTTTCACTTTAAAATCCCCAGTTTCGATTAAATCCTTTTTCACCAGATCATAGAAGATGTTAATATGAGATCCTTTTGATTCTAATGGATAGAATTTTGAAGGGGGTCTTAGCCCTGATTTTGAAGTATTATAGTTGGTCAAAATGGCTGTATCTTTCCTTGCAAAATGTCTTTTCAGTGTCAAATTCCTCACATATTTATTAAGATCAATAAACATGGAAAATTTGTCCGGTTTTTGTGTTGGTGCAGACGTTATCCCCTTACTGAGTAGTGAGATTTGAGGTTGTGTCAATTCATGATTTGATAAATTGAAAATGCCTTTGTCCTGTGGATTAGCTAATGGTAGTATCTTTTTTTGGGGTTTTCTTCTTCGTCCTCCTCGTTTTCCCCTTCTTGTAGTCTTCTTTTTAATGGTAAGGCTGTTTTGGTAACTTCTTTTATTCTTGTATGGAGATCCTTGTCTCTGTAAGGTCTCTGTGGTCTTTGTTCTAAAAAACGTTCCCCTGCGTCAGCTTGCGTACTTGTAGATGGTTGTTCCAATGTAGAGTAACGGTTTTCCGTCCTTATTACATCATTCCTTTGCCTGGATAGTTGTTTGTGGGTGGATGGTGAATCGGTTCTAGATTTTAGCCGACTTTGTGAGACGTCTCTTGTTTGGAAGGGTAATCGTCCTCTACTTCTATCCTGAGGTCGGAGTCTGGACCAGTTTTTGATGTTATTAGTCTCATAGTCTTTTTTGTCTCTCAGGAATTTGTGTTCTTTATTTTTGATTACCTCTTCTTCCACTCTCTCCAGTTTTTTGTTCAGGACTTTTTCGTTTATTTTGAACTCCTCACTATCTTTAAATTTAGTGAGTGCCACGTCTTTAGTTTTGAGATTGTCTTCTATAATTGAGAGTTCGTTTTTCTTCTCTTTTACAATTAATTTCATGAGATTAATGGAACAATCATGGAGGATTTTGTCCCATTCGCCCAGGGATCCAAAAGAATGATTTTAATCTCACTTTCACCAGCACAGTGAGCAAAGAAAAAGTGGAATTCCTAGATCTAATACTCACAAATAGCAGTGAAACAATCATCACAAAAAATTATATCAAAACAGTAGATACCAACAGCTACCTGCACTACGACAGTGGCCATACTCTCCAGTGGAAAAACAATATCCCTTATTCCCAAATGTACAGAATTAGAAGAAATTGCACCAATGTCGAAACTTTCCATGAACAATCCAACATCTACGCGGATAGATTTAGGGAAAGAGGCTATCCTGAACACATTTATAAAGGAAGCTATGGATCGTGGCGAAAAACTTGACAGAGAATCCCTCTTACAACCGAAAACTAAAGATCATAACAAAAAGCTAATAGCACCATTCATTACCAAAATCAATTGTGAAGAGCACAAAATCAAAAGATTTTTTTCTAAACATTGGCACATCCTCAAGATGGATCCGATATTGAAGGAGATACTACCAGAAAAACCAGAGGTCATATTCAGGAAATCTAACAATTTAAAGGAAATATTGGCACCAAGTTTGCTCAAAGAATCACAAAGTGAAACTACAGGATTCCTCAAATGCAAAGGGATGTATAAATGTGGACACTGCATCATGTGCAAGTATGTACACCCCAGCAGAAGAACATTTTCAGACACAAACAATAAGAAGGAATTCAAGATAAAGGACTTCATAAATTGTAACACTACATCAGTAGTATATATGATTGAATGTGGTTGTCAGCGGAAATACGTAGGGAAAACGAAGAGAGCCCTCAAATTACGTATTCAAGAACATGTTCGCAACATAAAAAATAATGTTGAAAGCCACCCTCTTTCCAGACACTTCACGGAGGTCCACAACTCAAAACCAGATTCATTGACCTTCAAGGCGATAGAACATGTAAAGCTGGGTACTAGAGGCGGAGACTTGCTAAGGAAACTATCCCAACGAGAGATGTACTGGATCTTTACTTTGAACACCATGTCACCACATGGACATAATGAAGGATATGAAATCGCACCTTTTTTATAAAATTCCTTTTTACCTAGCTTTTTTCTCTTTTTAATTTTTAAAAAAACCCATCTTTTATTGACCTCAATGTATAACATGTAATTTTTGGTATTTTTAATTCATGATCACATACCTCCATTATGTATTAAACAGGTAATGTGAAGCACCTTAAAATTAGTGCCTAACTTGGTGCCTCAGTATATTAATATTCCCACACTGGCTCTTTGTTGTAAATTAAGCACGGCAAATAGTGATACTGAGCAAGGCACCTATGATCATGTCTATTAATTGCCTTGCCCTCTCATTTGTTTATATATATAATTCGCTTACATATAAATACGTTCATAAACTGTGTGACAGCTATCAAAGAAAATTGGGTGTTTATGTACGCTAATTCCCGGTGTATTGCGTCACTTCCGGTGGACGCATCACAATTCAAATACGGTCACAAATATATTTTTTAAATATATTGTTTTTATATCGTTTTTGTATTATTACTCTGTTCTGTAGCACATGTATGTGATGATCAGTGCTTATGAGAATTCTTACTAATTAGCATCATTAGTATTCCCGGCTGCCGATTTGTAAACCGGAAGTGACGCTCACAACATGGATATCGTAACTTCCGGTCAATAAGCGTTACCTCGCATCAACTTATACAAATAGACGACGCCTTAATACAGGCCGTCTATGAGGCATATATCACATATTCCCCTAGTGCACCCACGATGCCACCAATGTAGTCCGATTCGTGTTATAAAACATCTATTCCGAGAACGGGAAGTGACGTCACTTCCAGTTCCGGTATGGTGAACCGCACGGAATCTCATGCGCGGACGGCGCCTAATGCAAGCCGTCTATGTAGCTTGGATTTATCAGTTCTAGGGCATCCACGATGCCACCAATGTGTTACTAATACTCTCTCACATCGGATTGAAAATTTACGTAGACAGGAAGTGACGTCACTTCCGGGTCTAGTAAAAATATGCACGAACTTTACACCTTGGATTTTTATTGACCATCATTTGTAAATCATTGTTTATGTTCCCACCAACCTTTTAAATTCACTATTATGAGACAATAGTCATATTACATTAGTAATGTGTTTTACTTTCGTTTTTGACGGAATTTACGTCACTTCCGGTCACGGGAGTTCCGTGAACCGGAAGTAGAGGGTCAAACTGGCTCAGTGAGCTTTAAAAAGACATTGCTTTGGACTGCACTCTTATCTCCTGAGGAAGCCTTGATTGGCGAAACGCGTTGAGACCTGAGCAGAACCTTACACTGCTACTAAGCTAAGCTTTATTTATTACTCTTTTAACTGATCTATATTTTTACTTGATTGATGTTTTATAGCCATTAATTTGAATAAATTTCCTAGTCTTCCGACTGATTTTACAACTACTTTGTGTACTGGATTGGATGGGAGATTTCTGGAGAAACGATCACTAGATGTTTATGCTGATTATACATCTAAATCTGGTACGCCTAATAAGGTTTTTTTGGGGGAGATTATTATTTACCCTGAAATACTACGCCATGTGGCGATCCCGTCTTCTCTGATTTTTAGATGGTGTTGCTAGCAAGAAATATCCTGACTGACATCTATTTATTTGACGTGGTTTAAAGAAATCATCTGGTACGCATTTATATATTTCACTACAGTGTCATCCAACACATATAAAACTTACTGCACCATAGGCGCTTGTTCTTCTCCTCTTTTTGCTACAGAATGCTTTATTTAAATAAAGCTTTTTTTTAAACTTGTGCAGTACCATTTTGGGCAGATTTAGGGCTCCTTATAATTTGAATCTCTTTAGTGATTCTGGCGGCACTATAATGATTGTGAGGAGCAGCTTAGAATAGAAAGAGGTGATTGGTCAACTACTGTAGTCACATCTCAGCATATACAGATGGGTCCTCCATTATCTTGGCTGTTTCTGCGCCTAGACGGAGGTTTAGTCACGCCTAGGCGATAGCTTAGGTTGCTGAGTTTAATCACGGACAGGCGAGTTGAGGCACGATTACATACTCAGCATGCAATACACATCTCCACCACTGGGTGGATAATGCTCCACTAATCCAGTACTTTAGATCGAATAGCGGCAGATTGATCTATAGTACCCGCACTGGCAAATGGTCAGTGACAACTGTAATGTTAATATACAGTCCTGTAATGCATACTGTACACACAGATGGTGACCAATGGTCGGACGGAGAGACTAAAAAAAAATAGTTTATACAGACGCAAGCGAATGTGTTAAAATACTTGTTAATTGCCATGTTACTAAATGTGAGCGTCCCGCAGACAAAGCAATAGAGAAAAAATTAAAATAGTGTATGCAGATGCAACTAATGTGTGAAAGGAATAATGCAGTTCATAGACTTTAAAGTATGTACAGTGCACTAAATACCGTGTTTTTCAATATGAGCATCCAAGTCCCTTAACGGCATAAACGAACACCAAGAGTGACCCCAATTAACCTTGCGGTTAGCCGCAGACCGCAAAATTCACATCATAGGCCAGAATGGAGCTGCGCTAAGCTCCATTCTAGCTGCTGCACTCCGCCTGATTGACAGGCCAGGAGCGCACAGCCAATCAGGAGAGCGCTATGACATAGCGCTCCCTGATTGGCTGCTGGGACTTCTAGTGACAGGTGTCAATGGAGGTCCGAGCATTTGGGAAAGCGGTTCCATGTGTAAACTGTCACACGCCAGGGGCAGCGGTCGCCGCGCTTACCCCTGCGTGCCTGCTGGTCCGTTTGGCGGCCCCCACCTCCGGCGGTCCTCGGGTCCCGGCATCTGGCTGGTGCTGCTCCCGGCGGTTCCCCGGAGCGTGGGCGCCGCCATGACATCCGGCATCACGTGGGTGGGGAGCGGGTGACGTCACTAACCCGCTCCACCAATCCAGTAGAGGCGGGAGATTCAAAACCAGACGCCGGGCAGAGCCCCGGCGCCTGAGTATCATCTCTTTTTCCTGAAGTGGATGCCAGTGCTCCTGTATGCAGTGTGTCTCCCTGCAGCTGTACTCCAGTGCTTCCAGCATTTCAGGGTGCCTTTCTGCAGCAAAGTTTCCAGTGTTCCCAGCAACTGGTGTGTTCCTCTGAAGTGCCGTCACCAGTGCTCTCTGGATTCAGCATGACCTGCGGGCTGAACAAACTTTAGTGTTTCCAGTCATCAGTGTCTTTAAACATCGCTCACAAATTCTTCAGTGTCTTTCACCATCGCTCACAAGTTCTTCAATCCTCAGTGTCTTTAAACATCGCTCACAAATTCTTCAGTGTCTTTCACCATCGCTCACAAGTTCTTCAATCTTCAGTGTCTTTCACCATCGCTCACAAGTTCTTCATTCATCAGTGTCTTTAAACATCGCTCACAAATTCTTCAGTGTCTTTCACCATCGCTCACAAGTTCTTCATTCATCAGTGTCTTTAAACATTGCTCACAAATTCTTCAGTGTCTTTCATCATCGCTCACAAGTTCTTCATTCATCAGTGTCTTTAAACATCGCTCACAAATTCTTCAGTGTCTTTCACCATCGCTCACAAGTTCTTCATTCATCAGTGTCTTTAAACATCGCTCACAAATTCTTCAGTGTCTTTCACCATCGCTCACAAGTTCTTCAATCATCAGTGTCTTTAAACATTGCTCTCAAATTCTTCAGTGTCTTTTACCATCGCTCACAAGTTCTTCATTCATCTGTGTCTTTAAACATCGCTCACAAGTTCTTCATTCATCAGTGTCTTTCACCATTGCTCACAAGTTCTTCATTCATCAGTGTCTTTAAACATCGCTCACAAGTTCTTCAGTAGCCTTGGACACCGCCCATAAGTTCTCTTTCTTCTATGTGTCACTGTATTGTTCCCTTCCCATAATAAAGTTCTTCAGCATTTTACACCAAGCCTAACTGTCAGAGTCCTGTATAAGGAAAACCTATATCCGGCCATCTCTGTTCCGACCCAGCTGTGGTTCCTCTTCCCGACCATCGGAAGAACCCCCGAGTTCACAACACTCCCAACCCAGGTCAGTGACACTATACTCAGGCCAGATGGACCTGGGGGATCGGAACCCAGAGGCAAGCGCCATCCAGGACCTGGTTTCCCGAGTTCAGATTCAGGAGGCGGCACAGAGCCAGGTGATGCATTATCTCCAGGAATTATCCGGCCGGCTGGATCAAATTCAGGCTTCCCTGGCTTCAGTAGTTCCGGCTCCAGCTCCAGTACCCGCTCCAGTGGTTGTCCCTAGTAATGTTTAATCCTTGTCTGGAACCAGGTCACGCCTTCAGCTCCCCACTCCCTCTCGCTATAACGGGAATCCAAAGAATTGCCGTGGTTTTCTCAACCAGTGCGAGGTACATTTTGAACTTCTCTCACACAACTTCCCTATGGATCGGTCCAAGGTGGCGTACATTATTTCCTTGCTTGAAGGTTCAGCGTTGGATTGGGTGTCTCCGTTATGGGAGCGATCTGACCCTTTGGTTTCCAGTTACACCAATTTCATCGCGTCATTCCGAAGGATCTTTGATGAGCCCGGCAGAACGACCGCTGCTTCTTCAGACTTGCTCCGAGTCCGACAAGGCTCCCGTTCAGTGGGACAGTATGTGATTCATTTCCAGACCATAGCCTCAGAACTGCGCTGGAATAATGATGCTCTCCGGGCCGCTTTTTGGAACGGGCTCTCCGATCGTCTAAAGGACGAACTGATCACTAGGGATCTGCCAGATTCCTTAGAACAGTTAATCTCACTCTGTGTAAAGGTGGATCTTCGCATGCAGGAACGAGGTGGCGAACGTAGTCGGTCAGATAGATCCAGATTCCGGTCTCTTCCGTCTAAGCAAATGGTTACCCCAAGTCCAGACGAACCCATGCAAATGAATCGATCTCGGCTGTCCCCGGAAGAACGACAGCACCGTCGTGAGGGTACACTCTGCCTCTACTGTGGAGCCGCGGATCATTTTCTCAAGTTTTGCAAGTCCCGTCAAGGAAACGGGCAGTCCTAGCTTGTTTCGGAGGAGTCGAGTTAGGGGTTACATCTAAACCTTCTCCGACAGTGGACTGTCTACTCTCCATGTCTCTGTTTTCTGAGTCAATAGCCAAACCTGTTAAGGCTCTGCTGGACTCTGGGGCTGCGGGCAATTTTGTTTCCCTTTCTTGTGTCCAGAATCTGGGTTTACAGTTACGGTCTGTCAAACGACCTATTACGTTGACTGCCATCAATGGTACCCAAATTTCTAATGGTCTTATTTCAAGTCGCACAGTGCCGATCAAGCTGCAGGTTGGAGCTCTGCATCAAGAGCATCTGGAGTTCCTAGTGATTCGGGAGATGCCCCACAATCTGGTTCTTGGTCTTCCTTGGCTTAATATTCACAACCCTCATGTCGACTGGAAGTCGTCACAAATAATATCCTGGAGTTCATTTTGTCATTCTAATTGTCTCACTCCTGTCTACCCGCTCCGTGTATCTTCCAAGTCGGATGAAGAGCTCATTCCGGAGGCCTATCGGGAGTTCACAGACGTGTTTTCGGAACAGGCGGCCGATCAGTTACCACCTCATAGACCCTGGGACTGTCCCATTGAGCTCATCCCAGGGAAAATGCCACCTCGGGGACGCACTTATCCCTTATCATTACCCGAGACCCAAGCTATGTCGGACTATATCAAGTCTAATCTGCTGAAAGGATTCATTCGCCCCTCTACCTCCCCGGCGGGAGCAAGCTTCTTTTTTGTGAAGAAGAAGGACGGAGGGTTGAGACCATGTATTGACTATCGTGGCCTAAATGATATCACCATTAAGAACAAATATCCTTTGCCGCTCATCACGGAGCTATTTGATAGGGTTCGCGGAGCCCATGTCTTCACCAAGCTCGACTTAAGGGGAGCCTATAATTTGGTACGTATCCGACAGGGGGACGAATGGAAGACGGCCTTCAATACCAGGGATGGGCATTACGAATATCTGGTAATGCCGTTTGGCCTCAGCAATGCCCCTGCCGTCTTCCAGGGATTTGTTAATGAAATCTTCCGAGATATGTTATACCTAAGTGTAGTGGTATACTTGGATGACATTCTGATATTTTCTAAGAATCTCACAGATCACAGAGTACAGGTCAAAGAGGTACTTCTTCGCCTACGAAGGAATCATCTCTACGGCAAGATTTCCAAATGTACCTTTGAGGTTCCTTCAATTCCATTTCTTGGCTATGTCATCTCAGGTATGGAGCTTCGCATGGATCCGGAAAAACTTACTGCCATTCGGGACTGGACTCAGCCTCTTTCCTTGAAAGCGGTACAAAGATTTCTGGGTTTTGCAAATTACTACCGTAAATTCATAAAGGGATTCTCTACCATTGTGGTACCTATTACTACCCTAACCAAAAAGGGGTCTGACCCAAGTCACTGGTCTTCTGAAGCTGTAGCAGCGTTCGCCTGGTTGAAAGCAGCCTTTATGTCTGCTCCGGTACTCCAGCAACCAAATTTTTCAAAACCATTCTTCTTGGAGGTCGATGCTTCCTCAGTAGGCATCGCTGCCGTGCTTTCACAGTACTCCTCTGACGGGAAGTTACATCCATGTGGTTTCCATTCTCGCAAGTTCTCTCCTGCTGAACAAAACTACACCATCGGAGACCAGGAACTCTTAGCAATAAAATCTGCCCTGGAAGAATGGAGATACCTATTGGAAGGTGCTAAACACCTAATTACGATTTACACCGATCACAAGAACTTGCTGTACCTCAAGACGGCCCAGTGCTTGAATCCCCGTCAAGCTAGATGGGCGCTCTTCTTTACTCGATTCTCGTTCGTCATTAAGTACCGGGCCGGGACTTTTAACACTAAGGCTGATGCTCTATCTCGTTCCTTAATGGCTTCGGATGAGGAGAATTCCGTTGAAAAGGCTTTGATTCTCAGTACAGTTTCTATTTCGGCAGCTCCCACCGCTCTGGGTCCTCCTCCTGGGAGAATGTCCGTACCAGCTAAATTTCGACCGAAGTTGCTGCAGTGGGCTCATATCTCCAAGTTTTCCGGTCATCCTGGAGTTCAAAAAATGTGGGAGTTTCTACGAAGATCATACTGGTGGGACACTATGAAGAAGGATATACAAGATTATGTCAACTCATGTCCTCAATGTGCTCAGCACAAAATTCTTCGTCTGCCTCCTGCGGGGTTGCTTCATCCACTGTCCATTCCTAAGAGGCCTTGGACCCATATTTCTATGGACTTTGTCACCGAATTGCCCCTCTCCAAGGGTCACAATACCGTCTGGGTGATTATTGACCGCTTTTCTAAGATGGCACATTTTGTTCCTTTGACCGGGTTACCGTCAGCTCCCAAGTTGGCTTTATTATTTATCCGTGAACACTTCCGCCTGCACGTGTTACCTCAGGAAATATTCTCTGATCGGGGGGTGCAGTTCACTGCAAGATTCTGGAGGGCCCTCTGTTCAGTCTTACAAATAAAACTCAAGTTTTCATCTACCTACCATCCTCAAACCAATGGGCAAACTGAACACGTCAATCAAGATTTAGAGACTTTTCTCCGCGTTTATCTCTCTCCTTCGCAAGATGATTGGGTGGAACTGTTGCCCTGGGCCGAGTTTGCCCATAATCATCTGTACCACTCTTCCACTGGTGAGTCCCCATTCTTCATTAATTATGGATTCCATCCCCAAGTTCCAGAATTACCCGTCTGTCCTCCGGAAGATGTTCCTGCTGCAGCCTCTACTCTCCGGCACTTCAGTCAAATCTGGAGTAGGGTTCACGCTAACCTCAAGAAAATCTCCGGGAGCTACAAATTCTTTGCGGATAGGAAGCGACGGGCAGCTCCCCAATACAAAGTTGGTGACAGGGTATGGCTCTCTACCCGCAATCTTCATTTAAGAGTGCCCGCTATGAAGTTCGCTCCAAGGTTCATAGGTCCTTACCCCGTGTTGCAAGTCCTGAACCCGGTTGTCTGCAAGTTGGGATTGCCTCCCCACTTTCGGGTACCAAATTCCTTCCATGTCTCTCTCCTTCGTCCCCTTATTTTAAATCGGTTCCATTCAGAATCCCCTAGGCCAACCTCTGCAGAGACTGAAGCTGGAACGGAATTTGAAATCAAAGCTATTCTTGACTCTCGTTATCTTCACAAGAATCTACAGTATTTGGTAGAATGGAAAGGTTTTGGCCCTGAGGAGAGGAGCTGGGTCAAAGCTACTGAAGTTACGGCTCCCCGACTGGTACGGATCTTCCATTCCAGACATCCAACAAAGCCCGGGAAGTGTCCAGGGGCCACTCCTGGAGGAGGGGGTACTGTCACACGCCGCGCTTACCCCTGCGTGTCTGCTGGTCCGTTTGGCGGCCCCCACCTCCGGCAGTCCTCGGGTCCCGGCGTCTGGCTGGCGCGGCTACCGGCGGTTCCCCGGAGCGTGGGCACCGCCATTACATCCAGCATCACGTGGGTGGGGAGCGGGTGACATCACTAACCCGCTCCACCAATCCAGTAGAGGCGGGAGATTCAAAACCAGACGCCGGGCAGAGCCCCGGTGCCTGAGTATCATCTCTTTTTCCTGAAGTGGATGCCAGTGCTCCTGTATGCAGTGTGTCTCCCTGCAGCTGTACTCCAGTGCTTCCAGCATTTCAGGGTGCCTTTCTGCAGCAAAGTTTCCAGTGTTCCCAGCAACTGGTGTGTTCCTCTGCAGTGCCGTCACCAGTGCTCTCTGGATTCAGCATGACCTGCGGGCTGAACAAACTTTAGTGTTTCCAGTCATTAGTGTCTTTAAACATCGCTCACAAATTCTTCAGTGTCTTTCACCATCGCTCACAAGTTCTTCAATCCTCAGTGTCTTTAAACATCGCTCACAAATTCTTCAGTGTCTTTCACCATCGCTCACAAGTTCTTCAATCTTCAGTGTCTTTCACCATCGCTCACAAGTTCTTCATTCATCAGTGTCTTTAAACATCGCTCACAAATTCTTCAGTGTCTTTCATCATCGCTCACAAGTTCTTCATTCATCAGTATCTTTAAACATCGCTCACAAATTCTTCAGTGTCTTTCACCATCGCTCACAAGTTCTTCAATCATCAGTGTCTTTAAACATCGCTCACAAATTCTTCAGTGTCTTTCACCATCGCTCACAAGTTCTTCATTCATCAGTGTCTTTAAACATCGCTCACAAATTCTTCAGTGTCTTTCATCATCGCTCACAAGTTCTTCATTCATCAGTATCTTTAAACATCGCTCACAAATTCTTCAGTGTCTTTCACCATCGCTCACAAGTTCTTCAATCATCAGTGTCTTTAAACATCACTCACAAATTCTTCAGTGTCTTTCACCATCGCTCACAAGTTCTTCATTCATCAGTGTCTTTAAACATCGCTCACAAGTTCTTTATTCATCAGTGTCTTTCACCATCGCTCACAAGTTCTTCATTCATCAGTGTCTTTAAACATCGCTCACAAGTTCTTCAGTAGCCTTGGACACCGCCCATAAGTTCTCTTTCTTCTATGTGTCACTGTATTGCTCCCTTCCCATAATAAAGTTCTTCAGCATTTTACACCAAGCCTAACTGTCAGAGTCCTGTATGAGGAAAACCTATATCCGGCCATCTCTGCTCCGACCCAGCTGTGGTTCCTCTTCCCGACCATCGGAAGAACCCCCGAGTTCACAACACTCCCAACCCAGGTCAGTGACATAAACATGGAACCCCTTTAGTGGCGTGGCTTGGAATTAATTTTTTTTTAAAGCTGTGGATTACTTCAGGAACGAAGCAGACCAATCAACATCGGATAATAGGTGAGTATTTTGGGTTTTTGATTCACAAGTACCCCTATTAGATTCTACTGGACAAGGGGATGTGATTGCACGGCGTGGGATGTAGGTAAGTATGTATGAGTGTGTAAGTGTGTTTTATTAAATTAGTACTTTGTGTGTGTCTTGTTTTAATTTGGGTATTTCTTTTGTTGTAGAACTACAGGTACCAGCAGGCCCATTATTTCCCTGCATGCTGGAACTTGTGGTTTTCCAAGTACCAGCAAGCGGGGGAGACATGCTGGGACTTGTAGTTCTAAAACAAAAGACAATATTCTATTTTTTACATTTGAAAAGGCTATCAGCCCTGTACCCACCGCCCTGGGGTGCGGGGGACAGCCTCAGGCTTCACCCCTTGCCCTTGGGTGCCTGGAGGGGGGGAACCATTGATTTAAGGGGTCCCCACTCCCCCAGGCTACCCCGGTCAGTGGTGACTAGTTGGGGGGGGTGGGGGTAATGCCACGGACCACAGGGACCAGTATAAAAGTTTCCCCCCGCTGTGGCATTATCTCTTTGGCTAGTAGAGCCCGGTGCTGGTTTTAAAAATACCGGGGACCCCTCCGTCTTTTGTCCCCCATATTTTTGGAACCAGGGCTGGGCCAAGAGCTCGGTGCTGGTTGTCTAAATACTGGGGGACCCCAGTCAATTTCCCCCCGGTATTTAAACTACTAGGATGGGTTCAAAGAGCCCGAGGCTGGTTATGCTTAGGAGGGGGGACCCCACGCATTCCCCCCCCCCCCCATTTTTAACTATTTCTGACCCTTTTACACAGAGAAGCATGCACGGATCTCATTGATACGTGCATGACTATCCAAAAACGCGAGCAAAAAGCAGTTCTATTTGAAAGCTCTATATTTTTACGAATTCTATGCTTTCCCGGCAGTGTTTGGCTATTGTTGGCAGTGATTCAGAATACAAATTCTTAGTAAATTCCTGAGTTGTATAAAATAACAGCCGTGTTTGACCGATGGTCTATCCATTCGTACAGTATTTGTGTGGTCAACAGTGTATCTCAAGTTTGATAAAAGCTCCTCCCTAAGTTCCTGGATGCCAAATTACCATGCTTAGCATCTCTGTACAGTACTATTTTCTATCTAGCCAGAAACCCCACTTCCATTGCAAGCTGGGCGGACAACTGGAGGGGACCCGACACACGGTTGCTTGCCGTTTCCCTTTGCGGTGTCATATAAACTAGTGGTTGGTCTGCCCCAAAAGCCAAGAGTCTCCTCTTTTGTATGGTATAGGTTCCGAGTCTCTGGAACACCCAGAACCAGAGACATCAGGACGCAAAGTGGACCCATTTTCCCATAGACTATAATGGGCCCGTTAATTCAGACCCACCATTGGTTCCGACGCTTGCCATGAGCCTTGTGGGGGTCACAGAAACTTGGGGTAGGTATCCTTCGGTAGCTAATCATCTCCTCTTCCAATACAATCCAATTCAGAGCAGATTGGACCCTCAGAACCAGATATACTGTATATACTGTTATATACTGTATGACATACTGTAGCATATTGTAGCGTAATGACACGCACCAGTAGTGATGTGCACCGGACATTTTTCGGGTTTTGTGTTTTGGTTTTGGATTCGGTTCCGCGGCCGTGTTTTGGATTCGGACGCGTTTTGGCAAAACCTCACCGAAATTTTTTTGTCGGATTCGGGTGTGTTTTGGATTCGGGTGTTTTTTACAAAAAACCCTAAAAAACAGCTTAAATCATAGAATTTGGGGGTCATTTTGATCCCATAGTTTTATTAACCTCAATAACCATAATTTCCACTCATTTCCAGTCTATTCTGAACACCTCACACCTCACAATATTATTTTTAGTCCTAAAATTTGCACCGAGGTCGCTGGATGGCTAAGCTAAGTGACACAAGTGGCCGACACAAACACCTGGCCCATCTAGGAGTGGCACTGCAGTGTCAGGCAGGATGGCACTTCAAAAAGATAGTCCCCAAACAGCACATGATGCAAAGAAAAAAAGAGGCGCACCAAGGTCGCTGTGTGACTAAGCTAAGCGACACAAGTGGCCGACACAAACACCTGGCCCATCTAGGAGTGGCACTGCAGTATCAGGCAGGATGGCACTTCAAAAAAATAGTCCCCAAACAGCACATGATGCAAAGAAAAAAAGAGGCGCACCAAGGTTGCTGTGTGACTAAGCTAAGCAACACAAGTGGCCGACACAAACACCTGGCCCATCTAGGAGTGGCACTGCAGTGTCAGACAGGATGGCACTTCAAAAAAATTGTCCCCAAACAGCACATGATGCAAAGAAAAAAAGAGGCGCACCACAGGTATAGAATGTAGATGGCTAGTATACTTAATGACGACACAGAGGTAGGTACAGCAGTGGCCTTCCATACTGCTATATATAGTATACTGGTGGTCACTGTGTCTGCAAACTGCAAAACTAAAATGCACCACAGGTATAGAATGTAGATGGATAGCATACTTAATGATGACACAGAGGTAGGTACAGCAGTGGCCTTCCATACTGCTATATACAGTATACTGGTGGTCACTGTGTCAGCAAACTGCAAAACTAAAATGCACCACAGGTATAGAATGTAGATGGATTGTATACTTAATGACGACACAGAGGTAGGTACAGCAGTGGCCTTCCGTACCGTACTGCTATATATAGTATACTGGTGGTCACTGTGTCAGCAAACTGCAAAACTAAAATGCACCACAGGTATAGAATGTAGATGGATAGTATACTTAATGACGACACAGGGGTAGGAACAGCAGTGGCCTTCCATACTGCTATATATAGTATACTGGTGGTCACTGGTCAGCAAACTGCAAAACTAAAATGCACCACAGGTATAGAATGTAGATGGATAGCATACTTAATGACGACACAGAGGTAGGTACAGCAGTGGCCTTCCGTACTGCTATATATAGTATACTGGTGGTCACTGTGTCAGCAAACTGCAAAACTAAAATGCACCACAGGTATAGAATGTAGATGGATAGTATACTTAATGACGACACAGAGGTAGGTACAGCAGTGGCCTTCCGTACCGTACTGCTATATATAGTATACTGGTGGTCACTGTGTCAGCAAACTGCAAAACTAAAATGCACCACAGGTATAGAATGTAGATGGATAGTATACTTAATGACGACACAGAGGTAGGTACAGCAGTGGCCTTCCGTACTGCTATATATAGTATACTGGTGGTCACTGTGTCAGCATACTGCAAAACTAAAATGCACCACAGGTATAGAATGTAGATGGATAGTATACTTAATGACGACACAGAGGTAGGTACAGCAGTGGCCTTCCGTACTGCTATATATAGTATACTGGTGGTCACTGTGTCAGCAAACTGCAAAACTAAAATGCACCACAGGAATAGAATGTAGATGGATGGTATACTTAATGACGACACAGAGGTAGGTACAGCAGTGGCCTTCCGTACCGTACTGCTATATATAGTATACTGGTGGTCACTGTGTCAGCAAACTGCAAAACTAAAATGCACCACAGGTATAGAATGTAGATGGATAGTATACTTAATGACGACACAGAGGTAGGTACAGCATTGGCCTTGGCCTACTGTACCGTAATGCTATATATTATATACTGGTGGTCACTGGTCAGCAAAACTCTGCACTGTACTCCTCCTATATAATATTATACTGGTGGTCCCCAGTCCCCACAATAAAGCAGCACACTGAGCACAGATATGGAGTGTTTTTCAGGCAGACAACGTATACTGGTGGTCACTGTCAGCAAAACTCTGCACTGTACTCCTGCTATATAATACAGCTGCTCCCCAGTCCCCACAATTAAGCAGTGTGAGCACAGATATATGCAGCACACTGAGCACAGATATGGAGCGTTTTTTTCAGGCAGAGAACGGATAACTGGTGGTCACTGATCAGCAAAACTCTGCACTGTACTCCTCCTATATTATACAGCTGCTCCCCAGCCCTCCCCACAATTAAGCAATAGTGCACAATCAAGTTCAACAATAACGGAGAGGACGCCAGCCACGTCCTCTCCCTAACATTTCCAATGCACGAGTGAAAATGGCGGCGACGCGCGGCTGCTTATATAGAATCCGAATCTCGCGAGAATCCGACAGCGGGATGATGACGTTCGGGCGCGCTCGGGTTACCCGAGCCATACGGGAGAATCCGAGTATGGCTCGGACCCGTGTAAAAAGGGTGAAGTTCGGGGGGGTTCGGTTTCCGAGAAACCGAACCCGCTCATCACTACGCACCAGTAAAGTAGTTCTTACGCTGTAGTTCAGTATTGTATTTTAATGGAGACCACACGCATGCGCATTGGTGATTTTAAAAAGCGACATCTGGTGGATGATCGCAGGTATTACAATAAAAAGTAAAGCCAAGAGCTCTGTGCGCCTCCCTACCTTGCGCCCAGGCATGCAGCGTATGCCCGATCGATACTAACGCCTCAGCCAGCCAAGATAACGGAGGACCCATCTGTAGGTAAATGTGCTAGAGCAAGTCTTCACTGCAGCCATTTCTACTCCTCCCTTTGTAATAACTGATGGACCAGGACATCTAAACTACCAAGCACTTGGGTAGACAGTTTATTTTATTTATTTATTTATTTATTTATTTATTTATTTATTTTGTTTGCTTGCTTGTTTGTTATTGCTATTACTTAAAATATCTATTAAGTAAACTCAATAAAGCATTTTAATTAGAGAAAGACTAAAATAAAATCTTTATATTTAGTTTAGTGGACAGCGCAGAGAAATCACCTGCCTTTCCGTTTGTGTGTTCCCAATCCTGCAGCTCACATAAAGTTTGAAGGGGGTTACGCACCGACAATGGGCCTCATTCTGATGTGGATGGAGTTGCTATTGCTGCTGCTTCTTTGGAAGCAGCAGAGATAGTTCTGTATGTAAATGCAGGAGGAGGCGTCTATTACAAGTCCTAGGATGCAGCATTGAATCACTGCAATCCCATCGGGCGGCTTGAAGCACCCATGGGGTTGCGCAAGCCGGCTGTTGAAGATCCCTGTAAAAAGCCAAGAAATCTCTGTCCAAAACGGAGGGGACACGCCTCCATTTTCACAAATGGAGGCCTTTGCTGCCCCCTCCTCGCCCCCAAACTGCATCAGACTGTTATTCACTGACAGTTTAATGACGTACTGCATCCTGTGCTGCAGGACCCATTCACACATGCACATAACGTGTCCTGCATATGCGCAAAGTACCGAACATCAGTACTCTGCAGCATGAATGTTGTCTAATATTTATATAGATGAGGTGAGCAATGCTTCACTTAAAAATATAATGCCATCTTTTGATGGCGTTATGTTTGATTGTACTGGAAAAACCAGGGAAGAGACAGTTCTACTTTCACCTAAAAGATTCCAGCTCTTTTGAGGGTCTCTCAGACCAATTCTACGCATGTGCAATGGGAAAACGGTATATGTTGCTATCTTTCACATTTGAAAAAGACTGCAACCCCAGAGCAGTTTTCTTCTCTCTGGAACAGGTCCTTTTCACATGGACTGTCTTGGCAGGTAGTTTCATACATAAGGCAAAAAATGCTAAAAAAATTCTGCTGTCATTAGCTGATTTTACTAAATAGACCAGAGGTTCCCATCATTACAGTCTCGGTTTTAAGGATAGCCATGAATAAGCACAGGTGACTTAATTGATACCTCAGTCAATTTGATGTAACCATCTGGATTCAAACATGGATATCCTTAAAACGTGGACTGTAACGGGTGAGTTTAGAAACTCTGAAACAGACTCTTAAATTCAGTGGGTCCTTGGTGTTAAATATTCGGCCCTGCACATACAGGTCACAAGGGTACAGTTCTTATGCAGTTAGTGCAGCATGTGCAGGTATAATGAATGGATACAGAACAAATGCTGTCAATAAGACAAAGTCCAGGTTTAATCAGTGGTTCACATTGTAGATCTAATCAATGCTTCTTAGCATCTCTCTGGCGCATCAGGTATATAGAGAAAAGATCAGAGACATGGGTAGAAATAGGAGACTAGGGTAAGGTACTGAGAAAAGATATATAGGAAATACAGCTTGCAGAAAAACGACATTAGAGAACCGAAGTAGACAAATGATGTGGGCAAATTCAGAAAAAACATTGGAAGACCCAAGAGACATAAGAAGTGAGCCAGTGTAGAAGTTGCCCATGGCAACCAATCAGCTGTTACTTATAATTTTATAGAATGCACTTGATAAATGTTACTTCAATGATGATTTGTTGCCATGGGCAACTTCTCCACAGGCTCACTTCTCAACTATTTTAACTGCTTCATGAACAGACCCCTATATCACTACACTACCTCCCCAAACTATATAACGGCACTACCTCTCCACAGAACATTACTGCACTACATCACTACACTACATCCCCACACTTTGAGCAAATGTTAACGTGCTGAAACACGCACAAAAGGACCTATACTGGGAAATTCTGTTTCAAGGCAAAACCACTGCTGAAATGTGGGATGCTTTTAAAATGTTGCTTGATAGATATACCCATAAGTTCATTCCCATGGGCAGTAAACAAATGATGATTAAATTCAAACCGATGTGGCTCAAAAAGAAGGTACAGGAAGAAATTAAGAAAAAGAGGTGAGCATTCAAAGAGTTTAAATCTGCTAGGAAGGTGGGGTCATTCCACTGCTACGAAGCATGTAACAAACAATGCAAAAAAGTAATCAGAGAAGCTAAAATAGATAACGAAAAGCAAATCGCTAAGGAGAGTAAAACAAACCCTAAAAAGTTTTTTTACGTATATAAATGGCAAAAGGTTTAAAAAAAAGAAAGCATATAAGACCATTAAAAGGCGAGTTGGGAATCTTGATTAATGATGACAAAGATAAAGCAGAAATATTTAACAAATTTTTTACGTCTGTGTTTACTTGAGGGGACCACATGGTGGGATTAGTGCACAACAATAGTAATGATAATGTCCTGTTGCTTAATACTTGTTTGAGTGAGGAAGTAGTCCGTGAGCGACTAAGCAAAATTAAGATTAAGAAATCTCCTGGTCCAGGTAGACTTCACCCAAGGGTTCTTATGGAGCTAAACTCAGAACTAGCAAGGCCCTTATATTTTCTCTGATTCAGTTACATAGGCATGGTATCTGCAGCTGATCCGCAGTAAGATATATTTAAATTGGATCAATGAAGATACGACACAGGTAGTGAGCCTTGGTTTTAAAATTTCACTTTATTAAGTACTTTATTCACTGTGTATGATAAGTGTATTATTTGTTGTAATGTATTGTCTTATTTCGTGTTTGGATAATTTTAATGGATTTATTAAAAGTTAATTTTTAATTATCTTATGTACGCCAACAAAGAGACATTCTTTCTCTCTTCTCTTCTATTGGAAGGTTTATTAAGGGATAGCATACAGGAGTACTTATAGACCTCAAAGATTATTAATAGGAACCAGCATGATTTTGTGAGGGATAGGTAATATTAAACTAACTTAATTAGCTTTTATGAGAAAGTAAGCGATAATCTTGACCATGGAAATGCAGTGGATGTGGTCTATTTAGATTTGCTAAAGCCTTCGACACGGAGCCTCACATGAGGCTGATTTTCAAATTAAGAGAGCTCGGTCTAGGAAACACTATTTGTACATTGGTAAGTAATTGGCTGGATAACAGGGAACAGCGAGTGGTGGTTAATGGGATGTTATCCAACTGCCGCGAGGGTCCTTACTCGGGCCACTCCTGTTTAACATATTTTCCTAGGAGGAGGTCTGGAAAGCACAGTATCAATTTTTGCAAATGATACTAAACTGTGTTGGGTAATTAATTCAGACGTGGATGTTGAGTCTCTTCAGAACAACTTAAACTGGAAGTTTGGGCAGCTGAATGGAGAATGAGCTTTAATATAGAAAAATGTAAGGTTATGCACTTTTTGACTAAAAACAAATATGCAACCTATAAACTAAATGGGGAAAATGTAGGGGAAACGGTAATAAAAAATGATTTGGGGGTGTTCATTAATAGTAGACTCAGCAGCAGTACCCAATGTCAAAGTGCAGCAACGAAGGCAAATAAGGTGTTAGCGTGCAAAAAAATGGGGAATTGATACAAGGAATGAGAGTTAATCCTCCCACTGTACAAATCATTGAATATTGTGTACAGTTCTGGCCGCACTATAAAAAGATATATTGGAACTTGAACTTGAAAGGGTGAGGCGAGCTACAAAATTGATTAGGGGTTAGAGGCACTGGATTATGAGGAAAGTCTTACTAGGTTAGATATGTTTACACTAGAAAAGAGGCATCTGAGAGGAGATATGATTAATATTTACAAATATATAAAGGGAAAATACGTGGAGCTATAAGGCGATTTGAGGGGTGTGCGGGTCATACCCCCTTCCTCAACTCAGATCACTGACCTGATCTCCTCATCCTGCTTCAGGGCTCCCCTGCATGACTCCTGAGAGATACAGTTGGAGAAGGAGGTAGAATTGCAGATGAGTGGAGGCATGGGCGCAGGTGGAGTGGGGGCAGAGACACAGGTGGGGAGGAAGAAAGAGATGCAGGTGGAAAGGGGTGACAATGCTAAATTCCTTTGTCGTATAAACAACCCTTTATGAAGCTAAGAACACTGTACGCTGTTTACTTAAGAAGTACCGTAATGGTACGCTAGTTGCGTAACGATCGCTCAGCCGTAGGCGAGACGCTCAAGCGTCACGTTCGCTCACGGCCCAGCGATCACAGGACACGTTATTGGTTATGTCTAGGGTAATGATTCGCTATGGCGTAGCTTACGCTCGAGACCACGAGGAGGTCACCAGCGATGCAGACGCTCACAACACTATACCTTTATGTTAAAACCTTATACCAATGAAATACACTGAATACCTTAATGTGAGTACAGGGTGTAAATGCAACCATGTGTAACCTGACTAACTACAAAGCTGCTTGAGCGTCACCGACGCTCAAGTGAACACTTAACACTATAGAAAATACACAGATACTGGTTTAGGTTCCAAGGCCTATTAACTGTATTATGTCTAATATACTTGTAAAAGGGGATAACAGTACATATGATACACTACAATATAACAGAGACTTCCTAACCACAGAACTAAACAATAAATACAAAAAGACAATACTACACTGACCTAAATGCAATACAATACAATACTATCTAATACAATACAATACCAGCCTAGTCTAGGGGAGATATGAGAGAACAGAACAGAGAGAGAGAGAGAGAGAGAGAGAGATGAGATGAGAGAAATTGGCTCACAGAAAGACAATGATAACGGAGAGAAACTTACGCACAAAGGGTATGATCGCCTGCGCCTCGATATCCAGCTCCCGGCTATCAGCAGATAACCGTTGATGAGAGAGTGAGAGCTGGATGTGGTCGGCCTGCCTATTTATGCCCCACACACAATGCAATCTCCTGGTCCTACAATCCCATTGTCCATTGGCCGAAGGAATTCGGCCCTGTATCATAACAAAAGGTCATAGGGTGATTCATACAGGTGGGCTGTGACGATTTCCAACAGCTCAGGTGGGTGGGAAACTGGGTTTCCCGCCGCATACCTGAGTATGTGTAATTAATAGAAATGGACATAAACTTCTTATGTCCATAACTATTCGCACGAGCGATTAATACGCTCCAAACCAACACCGGAATATTGCTAATTAAATACTCTTCCGATGGGTACCAAACACTGCTGTATGATTCCTGTTAGACCCTTTGTACGATATAAAGAGGGATTCCTCAGCTCTGGGACATTGTATTTTAACCAAACTTTCAGAATCTATCAAAGGGACCATGATCTATAAACTACATTAATTGTGAACATTTGTAACGAATGAGTCGCACGCTACGACTACATAAACTCTACCGTAAATACGCATACCGCGCCTGCGAGTGCACGTTATTGCGGGTATGCGAATCCACGGGAGAGCGCATGCACGCGCAGCGCGGACCAGTGTGCGGTGCAAATATGGCAACGTGCATTGAGACATTTTTCTGACTTTGACAGTCCACCCTTTGGCAGTCAATAATAACTGCCACAAAACATTTAAGGAGAAAAATGTAAGTCAGGGGTTAATTGATTTCCATGGTTGGGTAGGGGAGGAGAGAGGAGAAGGTGTGAAGAGGGTATGACCTAGTGAGAAAGCAGAAGCATGTGTGTATGAGTCCATGTTTGGAGGGTCATGTATCATCGTGCCGTACGTGTGGTAAATCAAGCTTCGAGGTATTGCGAAGTATACATTTGAATTCCTTCTTATCCTGTGGTACAGGTCTGTGGATGGGCTGTCAAACTTTACCGAGCTCATTTCGGCTGTGGTTGTAACAAAATGGGGATGCACATTTTAGTTGATGATACATGAATGGGGGAGGTATGTGGTTGCTGATATCTGTGCCTGTATTCCCTATCGTCTATGTGTGTCGTTACCTGAGGGTTGTAGAGATGAAGATAAAGAACACTTACGAAAAATGCAATGATATTCTATGTCAGGGAAATGTACATCTGTCGTCGAAGTTGTTTTCGGTATCTGTTGAGAGTCGTCTTCTTTGCGCTGTATTGCTCCTTAGGCATGAGCAAATAGCTTTGTCTGAGCCATCAGATTTACAAAAATGTTGGGCTAGCGTGAGTTTAAAGATACTAGGGAAACTGGGGATCTATGGCAAAGTTCATCAAGTGTCCATATTTAAAGTTGTCAAATCTTCTTCTTTGGTCAATCCGTTGTCTGTATACATCTCGTCTCGTCAGCTTCCTCGTCCAAGGGGGTCTTTGTATCTTGGAGAAAAGCAGAAAGACAGGTGAAAGAAACGGACCGTATAATCGCATTTTCATCACATTCTGGTTTCTATCATTGGGTCATAAATCAAATCCAGGTTAATTACAGTTTCCTCACTCCTCAAGCTCATCACTTTTGTACTTTGTTTGCACCTCATTAAAGCCTGCCCGCATCTAAATATCAATCCAATCGATATAACGACACCCAAGATACATAGTAGAAACTTTCCAACATCCATTATGACTCCTTGAGCCCAGTCTCCCAAACCGGAGAACCAATTTCGCGGGTTCAACCATGACACCCAACCAGTCAGCTCATTACCTACAGCAGCAAGGGTGAGATTGTGTTTTCGACGAAATTCCCACTTCAATTGGAGAATATCATCCATCTTTTGGTCTATGACCTCTACCGGATCCTCGGTGCTATTTGTGATATACGTGCAACACTTTATGCCGTACTGTGTTGCCAATGTAACACAATATCCGCCTGTTACTGCTGTAAGATAATTAAGAACCATCCTATGCTGAACTAGTTCTGTTTTATAAGCTTGAAGTTCTCTTCCAGTGTATCTAAACGTGTCATCATACATTTCAGTGATATTATCTAACAAATTGGCGAGTGCGGAAATGTATCTATAATTCATCACTCCCCGAGCGGTACGAGTGAAATCTAACGCTACCAGAACCTGAATCCCGGTGGATTCATGGATAAGATCAGAGGCCGGATGCTCTAACCTTTCTGACAGTTGTCTTTTAACCCGGTGCTCGTAGTGAGTGTGAGTATAAGGAGCTTGGGCACCACGGTGTATGTCCTTCATTTTGTCATGTGTAACAGTCATCACTTCAGGCAATACTTTTCCAATATAACACAATCCTTCAGAGTTTGGGGCAAGCCATTTGTACGCCTTTCTCCCGCATATGAAATATGCATCATCGGGGAGAACATAAGGGACGGAGAAGGACATGACCATGTTACAAACCTTCCAGGTGAAATCTCCTGACCCTAATTCTTCCAACTGCTTAATGCACGTATCGGTTTGTACGATATGAGCACAGTATCCTGGTGATACCTCTCCAACTCTAGTAATCCTATTTCCTAAGGTATATCGATACCGGAAAGATTTTCCTCTACTGGCTATATGGCGTACGAGCTCTGTATCTGTAGGCATTCTATCTGCTCTGTGTGAAAAGGTCATGGTGTGGTTACTCCATGACACTTCCCAATTTCCCGGTTTTCTGGGATTGGAGATGTTAAAACATAAGAGGGACCTATCCACATGGTATTGGTGGAGCTTCAAACTAGGAGGGCTGGAGATATTAAACCTCCGGTCCACCGGTCTCCCACCACTTAGCTCAAGTACCTCCCCTAACGTTAAAGGAAATGGTACTAGCCCTGATTTGCTGTGACCCTGAGGTACTTGAGAGCATACCCAACAATCTGTTTGGTTTAACACGTTACCCACTAAGGAGTGATAGTCACTCAATGGATGCCGGTCTATATGGATATTAAAACTAGATTGGCATTTCTTTATGCATCCATCTTCAACCAGATTATCACAGAGCCTACAGATACAATTTTCTTCAGCTAACAATCCATCACAATTTCTTCTATCGGATCGTTTTCTGATACTCGCCTTTGCTTGTTGGTTTGGTTGATCTTGGAAAACTACGCCTCCATCATCATAATCGGAACCCATTCCAGAACCTCTTTCGACCTCTATGGTACTCTCGCCGGAACAGACTGCTCTGGTCAACATCATGGTTAACATCAAAATCCGGATCACAGTCTCTTGGGGCAAGTCCATCTTTGAGGAGGAAATAGAGAAGAATGAGGAGGGGGAAAAAGAAATTTTAAGGGAGAGGGGCTGGGAAGTGGAGAAAAACAATAAAAGGGAGAAGGGAGTCGACAACTGCTTTCGGTCTTCAAGGCTCAGGTGCCGCCTCAATCCTCCTGGAACAGACACTCCAGTGATACAACCTCTACCGTCTGTTCCTTATCACGGGACTTCTCGGGATCAGCAACCTTCTTGCAGTGGGATGAATGGACCCAAGTCTCTCTCTCAGCAACCTTCAATGCTGTGGTGCTGGTCAATAAGACCTGGTATGGTCCTTCCCATCTATCAATAAGACAACCTGAGCGTAGAAAATTTCGTATCATTACATAATCCCCAGGTTCAATGTCATGGCAATTACTCTCTGGTAAATCAGGAATCATCAACTTCAGATTATCATTTTGATTCCTCAACTGCTTACTCATGTTAATCAAGTACTTTACAGTTACTTCATTGTTACATTTCAAATCATCCTGAGGGTTAATCATGACATGCGGTTGTCGACCAAACAAGATTTCAAAAGGAGACAGATTAAGAGGGGACCTGGGAGTGGTTCGGATGCTATACAAAACAATGGGTAAAGCTTCTGGCCACGTCAATCCTGTCTCTGCCATTACTTTACTCAATTTATTTTTAATAGTGCTGTTCACTCTTTCGACCTTCGCACTCGCCTGTGGACGGTACGGAGTGTGCAGCTTACTATCAATTCCCATCAACTTACACATTCCTTGAAAGACATCACCTGTAAAATGGGTACCCCTATCACTTTCAATGATCCTAGGGATACCATATCTACATACAAATTCCTGCACAATTTTCTTAGCTGTAAACATAGCGGTATTTGTAGCTGCTGGAAAAGCCTCGACCCAATTCGAGAAAACATCTATACAGACAAGTACATATTTCAAATTTCGACATGGGGGTAATTGAATGAAGTCAATTTGTATTACCTGGAAAGGGCCGCCGGCAGGTGGGATATGGGATGGTTCTGTAGGTATTGCTTTTCCAATATTCTTTCTCAGACAGGTAAGGCATGACATTGCTCTTTTACTCGCATGAGAGGAGAATCCTGGGGCGCACCAGTATGCTCTTACCAATTTGCACATCCCCTCCTTGCCTAGATGAGTCAGCCCGTGAGCTGCTTCAGCCAGACATGGAAGGTATGCCCTGGGGGCCACTGGTTTACCATGTCCATCCGTCCAGAGCCCTGAGGACTCCTGGCCATATCCCTTTGCCTTCCAGACTGCTCTTTCCTGTGTGGAGCACAGATTCTGCATCTCACACAACTTCTGTGTGTTGATGGTATTAAATACCATCAACTGTGTGGTGTCTGTCCGTGTGGGGGTAGCAGCTGCAAGCTTTGCGGCTTCGTCTGCTCGGCTGTTACCAAGGGATACTGGGTCTTGGCTATATGTATGTGCTTTACATTTGATAACAGCCACTCTGTCGGGTTCCTGTATCGCTGTTAGAAGCCTTTTTATGTGAGCTGCATGCGCTATCGGTGTACCAGCTGCCGTCATGAAATTTCTGAGCCGCCATAGGGCTCCGAAATCATGGACTACCCCGAACGCGTATCTGGAATCGGTGTAGATATTGGCTGACTTACCCTTAGCCAATTCACATGCTCTGGTTAGGGCGACCAGTTCAGCAACCTGGGCTGAGTGAGGTGGGCCTAGCGGTTCCGCTTCTATGGTGTCTTGGTCATCTACGACTGCGTATCCAGTACACAAGTCTCCCGAGTCTGACTGTCTGTGACAACTACCATCCGTGTAGAACGTGAGTTCTGCATCTTCCAGTGGATTGTCACTGATGTCAGGCCTTGCGGTAAAATTTTGGGTCAAATATTCCATACAATCATGTGTGTCTTCCTTTGCATTAAATCCTCCTTCCCCATCACTCTCACCTTCCACCCTTTGTGTCTGACCAGGCACACCTGGGAGAAATGTTGCAGGATTTAATGCGCTGCATCTCCTTATGGTGATGTTTACGGGGGCCATTAATGCCAATTCCCATCTTGTAAACCTTGCAGATGAGACGTGTCTGGTTTGGGCAGAATTCAATAAGGCAGATACCGCATGCGGTGTATGGATTGTGAGGTTGTGGCCTAGCACGACATCTTCGCTTTTTGTCACTAGCAATGCTATTGCCGCAACGCTACGCAAGCATGTGGGGAGGGATCGCGCTACCGTATCTAGCTGGGCGCTGTAGTATGCAATTGGCCTGCTGGCATCACCGTGTTTTTGTGTTAGTACACCTGCTGCGCACCCAGCACTTTCTGTTCCGTATAGTTCAAAGGGTTTCCCATAGTCTGGCACACCTAGTGCTGGTGCCTGCGTTAGGCACTGTTTGAGTCTCTCAAATGCTGTTTCAGATTCGTCTGTATGCGAAATCCGATCAGGTTTGTTTGAAGAGACCATTTCCTGCAAAGGTAGCGCCAATATGGAAAACCCTGGGATCCAATTACGGCAATACCCACACATTCCTAAAAACGTCCTGATCTGTTGCTGGGTTTGTGGCAGTGTCATGTCTCTAATGGCTTGGATTCTATCAGTGGTCAGGTGTCTCAGTCCTTGTGTTAGACAGTGTCCCAAATATTTTACCTTAGCTTGGCATAATTGCAACTTGTCTTTGGAAACCTTGTGACCTGTGTCTGAAAGATGAAACAGGAGCTGTTTCGTATCCTTCAGAGATGCTTCCAGTGAATCTGAACACAGTAATAAATCGTCCACATACTGTATCAATACTGATCCACTGTCTGGTTGGAAAGACTGTAAACAATCATGCAAAGCCTGAGAAAATATACTTGGACTATCTATGAAACCTTGGGGTAACCGAGTCCACGTGTATTGGACTCCTCTGTATGTGAATGCAAACAAATATTGGCTGTCAGGGTGCAGAGGTACCGAAAAGAAAGCGGAGCAGAGGTCAATAACAGTGAAAAATTTGGCAGTGGGAGGAATTTGCATTAGGATGACAGCTGGATTTGGCACTACGGGGAACTGACTCTCAACTGTTTTGTTAATCCCCCTTAGATCCTGCACTAGCCTGTAACCCCTCCCCCCACTCTTTTTAACAGGGAAGATGGGACTATTTGCGGTGCTGGACGTTCTTACTAGAATGCCCTGTTGTAGCAAGCGCTCTATTACGGGAAAAACTCCTAGCTCCACCTCTGGCTTCAGAGGATACTGTGGGATTTTTGGAGCTATCCTACCATCTTTTACTTGCACAACTACTGGAGCTACGTTTGCCATTAATCCAGTGTCCTGTCCATCTTTTGTCCAAAGTGACTCTGGTATCTGAGATATCATCTCTTCTACTTGGGATGGATTCCTATTTGTCATAATGGAATGTGACATTAATTTTGATGGGGAGTCTAGCATGTCTCGTACTTCCTGAGCGCGATTCTCAGGAATGTCCAAGAATACACCTTCAGGAGTACAATAAATGACGCAACCCATTTTACATAGTAAGTCTCTCCCCAGGAGATTAGTTGGTGCCGATGCAGCCAGCAAAAAGGAATGCTTGGTATGCAAAGGCCCTATTGTAATCTCGGCTGGTTTGCTAACAGGGTAGTGCTGGACTACTCCTGTTACTCCCATGGCTGGAATTGTCCTACCAGTGGTTCTCATGCCCACTGTCGAATTTATCACTGACTTGGCCGCCCCTGTGTCTACAAGAAAGTTTAAAGTTTTACCAGCTACATTGATTGCAATTTCTGGTTCGTTTCCAAGACTAGCAATCAACTTAACTGGCTGCAGATTACAGGTATGGCCACACCCCTATTGGGTATGCTGACCTCCCTGAATCCCGCTGGCAGCAACTACTTGTGAGGGAGTTAGCTGGGAACTACCAGAGGCATGCCAATCTCTGTTCGGGGGATATCTTTTTGTTTCCCCTGTATGTGGCTCAAAACTCCGCCTCTGTGGACCCTGCTCCCAATGTCGTGTGTTGTGTTGTTGTCTAGGGGGTTGAAAAGATCTTTGTACATTCTTTGTTCTACATTCTCGTGCAAAGTGTCCCGGTCTGTTACAAGAAAAACATGTTATTACACTTGCCTTACCCACAGGATTCGGTGGTACATACGCAGGCTGCCTTGTGGTCAGCGCCTGTATACTTACGGACATCAACTTATCACTTTGCGATTCCCTGTGCCTAGTGATGTTTCTGTCGTGATCAATAGCAGCCTCTCTCAAGCCGGACACTGACAGACCTCGCCAGCACGGTTGCGTGGTCTGAACCCTAGTCTTTAATGTTTCCTTTAAACCATCCATCAGTACGGATACTGCTACTTCCCGATGGTTTGGGTTGGTCTTAATGTCTTCTATACCAGTGTACTTTGCCATTTCTAATAGTGCCCGGTGAAAATATTCTGTTGCCGTTTCGGACTCCTTTTGCTTAATGGAAAATATTTTATTCCATTTAACAACGGCTGGGAAATACTCTTTTAGCTGTAAATTTATCCTTTTTACATTATCCTTGTTGTACACGTCTGTAAGCGGTACATCTTTATCCAATGCACAATCAGCTAAAAACTGAGTTGCATCAACATTGGAAGGTAAACAAGCTCTTAGCAGTATCTGCCAATCCTTGTTGTTGGGTTCTACAGTGTTACCTAGATCCCTGATGTATTTTTGGCTAGCAACTAAATCCTTCCTGGGGTCAGGAAATTCGGACACTATTGTTCTTAATTCCATTCTGGAAAATGGAGTGTACATGGCAATGTTCCTTATGGGAGTGGCTCCAGACACATCTGTTTTTCCATTGGGAACTGCTATTACCCTTACAGGAGCAATTCTAACAGCCTCTTCCTGTGTAGATTCTACAGCTTGTTGTGGTACAATTGTTTCAGTGTAGTGCATGGTGCCGTACTTACCCGTTGACACGACCTCACCTATCCCTCCGCTAGGGGCTTTCACTAATCTCGTGGGTGTCGCTGTGCCTACTGTGGTCTCTGCTATGGTGGCTGCAAGAGAGAGAGCTGAAATTGTTGCTGAATCGTCTTCTTGATCACACTCCTGAGGAAGGTTCAAAACAGGGTACATCTTGCACGGGTTAATACTTGCATGAGTTATTTGGTTAACATCATTAACATTTACAGGGTTACTAAGAGTTTGTGTTTTACAACCCAGTGCGTTTCTCTCCGCAATCAACTTCTCTCCTGCAATGTATGGTGGAGGAGGAGCTGTGGCAATCAACTTCCTGACTGCCCCAGATCCTGCCGCCAGAGCCAAACCTCTCTGTATCTCACCTTCCTGGTGCCATAACTGTAAATAATCATGATGCTGAATTCGTCTCTTTGTTGATTTTACGAGACATATCCTCCTCCTTAAATTTTGTAACACTTCTGGACTAAAGCTACCTATTCTTGGGAACTTGTCCCTGTCTTGTACAGTCATTCTCTCCCATTCATCACATAAAGATTCGGTGTGAATTCCATATTTTTCACACATTACATATCGTGCCGACCCAACTGGTCGGTTCACAGAATCAACCTGAACCAGGGTTGATCGCCCCCTACCTGAACAAATGGCCCCCATAATCTGCAGGCGTTGCTTATTCCTCCTTGAATATCAAGGCTTTCAGCGAACCCTTACAAACAAACCAAGATGTCCTTGGGCAGGCCGGCGGTGGTGGTTTATCAAGTACCCCACTTACTTCTCGCCCACGTTGGCCTGTGCTGCAATCACTGTAGCCAGAGCTGCTGGACCCAACCTAGGGCCCCTGTGAACCTTTAGTTTACTGGAACATATGAGGGTTACCCGCAGGACACTTACTCTTTCCAGTAAAGTTGGGGTTGTTAGATAGTTCCTGAGTGACCAGCGAACTTCCCTTCCAAAAATAAAAAATTACACAAATCACGTCAGAATGTACAGATAGCGTTTGTGACCACTTTACTCTAATGGTATTAGGTCAGATTACTAACTACTGCACACAATAACGTGCGGTCCAATCGTTCAGTATACGAGCACTACTTGTCATGTACTGAAAGATCAATGGAATCTATGTTTCCGGCTGCGATTCCTTCAGCCAGAGCTTGTATGGCCTATATGGGTTCTGCACCAACACCCCAGGCGTTGTGCCACTGGACTTTTATAGCGGACCTCTTTGTTACCTTATGACCTCCTGGTCTGTTCCTTATGACCTCCTGGTCTTGTTAACCTTATGACCTCCTGGTCTTGTTACCTTATGGTCCGCTATACTCTAATGCTCAAATATTATTTTAACCAGGGATGCCTCCCTGGCCACCGTATATGTCACTTACACGTATGTCCCTTGACGAGTACCCGGCTTTCCTTTTGGTTCCACCTTAAAGTTATATAAACTTTTGTATAAAAAACACACTCACTCAACACATGTACACTTTTGTTTCTATATCTATTTCTGCGCAGAAATTGTCTTTAGGCCAAAAGTGTTACCAATTAGGAGCAGGATCTGTTAAACTAAATTTCAGATTTTCCAAAAATAGATTTGCGTTATTTACCGCTTCGCGTTATCTACCGCTGTGCGTTAATTATCGCCTTTGCGTTAATTATCGCTTTGCGCTAATTCAACTTTTTCGTGACTTGAGCTACGTGAGCGTAACCGGACGCTACGTTGCGTAATGTACGCTGCGTGCGTCTGCCTTTTGGATTGCGTACGCTAGTCTTTGTTAGCGACACGTGTACGCAATGCAAAGGATCCACCGTAACACAATATATTTTTATCAATGTAAATGATCCCTGATCATCTACCGCAATCCACACTGACTGCCTTGTATCTCAGACAAACCGTGTGTTTGTTCTATACTTTAACTATCACCTCTACTATTAAATAACAGCAAATCTCTTTTTAGCACTTTCTATCAACTATAAAATTGGCAAACAGGAATAGTGATATACGAAAAATGAAACAGAAATGCAGATATATGTATGCGTGCGTGTATACGCAAGACAGAAGAGAAATAGAACAGTTTTAAAAGACACAAGCGTTTTGTTCTTACTTCCGGTTCCCGGATTCCTTCAGCACTCTTTATCTAAGCGAAGCAGACGCTTATCCCGTCAGCACTGTGAGACAACCTCCCACCCTTTGCTGGAGGGATAATGTCTGCTGATCTACCTAGTGCAGATGTGAGAAGTATAGGACGAGCCCGCAATTGACAATGCTAAATTCCTTTGTCGTATAAACAACCCTTTATGAAGCTAAGAACACTGTACGCTGTTTACTTAAGAAGTACCGTAATGGTACGCTAGTTGCGTAACGATCGCTCAGCCGTAGGCGAGACGCTCAAGCGTCACGTTCGCTCACGGCCCAGCGATCACAGGACACGTTATTGGTTATGTCTAGGGTAATGATTCGCTATGGCGTAGCTTACGCTCGAGACCACGAGGAGGTCACCAGCGATGCAGACGCTCACAACACTATACCTTTATGTTAAAACCTTATACCAATGAAATACACTGAATACCTTAATGTGAGTACAGGGTGTAAATGCAACCATGTGTAACCTGACTAACTACAAAGCTGCTTGAGCGTCACCGACGCTCAAGTGAACACTTAACACTATAGAAAATACACAGATACTGGTTTAGGTTCCAAGGCCTATTAACTGTATTATGTCTAATATACTTGTAAAAGGGGATAACAGTACATATGATACACTACAATATAACAGAGACTTCCTAACCACAGAACTAAACAATAAATACAAAAAGACAATACTACACTGACCTAAATGCAATACAATACAATACTATCTAATACAATACAATACTAGCCTAGTCTAGGGGAGATATGAGAGAACAGAACAGAGAGAGAGAGAGAGAGAGAGAGAGAGATGAGATGAGAGAAATTGGCTCACAGAAAGACAATGATAACGGAGAGAAACTTACGCACAAAGGGTATGATCGCCTGCGCCTCGATATCCAGCTCCCGGCTATCAGCAGATAACCGTTGATGAGAGAGTGAGAGCTGGATGTGGTCGGCCTGCCTATTTATGCCCCACACACAATGCAATCTCCTGGTCCTACAATCCCATTGTCCATTGGCCGAAGGAATTCGGCCCTGTATCATAACAAAAGGTCATAGGGTGATTCATACAGGTGGGCTGTGACGATTTCCAACAGCTCAGGTGGGTGGGAAACTGGGTTTCCCGCCGCATACCTGAGTATGTGTAATTAATAGAAATGGACATAAACTTCTTATGTCCATAACTATTCGCACGAGCGATTAATACGCTCCAAACCAACACCGGAATATTGCTAATTAAATACTCTTCCGATGGGTACCAAACACTGCTGTATGATTCCTGTTAGACCCTTTGTACGATATAAAGAGGGATTCCTCAGCTCTGGGACATTGTATTTTAACCAAACTTTCAGAATCTATCAAAGGGACCATGATCTATAAACTACATTAATTGTGAACATTTGTAACGAATGAGTCGCACGCTACGACTACATAAACTCTACCGTAAATACGCATACCGCGCCTGCGAGTGCACGTTATTGCGGGTATGCGAATCCACGGGAGAGCGCATGCACGCGCAGCGCGGACCAGTGTGCGGTGCAAATATGGCAACGTGCATTGAGACATTTTTCTGACTTTGACAGGGGGGAAGAGATACAGGTGGAAAGGGGGCGGTAGCACAGGTGGTGAAGGGATGGGACACAGGTGGGGAGAGGGCAGATAAACAGGCGGTATTTGAGGCAGATACACATGGTGAAGGAGGCAGAGACACAGGTGTGAAGGGGGCAGATACACAAGTGGGGTAAGAGGCAGAGGTAGTGAGAGGGGCGGACACACAAGTGGTGAATGTGGCAGAGACACAGGTGGAGATGGATGCGAAAGCACAGGTGAAGAAGGGACAGAGACACAAGTGGGAGGAAGGCAGGGATACAGGTTGGAGAGGGGCCCATGACACAGGTGGAGAGTTAGCAGAGGCAGAAGTGAGAAGGGAGGTAGAAGATGGAAAAATAAACAGTGGCACAGGTATGAAGGGACAGAGACATACATTAGGTGGGGAGGAGTCAAAGACACAGGTGATAAATGGTGAAGTGGGTCATAGAAGGGCAATTAAAATGGTGCATGGCCTACATCACAAAACATAACCAGAAAGACAAAAAAAAATTAATATGTATAGTTTGGAGCAGAGAAGGGAAAGGGGGGACATGATGGAAACTTTCAAATATATCAAGGATTTTAAAAAGTCCAGGAGGGAAACATTCTCCAAATGAAGAGAAGCAATAGGACATGAGGACATGCACTGAGACTGGAAGGAGGTAGGTTCAGGGGAAATTTGAGGAAAAATTACTTCACAGAAAGGGTAGTGGAGAAGTGGAATAGCCTCCCATCAGAGGTGGTAGAGGCTAAGACAGTAGAGCAATTTAAACATGCATGGGATAGACATATGGATATCCTAATACAAGAAATAAGGATCAAATAAGGTTGGAAATAAAAGTATGGTAAAAAAAAGGGGGGGGGGGGCAGACTAGATGGGCCAAGTGGTTCTTATCTGCCATCAAATTCTGTGTTTCTATATGCTAAGAGGGCAGTGGCATGAATGATGCGGTCAAACATAGGCAGGTGCAGCAACATCTGAACCACATCCAGTGCTGTTGTGATGTCTCAGGCCATTCAAGGTAAAGCTCAACCTGATGGTACATTCTCCTGTCCTGCCACCCAGCCTAGTGCTTCTCTGAGTGGCACCTAGTACTAGGCATCGATTCCAGTATGCTACCGTCAGTGGACACCAGCCATTTCACTATCAATGGCACATCATCAGACACACTGATAGCCATCCCTAATGGCACCCAGGAAGAGAGTATTGGGTGTGGAGAAGAGCAGCAGAGGACACGGGGAGGAGCAGATATGGGGTCAGTGGACGCAACATGTGCACAGGAAGAGCTGCGCCCCTTGTGTTAACTGCAGCATTCTGACTCTCCTAGCTACAGAGTAGAAAAAAATCCTGTCAACAGTGGCTGCACTGCTGAGGATCCTGTGGGCCTATTTTCAATGGGGGCCTGGAGCTGCAGAACCATCTGCTCCATTGTTAATCCAGCCCTGCCCGCACTTTAGTAAATATATCCCCAGTATTCTGCAGATTAAGGATTGCTATACTGTCTCTTTTGTGTCATTTGTTACTTGTTTTTGCACTGTGTATGATTGAATAAACATTGTTTTATTTCACCATATAAATATATGAATGAGGCCAGCAGTGGATTTGAAACGTAATTATAAGCGAGTGCACTGATCTTTGTCTTCTAAACTCAACTCTTGTTTGCACTGGCTAAATCGCGGCTCTCCAGCATGCCCTGCCACAGTTTTGCTATTATGGAATGCTAGAACTGTGGAAGAGGATGCTTAGATTCACAACAGCTGGAGAGCCACAGGTTGGCCAGGCCTGGGCTGTGGTTAATTACTGATGGTGGCCCTGGATATGACCAGCCAAGTGTTTCCAAAGGTATAGCTACCAAACTTAGTATGAAAATATGTTTGTCAGGAATCGACTCACCACAGTGACATCTGTCCGTCGGTGCGGACTCCGTCCGGGGTTCCTACGTTCTGCTGTCATCCGCACCTCTGTCGCCAGACGTCATCCTGGGCCTAGGAGCGCTCCTGTGACAGCGGGTGTGTGAGCACGCCGCGTTCCCGCCGGGCCGCGGCATGGGCCCCGCCATGACAGTCTCCATCGGTCAGAGTACGGCGGCCAATCCGGTGCTTGGCCGCACCTCCTTTTCCCACTCCAACCAATGCCTGCACACCAGGGGGTATATCAGGAGCTGCAGGGTGAGCCTGTGGTTATCCTGAACTTTGTGTCACTCCTGCGACCCATGTGTCTGGATCTGGTACCTGTTCCTCCGTGTTCCTGGTTACCTGCCTATACCTCCGTGTTCCTGGTTACTTACCTGTGACTTTGTGCTCCAGGTTATCCTCTACAGCTCCGTGGAACTACAAGCCTCAGCAACACCTGCTTCTGTTTACAGGCTTCACACAAATCACCAACCCAGTGTGCTTCAGCCTAGCAGTAGAGACTCACTCCAGGTGCATTCCATCTCTTCACCTGTGATGCAGCTTGCTTGCTGCTTGTGCCTCATCACCTGCACTGTGAACGTTGTCAGTCTCCTGCCTCTGCTACCAGGTTTGCTGTATGTTACCATCTTTGCTGGCTCCATGTTTTAAACTGCTCTGGTTCCCATACCAGATTATCATCTATCAAGTTATCATTCATCAGTTGTCATTCATCAGTTATCTTTCATCCATTGTCATATCTCTATTGCCATAGACTTTCAGCTTCCACGCTGTACCATTGACATTGCATTCCTTATTGTTTATTTCTGCTGCCTTTTGTGAACTTTGTGTTTAATAAACATCATTGCGCCCATGCGCAGAAACTTAATCCAGCCTCCTCACTTTCTCCCTCCTACCTCCACTGACCCACTAGCGCCCCCTCCGGGGACACAGACAAAACCAAGTCTGACAGTAAGTTCAGGATCGATGGACTCGGACGGTGGTCGGAGTGTGGGGTCAGAGACCTTACAAAATCTGGTCTTCCGCTTGGATGGTCAAGAGGCTGTGCAGCAGCAGATGTTTCAGTTCCTGCAAGGGATGTCCTCCCGGATTGATACACTACAGCAAACCCTGCCTAGTGTACCTGCTACTTCAGTTCCAGTTGCTCCAGCGCCTGCAAGTGTTGTGAGTTCTTCTATGCCGGCTGCATCAGCTCCAGTGTCACGCTTGCACCTGCCCGTGCCTAGCAAGTATGATGGCAGTCCATAGTTATGTCGCGGGTTTCTTAACCAATGTGAAATCCAGTTCGAATTATTACCACACAATTTTCCCACGCCAAGATCCAAGGTTGCCTACATCATCTCACTACTCTCTGGTTCTGCCTTGAGTTGGGTGTCTCCTCTGTGGGAACGTGCTGATCCTCTGATGAACAACTACGCTGAATTCGTGTCAACCTTCAAACGAATCTTTGACGAGCCGGGTCGTGCAACGTCAGCCTCTGCAGATCTTATTCAACTTCGTCAAGGTACCCGTAGTATGGGACAGTATGTCATCCAGTTCCAGACGTTAGCCGCAGAGATTCAGTGGAACAATCAAGCCCTGGTAGCAGCCTTCTGGCATGGACTTTCAGATCGGATCAAGGATGAACTGGCAACCCGTGATCTCCCTGAGCAATTGTCCGATTTAATTTCCCTGTGCATCAAGTTGGACTCTCGCATTCGCGAACGCAACAGTGAACGTGCTCATAGTGAGCCGCGCAGGTCAAGAATGGTACCTTCTGTACAATTTCAGCCTCCACCTTCTGATGAGCCTATGCAAATAAATAGGTCCCGCTTAACTCCTGAGGAGCGGTCAAGAAGACTTCGTGAGAGACTGTGTCTTTATTGTGCGGCTGCAGGTCACCAGATTAATTCTTGTACAGTGCGTTCGGGAAACGCCAGATCCTGACTTGTAAAGGAGGAGTCAAGTTGGGATCTTCTAGACAAGCTCCTTCAAATCAAGACCTTATCCTTCCCGTGACTTTAGAAACTTCGGTTGGTCTTCAATCTGCATCTGCATTAGTGGACTGTGGAGCCGCAGGAAACTTCATCACTCAAGCTGCGGTAGATAAGTTTTGTTTGCCTGTCTGTGAACTCTCATACCCAGTCTACATTACCGCTGTAGATGGTAGCCGAATCTCCAAGGGGAATATCTCTCACCAAACTGTACCAGTAGTTCTGGGAGTTGGGTTCCTGCACTCAGAATTAATAAAGTTCTTAGTTATTCCTCAGGCAACCCAAGAGGTCGTTTTGGGTATGCCCTGGCTCCAACTACATAATCCACAGATTGATTGGTCTACTTTACAACTTACTTCCTGGGGTTCACATTGCCGCCAGGCCTGTTTAGCTCAAGTTTGTCCTATCAAGTCTACTGAAGTTAAAACCCAGTCAAGTCGCTGACGTTCTGCCGCCCCATAGAGAGTGGGATTGCCCCATTGACCTCATTCCCGGCAAGAAACCACCTAGGGGGCGTACCTATCCGTTGTCCGTTCCTGAAACTGAAGCGATGAGCAACTACATCAAGGAGAACTTACAGAAAGGATTTATCCGTTCCTCATCTTCACCCGCTGGTGCGGGCTTCTTCTTTGTTAAGAAAAAGGATGGAGGATTACGTCCATGCATCGACTACCGGGGTCTCAATGACATTACCATCAAAAATAGCTATCCATTACCACTCATCACCGAATTGTTTGACAGAGTTAAGGGAGCCCGCATCTTCACTAAGTTAGATCTCCGCGGTGCCTACAACCTCATCAGAATCCGGAGTGGTGACGAATGGAAGACAGCTTTTAACACCCGAGATGGTCATTACGAGTACCTGGTAATGCCATTCGGGTTAAGTAATGCCCCAGCAGTGTTCCAGCACTTTGTGAACGAAATCTTCCGTGACGTTCTGTACAAGTATCTTGTGGTTTATCTGGATGATATCCTCATCTTCTCCCAAGACCTCTCCTCTCATCGTCTACAAGTCCGTGAAGTCCTCCGACGTCTTCGTGAGAACAGGCTCTACGGTAAACTGTCCAAGTGCACCTTTGAAGTTTCCTCTATACCCTTCCTGGGGTATATAATTTCCGAATCGGATCTCCAGATGGACCCGACAAAGTTGGAAGCCATTGCCAATTGGTCCATTCCAAATTCTCTCAAGTCTATTCAGCGATTCCTGGGATTCGCCAATTACTATAGGAAGTTTATTCGAGGATTCTCAACTCTCATCGCTCCTATTACCAACTTAACTCGGAAAGGGGCAGATCATTCCAACTGGTCAGAAGAAGCTTTAGCGGCATTCCAAAAGATCAAGCTGGCCTTTATGTCTGCTCCAGTTCTGTCTCAACCAGATGTAAACAAGCCGTTCGAGTTGGAGGTGGATGCCTCTACGGTAGGAGTTGGAGCTGTTCTCTCCCAGAAGGAAACTGATGGGAAGATTCACCCTTGTGGATTCTATTCTCGTAAATTCCTCTCTGCAGAAGCTAACTATTCCATTGGAGATCAAGAACTACTAGCGATCAAGCTGGCCCTTGAGGAATGGAGGTATCTCCTGGAAGGGGCCAAATATCCGTTCAACATCTATACGGATCATAAGAATCTGCTTTATTTAAAGGCAGCCCAGTGCCTTAATCCTCGCCAGTCCCCGTGGGCTATGTTTTTCTCTCGTTTTAACTTTAAGCTTCATTTCCGCCCAGGTTCTCAGAATATTAAAGCTGACGCCTTATCCCGATCTATGGAGTCCGAAGAGGAAACGTCTGACTCAGTTCCGCATTCCATCCTGAGTCCAGTGGTATTTGCCGCATCTCAAGTTTCTCCTGCTCCTCCTCCTGGTAAGACTTTTGTTTCCCCAGAACTCCGTCCCAAGTTGTTGTCTTGGGCTCATCAGTCCAAGTTCACTGGACATCCTGGTATCCTGAAAACCTTCAAGTTCCTCTCTGAGACGTACTGGTGGCCGAAGATGAAAGCTGACATCAAAGATTTCGTGGCATCCTGCCCTAAGTGTGCGCAGCACAAGACTCCTCGTCAGTCTCCAGCAGGTCAGTTACAACCATTATCTGTTCCCAGTCGCCCCTGGTCACATCTGTCCATGGATTTTATCTCCGACCTGCCCCCTTCTCAAGGATATAATACCATCTGGGTTGTGGTGGATAGATTTACCAAAATGGCCCATTTCGTTCCTCTCCAGGGTCTCCCTTCTGCCCCAAAACTCGCCCAAATCTTCCTACGGGAGATTTTCCGTATACATGGACTACCCTCGGAAATAATATCCGACCGAGGTGTTCAGTTTGTAGCGAGGTTTTGGAAAGCCCTCTGTTCAGCCATGCAAGTTAAACTGAAGTTCTCGTCAGCTTACCATCCTCAGACGAATGGGCAGACAGAGAGGGTAAACCAGGAATTGGAAAACTTTTTAAGACTTTATGTTTCATCTTCTCAAGATGACTGGTTGGATCTGCTCCCGTGGGCCGAATTTGCCCACAACTTCCGCTACCACACCGCTACTGAGACAACTCCGTTCTTTGCTGTATATGGACAACATCCTCGTGTTCCAGATTTCCAAGAACTCCCTCACATTGATGTTCCTGCTGCCACTGCTGCCCTGAGTCAGTTTTCTTCAACCTGGAGGAAGATTCATGCTTCCCTCAAGAAGGCCTCCAGCCGGTATAAATTCTTTGCTGACCGCAAAAGACGTGCAGTTCCTAGCCTGAAACCTGGTGACAAGGTTTGGCTTTCTACTCGGAACCTCCGCCTTAGAGTCCCGTCGATGAAATTCGCACCACGTTTCATCGGTCCCTTTTCTATTGACAGAGTCATCAGTCCTGTGGCCTACAAGCTTAAGTTACCACCTTCATTACGAATACCTAATGCCTTTCATGTCTCTCTCCTCAGACCATTAGTCCTGAATCGCTTCCAAAGAGCTCTTCCAGTCGGCCCCAAAGTTCGAACTCAGCGGGGCGTGGAGTTCGAGATAGAGAAGATTCTGGTTTCCCGTTGCCGGTACGGTTGTCTACAATATCTTATTGACTGGTCCGGTTATGGTCCGGAGGAGAGAAGTTGGGTGAATTCGTCAGATGTCCATGCTCCAAGGTTGGTCCGTGTCTTCCACAGCACTCATCCTTCCAAGCCACGTGGGTGTTCAGTGCCCACCCATAAAGGAGGGGGTACTGTCAGGAATCGACTCACCACAGTGACATCTGTCCGTCGGTGCGGACTCCGTCCGGGGTTCCTACGTTCTGCTGTCATCCGCACCTCTGTCGCCAGACGTCATCCTGGGCCTAGGAGCGCTCCTGTGACAGCGGGTGTGTGAGCACGCCGCGTTCCCGCCGGGCCGCGGCATGGGCGCCGCCATGACAGTCTCCATCGGTCAGAGTACGGCGGCCAATCCGGTGCTTGGCCGCACCTCCTTTTCCCACTCCAACCAATGCCTGCACACCAGGGGGTATATCAGGAGCTGCAGGGTGAGCCTGTGGTTATCCTGAACTTTGTATCACTCCTGCGACCCATGTGTCTGGATCTGGTACCTGTTCCTCCGTGTTCCTGGTTACCTGCCTATACCTCCGTGTTCCTGGTTACTTACCTGTGACTTTGTGCTCCAGGTTATCCTCTACAGCTCCGTGGAACTACAAGCCTCAGCAACACCTGCTTCTGTTTACAGGCTTCACACAAATCACCAACCCAGTGTGCTTCAGCCTAGCAGTAGAGACTCACTCCAGGTGCATTCCATCTCCTCACCTGTGATGCAGCTTGCTTGCTGCTTGTGCCTCATCACCTGCACTGTGAACGTTGTCAGTCTCCTGCCTCTGCTACCAGGTTTGCTGTATGTTACCATCTTTGCTGGCTCCATGTTTTAAACTGCTCTGGTTCCCATACCAGATTATCATCTATCAAGTTATCATTCATCAGTTGTCATTCATCAGTTATCTTTCATCCATTGTCATATCTCTATTGCCATAGACTTTCAGCTTCCACGCTGTACCATTGACATTGCATTCCTTATTGTTTATTTCTGCTGCCTTTTGTGAACTTTGTGTTTAATAAACATCATTGCGCCCATGCGCAGAAACTTAATCCAGCCTCCTCACTTTCTCCCTCCTACCTCCACTGACCCACTAGCGCCCCCTCCGGGGACACAGACAAAACCAAGTCTGACAATGTTGTTTCAAAATATTTATTCATAATCATTACAGACCAGCTACAACAATGGTTCTGCATGCTGGATGTAAATCTATGTTTTATGTTGGTGCACTTTATTAAAGTAAAATATAAATTTAGTAGTAGAGAGGTGTGAGTCCTGTGTCTGCATAGGCCGATATGCAATGTTTCACCTGTCCAGTCATGGGTAAGTGTCTCTGCAAGGTGGATGCTCCTCTGTGAGCCTACTGTAAGAAGCAACAAATGATCAGTCTTCATAAATATTAAATCCAACATTTATTTAAGAACTCAAGGAACAAACACAAAAAAACAAAGTTATACTAGGTTAAAGTGAATACTAGATGAAATAGATGAGTGTCTTAGCGCACACCTAGCATAAATATGTGAATTAAACCTTGTGTTTGCAAAAAATATCCACAATGAGACAAAATCATAAAATGTCAATTTATTTATATTGGATAAAAATAAACGAAAAATAATAATTAAAGATAAATAGAGATATATAATAGGGTTCTAAAAAGCTTTATAGATCTTAAAGATGAATGTTAATCTATGTAGCTTATACTACTAAAAACTCTTTTACCCCCTAGTACCGGTACACATGACTGACATACAACATACAGACAAACATGTATATGAATTTCCAGTGGGCACACTAATTTAGCGTTTTACCCCACTGGTGTATTAACAGTCTCTATCCAGAAAAAAGGATAAGGATTTGCTGTTATCCTTAATAAATCATCAAAATGAGCATTCCTAGTACTGGCTGTTTGTAAAGAGTCTCTGTGTGCCACTGATAGTCAGGATTAGTATGGTTAGTGCGGTCAATAGTCCCAATACTTATTGCAGAGACTGCTGATTAATTGTCCTTTGTCAGCAGTACTTTGCTATATAGCCACAAATGCTGATGTGGGGTATTATCCCCGCCTACCTCATAATCGCTGCTTCTGCAGTGAAATGCTCGTTGGTGATGCAGTGGAATGTGTCCAGTGCTGCTTTTTCTTCTGCGGGGAGACCCGTTGGTGGTGTGGTGGAATGAGCTGTAGTCTGCCGGCAGACTTCCGTTTCTCCGTGTCCTCGTCCGTGCGGTCACAGGAGAAGGATCGATTACTCCGCAATCAACGCGTTTCACCTGTCACAGGCTTCCTCAGGATGGCCATTCCACTGGACAATACCCCACATCAGCATTTGTGGCTATATAGCGACTGCTCAAGTGAAATGGGCTGTCCTGGTGGGTTGATGACACAATTGAGGCATTGCATAGCAGGGCCACAAATATGCAGGTGTGGTATCATGTGCCCCATGCACCACCCACTTGACAGTACTACCAACCACCCCTTACCCCCACGCCAAACACACACACACACACACACACACACACACACACACACACACACATTGCCATGACTATGTCTTTATAAGCCTGTTTTAAGTGTGCTCACCTGTTTCACTATATGTTTTTATCATACTTGCCCAGAGCCGTTACTAGACTTTTTGGTGCCCTGTGCCAGAGAGAGAATTGGCGCCCCTCTTCCCCCACTTGTACTTATGTACATGTGATTTCTTAGTTTTTTATTTTTAATAAATTTGCAAAAATCTCAAAATAACTTTTTCACATTGTCATTATAGGGTATTGTGTGTAGAATTTTGAGGGAAAAATTATTTTATTCCAGTTTGGAATAAGGCTGTAACAGCAAAATGTGGAAAAAGTGAAGCGCTGTGAATACTTTCTGATGCACTGTATGTTAAATGACACCATCTAACGTTTTACCTGGCACTAGGATCATATAATTTAACACAAATTCACAGTAATGCACACATCCTTGGACACAGATCCCCTGTAAGGCATTTTATACACCCTGTAATGCAGTACACATCTCCATGAGAACAATAACCTGTAATTCTTACACACACAGCCACTCGTCAAGGTGCTGGAGAGCTGGTGGCCATTTAGTTGCAGCGCACATCGAGGTATATTTAGTAAAGTGCGGATTGTCAAAGCTAGCATTCATGGAAATGGATTAGCCTGGATTAGCATGTATTTCTATTGCTATTTTAAAACTATCAGACAAAGTTGCTTTGACAAATTGTGGACCAGATTCTGAGGTGGATGCAATGCCAATGTTTGCGCAGTTGAGCTATTCTGTTTTTTGTATTCTGCATGCATCAGAGTCGCAATGTACATGTGCAGTGATTGATTAGAATTGGTGGATGCAGTGAGGATTTATTCCCAGTGAGTGACAGGTAAGGAGCGTTTGTGGGAGGTTACCGGGTGGTAAATATAAACACAGGGGTGTTGTGACCATTTCAGGGACATGTCTGAGTCTGCAATTGCTTATTCCAGTGCAGTTGTAAAGGCTTTGGCGACTTACTTGCAACAAACATTCTGAGCAACCATAGGGTGACTGAGGTGCAAAGATGCCACTGTTGGGTGTTTCTGTACAAATAACCGGGTGTGGTTCGTTTTATCGACAGTGTCTAGGTCGACAATGTTTAGGTCGACCACTATAGGTCGACATGGTTTCTAGGTCGACATGTGCTAGGTCGACAGGTCTAAAGGTCGACATGAGGAATTTTTTTTTTTGTGTCGTTTTCTTCGTAAAGTGACCGGGATCCCAAATTAGTGCACCGCGTCCCCTCGCATGGCTCGCTTCGCTCGCCATGCTTCGTTAAGTATGAAAAAATAAATTTTTTTTTTTTAAAAAACTCATCTCGACCTTTAGACCTGTCGACCTAGCACATGTCGACCTAGAAACCCTGTTGACCTTCCATCCATGTCGACCTAGTGACTGTCGACCTATAGTGGTCGACCTAAACATTGTCGACCTAGACACTGTCGATCTTCAGACCGGATCCCCAAATAATCGTGGTCGTGGAATTAGCAGATTTTCACTGAACTGCTGTGTACAGGTTTGCAGTAGCTACGACATTTGCTTCCACCTCTGAATCAGGCTTTGTGCCTTAGTAAATATACCTCATCCTCCTTATTCATCACTGATTTGTACATACCCAGTCTACCCTCAGGGAGGGGTGGTCTTCTGTATACCGGCGGTCGGGCTCCCGGCGCTCAGTATACCGGCGCCGGGAGCCCGACCGCCGGCATACCGACACTTATTTTCCCTCGTGGGGGTCCACGACCCCCATAGAGGGAGAATAAAATAGTGTGGCGCGCGTAGCGCGCCACCGTGCCCGTAGCGTGGCGAGCGCAGCGAGCCCGCAAGGGGCTCATTTGCGCTCGCCACACTGTCGGTCAGCCGGCGGTCGGGCTCCCGGCGCCGGTATGCTGGGCGCCGGGAGCCCGACCGCCGGCCAGCCGTAGTGAACCCCTCAGGGAGATTGCTAGACTCTTCAGCAAGTCTGTGTGATCCGGGGGGTGTAAATACAGTAGACAATGGAAGGAGGTAACTTTCGGACCCCAGCCCTGAAGGGGGCACACTGACCTCCTCCATTGTTACAGGTTCTGCTTTATACACTCTAGATCAGGAATAAGCAGGGAGCCCAGGGGGCTTGTGTTGCGGTCCTCCCTCTCACAGGGCACACACCCCAGAGTCCAGTCCTAGCCTGGAGACAGAACTCTATCAGCTCCTAACTGCCATTTTTCAATCACATACCCAAATGTATTAAACTTTAATAAGAGAGAAAGCACATCGTTCATTGTTGGTGCCTACACACTGAGCGATATGAACGATATCTCGTTCATTAATAAACAAGATCGTTCATATCGCTCAGTGTAATCGGTAAGTGTGTAGGGCCTATAACTCTCTCTGCATGTGTTGCATCTGCCCCACCTGCAGTGTAACCTGGTTTTGCCCATTAGTTTGCTTTTTTGGTTTGCTAACAAACCTGAATAAGGCCCAAAGAGTGATAAAGTACCAGCCAACCAGCTCCTGTCGTTTTTCAAACACAACCTGTGACATGGCAGTTAGGAAGCTGAGTGATTGGTCATTTATCACGTTTTAGCCGTCTCCACTTTATCTCTTGTTAAAGCTTAATACATTTGGGCCACATGGCAGCTAGGAGCTGATTGGCTGGTACTTTACCTTCTTCCACATTATCTCTCTCCATGATTTAGTACATAGATCCCAGAGGCTGAAATGCATGGCCCCTCACACGTGCGGGACCTGCTGCCTCTGCTGTTGCTGTGGGTGCAGCAATTTGCAAGACTGGAAGACTCCTAAATCAGTGCTGGAACAATTACAGAATGTCGACAATACAATGTCTACAGATTAATTTATTTTAGATAATTTTAGGATTAGGGTTAGACATACTCACCTCCGCAAAGGTAATCCACAAGGTCTAAAGGGGAGTACACACCTAGAGATGTGTGCTGAGCAATCTAGCAATCAATTTACAATGTCAGCATTTTAACCGAAACATATTCTACTACACTCATATAGACAATAAATGTTGTTGTTTTTTTGTGGGATTATGATTAATTGTAATACCATGAGAATTCCATAACCCAAAATATATAATTTTTTATAAATTTCTTTTTTACTCCAGTTATTTCAATGTCAATATGTGGAAGTTGCAAATTCTTTCTGTTATTATGAATTATTTCATCTTGATGTTACCCTCCGGGTCTGTAATAAAGGTGTCTCATCAGAGATTCTCACCTTGGTCCCTTTGTACAATACCTTTCACAAATTGTTATAGTCTTCCTCAGTATACTAAGTTGTCGAGAAAACTTTACCTGTTAGAAAAAGGTAACAGTGTTTACAAAGGCAATCTCGTTGGTAATCTCTTTGCCTATACAGGAAGCTCTTGCTGAAACTAGCAGAAGGGCATAACTTGGTAATAACGTAGCACTTTGTCATAATAATGTAGCCCTTTGTCATAATCTCAGTAAACCTGCTGGTAAATTAGTACATTGTATTAATCACACTAACAGTGGCAGTAAAGCAGTACATTCTAGTAATCACAGTAACAATGGCCCTCATTCCGAGTTGTTCGCTCGCAAGGCGATTTTAGCAGAGTTACACACGCTAAGCCGCCGCCTACTGGGAGTGAATCTTAGCTTCTTAAAATTGCGAACGATGTATTCGCAATATTGCGATTACAAACTACTTAGCAGTTTCAGAGTAGCTTCAGACTTACTCGGCATCTGCGATCAGTTCACTGCTTGGCGTTCCTGGTTTGACGTCATAAACACACCCAGCGTTCGCCCAGACACTCCTCCGTTTCTCCAGCCACTCCCGCGTTTTTTCCGGAAACGGTAGCGTTTTTATCCACACGCCCATAAAACGCCGTGTTTCCGCCCAGTAACACCCATTTCCTGTCAATCACACTACGATCGCCGGAGCGAAGAAAAAGCCGTGAGTAAAAAAACTATCTTCATAGCAAAATTACTTGGCGCAGTCGCAGTGCGAACATTGCGCATGCGCACTAAGCGGAAAAACGATGCGATGCGAAGAAAATTACCGAGCGAACGACTCGGAATGACCCCCAATGACAGAAGGGTAGTCATTTGCAGTAATTAACAGTGGCAGTAAACTCTATTTGATGTGCACTGATAGGGTTAGAGGACATTTTAATCAGGGAAACAGAAGGGTTGATTTAGAGCTGACACATTCTGCAGCAAAAAAACTTGTATACACTAGACAATATCATGTACCATCGGCCTGATCGTATGCGATATCGTATACATCGTCTAGTGTGTACCCACTAAATAGAGAATAGCATATGCCTGAGGTTGACACCAGGAGAAAACAGTAGTACTGTATATGCATCTGCTTTATGCCAGGAAACATTGCTTGACAGGGGTAATATTAAATACAAAAGTTACAGTACACAATTCACACAAGGACAAGACAGTCTGTCTGGAAATGGATAGTGTTATTTATAAATTCAAAAGTCACAGTTACCATTTAAAATTAAATACAGATGCATCTACAAAATTAAAGGACAAATTAAGTTTCATTAAATACAAAATCCTGTTGTCTCCCCTTAAGAAAAATGTAATTTAAAAAAGTATTTGCTTTCATGCTGTTGGCAAATATCAAATAATATAAAAAAATACAAACAGAATGCAACAGCCACGCTATTAATAGTAATAGTATTAGTGGTAGGGATCAAGACGCCAATAGAAAACTACTCCCTATAGTGATTACAATCAGTGTGTGTTTTGCGCTAGTGATTGAGCAGCTGCCACATATATACCTCTTCACAGGTGAAGATGAAAAGCCCATTAATCTACATAAGCAACACAAGGACAACTCTTCCCACACCCTTATCCACCTCTCTAAACAATAAAATAAAAATTACACCTACATCAAACTGTACATGATTCCACAGTTTCTAGCAGCAGCTCTGATAGTAGTAACTGGCAGTGGTGGGATGAATAATCTTGGTCTTGCTAGCAGGACCGGAACTAGGGTGGTGTGGATGGTGCACAGCACATAGTGTAAATGCCCTGTGGGTGAAACAGGCCCCATCGACCCGCGATTACCTTTATCTGTGAGCACTGCCACCTCTAGCTGCTGTGTACTGTCCTCTGCAAATGTATCATAATAGCGGTGCGCCCAGCTCCACCTCTGTTGGGTACACCACCACCATTACACATGGCAGCGGGCAACACTGTTGACTGCCCCTTTTGGTCCACACCCTCCTCATGTCCTGCAGTGTTCTTGGGACTGGGAGAGACGTCATGATTTTTCTCACAGTCTATTCCCATAATGCCCTGTGCCGAGCAGCCATTAGGACAGCCACAGCATTGGGGTGGCAGCAGCACACAGTGACGGGTTCACTACGGCTGGCCGGTGGTCGGGCTCCCGGCGACCAGCATCCCGGCGCCGGGAGCCCGACCGCCGGCTTACCGACAGCTTGGCGAGCGCAAATGAGCCCCTTGCGGGCTCGCTGCGCTCGCCACGCTACGGGCACGGTGGCGCGCTACGCGCGCCACACTATTTTATTCTCCCTCTATGGGGGTCGTGGACCCCCACGAGGGAAAATAATTGTCGGTATTCCGGCTGTCGGGCTCCCGGCGCCGGTATACTGAGCGCCGGGAGCCCGACCGCCGGCAAACAGAAGACCACCCCACAGTGACAGCATACAGTAGAAGAGCTCCTTACAGAGTACGATGGGATCTCAGCTGTGACTGATGCCCAGAGATGAAATGCCTACAGTACAAGGCCATGCAGCAGCAGTGACTGCGTAACAGCCCCCCCCCCCCCCCCCCCCCACACACACACACACACACACACTCAGTCACAGAGATTGGGGAGGAGTGCTGTACAGTTTTACTTAATATTCAAATGTAAATTATACTGCCAGGAATGAGTAGTAGGAATGATGATGATAAGAAATTATGATGATGATGATGATGCACAGCAACTTGAGGAGATAGGATGATGAGTAGGAGGAAGACCGAGGAGGAATGACGATGATGAGGGAGTAGGGTAGGCTTTACCGTGATGTAATGTGTATAAGGGGCACCACTGTGTGGTGTAACAGGTATAAGGGGTACTACTGTGTGGTGTAATGTAAATAACGTACACTACTGTGAGAAGTAATGTGAATTGCTACCATTCTGTTGCCACACCCCTTCCCATGAAATCACGCCCCTTTATTTCAAATATGGTGGGGGGGGGCAACAATTTTCTTTCTGACACAGGGCACCGACATGTCTAGTTACAGCTCTGCTTGTTAGACTGCTCTCTAGACACCCAGCTCACCAGGTCTATTTACAGCTTGGATTTCTGGACACTTTGCTGCATGTGCTCTCAACTGCCTCTCCAGTGCCACTCTTTACTGTTCTAACTACAACCTCTATTGGTGCAACTGCACTTGTCACTCAGAGCTCTGTTCCTCACTGCTCTGTGTGTGTGCAAAGAAACTCCTCCTTTCCATCTGCTCACACCAGTGGCAAACGCAGGATTTGCATGGGGGGGGTTTCCAGAACTGGGTGGAGCCAATCACGGGGGTGGGGACTGAGGTGACCCAGCATATGCTGGGTCCGTAAAACTAGTGTGTCGGTGTGTGTATATATATATATATATATATATATATATATATACTCATATATCTACACATATATATATATATATATATATAGAAATAGAAAGAAGTTATTGCGCCACGTGTGTTCACCAACGTTAACTTAACCTGAATACGGATTATATGACACTCCCTAAGAATTTAAAAGGGCGTCTGCTTACCCCCAAACAGGGATGGCGGTTCCCTGTATCATAAAATTAAATACACAGTTGGGGGGAGGGGTTTAGCGACCAATGGTGTCTAAAGGAACTCACACTTTAGGTGAATAGTTAAGAATATGAAATACAGTTTATTAACGTGTATATTTAAAATGACAATACTTTTTCTAAAAAATGTGATAAAAACTATACACACAGAAATATAATACCAGTTAAAATGAATAAATAGTAAAAGATTCCATAACTTGGTATGTAGTCACTGCCAGATAGCCCAACGCGTTTCGTCCTTAAGACTTCATCTTCATCTTAGAAAAAGTATTGTCATTTTAAATATACACGTTAATAAACTGTATTTTATATTCTTAACTATTCACCTAAAGTGTGAGTTCCTTTAGACACCATTGGTCGCTAAACCCCTCCCCCCAACTGTGTATATATATATATATATATATAAACAGACAGTGAAAACATGCAGCGGCACTCAGAGTCTGATTCCAAAGGTTTAAGGTGCAAAAGTAGATGGTTTAATCCATGAAAATAACAACACAAAGGTGACCAACGTTTCGGGGCGCTGACGCCCCTTTGTCAAGGTGATACAAGTGCTTACAACAATTACATACCTTTAAATAAAGCCAGAAGACCCGCGAACGGGACACACGCAACGGAAGGAGGGTGTAAACGGAGACCGCTCAGTGCACTTCCGGGTGTGATGACATCGGCACGCTCCTACGCCGGAGTCCGTCACTTCCTGGATACCCGCAGTTTACCCGGTCACTAAGGAAACAGGCGCTGTGGTAACCATGGGAGGGATAGACGTAGGTGCGGGCTGTCAAAACACAAAAAGTGAATTTAAAATATAGTAAAAGTGTGAATACATTGGCAAAAACATATATAAATATATAAAACTGACTGTGAATTATATTTAAAAAGTTTTTATACAGGAATTATATTCAGCGGTACTGTACTAATTTAAAGTACTAAAAGAAGCAAAATATACAGAATTTAGAAACATAAGCTGGATGTAACCTGTGGAGAAAAGAGATATTAATGCTGAATATTAATGTTAATATGTTTTTTTTGCAGCTATAATTAAGCAAACTTTCTGTAAAATTGATAATTTGCTGCAAAACCATGAATATCGGTTGCATGTAATAAAACCTCATTAGCATAAGTCCAACCCTTCAATTTTGAAATACACTCCAGGCTATTTTGTCATTAAGACCTCTGGGTCTGATAGTGTCAAGAGTGTAAATCCATCTGGCCTCGAGGCGCAAAAGCTGTCCCCCACGGTCGCCTCCACGTAAAGATTTGGGGATATGATCAATGATCTGAAAATTCAGGTCATGAAGTGAATGTTTACGTTCAGCATAATGTTTGGCAACCGGTTGGTCAGAAGACTTCCCTGAGATGGCATATTTGATGGCGGATCTGTGCATGGCAAAACGTTCTCGTGCAGTACGCACGGTCTTACCTACATACTGCAGCTTACACGGACATGTGATTAAATATACGACATGGGTGGTGGTGCACGTAATAACATGCCTGATTTTAAAGGATTTTCCCGTAGAGGTAGATAAAAATGATGACCCAGGCTGAATATTGGCACATGTCTTGCACCCAAGACACCTGTAACATCCTGGGGGTTTGGTCATAAAATTAGTAAGGGGCTGATCCCCAAAACCCGTTATATCAGAGTGCACCACGTAGTCCTTGATACTTTTGTTTTTCCTGAAGCATGTGAGAGGTCTCTTTTTCTTAAATACAGGTAACTTCTTATCAGTAGATATGATGGGCCACATTGCTTTCAGGGCTCGTGGTATCACGGGGCTGGCAGTGGTGTATTTGGTAACTAGCGGTACCAGATCTTCATGCTTTTTTGATCTTTGCTGTAGCAGTTCCTGACGTGGAATGGCTGCAACTTCCACCTTGTGTCTGGAAAGTTCGTTAACATCGTAACCTCTGGCAGTAAAACGGTTGACCACTGTAGACAAAGCCTGATCCAGTTTAGATGGATCGCTGGTTATTCGTGCGGCTCTTATTAATTGGGACCTTGGTAAACCTTTTTTCAAGGCTCTTGGGTGGTGACTGTTTGCTCGCAATAAGGTGTTTTTATCAGTAGGCTTGTAAAAGATATCAGTAGTAATATCACCGTTGACGATGGAAATCTGCACGTCTAGATAATTAAGAGTATTAGCATTGCTTTCCGCCGTTATCTTAATTGGGGATTGGCGATTGTTAATTGTGCTGACCAGTTGTTCGAAAAGCAATTGACCACCCGTCCAGAGGATGAACACGTCATCAATATAGCGTGAGTAGTGTAAGATGTGATCTCGAACGGAAGCTTCGGTAAAAAACATATCTTGTTCCTCTTGCATCATGTACACATTGGCAAAGGAAGGGGAGACGTTGCTCCCCATGGCACACCCACTGGTTTGGCAAAAATATTTCCCATCGAACAGAAAGTAGTTCCTAGTCAAGGTGAGTTCCAGCAGTTTAAGAAATAAATCTATGTTGATGGTAGTCAGATTTTCTTTAATAAGGAACTGCCTCATAGCGGCCAAGCCCTGGGTATGGGGGATGCATGTGAATAAGCTACAGATGTCGATGGTGCAGATTAACGTACCTTCGGGTATGTTGGAAAGACCCGCTAAACGATTCAAAAAGGAAGTAGTGTCCTTTACAAAATTAGGCTGTTTCAAAATGAGTGGTTGGAGTATGCTGTCCAGAAAGACAGACACAGGTTGATACAATGATTGGTGAGCAGAGATTATGGGTCTGCCGGGGGGATGAGTGGAATTTTTATGTACTTTGGGGACAGTAAACAAAATTGGAACCTTGGGATGTTCTTGTTTTAACGCCCGACATAATTTTTCAGAGATACAGGAAGATTTGCAGTCTTGGTCTAAAATCATGTCCACCTCCCATTTGTATTCAAATGTAGGATCAGAAGGTAGACTCTTGTAAACAGATATATCACTTAACTGCTTGTATATTTCTGCCTTGTAATCGACCAAATTCAATATCACAATCCCGCCCCCCTTATCGGCGGGGCTGATAACGATGCCTTGATATGATCCGAGTTGCTTCAAGGCTTTGAACTCAGATCTAGAAAGATTGTGATGTGTCTCTTGAGAAGCAGCCGTGTATTTGATAACGGAATCATCTAAAAGCCTGGTGAAGGTTTTTATAGACGCGTTATTAGATTGAGGATCAAAAGTAGAACCATGTCTGCTATTGATGAATTCCTGGTGTGGATCAGTGGGTGAAACTAGCTGATGTTCCTGAAAATACTCCTGCAGCCTCAGTTTACGGGAAAAGTGATGTAGTTCGGCTTGCCACGTAAGGCCATCGAATCTACTAGTGGGAATGAAGGATAAGCCGTTATTAAGCACTTTGGTTTCCGTTCCTGTGAGGATGCGGTCGGAAAGATTGAAAATTAGACTTTCCTCCTTGTGTAGGTGTTTCTGGATCCTGCGGTTTTGTTTGCCCCTGCGGGTGGACGGCCTCTTGTTTTGGTGGTTTCTGCCACCACAGGGGAGGTCCCTAAAGGGACAGTCACAGGGTCTGTAGGTCCATCAGAATCAGCCACATTGAATTCATTGTCGCTGTTGGAAGTAGCTTAGTCACGATTACGTGACTCTCCTCGTTTGCGCCAAGTATGTTTGGATCTCTGATTGTAGGGTCGATGGTTCCCAGGTTCCCCTCCGGCCACCCATCTGTATACTCTGTTCAATTCATAGTCCTCTCGGACAGTAGCGCATTTATTGCGTTTGAATCTGACCAGCTCCTTGCGGTAATTTTCACACTGTGTCTTTAATTTCTGGACCAATCTAATAACGCGTCTATAAAAACCTTCACCAGGCTTTTAGATGATTCCGTTATCAAATACACGGCTGCTTCTCAAGAGACACATCACAATCTTTCTAGATCTGAGTTCAAAGCCTTGAAGCAACTCGGATCATATCAAGACATCGTTATCCGCCCCGCCGATAAGGGGGGCGGGATTGTGATATTGAATTTGGTCGATTACAAGGCAGAAATATACAAGCAGTTAAGTGATATATCTGTTTACAAGAGTCTACCTTCTGATCCTACATTTGAATACAAACGGGAGGTGGACATGATTTTAGACCAAGCCTGCAAATCTTCCTGTATCTCTGAAAAATTATGTCGGGCGTTAAAACAAGAACATCCCAAGGTTCCAATTTTGTTTACTGTCCCCAAAGTACATAAAAATTCCACTCATCCCCCCGGCAGACCCATAATCTCTGCTCACCAATCATTGTATCAACCTGTGTCTGTCTTTCTGGACAGCATACTCCAACCACTCATTTTGAAACAGCCTAATTTTGTAAAGGACACTACTTCCTTTTTGAATCGTTTAGCGGGTCTTTCCAACATACCCGAAGGTACGTTAATCTGCACCATCGACATCTGTAGCTTATTCACATGCATCCCCCATACCCAGGGCTTGGCCGCTATGAGGCAGTTCCTTATTAAAGAAAATCTGACTACCATCAACATAGATTTATTTCTTAAGCTGCTGGAACTCACCTTGACTAGGAACTACTTTCTGTTCGATGGGAAATATTTTTGCCAAACCAGTGGGTGTGCCATGGGGAGCAACGTCTCCCCTTCCTTTGCCAATGTGTACATGATGCAAGAGGAACAAGATATGTTTTTTACCGAAGCTTCCGTTTGAGATCACATCTTACACTACTCACGCTATATTGATGACGTGTTCATCCTCTGGACGGGTGGTCAATTGCTTTTCGAACAACTGGTCAGCACAATTAACAATCGCCAATCCCCAATTAAGATAACGGCGGAAAGCAATGCTAATACTCTTAATTATCTAGACGTGCAGATTTCCATCGTCAACGGTGATATTACTACTGATATCTTTTACAAGCCTACTGATAAAAACACCTTATTGCGAGCCAACAGTCACCACCCAAGAGCCTTGAAAAAAGGTTTACCAAGGTCCCAATTAATAAGAGCCGCACGAATAACCAGCGATCCCTCTAAACTGGATCAGGCTTTGTCTTCAGTGGTCAACCGTTTTACTGCCAGAGGTTACGATGTTAACGAACTTTCCAGACACAAGGTGGAAGTTGCAGCCATTCCACGTCAGGAACTGCTACAGCAAAGATCAAAAAAGCATGAAGATCTGGTACCGCTAGTTACCAAATACACCACTGCCAGCCCCGTGATACCACGAGCCCTGAAAGCAATGTGGCCCATCATATCTACTGATAAGAAGTTACCTGTATTTAAGAAAAAGAGACCTCTCACATGCTTCAGGAAAAACAAAAGTATCAAGGACTACGTGGTGCACTCTGATATAACGGGTTTTGGGGATCAGCCCCTTACTAATTTTATGACCAAACCCCCAGGATGTTACAGGTGTCTTGGGTGCAAGACATGTGCCAATATTCAGCCTGGGTCATCATTTTTATCTACCTCTACGGGAAAATCCTTTAAAATCAGGCATGTTATTACGTGCACCACCACCCATGTCGTATATTTAATCACATGTCCGTGTAAGCTGCAGTATGTAGGTAAGACCGTGCGTACTGCACGAGAACGTTTTGCCATGCACAGATCCGCCATCAAATATGCCATCTCAGGGAAGTCTTCTGACCAACCGGTTGCCAAACATTATGCTGAACGTAAACATTCACTTCATGACCTGAATTTTCAGATCATTGATCATATCCCCAAATCTTTACGTGGAGGCGACCGTGGGGGACAGCTTTTGCGCCTCGAGGCCAGATGGATTTACACTCTTGACACTATCAGACCCAGAGGTCTTAATGACAAAATAGCCTGGAGTGTATTTCAAAATTGAAGGGTTGGACTTATGCTAATGAGGTTTTATTACATGCAACCGATATTCATGGTTTTGCAGCAAATTATCAATTTTACAGAAAGTTTGCTTAATTATAGCTGCAAAAAAAACATATTAACATTAATATTCAGCATTAATATCTCTTTTCTCCACAGGTTACATCCAGCTTATGTTTCTAAATTCTGTATATTTTGCTTCTTTTAGTACTTTAAATTAGTACAGTACCGCTGAATATAATTCCTGTATAAAAACTTTTTAAATATAATTCACAGTCAGTTTTATATATTTATATATGTTTTTGCCAATGTATTCACACTTTTACTATATTTTAAATTCACTTTTTGTGTTTTGACAGCCCGCACCTACGTCTATCCCTCCCATGGTTACCACAGCGCCCGTTTCCTTAGTGACCAGGTAAACTACGGGTATCCAGGAAGTGACGGACTTCGGCGTAGGAGCGTGCCGATGTCATCACACCCGGAAGTGCACTGAGCGGTCTCCGTTTACACCCTCCTTCCGTTGCGTGTGTCCCGTTCGCGGGTCTTCTGGCTTTATTTAAAGGTATGTAATTGTTGTAAGCACTTGTATCACCTTGACAAAGGGGCGTCAGCGCCCCGAAACGTTGGTCACCTTTGTGTTGTTATTTTCATGGATTAAACCATCTACTTTTGCACCTTAAACCTTTGGAATCAGACTCTGAGTGCCGCTGCATGTTTTCACTGTCTGTTTATACTTATCATACCAGAGGGCACCGGAGCAACAACTTTGGGGTGAGTGCCAGCTCTTTTTGGAATTTATATATATATATATATATATATATATACATATACACACACACACACACACACATATATATATATATAAATATACACACACATACATATACACGGGTGGTCTTCAGTATGCCGGCGGTCGGGCTCCCAGCGACCAGCATACCGGCGCCGGGAGCCTGACCGCCGGCATACCGACACTTATTCTCCCTCGTGGGGGTCCACGACGCCCCTGGAGAGAGAATAGAATAGTGTGGCGCGCGTAGCGCACCACAGTGCCCGTAGCGTGGCGAGCGCAGCGATCCCGCAAGGGGCTCATTTGCGCTCGCCACACTGTCGGTAAGCCGGCGGCCGGCCTCCCAGCGCCGGTATGCTGGTCGCCGGGAGGCCGGCCGCCGGGAGATCGTAGTGAACCCATATACACATATACATAGAATATTAAACATGCATACATATACATATATATATATATATATATATATATATATGTACACACACATACAGTACACAGATATATACACATGTATATATATATATATATCATATGTGTGTGTGTGTTTATATGTATGTATGTATGTATATACATGTGTATATATGTATGCACATGGATATATATGTACTATAATTAAAATAAAGTAAACTTTTATTGCACTTGCAAGTGCCACCAGGAAGACAGCAGGCTGCAGAGGACGCTAGACAGTCATTAATAATACTCATGCAGCTTTAAAAAAAAAAAAAATTTTTTTTTTTAGTGGAGGGGGGTTTCTGGGTACTCGGAACCCCCCCCTGGGTGCACCACTGCACACCCTTGTACTCCCAGCCTCTCACACTGGAAAATCGTTCTTGTTACCTGCACGATCCTCTTCAGTTTCAACAAGCATTGGGATAGACATTTAGAAATCATGACATACTAAATACATAAACTGCATGATGCTTTTCATCCTTTACTATCTCAGCATTATAATCATACATAATATTTAGCTAGCGGGAGGGGGGCCAGCTTAAGGTTGCGGGGAGGGGGATTAGGTTTAGACACCAACAGGGAGGGTTAGGGTTAGGCTGCTGTTTAGGCTGCAGGAAAGGGCGGGTTAGGGGGGATGGTTAGTTTACTTACCCGACCCCTGTCAGGATTCTAATCTTCGGGATGCCACGGTCAGTATTCTGACCACCGGCATCCCAAATGCTGCGATTTCAGCTCCAACCCATATTTTGCAATAGTGCACAGTTAACAACGCAGTTAAGTCACTGTCAGAATACATTCCCAGTGTTAATTACATGAGCATAACTGGGACAGCATTTTCTATTTCACAATTATATTCTCATGTGTAACATTTCATTGGGGGGCATAAAATTTATTCAGCAACACTTGTTATTAATTTTTATAACATTAAAGAAATGTATATTGCTGCACAATTGGCATATACTATACAATTATCTGGTAGATAATCTGCAATATCTGGCTGGTTGGAATGAAAATTTAGTAATGGATGAGAGCAAATGACAATCGACCATTTGCTCCCAAACACTGGAAAATGGACAAAATCTGTTGTTCATACAAATTGGTTAAATCCATGATTTAACCAATGTGTCTGAACGACAAAGTTTTGTACATTTTCCAGTGTTTGAGAGCAAATTGACGACTGTAAGTTGCCCTTATCCATTACCAGATTTTCCTTACAACCAGTCAGATATGACAGATGATCTGCCAGATAATTGTATAGTGCATGCCCATTTTAAGAACATCAATTTTATGTATATGAAGTAATTGTCTTATAAAAATAAAACAAAGAAAATCTCTAATTGTTAAAAAGTAATCAAGCATGTGAATAGTTAATTATACATTTGAATATGACTTGCACTTAACACTGCCTCTGTATTTATCATAGGTCACTAATATTGCCTTCCTCCTGGTTGGTCCCCTCATGATGTACCTTTTACACCCATATGCCTGCAAAAGAAGCCTGATGGTTCATCTGGTCTGGATCATGTTCATCGTGATAGGTATGAATAATATGTACTGTATGAAGTATCTTCAAGGTCTCTTCAATAGATGACTCCTGTGGTCTTAGATATACTTGGGTAAGAGAGTAAATTAATAACAGTGATAACTTTGAGACCTATCTATATAAACCAATAATTACATTACTTCTAATGTACCTTTTACCCTTGCTGTTCAGGTATCTGTAAAAGTACCCTTTGTTGCTGCGGTTGTTTCTTAATATTTATGTACAGTAGCTAACATTTTGACTAGTGAGAATGGATGAGTAATAACATTACTTCCCCTTTAGGCCTCTTCTCCATGTATTACCACATGACCCTGAGTTTCTTTGGCCAGTTACTGGATGAGGTCTCCATTTTGTGGGTTATTTGCCTTGGCTATTCTCTCTGGCTTCCCCAGCCCTACTTCCCAAGATTCATCAGGGGCAGGTAGTATTTATCCTGTGTGCAGCAGTAGATTATGTCTGCCTTTTTTTTTTTTTTTTTTACTGATCCTTCGTTCTTTATATAGCTAATTATTGATTCTGGTTTTGGGCATTTGTTGTTTGTAATCATTGGTTCATAAGGGTGATTATTGGTGTTAGATGATGATTGGCTTTGGATCTGATTTATTGAGTTTGGATTTTTTTATTTTTGTTATTTTATTTAATTTTATATGCATGCCTTTGCAAATTATTACTTCTTGATCAACTGCTCTATAATCAAATTCCAGCATATCTTTTTGTGGAAGCATGTAGGGATTAAAGCATGTAGTAATTATTATACCATATTGGATTGTGTTCATATTTGATAACAAAGTGCTCTTGATTAGCAGTTATTGCATTGTCTATTCATAGGAGAAATAGAAAAGATTACATCTAGCAGAATAACATACCTATAAGTATAGATGCTGATTCTGAGATAGTTGGTTCTCTCCCGAGCTACTCTTAAACTAGGTACACACTGGCAGATTATTTTTTTTGGTCTACCCGACAATTGGACGATTTTTCTGGAAATTGTAGGCGTCAATATCTGAGCTACACACTTAAAGATTTTTTTTTTCCAGTTACCAATTTTCTGCCACATTACGCTACATTTGCATATGTCCGCCCAGTAGGATGATGTAGTGAGAGGAAAACATAGGAAATATGGGCAGAAAATTGAGAATGCACACACACTGCTAGATATCTGGAGATTGTGGCAGATATTTTTGATCTGGGCCGATGGACCAGAAAATGTATCGTTCATGTGTGTGGGCAAGATTTTCCGAATTATCAGCGAAACGCCGGCACAATCGTTTGTACATACTATACAATAACTTTGGTCGTTCTTCCAATTATTGGCAAAAGGGGCCAATAATTGTATAGTGTGTACCTAGCTATAGTCTGGCAGTCTTCCTTAAACTACTCCACCCAGTTTGTCCCTTTATATATTACACTTTGAAGCATTGCATCTGAGATGAAATTCAGATTCCCTTTTAATCAGCTCATGCATATTTAAATAGCAACTAATTTATATTCACTGCACAAACTGCCATTGTAAATAGTGTCTTATTTATATTTTCTGTGCTGTTTATATGTAATATACTGTAGTTATTTGATTCATAAGGTTGAGAAAGGACAAAGAAGTGAGTAGTCTATTTTTAAACTGGAGAACCAAAATGACCTATGATCACTTCCAAGCACTGGTGGCTCTAGGTGGGACTCACTGGGAGTTGGTGTGGCTCCCCTATTTAAATTTCGGACTCTGCTGCATCCCCACCTCTAGAGCCACCACTGGTTCCAAGCGTAGCATCAATCAAAAAGTATTTTAATTCTTCATTGTGTTCTTAGCTCTAAATGTACAGTATGGAAGAGAGTAGATGTGCTACACATGCAACTTAATCTTTCAAAGGCCTAAAGATGTACATAAGATTAATAGGGACACAGAAATGAAAACCATAAAGTGCACTGTAGCATTATAAGAAACACAGCACCAAAGGCAGTGGACTCATTTATCAATGAAGTCAATGGAGTCTAGGCTACAATGTCTTAAATTTCATCAAGTTATATTATATTATGTTTGGAAATTGAGAGTTATCAGTATGAACCCATTTCTCTTTATGTAGTGTTTTCTCACAATGCTTTAACATTCACCAATAACTAAATCATTCTCAGTAGTACTTTTTAGGCTAATAATAACTTGTTATATACACAGGAGTCAATTTGGAGCTCTCATCTTTATTGTGGCCTTCCTCAGCACACTGATGTCATTTGTGAAGCCTACAGTTAACGCCTATGTCTTAAACAGTATAACTTTCCATATACTGTACCTACTGGTGAAGGAAATAAGAAAGTAAGTTTTTTTTTCTAAAGTATCCCAATAGACCCACTATAACACAAATTTTTGACTACTCTTCATACCTTAACAAAAGGACATGCAACAAATAGCACAGACATACATCATAATACATAACTCTCACCTCTTCTTTATATTTTACACCCATTAGCATCACAGTACATGCTCTTATTACTATTTCTTTTATAGTGTTTTTTTTCTTAAGCTCTATCCACTGTTATCCTTCATTTATTACTCCCGCTCTGATTGTGCATTCAAATGTAGTATCACTGGCTTTTAACGTAACACCAGTGGATATGGGCCCTGATGTGCTCACATACACAAACACATCAGAAAACATGCCATTCACCCCTCTCCCAGATTAAGGGTCACATGGGCCTGGGACCGAAGAGTCCGTTGAAATGTTAGGGTCATGTGGAGGAATCTCCTGGTGTATAAGGGGAATGTAGAGGGGTCTTATGGCTTATAACGGGCATGTGGAGTGGTCCAATAGCATATAAGGGACATGTTGAGTCTCTGATGGCATGTAGGGGTGTATGATTCTACTATTATATATGGGACATGTGGAGGGGTCTGATGTCATGTGAAAAGTCCCGAGGGGCATTTAAGGGACATGTTGGGAGGTCTGATGACATTTGGGGAGGTCTGCATAATAGATGCGTGCTATATAAATAACTTATTAAATAAATAGTAGCCACTTTAGATGTACACATCTTACCTTCAGTCATTTAGATATAAATAGAGCTCACTTTTATTTGGTCACAGCAACAGAAATGTTGGGGCCCATTATACTCATGTATCCCCAGTTCACAGTGCATGCTACAGTGTGCCACATTGTATGTCACACTGTGTCCCAAGGTCACATTCTACAAGCTTTATTACTCTCTCATGATCAGTAGAAAGCAGCAGCCTCTGATGATATCATTCCCATGAGGCTGCTGAGTATACCAGGTGACCGAGGAGCATGTGCTGAGCTCCTCCAATCAGAGCTCAGCATATGTTTCTCTGACCTACCTGTGCCTACATTCTTTTTCACCAGAATGGCTGATGGAACCCCGACACCTCTAAAAATATACTTTTTGCTAACACATGTAAAGTATGCATAAACATATTAATAATATGCATAAGCAATTACTAAAACACCTTTAAGAGTTAGCAGTGCATTCACAATCAGCCCATCATAATGGACATTTATGTGTCTGTCTGACAACTTGTGTTTGCAATTGCAGGAACACACACTGACTGTTCTCACCCTATGCTAGAGGCCAGTTCCATTCCTAGGGCCATATGTACTAAGCCCTGAAAAGTGATAAAGTTCACAGTGATAAAGTACCAAACAACCAGCTCCTGTCATTTCTCAAACCCAGCCTGTAACATAGCAGTTAGGAGCTGATTGGCTGGTACTTTATCACCATGAATTGTAGTACATCTGCCTCCCAGTCTCTCCTCACTCTCCAGATGCAAGCGGGTGTGCCAGCATCATGCATGTCTACATAGGCGCATGTGTTTGAGGCCAGCTTATTGTGGTTGCCTAGCGTGATTTTATGCAACTTACACTATGCAAACTAACGTAATGCTCAGTATGGAAAAGCCCCTATAGTATGTTCATTAACTAAGTTCAAATTGCAGAGTTTTAAAAATGTTATTTTAAATGCCTGGGTAGGCGTGTCACTGGGACGTGTTTGTCATTTTTGCCTAATATGCAGGAATGAGATGTGTACGAAAACATGTCACTGCTCTTATTTACTTTTAAATTCATCCTAAGCAATGTGGACTGGCTGGTTTCTAAGTCATTTTCATCTGATTGAGCTTCTGCTGTATAATCATAAAACTAAATCTTGTAAACTCACATCGGCCAGATTCCAAACACTTGTAACTGCTGCATTTTGGCAGTACTGTAGTACGCTTGGATAAACTAAGATTATCAGAATACTAATATTATCCATGTTATCATCACAGATATATTGCTATTACTATACATACACTTCTTCTTCTTCTGCATTCCTTCCTCAGGTGCACAGATCGGGATATTATCAGTTTGACCCGTGTTTCCTTTTGCTTGTGGCTTGTGGCCATTTCCTGCTGGCTCAGCGATCGACTCTTTTGTAACTTTTGGAAAAGTCTAAACTTCTGCTATCTACACAGCTTCTGGTAAGGTCATCTAAGCACATTCCTATTTGTCAGAAACTGTAGAAAACGGAGTAAAAACAATATACTACCTAAGCATAGTGCATGCACGCCCCTGCACAACTGCAATAGTTGCAGCAATTACTTTGGTTAATACAATGTAGTGAAATGTACTATGTGATTGCACAGCATTGGCTTATACGATGTATCACACTATTAGAAGTTAATAAGGTGTGTGCTCAGACGGCAACATGGAGAAGCAAAGCTATAGACTTAATAAACCAGTAACCAAGAAGAGCTTTGTTGGGAACCAGGCTTTCTGGGGGATTTATGGCATCCAGGGTGGTACTGTGTTTATTTCATACTAGGTATTTTATTACATTCATAATGTGCTGTCAAATCAAAAGTTGGAAGGTATATCTTTATGGTGAGTGTTAGATATTTTTAAGGATTGTCATTTTATATTAGCTTTACCACCGCAAAATATTTTCCTAAAGTGGCTCGCCTTCATAGCTATAGATCTAGAAGAGTGGCAGAAGACATTACCCGTGAAGGTACTTCTCCCCAAGAACCTCCAATTCTCTCAATATCTTATACAAAAACAATGGAGGAAATTGGAGCTGAAAATTATAAACTGAAATCAAGAGATTACAGCTTGTGATTGGTCCTCCTGCACACGTCCCTCCAGAGCCATTTATAGACGGTTAGTTAAATTAATTAGCTGGTTCTGTACTACAGATCTGGTAGAGCCTCACAAAATATCATTGTATGTATCAGCCTATATGGTTCTGGCTAGATGGAAATATCTTTCCTAGGTGGTAGTCCAGATTTAAAAAGCAACATCAGTACAAAACAAACCAGCAATCCAATAAAGCCATGCCACCCAAGTCCATGCATACAGTACTTTCTGATAGGCCAAGTCCTATTCGGGCTCCAAGAATAGTGAACGTCCTGCTAAAATCAGAAATGTTGAACAGCATTGAGGTCTAGGTTTTGATAGTCGCAAGATAGTAGTGTTGGCGTAAAAACAGTTATTTGTTATACACCATTTAATTTATTTGTACATAGGTAAATCACATAAAATGTACAATATAAAGCCCCTTTCTTTCTTTTATATATATATATATATATATATATATAGAACACAATATACCCAACTGCGCTAGAGTGAATGGACAGCAGCACCTCTAGAAGAGCCCCCCGCTAGCAAGGGACTCGAAGAAGGGATATGAAAAACAATTCTGAGGGCGCTAGTGGTGTTTGTTAACAACCAAATGATAATAATGTGTAAGACAGCTGTATAGCTATATATAATCGTGGGTAACCATATATAAAGTTCCTGTTAGGGACCTTCATTGTTTGAAGATTTTTATCCGATTTTAATTAATTCTGTAGTAATTTCCCACATGGAAAACCGATCTGTTTTCAGACTATTTCAAACCTGGCACTTCTAGCGACATACTCCTGTATATCATATTTGCCTATAAATATTGATACTTGCCCCTGAAGAAGTCCTTTGGGATGAAACGCGTTGGATTCTGTACCATTTTGTTTTTCATTTACCACCATCTGAATGAATATCTGGCAAAAGCTATTTGTCTTGTTCATGTTGGATCAATCAATACATCAATGTAAAATCTGCTGTTAATCTGAGCTTAACAGCTCTTATGTGTGGTTCTGTAAAATAAATTTTATTTATTTAAAGGAGTTTGTGTCTTACAAAGACTTTTAGATTACTGGTACTATACAGCTGTCTTACACATTATTATCATTTGGTTGTTAACAAACACCGCTTGTGCCCTCAGAATTGTTTTTCATATATATATATATATATATATACACTGCTCAAAAAAATAAAGGAAACACTAAAATAACACATCCTAGATCTGAATGAATGAAATATTCTTATGAAATACTTTGTTCTTTACATAGTTGAATGTGCTGACAACAAAATCACACAAAATTATCAATGGAAATCAAATTTATTAACCCATGGAGGTCTGGATTTGGAGTCACACTCAAAATTAAAGTGGAAAAACACACTACAGGCTGATCCAACTTTGATGTAACGTCCTTAAAACAAGTCAAAATGAGGCTCAGTAGTGTGTGTGGCCTCCACGTGCCTGTATGACCTCCCTACAATGCCTGGGCATGCTCCTGATGAGGTGGCGGATGGTCTCCTGAGGGATCTCCTCCCAGACCTGGACTAAAGCATCCGCCAACTCTTGGACAGTCTGTGGTGCAACGCCACGTTGGTGGATTGAGCGAGACATGATGTCCCAGATATGCTCAACTGGATTCAGGTCTTGGGAACGGGCGGGCCAGTCCATAGCATCAATGCCTTCGTCTTGCAGGAAATGCTGACACACTCCAGCCACATGAGGTCCAGCATTGTCTTGCATTAGGAAGAACCCAGGGCCAACCGCACCAGCATATGGTCTCACAAGGGGTCTAAGGATCTCATCTTGGTACCTAATGGCAGTCAGGCTACCTCTGGTGAGCACATGGAGGACTGTGCGGCCCCCCAAAGAAATGCCACCCCACACCATTACTGACCAGCTGCCAAACCGGTCATGCTGGAGGATATTGCAGGCAGCAGAACGTTCTTCTTGGCGTCTCCAGACTCTGTCATGTCTGTCACCTGTGCTCAGTGAGAACCTGCTTTCATCTGTGAAGAGCACAGTGCGCCAGTGGCAAATTTGCCAATCTTGGTGTTCTCTGGCAAATGCCAAACGTCCTGCACGGTGTTGGGCTGTAAGCACAACGCACACCTGTGGACGTCGGGCCCTCATACCACCCTCATGGAGTCTGTTTCTGATCGTTTGAGTAGACACATGCACATTTGTGGCTTGCTGGAGGTCATTTTGCAGGGCTCTGGCAGTGCTCCTCCTGTTCCTCCTTGCACAAAGGCGGAGGTAGCGGTCCTGCTGCTGGGTTGTTGTCCTCCTACGGCCTCCTCCACGTCTCCTGATTTACTGGCCTGTCTCCTGGTAGTGCCTCCATGCTCTGGACACTACGCAGACAGACACAGCAAACCTTCTTGCCACAGCTCGCATTGATGTGCCATCCTGGATGAGCTGCACTGCATGAGCCACTTGTGTGGGTTGTAGACTCCGTCTCATGCTACCACTAGAGTGAAAGTACCGCCAGTATTCAAAAGTGACCAAAACATCAGCCAGAAAGCATAGGAGCTGAGAAGTGGTCTGTGGTCACCACCTGCAGAACAACTCCTTTATTGGGGGTGTCTTGCTAATTGCCTATAATTCCCACCTGTTGTCTATTCCATTTGCACAACAGCATGTGAAATTGATTGTCAATCAGTGTTGCTTCCTAAGTGGACAGTTTGATTTCACAGAAGTGTGATTGACTTGGAGTTACATTGTGTTGTTTAAGTGTTCCCTTTATTTTTTTGAGCAGTGTATATACATATATATATATATATATATATATATATATATATATAGATAGATAGATAGAGATAGATAGATAGATAGATAGATAGATAGATAGATAGATAGATAGATAGATAGATAGATAGATAGATTATAGCGTGAACACATTTTACCAAGTAAAACCAGTGGAGCCTAGCAGCATGTGGCCTTTATGGGAAACCCTAAGTTTTGTATATTTATTATTTTGCCAACTGACACGAATAAGTTTTGTAAAATGTAAAGCTTTTTCACATGTGTTCTATTTTACATAACTAACTAAAATTGCAGGATTACCAGCTACTCTTTCACCTTTATTCATTTAGAAAATACTGTGTAAATAAAACAGGTTCACTGAATCTTGCACAGAAGGCAGATCTCCCTTTATAATACAGTATTTTATTCCATTCACTCAGTAGGCTATAACTGGAAATGTACCTTTAATTGCCCAAGCAGTAGATCATCTCTGGTGAGCTTTTTTAAACTGCTTGGGCATTGTCAGTCATGATGGAGCTGCTTGAATCTGGTTCAAGAAGGTTATCAAACAGTAGTAGCTATCTAATGACCATTTGCTAGTTGTAAGTTTGAATCACACATGTTGTGAAAACTTTCTTTATATTTGTAACTGATTGGCCATGTTCTTTTCTCTTTTTCTTAGGCACATCTTCATTTGTCTTACTGTCGCACACATTAACATCGTTTTTGCCTTTTTTGACGCACAGTATGAGATGCCAGAGTGCACACTACATGTTCAGTATTGGCCATGCAAGTCAACCCGAGTTGGTCTTCCATACTTAGCTGTCACCAATGCCACTGTGCCTAAAAAACACTGCTAGTTCATAGCATTTAACATAGTTCTCCAGAATGTATTCCAACTGCTACTTTGGAGGACAGGTTCATGTTTACAACAACACTAAAGTAGTCTTGTTCAGAATACCCCACCTTGTGTTCTTGCTGCTGTGGTAAACCTTTTAGTTCCCTGGATTGGCTCATATTCTGCCCTCTGTGGACAGAGGTGCTTTATTGTTTTGGTTCTCCGGAATACTTTGATTTTATCCCTGGTCTGACACACTAATGCAATATACTTGGACCATGGAATTGAGCTACGATATCTGAGACACAGGCAATTTATCAATGATCAATATTGGAACCAAATCTATGTGACTGGCAGCAAGGATTATTTAATGTAGCCATTATTTCAGAAAATGTCTACACACAGACAGCAAAAACAGTTACATTATTTCTACAAAAATGCTGCTTAAACGCAAACATGAAAGAACATTTTGTTCTTTTTCACAATTATGCTTTTAAAAAGAGTGTTTTTTGCAATCTAAAAGCACTTAAGTTTAAGGGTTTTCTTCAGTATTCACATTAACCTGTGTTTGTACATGAAATACTATGGGGGTTATTCAGAGTTATTAGCAAACCAAAAAAGTTAGCAACTGAGCAAAACCATGTGCACTACAGGGGGAGGCAGATGTAACATGTGCAGAGAGAGTAAGATTTGGGTATGGTGTGTTCAAACTTAAGCCCCCTACGGACTTGGCGAGCTGCCCAACGGCGGATACGGCCGACGGGCGACCTGGCGGCGGGGGGAGGTGAATGTGGAGTGAAGTTTCTTCACTCCGTCAACCGGCGCCATAGCAATGCCTGCTAATATGGACGAGATTGTCCATATTGGCCTGCATGCATAAGCGTCGTGGGCACCAACGATGAACGAGCGTGGGGCCGTGCATCGTTCATCGTTGGTTCCTACACACTGCATGATATGAACGAGTTCTCGTTCATTAATGAACGAGAACGTTCATATTGTGCAGTGTTATCTGCCAGTGTGTAGGGCCCTTAAAATCTAAATTGCAGTGTAAAAATAAAGCAGCCATATTTTACATCTGCCCCACCTGCAGTGCACGTGGTTTTGCCCAATTGCTAACTTTTTTGGTTTGCTAACAACTCTGAATAACCCCCATAGTATTTCATACTATATTCACTATTGTAAAGTACAGATAATTTTGGTGTCAACATTAAAAACTAAATACTTCCTCTAAGTAATGACGATATATGATATGCAGTACAGTTGACTGGGTGATAGATAAAGAGAGTGATAGGAGCAATAAGTGAATCAGAAATTAGATAATAAAACAAGATAATCTGGAGAAACTATCAAAAATGGCTACAGAGAGTAGTCTGAAGCAAAAGAAAAAAGTGTATTGTTAATTAGGATGTCGAACTCCCCCGACATAATAAGAAATAAGGTTTACACCTAATAGAATTTTTACCTAACTGTTGATACAGAGAAACGTTTCATGCATTCATATGGTGTGTTTTTTTTGTTAATACTGTATACATTTATTCAGATTTTAATTTAAAATAACAATATGTACATATGAAAAGCTGCAACCACTGTTTCCTCTAAACTGCCCAATCTGGGCAGTTTAGAGGAAACAATGTTAAAACAATACTCCTTTTTTTTTTATATCTAAATCAATTGTACAGGGTTGCTTGGAGCAGCAGATTTCTAATGATGCCCTGGAGGCTGAAGTGCTCAGAAGATAATTTTTTTTATTTGTATTTATTTTCTTATAATATCTTATTTCCATATTTAGCAGATTGAAGATTATGTAAGCATGAAAAATCTTTTTTACAGGAGAACAAAATAAAATGTGGAGAAAAATTGTAATATTCAAGATACTTATTTTTTTCTCTATTCTAAAAACATGAAATATATTATGCATAATTTGGTTTGTTCGTAAGATCAAATGTTATATACTGTATATACTAAATTAAAAATTGTAATTTATTGAGAGTAATTTGCTACTGAATTATTTTTTATTTCCAACTGTTTTAATCTTTGTTACAAATGGAGCTACGAGTTGCTCAAGAAACTTATCAACACTATAATAAAAGAGTTTTTTATACAGTAAAAATGTGGGAATTTATTCAATTTCCAAAACTATTGTCACAGCATAACCCATTGTATCATGAGTCTAATTGTGTGAGCTATGTTATTGTCACTTTTCGCTTCTTCTTTTTCACTACCTACTGTATATGAACTTCTGAAAATAATTGTCTGGATTCAGACAAGATCGTCTACTCTTTCATAGATAGTTTATTTGGTGGGGTATTTCCAAACATAGACCAGTTTTATTCCTGTGGTGTACAATATGCAAAACTCTATTGCAGGCGAGAAGCAATGCCATGTTGCATGAAACAGGAGCGACATGTTACAGGAGGGACTTGATAGAGTCAGGTACCTTAGGACCAAATTCCAGAATATTTTCTGCATTCTTTAACATTTGAAAGTACATTTCCAACATTAAAACCTATGGGTGCTGCTTGTTTTATAGTAAAGTCAAATGCAGTAGAAATGCTAACATACAGTGCTATTGGATGTAGTCATGATCCCGTCGGTATGCCAGGATACCGGCCGTGTCCATGAGACACCAACAGATTAGGAATAGAATTTGTGGCAAGCCACCGTGCCCACAGCGTGGCAAGCATAGCGAGCCCTCAAGGGGCTTCATACTTTAATTCAAGTACTAACCAATGAGCTCCTACAGTAAATGAAATGCGATGTTACAGGTTGTGTTTGAAACTGACAGTGTTGTCTAATTACAATCTATTCTGCTGCCTACGCACTATTATCAGTGGAGAGTACCCCCCAGCAGAATATAATACAGTACTGGACAAGAGTATTGACGCTGAATAAAGGGGGGTACTCACGGAGCGATATTCTAAGCAATCTGACTAGATTGCTTAGAATATAAGACTGATCGCTCCGTGTGTACCCCTTACAGCGATATCGATGCGCAGCCCCGCGCATCGCTATAGCTGCTGCTAGATTGGCCTGCCGCGCAGGCCAATCTAGCGGGTCGCTCACTTCACCCAGCGGGTGAAGTGAGCGGCCCCCCCGTCTCCCAACGCACGCTCAGCACAGATCGCGCTGTGCTGAGCGGCGGGAGAGACGTGTGCTGAGCGGTTCGCTCAGCACACATCTCTCCCTGCATCGGCCCAACTATATGGGCCTTAAGGGTACTTGCTGTTAAGTTCGTTTAACTGCAATAACCTTATACTACTATGGTTCGGGCTGCTGCGGCGGCTGAATGCAAACGATAACCTCTGCGATGTGTATGCACGTTGCGTATACATGCCGACACGCTATGCGCACGCAACAGCGACACGTGTGGCTGAATTCACCTCTATACCCAAACAAGAATGGAATGCGACACCAGTAGTTATATGTTATGTTGTGGTCCAACGCAGCAACAATATATTTACTCAAAAAGATATACACAGAAAATACAACAATATCACAGAGAAGAGCTACAACCAATAGTACATACGTTTGTTCGCCAGCGCCTCCCGGATCCGGTCCTCAGTCAGTCTTAGCAAGATGACCTTCAGAGAATTAGACTGAGGCCAGCCAGGAGGCCTTGCTTTTATACAATGGTCCAAAACACAATACAAAGGGAACTGTAAGCTCTTCTTCCATAGGTCAAGGGGCAGGTCATTTACAGTATATGAGGGGTCATAGGTTGGTTTGAATAGGTGGGCGAAGCTTGGTCCAGGTGTACTTGCAAAGGTCCGCCACTGGGTTCCCGCCGATTATCACGAGTACAGTAATACAGTAAGTTATGAATATTGTATTCCTGAGCATATCTATGCGCAGGAGCGTGCTATAATCTGCAAACTGCGATCGGAATGTAGCCCTTGAAATACTGTACATCTGGATACCAAACACTATGTCCTAATCTAGTTCTGTCCCCTCACATCCTGTAAAGCTGGATATTTCTGTTGTTCTATTTCCTAAGTAAATGTAACTTGTTGGTGTGGTGTGTATAGACTATGTGTAAATTGTGCACTATGTGGATAAAATATAGAATATGTCTTTGTGGCTCTTTTATGCGAATGCGTATGCTACTGTATTTACTCATACCACGCGCTAATACGAAGGGCTTTACGAGCCAATGTACGCAGCGTGCGGGTATGCGCATGCACGGCAGAACACGTGCACGCACAGAGACCACTCTGTGTAGGGTTTGTATGTGTGTGTGCAGTATGTAATATTTTTGACTTCGACATTGCCTAATACCAGTTCATTTAAAAACATCAAGCAAAAGTATTACAGACAAAATGATACAAAAAACTACTCATATCGAATAAACAATTATATCCAAAATAAAAATATATCAAACAAGTAGCTCAATATAACATTATGCAAAAAATAAATAAATGTACATAGAGAACAAATCCTATAGAGCTGCAGGTATAGTGATGCAATTATGTTTCAAGTGGCAATGTGTTAGCAATCTCTCAGATAGTCTGATGGCAGTGTGTGTGCAGATTCTTTTAAATGGCAAATGTTACTCAACAGTCGTAGTAGCTGATCGTTCAGATCAAAGAATTTGTGACCAGTTAGTGTTACTTAGCACTCACAGTACCTGCTGCATTCAGGGCAAGGGCGCAAGTGCATACCAGTTGGCCGGGATGCAGTCAGTTTACCTCCAATCAAAATCCCGACGTTCAAAATCCCGACACCAATTGACCGATGGTCAAAATCCCGACAAGGTCAAAATACCGACATGGACAAATTACCGACATTTAAAATACCGACAAGGTCAAAATACCGACATGTAAAATGCCGACAGGTCAAAATACCAACATGAGTTTTTCATGATTTTTTTCATTGAAACCGACTTGTTCATACTTTACTATCCCAGTGGACCTGGAGGGGGAATATAATAGTGTGCCGAGCGCAGCCAGGCACCGTGCCCGAAGCATGGCGAGCACAGCGAGCCATGCGAGGGGACGCGATACACTTTATATGGTGTCCATGTTGACTTATGTCGACATACACACACAAAAAACATCAAAAAATGCATGTCGGTATTTTGACCTGTCGGCATTTTACATGTCGGTATTTTGACCTTGTCGGTATTTTAAATGTCGGTATTTTGTCCATGTCGGGATTTTGACCTTGTCGGGATTTTGACCATCGGTCAATTGGTGTCGGGATTTTGAACGTCGGTATTTTGATTGGAGGTATTTCATACCGATCCCAGTTGGCCGGAGGCAAGTTGAAGTTTGGTGCGCCGCGCGCCCTTTAAAAAAAAAGGGAAAACAATTATAGTGTGTTTGTGTATAAATATGTACGACTTACATGATTACATACATAGCGCTCTCAGCTCAGAGCCTGCAGTGAATTGGTAGGGCTCCTGCCACGCTGAGATTCAGCCATCTGCAGCAAGTAGAATCAGCATTCTCTGACAGGTCCCATCTCACAGTCTAGCAGCAGAGGCAGGTGCACTATCACGTGCTGCAGCGCAGGCTGAGCGATACCAGGCAGGGGTTATCCTGTCCCCTTTTGCAAGTATTAGCATGGCTCCTGGGACAGAGTCGATTAACTCTACAGCAACAGTGGCTGCTCCCTAGATCTCCATTGGAAGGGCAGCAGTTACACTTGGATCCTGCTGTGAACCATGCAGGTGCTGCTGTACATGCAGATGCCCCTTCAGAGCTTGGAACCTGGAGGCAGACGTCTCCATTTCCTCTGGGAGTTACGCCCCTGATTCAAAGCAAAAGATTGGTGACAGACAGTGCAGTAGATAGTGAGCGGCATCCTGCTCTCCATGGGGTCTATTCATGAAGCAAAGAGAAGTCAGTCAGTGGAGAAGTTGCCCATGGCAACCAATCAGCTGCTACGTATCATTTTATAGAATGTACTTGATAAATGTTACTACAAAGTTGATTGTTTACTATAGGCAAATTCTCCACTGGCTTACTTCTTCACTCTTTTCACTGCTTCATGAATAGACCCCATGTACCTTACTAGTAAGGTGAATTGTCCTCCTCTGCACCATGATATCCTGGTGTTTCACTTTACTTCCATGCCAGCTCTACCAAGGTGCGGATTTAAGGTTGAGGGCATCTCTAGGCACAACAGTAATGGTTACCCCCTACTGCATTTAATTATTTTCATTGATCGGTTATAAGCCCTCATTTAATTATAGCCAATGTAAAAGAATCATTCTAAAAAAGCCATTATGATTTATTTATTTTTAATTATGTATACTGTACATATTTGCTAAGTAGGACATCTGACAGGGACAGTACAGTATGTGCACGTCTTACCCATTTACACTCTGTTCAGGATGGCATATGGTACAGCACAGTGGATATATTTACTGGTTACTGGTACATTTTGGCTGACAGTACCAACACATGCATCCAAGTGCCACCTCCCAACATGTGCCACCCCACGTGCCTCACCTGCCTAATGGGAAATTTCCCACTGACTCTCCATCTCTCCAGCATAAAATTTCCCATTAGGCACGTGCCTCACCTGCCTAATGGGAAATTCACCACTGACTCTCCATCTCTATAGCATCTATTTCCCAGTGCAAGCCTGGTCCAGTATATAAGAGGTATGGCGCCATCGGGGATGATCACAGCATGGCTGCAGGGGGACCTTGTGGTGATGGTTGGGTCTCTTTACGCGTTACGCTCAGACAGGCTTCAAAATAATTATCAATCTTTATTCAGCAGTATATGATATATCAACATTTCTGTTCCTATTAGGACCTTTGTCAAGATCCCAAATTAGTGAATAACACTACTACCACTGTTTAAGGTCTCTTGGTCCAAACATGATCATCCTCATCTGTGTGTCCTTCTCCTATTACATGATCAGCCTTCCTACACTGCTCCCCATTACCACATTGTACTGTAGTACAGAAGTCAGATGCAGTCCACAATTATTTTCACTGGAACACGTCTGAATTTGTATTTGCAGGTCTTCTGGTCAGCAAATTTCTGAAGTGAAAAAGGTTATGTGCAGGAACCATCCAACAGATCTGTACATCGCGCTCTATAATGGGATGCATAGCTTAGTATCCATACTTCTGGGCCTGTGACCAGTAGTATCACATTATATCACATTATAGGGTGCACACCCCTATAAGATGCAATATAATACAGATAATGGTGACTCATTTTGTATTGTTTAATACAAACATGGCAATTGTGTTAAAGATATACTCTAAACACTGATAATTTAAAATCCACACTATTAGACAAATACCTGTGATCTATGTAGGGGATAGTCATATGGTTTACACTGGGTTTTTATTAGGGGTTGGGTACGGCATCCCAACAGCCAGGATGCCGATGGTCAGAATACAGACAGCTCCATCCCATTGGTCAGAATACCAACACATTTAGGCAGGTGTGGATTGGGATGGAATACGAGCCCGGGAAGTTTATAGAAGCAGCCCTAATGGGGTGGGATCTGTCAAGGGGGCAGGATCTCTCCTCATAGGGCTGCAGTTGTGTCTGCGACTTCATGTTAATTTCGACACATTGCCCTTCCCTGGTGTACATCCGTGCGTCTGAATATGCAAGGACTAAGGCGCCCACTGTTAGTGCCTACAGACTGCAATCATGCTTTGTGCATCTTTAAATGCCACCATCAGTCGCACCACCGAAACTTTCACCAGATCTGTGCTAGGTGCAGATATTCCTTATATTCTCCAATGTGAGCAATTAGGGTATGGGTCATTAGGTCGACCACACTTAGGTCAACAGTCATTAGGTCGACCACTATTGTTCGACATGCATTAGGTCGACATGGTCATTAGGTCGACATGAACAAAAAATAAATAAAACACACTGATTCCCTTAGTCCTCTAGAGAAGACTGAGTGATCTCACCTGCTGGGCTATCACAGATAGCTGCCAGTTGCTCCAGAAAGTCCAGACCAGTGAATGTCTCACTCCAGAGAGTGCAGACCAGAACAGTGGTTTGACACATGGTCCCGCTCCTTCATTCACACTCAGCACCTCATCACCATCCTCAGCCCTAGTCACCTCAGCCCCTCATCACCTTCCACTGCCCTGGAGCACCATCCTCGGCCTCTCATGACCATCCTCAGCCACCAGCCCCTGACCACCATTCTCTGTCGCTCAGCACTATCCCCATCCCCTCAGTGCTATCCTCTGGCCCTCACCACCATCCCCAGTCCCTCACCATCATTCTCAGCCTCTCATCATCATCTTCAGCCCCTCATCACCATCCTTGGCCCCTGTGTCTCTCAGCCTCACCATTACCCAGTCCCTGCATCTCTCAGCCTCATTCCCTAGCCCATGTCTCTTAGCCTCATCATTCCCCAGTCGCTGTGAATCTCAGCCTCATTCCACAGCCCCTGTGTCTCAAAGCCTCATTCCCCAGCTCTGTTGGTGGCCCTCATTCCCCAGTCTGTATCTCTCAGCTTCACCATTTCCCAGCCCACGTTTCCCCCGGCCTCATCATTCCCCAGCCTGTGTCTTTCAACCTTATTCCCCAGTCCATGTCTCTCAGCATCATTCCCCAGCCCCTGCCACTCGCAGCCTCATTCCCCAGCCTGTCTCTCATCCTCACCATTCCCGTGGCCTCTCAGCCTCATTCCCCAGTTCGTGTCTCTCAGCATCACCATTCCCCAGCCCCTGTGTCTCTCAGCCTTATTCCTCAGCCCTGTCTCCCAGCCTCACTATTCCCCAGCCCCTTTGTCTCTCAGCCTCATTCCCCAGCCCCATTGTCTCTCATCCTCACCATTACACAGCCCCTGTGTCTCTCAGCTTCACCATTCCCCAGCCTGTGTCTTTCAGCCTCATCATTCCCCAGCCAGTGTCTCTCACCCTCTTTCCTCCAGTCAGTGTCTCTCAGCATCATTCGCCAGCCCCTGCCACTTGCAGCCTCATTCCCCAGCCTGTATCTCTCATCCTCACCATTTCCCAGCCCATGTCTCTCAGCCTCATTCCGCAGTCTATGTCTCTCAGCCTCACCATTCCCAAGCCCCTGTGTATCTCAGCCTCATTCCTCGGCCCTGTCTCCCAGCCTCACCATTTCCCATCCCCTGTGTCTCTCAGCCTCATTCCTCAGTCCTGTGTCTCCAAGCCTCATCATTCTCCAGCCACTGTGTCTGTCAGGTCATTCCCAAGCTCCTGTGTCTTAGCATCATTACCCAGCCATGTCTCTCAGCCTAACATCATTCTTCAGCCCCTGTGTCTTTCAGCCTCATCATTCCCCAGCCAGTGTCTCTCATCCTCACCATTTCCCAGCCCATATCTCTCAGCCTCATTCTACAGTCTGTCTCTCAGCCTCACCATTCCCCAGACCCTGTGTATCTCAGCCTCATTCCTCAGCCCTGTCTCCCAGCCTCACCACTCCACAGCCCCTGTGCCTTGAAGCCACATTTTCCAGCCCTGTGTCTCAGCCTCACCATTCCCCAGCCAGTGCCTCTAGCATCACCATTCTCCAGCCCGTGTCTCACCGCCTCATTCCACAGCACGTCTCTCAGACTCTTTTTACAGACCCTGTTTTAAAACTTCATTCCCCAGCCCTGTGTCTCTTAGCCTCATTCCCAGTCCCTGTGTCTATCAGCCTCTACATTACCCAGCCCATCTGTCTCTCAGCTTCAGCATTTCCCCAGCCCTTGTGTCTCTCAGCCATCTCTATTCCCCAGCCCCTGTGTCTCTCAGCCTCACCATTCCCCAGACCCTGTGTCTCTCAGCCTCACAATTTTCCACTGGTTTATCAGTGCTCTGGGCCACCATTGGTTTATCTGTGTTCTGTTTAGAGCAAGCTAAACAAATATCCGACCGATGTTGCATCATTCGCTCACGGAAAGTCATTGTGGTTTTGCCCACATAGGTCAGGCAGCAGGGGCATTGCAGGAAATAAATTACATGGTCCATCATACAGGTTAAGCTGCAGCTTAGGGTAAGTCTCTCCCCACTATGTGGGTGTGGAAATGTTTGTCCCGTAATCATTGATGTACAAGTCATACAGCCCAAGCAATGATAGCATCCCTTCTGGGTTGAAAGCCAGCCACTGGCTTCTGATCTTTGCGTACTTGGATTTGTACGATATAACAGATCTTTCAAATTAGGACCCCTACGGATACCGAACAGAGGTTTAGAGTTCACCATACTCATCTGTGGGTCTGTATGCAACAGCGACCAGTGTCTTTTGGGATGCAAACGGCAGGACTTCCGGTTGTGGTGGAATGCTGACCGGAAATTCAGGAGCCGCGATTAAGGTGGAATGCACGTGAATGGACTTCTGGTCATGGTGGAGCACAGACCGGAAGTCCGGCTGGCGTGAATACCCAATTACAGCTGTTTAGAAGAGGCTGGATGCCTCACTACTGGCGCTAGTAGCAGTGATGATAAGGTATGCATCCTGGTGACCATATCTATGCCCAGAATGACTGTTTAAAGCCGTTTTCGGTATACTTTAACACACTTCCGGCCATGATGGGCAGAAATGGGTGGGGTTATGCGATCATTGATTGCCAGGGGTATTTAAAGAGGAGCTGAAATCGTGTCTTGAGGAAGGTCACGTTTGGTGACCAAAACATTGACAGCTACTATGGCTTCCATATTGTAATAAACTGTTGGTGTTTATGCTGCAAAGTACCTGGTGAGTGTCTTTTCTTGGAAAGCTAAAGTTATGGATTCTGCTGGAATACATTGAAGCTGCACCCCAGGCAGATGGACTGATAATTAAGAGAGTGCCAACTTACCAAATACATATACAGGAGGAGATTAACAGAATGTTTCTTCTTTGGACACGCACCCTAAGAAAGGATATAGTCTTCGTTTAAAGATTTAAATTATATTGTTATGTGATTGCTTAAAGTTTCATAGGAGAAATGTGTGGGTCTATTTACCTGTAGCAATGTTTTATGTGTTGCTATTGTGATTTTATTAGATTGGGGTATCAGAGGAATTTTGTATGTTAATTGTTTTTTTTTTCTATTTTTGATCTCTTTGAGCCTGAGGTTGTTATTACATCTTAACATTAGAGATGAGCGGATTCGGTTTTACTCGGTTTTACTCGGTTCTCAAAACCGAATCTTATTGGCTATCCAAAACACGTGACATCCGTGAGCCAATAAGATTCGGTTTTGAGAACCGAGTAAAACCGAGTAAAACCGAATCCGCTCATCTCTACTTAACATGTCTGTGAACCAAGGTTTTTTGAATGATGAATTACTAAGTGAGGCAGAGAATGCCCAATTAAGCCTTACAGATGATGATGCATCTAGGGTTTTATTTGACCAAGTGGAGTTTGACTCCTTACCGAGCCAAACTTCAGCAGATATATATATATATATATATATATATAGGTAAGCAGGGTCGACGGCACTCCCAAGTCCCCTAAAAGATGGTATCAATAGTTGTAATGCCGGTGCCCTCCCCGGGATATACAGTGTACCTGTATCCAATAGTATAGAGTATGGTTGCGGGCGGCACTCTCGGCGCAAATGAAGACAGACACGTAAGTCTTTAAGTCATCAACGTTTCAATGTCCAGAGTGACATTTTCGTCAGGATAAAGTTACAAACAAGCATTACTCACCGTTTTATCTCCGTCTGGTGGTCCGAGGCGCCATCAGCCGTCGCGTCCCGTTCCGTGCAACAATGACGTCATCACGAGATGCCGGCATCGGCGTCAGGGAACACCTGGACCGGAGCACATATAAAAACACCTGAAATAAGTGCAAAACGAAGCAAGTGAAAATAAATAACAAAACAATATAGTGACTATTAACAATGCAACATTAGGGTCTAATCTATAATAATGTATCACTCATGCAGTCATATTGTAACTTGTAACCGCTAAACAGAAGTTTATTATTGTGCCATTAATGCACAAAATATTGAATATAGATTAACCCATTAATGTGCTAGAAGAGTCAGTGTATTACTACACTATGTAAATGAACAACTGTGTTATGCATAGGAAGATGTAACAAGTCAAAATAACAAAGTAATTCAAATAAAGGCTGACAAGCCAAGCTGTTCATTTAATCCACGTGGAGATAATGTGTCTAGTACAAAAATCCACTTGGCTTCTGCCTTTAATAGTAGCTGAGATCGATCACCCCCCCGTATAAGTGGGGGAATGTGATCAATTATGCGATGTCTCAAAGCAGCTACTGAGTGTTTGGCATGCAAGAAGTGTCTGGCAACTGGCTGATCACTTTTGCCAGTATTAATGGCTGCTCTGATCGATGCTCTGTGGCCAGCCATACGCTCCTTAAACATGCAATCAGTTTTCCCCACATAGTGGAGACCGCAGGGACAGCTTAACAGGTAAACTACAAAGCGTGTGGTGCAGGTTACTCGGTGACGGAGTTTGTATTTTTTGCCTGTGTAAGGATGACAAAAATTGTCACCCGTTAACATATGGCTGCAAGTAGTGCAGCCAAGGCATTTGTAGCACCCTGGACAAGAGGATTTAAGAAATGTAGTGGTGCTCTTTTTAGGTTTACTTTCAACGTTTGTTTTTACCAAAAAATCCCGTATATTTTTGCCCCTCCGATATGCCGGCATAATACGGGTTGAGGATGATATTCCTATTTTTTTATCTGTTTGGATGATAGGCCAGAATTTTTTAGTAATTTTGTTAATGATGGGGCTTTGGGTGCAAAATTGATTAACCCATATTAATTTATCATGGGTGTCTGGTTTTTTATTGGACACTAACGTTTTACTTCTGGGAATTTTAAGTACTTTATTTTTGATAGCTGTGAGCTCAAATTGGTTGTAGCCCCGTTGTGTGAACTTGGTAATCAAATTGTCACATGCATCTTCTAGCTTTGATTCATCACTAATGATGCGCTTAAGGCGCAGCATCTGGGAATATGAGAGACCTCTCCGTAGAGATACAGGGTGATGGCTAGAAGCCTGTAAGAGGTTGTTTCTGTCCGTGCTTTTTGTGAACAAAGATGTAACAATTTTACCTTCATTAACAGAAATCTGTACGTCAAGAAAGTTGATACTTTGTTCGTGTATGAGGAAAGTGAATTTGACGGGGGACGTGGAAGAATTGTGTGTATTTAAGGTACACTCTAATAATTCACGTGACCCCGTCCACAAGAGAAACAGGTCGTCAATAAATCTCAGGTATAGCAAGATGTATGGTTTAGTGGCCTCATTGGAAAGGAACAGTTCATCCTCAACTCGCAACATGTAACTGTTTGCGAATGAGGGCGAGACGTTACTCCCCATTGAGCACCCCGCTAGCTGTAAATAATAATTTTTGTTAAATAAAAAATAATTTCTCTGCAGAGTTAATTGTAATAGCTGCAAAAACAATTCAATGGTGGGACCACTGTAGGAAGGATTATTGCGTATCAATAACTCAACAGCATGCAATCCTTCTGCGTGCGGAATACACGTGTATAAGTTCTTAACATCAATTGTTGCTAATAAGCAATTGTCTGGAATAGATGGAATATCCGACAGTTTGTTCAACAAATCTGTGGTGTCCTTCAGGCAATGTCCAATGGATTGGATGCACGGCTGCAGATGATGGTCTAAAAATATAGATATTTTTTGGAATAATGAATCTCTGGCCGAAATTATTGGACGGCCAGGGGGAGAACGACTGTCCTTGTGGATCTTGGGTACTGAGTATAGAATTGGTACCACTGGAAATTTTGTCATAAGCGCCTCTGTTTGATTAGTTGTTAAATGTCCATCTTTGGCAGCTAGGGAAAGAACATTGTCCAATTCCTTTTTGAAGGTTACAGTGGGATCCGAGGGCAATTTACGATATGTAACATTATCAGATAGCTGGCGGTCCAATTCGCTGATATAGTCGTGGACATTTTGCACTACAATGGCACCGCCCTTGTCCGCCGGGCGGATAACCACATCCTCGTATTTGCTGAGGTCATTAAGTGCCTGCCATTCTGCTTTAGATAAATTGGAATGTGTAAATTTATTATGCTGTATGGCCTCATGGACTTGATGGTCAACAGTCCGCGTATAAGCTTTAATTGACTGGTTCTGGGATATAGGGTCAAATTTTGATTTGATCCTAAGGCCAGGTGGTAATGCCATATTGCTGGGTGGTGTGGAAGAATGTTGGAAAAAATATTCTTTCAACCGTAGTTGACGTTCCAATTTGTACTGCTCAACCTTCCAATTAAATGGGTCCAGTTTGTTTGTAGGGACAAAATTGAGTCCTTTTGATAAGACTTGTAGTTCAGTAGGTGTAAATGAGCGATCCGATAAGTTAAATATCATCTCCGTTTGGAGTATGTTGTTCGCCTTCCTCTCCGTCCTTTTGTGTTGCCCACCTCTCCTCGTGTATTCGCGCCTCGGTTTGCTAGTTGTGCTCGAGTGCGGACTCCTAAAGGGGGACGACCTTGGCTGGAATTCGGAATGTCAATTTCACTGGCAGTGGCTGTTCCTTCAGTAGAAGAGTCCGAGTCAAGGTGATGCACATTGAATCTATTAAAAGGACGTCTTCGCGTGGGTCGTTTAGTAGAGGGGGTGCCAGATATCCAAGGATAGACCTGTCTTTTGATATAGTCGTTATTGACTATATCTAATTTGTTGCGTTTATATGAAATAAGGTCTTTTTGATATTTGTCAAGTTGAAGAGTTAATTTGTCATACCAATTAGTGGTGGTGTCAGATAATAAAGTTGGTTTATGTGTGGTCTCAAAAGTCTCAATTTGTGTACGTGTGGCATCAAGTTCCCTTGTAACTTCTTCAATGACCAGAAGGATTAGGTCAAGGGAGCACTTGTTTAATATGGAGACCCATTTTTTGCAAAAGGCCACGTTAAATCTTCCAATTGTTGGGACATTTTTTATACGAAAGCCCCTTGGTATTTTACCTTGTCGATGGTAATCAGAGAGGGTGACTCCATGATAGTAGAAGTCTTTTTCTCTGCGCTTCAGCTTGAATAATTCGCGAAACAAATGGATATTATCTGGTCTACCGCCCGTAGCTGCTAAGTCTTCCTTGAAACGTATATTAGTTGCATCAATGTCGGAGTAACTGAATGTCTCTCCTGGTGTTAAATCTACAGCAGACAGTAAATCTTCCAAATCTGTGTCCGTCTGTGTTGTCATAGTGAATAAACACTGTGGTCTTCTTGAGAATAGTCACAGAGAGAGTAGTGAAGGTGTTAATGTCCAAAGGACATGTGCTGCAGTGCTCCACAACCAAAGAAGTCCAGACGTATAATGTACTGGGGGTGGGTGCCCTTCAATGGCCACTAACCTGCACGGTTATTGTGGTCCTAAATGTAGGTAAGCAGGGTCGACGGCACTCCCAAGTCCCCTAAAAGATGGTATCAATAGTTGTAATGCCGGTGCCCTCCCCGGGATATACAGTGTACCTGTATCCAATAGTATAGAGTATGGTTGCGGGCGGCACTCTCGGCGCAAATGAAGACAGACACGTAAGTCTTTAAGTCATCAACGTTTCAATGTCCAGAGTGACATTTTCGTCAGGATAAAGTTACAAACAAGCATTACTCACCGTTTTATCTCCGTCTGGTGGTCCGAGGCGCCATCAGCCGTCGCGTCCCGTTCCGTGCAACAATGACGTTATCACGAGATGCCGGCATCGGCGTCAGGGAACACCTGGACCGGAGCACATATAAAAACACCTGAAATAAGTGCAAAACGAAGCAAGTGAAAATAAATAACAAAACAATATAGTGACTATTAACAATGCAACATTAGGGTCTAATCTATAATAATGTATCACTCATGCAGTCATATTGTAACTTGTAACCGCTAAACAGAAGTTTATTATTGTGCCATTAATGCACAAAATATTGAATATAGATTAACCCATTAATGTGCTAGAAGAGTCAGTGTATTACTACACTATGTAAATGAACAACTGTGTTATGCATAGGAAGATGTAACAAGTCAAAATAACAAAGTAATTCAAATAAAGGCTGACAAGCCAAGCTGTTCATTTAATCCACGTGGAGATAATGTGTCTAGTACAAAAATCCACTTGGCTTCTGCCTTTAATAGTAGCTGAGATCGATCACCCCCCCGTATAAGTGGGGGAATGTGATCAATTATGCGATGTCTCAAAGCAGCTACTGAGTGTTTGGCATGCAAGAAGTGTCTGGCAACTGGCTGATCACTTTTGCCAGTATTAATGGCTGCTCTGATCGATGCTCTGTGGCCAGCCATACGCTCCTTAAACATGCAATCAGTTTTCCCCACATAGTGGAGACCGCAGGGACAGCTTAACAGGTAAACTACAAAGCGTGTGGTGCAGGTTACTCGGTGACGGAGTTTGTATTTTTTGCCTGTGTAAGGATGACAAAAATTGTCACCCGTTAACATATGGCTGCACCAGTGAAATTGACATTCCGAATTCCAGCCAAGGTCGTCCCCCTTTAGGAGTCCGCACTCGAGCACAACTAGCAAACCGAGGCGCGAATACACGAGGAGAGGTGGGCAACACAAAAGGACGGAGAGGAAGGCGAACAACATACTCCAAACGGAGATGATATTTAACTTATCGGATCGCTCATTTACACCTACTGAACTACAAGTCTTATCAAAAGGACTCAATTTTGTCCCTACAAACAAACTGGACCCATTTAATTGGAAGGTTGAGCAGTACAAATTGGAACGTCAACTACGGTTGAAAGAATATTTTTTCCAACATTCTTCCACACCACCCAGCAATATGGCATTACCACCTGGCCTTAGGATCAAATCAAAATTTGACCCTATATCCCAGAACCAGTCAATTAAAGCTTATACGCGGACTGTTGACCATCAAGTCCATGAGGCCATACAGCATTATAAATTTACACATTCCAATTTATCTAAAGCAGAATGGCAGGCACTTAATGACCTCAGCAAATACGAGGATGTGGTTATCCGCCCGGCGGACAAGGGCGGTGCCATTGTAGTGCAAAATGTCCACGACTATATCAGCGAATTGGACCGCCAGCTATCTGATAATGTTACATATCGTAAATTGCCCTCGGATCCCACTGTAACCTTCAAAAAGGAATTGGACAATGTTCTTTCCCTAGCTGCCAAAGATGGACATTTAACAACTAATCAAACAGAGGCGCTTATGACAAAATTTCCAGTGGTACCAATTCTATACTCAGTACCCAAGATCCACAAGGACAGTCGTTCTCCCCCTGGCCGTCCAATAATTTCGGCCAGAGATTCATTATTCCAAAAAATATCTATATTTTTAGACCATCATCTGCAGCCGTGCATCCAATCCATTGGACATTGCCTGAAGGACACCACAGATTTGTTGAACAAACTGTCGGATATTCCATCTATTCCAGACAATTGCTTATTAGCAACTATTGATGTTAAGAACTTATACACGTGTATTCCGCACGCAGAAGGATTGCATGCTGTTGAGTTATTGATACGCAATAATCCTTCCTACAGTGGTCCCACCATTGAATTGTTTTTGCAGCTATTACAATTAACTCTGCAGAGAAATTATTTTTTATTTAACAAAAATTATTATTTACAGCTAGCGGGGTGCTCAATGGGGAGTAACGTCTCGCCCTCATTCGCAAACAGTTACATGTTGCGAGTTGAGGATGAACTGTTCCTTTCCAATGAGGCCACTAAACCATACATCTTGCTATACCTGAGATTTATTGACGACCTGTTTCTCTTGTGGACGGGGTCACGTGAATTATTAGAGTGTACCTTAAATACACACAATTCTTCCACGTCCCCCGTCAAATTCACTTTCCTCATACACGAACAAAGTATCAACTTTCTTGACGTACAGATTTCTGTTAATGAAGGTAAAATTGTTACATCTTTGTTCACAAAAAGCACGGACAGAAACAACCTCTTACAGGCTTCTAGCCATCACCCTGTATCTCTACGGAGAGGTCTCCCATATTCCCAGATGCTGCGCCTTAAGCGCATCATTAGTGATGAATCAAAGCTAGAAGATGCATGTGACAATTTGATTACCAAGTTCACACAACGGGGCTACAACCAATTTGAGCTCACAGCTATCAAAAATAAAGTACTTAAAATTCCCAGAAGTAAAACGTTAGTGTCCAATAAAAAACCAGACACCCATGATAAATTAATATGGGTTAATCAATTTTGCACCCAAAGCCCCATCATTAACAAAATTACTAAAAAATTCTGGCCTATCATCCAAACAGATAAAAAAATAGGAATATCATCCTCAACCCGTATTATGCCGGCATATCGGAGGGGCAAAAATATACGGGATTTTTTGGTAAAAACAAACGTTGAAAGTAAACCTAAAAAGAGCACCACTACATTTCTTAAATCCTCTTGTCCAGGGTGCTACAAATGCCTTGGCTGCACTACTTGCAGCCATATGTTAACGGGTGACAATTTTTGTCATCCTTACACAGGCAAAAAATACAAACTCCGTCACCGAGTAACCTGCACCACACGCTTTGTAGTTTACCTGTTAAGCTGTCCCTGCGGTCTCCACTATGTGGGGAAAACTGATTGCATGTTTAAGGAGCGTATGGCTGGCCACAGAGCATCGATCAGAGCAGCCATTAATACTGGCAAAAGTGATCAGCCAGTTGCCAGACACTTCTTGCATGCCAAACACTCAGTAGCTGCTTTGAGACATCGCATAATTGATCACATTCCCCCACTTATACGGGGGGGTGATCGATCTCAGCTACTATTAAAGGCAGAAGCCAAGTGGATTTTTGTACTAGACACATTATCTCCACGTGGATTAAATGAACAGCTTGGCTTGTCAGCCTTTATTTGAATTACTTTGTTATTTTGACTTGTTACATCTTCCTATGCATAACACAGTTGTTCATTTACATAGTGTAGTAATACACTGACTCTTCTAGCACATTAATGGGTTAATCTATATTCAATATTTTGTGCATTAATGGCACAATAATAAACTTCTGTTTAGCGGTTACAAGTTACAATATGACTGCATGAGTGATACATTATTATAGATTAGACCCTAATGTTGCATTGTTAATAGTCACTATATTGTTTTGTTATTTATTTTCACTTGCTTCGTTTTGCACTTATTTCAGGTGTTTTTATATGTGCTCCGGTCCAGGTGTTCCCTGACGCCGATGCCGGCATCTCGTGATGACGTCATTGTTGCACGGAACGGGACGCGACGGCTGATGGCGCCTCGGACCACCAGACGGAGATAAAACGGTGAGTAATGCTTGTTTGTAACTTTATCCTGACGAAAATGTCACTCTGGACATTGAAACGTTGATGACTTAAAGACTTACGTGTCTGTCTTCATTTGCGCCGAGAGTGCCGCCCGCAACCATACTCTATACTATTGGATACAGGTACACTGTATATCCCGGGGAGGGCACCGGCATTACAACTATTGATACCATCTTTTAGGGGACTTGGGAGTGCCGTCGACCCTGCTTACCTACATTTAGGACCACAATAACCGTGCAGGTTAGTGGCCATTGAAGGGCACCCACCCCCAGTACATTATACGTCTGGACTTCTTTGGTTGTGGAGCACTGCAGCACATGTCCTTTGGACATTAACACCTTCACTACTCTCTCTGTGACTATTCTCAAGAAGACCACAGTGTTTATTCACTATGACAACACAGACGGACACAGATTTGGAAGATTTACTGTCTGCTGTAGATTTAACACCAGGAGAGACATTCAGTTACTCCGACATTGATGCAACTAATATACGTTTCAAGGAAGACTTAGCAGCTACGGGCGGTAGACCAGATAATATCCATTTGTTTCGCGAATTATTCAAGCTGAAGCGCAGAGAAAAAGACTTCTACTATCATGGAGTCACCCTCTCTGATTACCATCGACAAGGTAAAATACCAAGGGGCTTTCGTATAAAAAATGTCCCAACAATTGGAAGATTTAACGTGGCCTTTTGCAAAAAATGGGTCTCCATATTAAACAAGTGCTCCCTTGACCTAATCCTTCTGGTCATTGAAGAAGTTACAAGGGAACTTGATGCCACACGTACACAAATTGAGACTTTTGAGACCACACATAAACCAACTTTATTATCTGACACCACCACTAATTGGTATGACAAATTAACTCTTCAACTTGACAAATATCAAAAAGACCTTATTTCATATAAACGCAACAAATTAGATATAGTCAATAACGACTATATCAAAAGACAGGTCTATCCTTGGATATCTGGCACCCCCTCTACTAAACGACCCACGCGAAGACGTCCTTTTAATAGATTCAATGTGCATCACCTTGACTCGGACTCTTCTACTGAAGGAACAGCCACTGCCAGTGAAATTGACATTCCGAATTCCAGCCAAGGTCGTCCCCCTTTAGGAGTCCGCACTCGAGCACAACTAGCAAACCGAGGCGCGAATACACGAGGAGAGGTGGGCAACACAAAAGGACGGAGAGGAAGGCGAACAACATACTCCAAACGGAGATGATATTTAACTTATCGGATCGCTCATTTACACCTACTGAACTACAAGTCTTATCAAAAGGACTCAATTTTGTCCCTACAAACAAACTGGACCCATTTAATTGGAAGGTTGAGCAGTACAAATTGGAACGTCAACTACGGTTGAAAGAATATTTTTTCCAACATTCTTCCACACCACCCAGCAATATGGCATTACCACCTGGCCTTAGGATCAAATCAAAATTTGACCCTATATCCCAGAACCAGTCAATTAAAGCTTATACGCGGACTGTTGACCATCAAGTCCATGAGGCCATACAGCATAATAAATTTACACATTCCAATTCATCTAAAGCAGAATGGCAGGCACTTAATGACCTCAGCAAATACGAGGATGTGGTTATCCGCCCGGCGGACAAGGGCGGTGCCATTGTAGTGCAAAATGTCCACGACTATATCAGCGAATTGGACCGCCAGCTATCTGATAATGTTACATATCGTAAATTGCCCTCGGATCCCACTGTAACCTTCAAAAAGGAATTGGACAATGTTCTTTCCCTAGCTGCCAAAGATGGACATTTAACAACTAATCAAACAGAGGCGCTTATGACAAAATTTCCAGTGGTACCAATTCTATACTCAGTACCCAAGATCCACAAGGACAGTCGTTCTCCCCCTGGCCGTCCAATAATTTCGGCCAGAGATTCATTATTCCAAAAAATATCTATATTTTTAGACCATCATCTGCAGCCGTGCATCCAATCCATTGGACATTGCCTGAAGGACACCACAGATTTGTTGAACAAACTGTCGGATATTCCATCTATTCCAGACAATTGCTTATTAGCAACAATTGATGTTAAGAACTTATACACGTGTATTCCGCACGCAGAAGGATTGCATGCTGTTGAGTTATTGATACGCAATAATCCTTCCTACAGTGGTCCCACCATTGAATTGTTTTTGCAGCTATTACAATTAACTCTGCAGAGAAATTATTTTTTATTTAACAAAAATTATTATTTACAGCTAGCGGGGTGCTCAATGGGGAGTAACGTCTCGCCCTCATTCGCAAACAGTTACATGTTGCGAGTTGAGGATGAACTGTTCCTTTCCAATGAGGCCACTAAACCATACATCTTGCTATACCTGAGATTTATTGACGACCTGTTTCTCTTGTGGACGGGGTCACGTGAATTATTAGAGTGTACCTTAAATACACACAATTCTTCCACGTCCCCCGTCAAATTCACTTTCCTCATACACGAACAAAGTATCAACTTTCTTGACGTACAGATTTCTGTTAATGAAGGTAAAATTGTTACATCTTTGTTCACAAAAAGCACGGACAGAAACAACCTCTTACAGGCTTCTAGCCATCACCCTGTATCTCTACGGAGAGGTCTCCCATATTCCCAGATGCTGCGCCTTAAGCGCATCATTAGTGATGAATCAAAGCTAGAAGATGCATGTGACAATTTGATTACCAAGTTCACACAACGGGGCTACAACCAATTTGAGCTCACAGCTATCAAAAATAAAGTACTTAAAATTCCCAGAAGTAAAACGTTAGTGTCCAATAAAAAACCAGACACCCATGATAAATTAATATGGGTTAATCAATTTTGCACCCAAAGCCCCATCATTAACAAAATTACTAAAAAATTCTGGCCTATCATCCAAACAGATAAAAAAATAGGAATATCATCCTCAACCCGTATTATGCCGGCATATCGGAGGGGCAAAAATATACGGGATTTTTTGGTAAAAACAAACGTTGAAAGTAAACCTAAAAAGAGCACCACTACATTTCTTAAATCCTCTTGTCCAGGGTGCTACAAATGCCTTGGCTGCACTACTTGCAGCCATATGTTAACGGGTGACAATTTTTGTCATCCTTACACAGGCAAAAAATACAAACTCCGTCACCGAGTAACCTGCACCACACGCTTTGTAGTTTACCTGTTAAGCTGTCCCTGCGGTCTCCACTATGTGGGGAAAACTGATTGCATGTTTAAGGAGCGTATGGCTGGCCACAGAGCATCGATCAGAGCAGCCATTAATACTGGCAAAAGTGATCAGCCAGTTGCCAGACACTTCTTGCATGCCAAACACTCAGTAGCTGCTTTGAGACATCGCATAATTGATCACATTCCCCCACTTATACGGGGGGGTGATCGATCTCAGCTACTATTAAAGGCAGAAGCCAAGTGGATTTTTGTACTAGACACATTATCTCCACGTGGATTAAATGAACAGCTTGGCTTGTCAGCCTTTATTTGAATTACTTTGTTATTTTGACTTGTTACATCTTCCTATGCATAACACAGTTGTTCATTTACATAGTGTAGTAATACACTGACTCTTCTAGCACATTAATGGGTTAATCTATATTCAATATTTTGTGCATTAATGGCACAATAATAAACTTCTGTTTAGCGGTTACAAGTTACAATATGACTGCATGAGTGATACATTATTATAGATTAGACCCTAATGTTGCATTGTTAATAGTCACTATATTGTTTTGTTATTTATTTTCACTTGCTTCGTTTTGCACTTATTTCAGGTGTTTTTATATGTGCTCCGGTCCAGGTGTTCCCTGACGCCGATGCCGGCATCTCGTGATGACGTCATTGTTGCACGGAACGGGACGCGACGGCTGATGGCGCCTCGGACCACCAGACGGAGATAAAACGGTGAGTAATGCTTGTTTGTAACTTTATCCTGACGAAAATGTCACTCTGGACATTGAAACGTTGATGACTTAAAGACTTACGTGTCTGTCTTCATTTGCGCCGAGAGTGCCGCCCGCAACCATACTCTATATATATATATATATATATATATATATAATAAATTAAACAGATTAAAACGTAGAGAGACTGGCTTGATGTTACACGGTCAGTTTCTTTCTGAGTATTTTAGAACTAAACGCATCCCAAGAGGATTTAGAATAAACAATACTCCTACCTTGGGGCGTAGAAACACAAATTTTTGTAGCAGATGGCGTGGAATGCTAAATAAATGTTCCCTTGATCTCCTCCTGCTAGCAATTGAAGAGGTAGGCATTGAGCTAAAACAAACTAGAGAGGAAATTGCTATTTTTAAGAGAGAGTTTTCCCCTGCTTTGGTAGATGAGAAGACAGAAAACTGACATTATCTCATTTACAAGAAAGAAGCTTAAAACAGTGGAGCAAGATTATAAAAATCATACAGTTTATAGAAGGTTGTCTGGAGATGGGTCTACTAGACAGGGTCCATCTGGAGGCAACAAAGATCATATGCCTATGATACGATGTCCTCCAACTCAGCATCTGCATCAGAAAATTGTGATACACGCCCACCATCAGGCAATTTTTGAGGGGGTGCAACAAGAACTCATACAGGGGAGGGCCCAAAAGGCTGCACCCAAGGAGGGGTGGCCACAAGAGATCAGAAACTGGGGGAAAAGGGGAACAACGAGGAATTGATCTTCAATCTCTCAAGCTATTTGCTGACATCAGCTGAGATTTCCCTGTTAAGCAAGGGCTTGCGTTATGTACCCACTTGCGGGTTTGACCCCTTTGATTGGTTGGTTGCAAGTTTGGTAGAAAATTGAGGCTAAAGGAGTTTTTTTTAATAACTCTGAAAATAGTAACACCACACAAACTGCTGATGTCTTTATGAGAACGGGAGAATGTTATCCTTCTTCAAATAACCCGAGTATAAAAACCTTCCTTAGGATGGTTAAGGAAGAAGTCTAGAGGGAAAACAAAAATGCTGCTTTAAAATTTTATAATTTGAGTGCTTCAGAAATACAAGCCTTGAAATCTCTTCGTGACAATCAGTCAATTGTTATTAAGAAAAGCCAATAAAGGTGGAGTGGTGGTTCTGCAGGATATGGTAACACGATATCGAGGTCAGGCACCAACTTAATGATGATCTATCCTATAAAAGGATCCCCTTTAGTCCTGTTGTTAGGATTAAGAGGGAGGTTGATCAGTTGATTGATCTAGCAGTTGCTAGTGGCTGGATTGATGAAATCGTGGCCAGATTCCTCAGAGCAGAAAACTTGCTGTGGCCAATACTGTATACACTGCCTAAGGTGCACAAGTCTCTGATTAACCCCCCAGGTAGGCCAATTATTTTGGCTAGGGGTTCAGTGTTGCAGCATTTGGCACAATTGGATTTATATCTAAGGTCCTTAAAAGGAACCAACATGGATTTGTAAAGGACAGATCATGTCAGACCAACTTACTTGGCTTTTATGAAACAGTAAGTGCAAACCTGGATCAGGGTAAGGAGGTGGATATAATCTTTTTAGACTTTGCTAAAGCTTTCGACACTGTACCACACATGCGTCTTATCTATAAGCTACAAGAAATAGGGCTAGGGAGCACAATATGCACTTGGGTCAGTAATTGGTTAGATAATAGGGAGCAACGCGTTGTGGTCAATGAATCATTTTCAAATTGGACTAAAGTACTAAGTGGTGTGCCACAAGGGTCTGTACTTGGACCACTTTTGTTCAACATTTTCATTAACGACCTAACAGTAGGTCTAGAGAGCATGGTGTCAATTTTCGCAGATGATACCAAATTGTGCAAGGTTATAAATACGAAGGGGGATGCTGAGTCTCTTCAGAACAACTTAACTAAAATGGAAACATGGGGGTAAATTTACTAAGATTCGTATTTTCCCGTTTGAGGTCAAAGTTCAATCACGAATGACATCGAAAGTGTAAATATGCAACTTTTTGAATTGATTACGACTAATTTACTAAGATGCCGTATTCTGCATTTTCGGGTTTTCCGATGTCGATGTCATTCGGTTTTTTTGGCAGTGTTTTACGTGAGTGACTTGTAAAACACTGCCGACTTTAATACAATGAATCTCGGCCGGATCTGAGAGATCCGTGCTGGGCTTCATTGTGCAGCTTGTAAAAAATAAATAAAAAATGTTTAAATGTAAAAAAAAAATTGCGTGGGGTCCCCCCTCCTAAGGCAAACCAGCCTCGGGCTCTTTGAGCCGATCCTGGTTGCAGAAATATGGGGAAAAAATGGACAGGGATTCCCCCATATTTAAGCAACCAGCATCGGGCTCTGCGCCTGGTCCTGGTTCCAAAAATACGGGGAACAAAAAGAGTAGGGGTCCCCCGTATTTTTGAAACCAGCACCGGGCTCCACTAGCTGGACAGATAATGCCACAGCCGGGGGTCACTTTTATACAGTGCCTTGCGGCCGTGGCATCAAATATCCAACTAGTCACCCCTGGCCGGGGTACCCTGGGGGAGTGGGGACCCCTTCAATCAAGGGGTGTCCCCCCCCAGCCACCCAAGGGCCAGGGGTGAAGCCCGAGGCTGTCCCCCCCATCCAATGGGCTGCGGATGGGGGGCTGATAGCCTTTGTGAAAAGTGATTGATATTGTTTTTAGTAGCAGTACTACAAGGCCCAGCAAGCCTCCCCCGCAAGCTGGTACTTGGAGAACCACAAGTACCAGCATGCGGCGGAAAAATGGGCCCGCTGGTACCTGTAGTACTACTACTAAAAAAATACCCCAATAAAGACAACACACACACCTTGAAAGTATAACTTTAATACATCCATCCACACCTCCATATACACATACTTACTTTATGTTCCCACGCAGGTCGGTCCTCTTCTCCAGTAGAATCCATGGTGTACCTGTAAAAAAAATTATACTCACATAATCCATGGTTGAAGGCTCCTCTGCTTGTAATCCTTTTGTAATCCACGTACTTGAAAAAATAAAAAAACGGACACCCGACCACGAACTGAAAGGGGACCCATGTTTTCACATGGGCCCCCTTTCCCCGAATGCCAGAAACCCACTCTGACTGATGTCTAAGTGGGTTTCTTCAGCCAATCAGGGAGTGCCACGTTGTGGCACCCTCCTGATCGGCTGTGTGCTCCTGTACTGCCTGACAGGCGGCACACGGCAGTGTTACAATGTAGCGCCTATTCGCTCCATTGTAACCAATGGTGGGAACTTTCAGGTCAGCGGTGAGGTCACTTTCGGTCAACCGCTGACCTTAGGCAAAAATTGAGTCCGCAATTCTGCTCTATCCACATGGAAAATCAGATAGGGGCTTTTGTGAGACAAAGCCGCCAATTCAGACACCCGTCTTGCAGATGCCAAGGCCAACAACATGACCACCTTCCAAGTGAGAAATTTTAATTCCACCATTTGAAGAGGCTCAAACCAGTGAGATTTCAGGAACTGTAACACCACGTTAAGGTCCCATGGTGCCACTGGAGGCACAAAAGGAGGCTGGATGTGCAGCACTCCCTTTACAAAAGTCTGGACCTCTGGGAGAGAAGCCAATTCCTTCTGAAAGAAAATTGATAGGGCCGAAATATGTACCTTAATGGAGCCTAATTTTAGGCCCATATCCACTCCTGTCTGTAGAAAGTGGAGAAAACGGCCCAGATGGAAAACTTCTGCAGGAGCATTCTTGGCTTCACACCAAGATACATACTTTCTCCAGATACGGTAATAATGCTTCGCCGTCACCTCCTTCCTAGCCCTTATCAGAGTAGGGATGACTTCTTCCGGAATGCCTTTCCCAGCTAGGATTCGGCGTTCAACCGCCATGCCGTCAAACGCAACCGCGGTAAGTCTTGGAACAGACAGGCCCCTGTTGCAACAGGTCCTCTCTGAGAGGAAGAGGCCACGGATCTTCTGTGAGCATTTCCTGAAGATCTGAATACCAGGCCCTGCGAGGCCAATCCGGAACAATGAGTATTGTTTTCACTCTTTTTTGTCTTATGATTCTCAATATTTTTGAGAGGAGTGGAAGAGGAGGGAACACATAGACTGACTGAAACACCCACGGTGTCACCAGGGCGTCCACTGCTACAGCCTGAGGGTCCCTTGACCTGGCACAATACCTCCGAAGCTTCTTGTTGAGGCGTGACGCCATCATGTCTATTTGAGGAAGTCGCCAATGACTTGTTATCTCTGCAAAAACTTCTTGATGAAGTCCCCACTCTCCTGGATGGAGATCGTGTCTACTGAGGAAGTCTGCTTCCCAGTTGTCCACTCCCGGAATGAAGACTGCTGTCAAAGCGCTTATATGATCTTCGGCCCAGCGAAGAATCCTGGTGGCTTCCGCCATTGCCACTCTGCTTCTTGTACCGCCTTGGCGGTTTACATGAGCCACGGCTGTGACATTGTCTGACTGAATCAGAACCGATAGGTCACGAAGAAGATTCTCCGCCTGACGCAGGCTGTTGTATATGGCCCTCAATTCCAGTACATTGATGTGCAGACAAGCCTCCTGGCTTGACCATAGTCCCTGGAAGTTTCTTCCTTGTGTGACTGCTCCCCATCATCGGAGGCTTGCGTCCATGGTCACCAGAACCTGAATGCAGAACCTGCGACCCTCTAGAAGGTGAGCACTCTGCAGCCACCACAGGAGAGACACCCTGGCCCTGGGGGACAGGCTGATTTTTTGATGAATGTGTAGATGGGACCCGGACCATTTGTCCAGAAGGTCCCACTGAAAAGTCCTCGCATGAAACCTGCCGAAGGTAATGGCCTCGTAGGACGCCACCATTTTCCCCAGTACTCGAGTGCATTGATGGACCGACACACCTTTCGGTTTTAACAGGTCTCTGACCAAGTTCTGGAGTTCCTGGGCTTTTTCCATCGGGAGACAAACTTTCTTTTGTTCCGTGTCCAGAATCATAACCAAGAAAGTCAACCGGGTTGTTGGAACCAACTGTGACTTTCGTAGATTGAGAATCCAGCCGTGTTGCTGCAGCACTCTTAGGGAGAGCGACACGCTTTGCAGCAACTGTTCTCTCGATCTCGCTTTTAATCAGGAGATTGTCCAAGTACGGGATAACTGTGACTCCCTGCCTGCGTAGGAGCACCATCATTTCTGCCATTATCTTGGTGAAAATCCTCGGGGCCATGGAAAGCCCAAACGGCAACGTCTGAAACTGGTAATGACAGTCCTGTACCGCGAATCTCAGGTACACCTGATGAGGAGGATATATGGGGACATGAAGGTATGCATCCTTTATGTCTAGTGACACCATAAAATCCCCCCCTTCCAGGCTGGCAATAACCGCCCTGGGCGGTTCCATCTTGAATTTGAACCTTTTCAAGTACATGTTTAGGAATTTTAAATTCAGAATGGGTCTGACCGAGCCATCCTGTTTCGGGACCACAAACAGGGTTGAATAGTACCCCTTCCCCTGTTGAAGTAGGGGGACCTTGACAACCACTTGCTGATGACACAGTTTTTGAATTGCAGCTAAAACTATCTCCCTTTCTGGGGAGGAAGCTGGTAAGGCCGATTTGAAAAACCGTCGAGGAGGCACGTCTTCGAATTCCAGCTTGTAACCCTGGGATACAATTTCCATTGCCCAGGGATCCACCTCTGATTGAACCCAGACGTGGCTGAAGAGTCGAAGACGTGCCCCCACCGGGGCGGACTCACTCAGCGGAACCCCAGCGTCATGCGGTGGATTTAGTAGAAGCCGGGGAGGACTTCTGCTCCTGGGAACTAGCCGTAGCCGGCAGTTTTTTCCCCCTACCCTTACCTCTGGCGAGGAAGGAAGAGCCCCGACCTCTTCTGGACTTATGCGACCGAAAGGACTGCATCTGATATTGTGGCGTTTTCTTTTACTGTGAGGAAATATAAGGTAAAAAAGTAGATTTACCTGCAGTAGCTGTGGAAACCAGGTCTGTGAGACCTTCCCCAAATAAGTCCTCACCTTTGTAAGGCAAAACATCCATATGCCTCTTTGAGTCGGCATCACCCGTCCATTGGCGAGCCGCCTAGCAGAAATCGCCATGGCGTTGGCTCTCGAACCCAGCAGGCCAACGTCTCTCTGAGCATCTCTCATATAAAGGACTGCGTCTTTAATGTGACCCAAGGTCAATAAAATGGTATCCCTATCCAGGGTATCAAAGTCAGCTGACAAGGTATTCGTCCAAGCCACTACAGCGCTACAAACCCAAGCCGACGCTATTGTCGGTCTGAGCAAGGCACCCATATGTGTATAAATTGACTTCAAGGTAGTTTCCTGCCTGCGATCAGCAGGATCCCTGAGGGCTGCCGTATCTGGAGACGGCAGCGCCACCTTTTTGGACAAGCGCGTTAACGCCTTGTCCACCCTGGGCGAGGATTCCCACCGTACCCTGTCCTTTGCTGGGAAAGGATACGCCATAAGAATTCTCTTGGGAATCTGCAGTTTCCTGTCTGTAGTTTCCCAAGCTTTTTCAAATAACTCATTCAGCTCATGAGATGGGGGAAAAGTTACCTCAGGCTTCTTTTCCTTAAACATGTGTACCCTCGTGTCAGGGACAGAGGGGTCATCTGTGATATGCAAAACATCTTTTATTGCAATAATCATGTAATGAATACTTTTGGCCACCCTTGGGTGTAACCTCGCATCATCGTAGTCGACACTGGAGTCAGAATCCTATCGGTATCAGTGTCTGCTACTTGGGATAGTGGGCGTTTCTGAGACCCAGAAGGGCCCTGTGACACAGTTAAAGCCATGGATTGACTCCCAGCTTTATCCCTGGACTCTGCTTTGTCCAATCTCTTATGTAATAAAGCCACATTTGCATTTAAAACATTCCACATATCCAACCAGTCAGGTGTCGACGTTGCCGACAGAGACACCACAATCATCTGCTCCACCTCCTCCCTAGAAGAGCCTTCCGCTTCAGACATGCCGACACACACGTACCGACACCCCCACACACTCAGGGAAATAATTATATGGAGACAGTTCCCCAATAAGGCCCTTTGGAGAGACAGAGAGAGAGTATGCCAGCACACACCCAGCGCAACCAGACCCTGGAATAAAATCCAGTTAGGACAGCGCTTTTATATAAAAATATATATAATAACACTCACTGCGCCAATTACATGTGCCCCCCCCCCCTATTTTTTGCCCTCTGTGACCGTGTTCAGCAGGGAAGAGTCCGGGGAGCCAGCTTCTCTGCATGTGCTGTGGAGAAAATGGCGCTGGTTAGTGCTGGAGGATCAAGCCCCGCCCCCTCAGCAGCGGGCTTCGGTCCCGCTCAAATAATCAAAAAACTGGCGGGGGTTAATAATATACTGCCTCCGCAGTATCTGTACATCTGCCAGTGTCCCTTGAGGCTATTAATTGCTGCCCAGGGCACCCCCCCTGCGCCCTTACAGTGCCCGCTGTTGTGTGTGTGTGTGTGTGGGAGCAATGGCGCACAGCGTTACCGCTGCGCGTTATCTCACTGAAGAACTGAAGTCTTCTGCCGCCTTTGAAGTCTTCTTTCTTCTTCTACTCACCTGGCTTCTATCTTCCGGCTCTGTGAGGAGGACGGCGGCGCGGCTCCGGGACGAACGGCGAGGGTGAGACCTGCGTTCCGACCCTCTGGAGCTAACAGTGTCCAGTAGCCTAAGAAGCAGAGCCTATCACTTAAGTAGGTCTGCTTCTCTCCCCTCAGTCCCACGATGCAGGGAGCCTGTTGCCAGCAGTGCTCCCTGAAAATAAAAAACCTAACAAAATTCTTTTTCAGAGAAACTCAGGAGAGCTCCCCTGTAATGCACCCAGTTTCCTCTGGGCACAGGATCTAACTGAGGTCTGGAGGAGGGGCATAGAGGGAGGAGCCAGTGCACACCCATTCTAAAGTTCTTTATAGTGCCCATGTCTCCTGCGGAGCCCGTCTATACCCCATGGTCCTTACGGAGTCCCCAGCATCCTCTAGGACGTAAGAGAAAAGATATTAGCATGCATAAAACTGGGAATTGATGCAAGGGACAAGAGTATTATACTCTCATTATATAAATCACTAGTGAGGCCACATCTTGAATACTGGGGGTAATTCCAAGTTGATCGCAGCAGGAAACTTTTTAGCAGTTGTGCAAAACCATGTGCACTGCAGGGGAGGCAGATATAACATGTGCAGAGAGAGTTAGATTTGGGTGTGGTGATTTCAACCTGCAATCTAAATTGCAGTGTAAAAATAAAGCAGCCAGTATTTACCCTGCACAGAAACAAAATAACCCACCCAAATCTAACTCCCTCTGTAAATGTTATATCTGCCCCCCCCCCTGCAGTGCACATGGTTTTGCCCAACTGCTAAAAAATTTCCTGCTACGATCAACTTGGAATTACCCCCACTGTGTGCAATTTTGGCCACCATATTACAAAAAAGGATATCCTGGAGCTAGAAAAGGTTCAGAGGCGGGCGACCAAACTAATCAAGGGCATGGAGACGCTGGAATACGAGGAAAGGCTTGCAAGGCTAGGCATGTTTACATTGGAAAAGAAGAGATTAAGAGGGGACATGATCAATATCTACAAATATATAAGGGGTCAATACACAGAGCTTGGGAGGGACCTGTTTTCTATAAGATCAGCACAGAGAACACGTGGTCACTCACTTAGGTTAGAGGAGAGGAGTTTCCGCACATTGAGGCAAAAAGGTTTTTTCACAGTAAGGACAATACGTGTTTGGAATTCCCTGCCTGAGAGAGTAGTAACTGCGGACTCAGTCAACACCTTTAAGAATGGGTTAGATAAATTCCTATTGGATAAAGATATTCAGGGTTATGGTGCGTAGGCACGCCATATAGTTAATTTAACTAGTCCTAACATAAAAATAACTAGTCCTATAATAACACTGCATAGGAGACCACAAATAGGTTGAACTCGAAGGACAATTGTCTTTTCTCAACCTTGGTTACATAGTAACATAGTAACTATGTGTTAAAAGTATCACTAGTTATGTCAGAGATACTGGAAACTTTCTTAAAGGTATAAGAACATTAAAGGATTTGCCATATGATTATCTTCTGGCAACCATGGATGTAAATTCACTCTATACCGTAATTCCACATCAAGGAAGTATAGAATCTGTGAGAGTCCTTAGTTAATGGCCCATATGTGGGTCCACCTATTGAATTTGTTGTGGCTTTACTTGAGAAGGTGTTGTTACTGAACCACTTTATGTATCAAGATTAATATTTTATGCAGGTGTCAGGGACAGCCATTGTCTCTAACCTGGCACCTGCATATGCTAACATCTATATGGATCATTATGAAAGTAGTTATATTATGGCAAACTTTGGACAGGATATTGCCTACTACCAACGTTTTATTGATTTTTGGAGGGTTACCACCTGCGCACTGAGGTATTGTCAACCCCCTATTGGATGTGGCGAGCTGCTGATGTTTGTAGGTGATCTAACCTACTCGAAAAATTTTGCAGAGTGTAAATAACACAGCGCTCAACCCCTGATATGGACTAATGCAGTGTCGGTGTTTACTATAGTAAACACCGACACTGCATTAGTCCATATCAGGGGTTGAGCGCTGTGTTATTTACACTCTGCAAAACGTTTTATTGATGGTGGCAAAATGGGACATTTACTTGCATCCAGCAATGTAAGACCTGTATGTAATGTCTAAATGTATAATGTAATGTATGATGTGAAACATGGATGGCAGCCTGTCCTTTAGGTGAACTCATAGCTACACCGATATGGGAGTAGAGGACACGTGATGTATAGTGGGGAGTCAGAGGTTAGTTTATGGCCCTTATCTAAGAAGAAATAAACTATAGTTAGAAAAGACATTACAGAAAAGCCAGGCCAGATTAAGAATGCTGACCTCGTGAAGCTTAAGAAGACAGTTGATTGAAAAGTAAAACCCAAAGGAAATCTGGTTTCTCATTGCCCAGGTGCACAGCATTGAGAGAGTTAAGGAAAAGGTGGGGGTCGCAACTGTGAGGGAGTTAGATCTGCCCCTCTCACCCACACTGTGTTGTTCATTTCTGAGAGAAGCAGCCAGGAATGCACCATATTTCTTACATTGTGAAATCCCTCCGCATAGAAGGCCTACCTGCTGTTAAGTTAGGTTTCTGAAATTATCCTCCATTTTGTTTTATTTGAAATTGTATCCTAATGCCTGGGGAGTGCCTTTTCTTGGAAAAATAAATAAATAAATAAATATATATATATATATATATATATATATAAATATATAAAAAAATGTATTTGATAATGCAGCTATTATATATAGTTAAAACAGGCAGGCAGATATATTAGATGTAAGATGTCACACGTCAGGCCAGCGCTGGCTCCGATTCTTGGCTGATGAGTGGGTTTTGTTTGCAGGCTGTACACATAGGGGTATATTTACTAAGCTCCCGATTTTGACCGAGATGCCGTTTTTTCATCAAAGTGTCATCTCGGTAAATCTCGGTCATTTACTAAACACTAATCACGGCAGTGATGAGGGCATTCGTAATTTTTTGCTAGTTTAGGTTAAAAATTACGAATGAATACACCATCGGTCAAAACGCGGCTGTTTAAGTATGAATCTCGGTCATTTACTAAGAAGTGCAAAGCAAAAAAACACAAAACACTGCCGTGAAAAATTACAACTCGTAAAAAAGTCCTAAAAAAAACAGACCTGCTTTTTTTATCCGTGATTTGAGATGCATGCAGGGATCCATGAGATCCGTGCATGTATATCAGTGGGAAGGGGTGTGAAAGTGCTTATTTTTGCTAAAAAAATTGCGTGGGGTCCCCCCTCCTAAGCATAACCAGCCTCGGGCTCTTTGAGCCGATCCTGGTTGCAGAAATATGGGGAAAAAAATGACAGGGGTTCCCCCATATTTAAGCAACCAGCATCGGGCTCTGCGCCTGGTCCTGGTCCCAAAAATACGGGGGACAAAAAGAGTAGGGGTCCCCCGTATTTTTAAAACCAGCACCGGGCTCCACTAGCTGGACAGATAATGCCACAGCCGGGGGTCACTTTTATATAGTGCCCTGCGGCCGTGGCATCAAAAATCCAACTAGTCACCCCTGGCCGAGGTACCCTGGGGGAGTGGGGACCCCTTCAATCAAGGGGTCCCCCCCCCCAGCCACCCAAGGGCCAGGGGTGAAGCCCGAGGCTGTCCCCCCCATCCAATGGGCTGCGGATGGGAGGGCTGATAGCCTTTGTTGTAAAATAAAAGATATTGTTTTTAGTAGCAGTACTACAAGTCCCAGCAAGCCTCCCCCGCATGCTGGTACTTGGAGAACCACAAGTACCAGCATGCGGCGGAAAAACGGGCCCACTGGTACCTGTAGTACTACCACTAAAAAAATACCCAAAAAAAGACAAGACACACACAACGTGAAAGTATAATTTTATTACATACATACACACATACATACATACTTACCTATGGCCCCACGCAGGTCGGTCCTCTTGTCCAGTAGAATCCAAGGGGTACCTGTTGAATAAATTATACTCACGAGATCCAGGGGTCCAGGCTCCTCGGCAAATCCAGGGTTAATCCACGTACTTGTTAAAAATAAAAAAACGGTATCCCGACCACGAACTGAAAGGGGACCCATGTTTGCACATGGGTCACCTTCCCACGAATGCCAGAAACCCACTTTGACTTCTGTCTAAGTGGGTTTCTTCAGCCAATCAGGGAGTGCCACGTTGTAGCACTCTCCTGATCAGCTGTGTGGTCCTGTCCTCACTGACAGGCAGCACACGGCAGTGTTACAATGTAGCGCCTATGCGCTACATTGTAACCAATGCTGGGAACTTTCTGCTCAGCGGTGACGTCACTTTAGGTCAACCGCAGGGCAGAAAGTTCCCAGCATTGGTTACAATGTAGCGCATAGGCGCTACATTGTAACACTGCCGTGTGCTGCCTGTCAGTGAGGACAAGAGCACACAGCTGATCAGGAGAGTGCTACAACGTGGCACTCCCTGATTGGCTGAAGAAACCCACTTAGACAGAAGTCAAAGTGGGTTTCTGGCATTCGTGGGAAGGTGACCCATGTGCAAACATGGGTCCCCTTTCAGTTCGTGGTCGGGATACCGTTTTTTTATTTTTAACAAGTACGTGGATTAACCCTGGATTTGCCGAGGAGCCTGGACCCCTGGATCTCGTGAGTATAATTTATTCAACAGGTACCCTTGGATTCTACTGGACAAGAGGACCGACCTGCGTGGGGCCATAGGTAAGTATGTATGTATGTGTGTATGTATGTAATAAAATTATACTTTCACGGTGTGTGTGTCTTGTCTTTTTTTGGGTATTTTTTTAGTGGTAGTACTACAGGTACCAGCGGGCCCGTTTTTCCGCCGCATGCTGGTACTTGTGGTTCTCCAAGTACCAGCATGCGGGGGAGGCTTGCTGGGACTTGTAGTACTGCTACTAAAAACAATATCTTTTATTTTACAACAAAGGCTATCAGCCCTCCCATCCGCAGCCCATTGGATGGGGGGGGACAGCCTCGGGCTTCACCCCTGGCCCTTGGGTGGCTGGGGGGGGGGACCCCTTGATTGAAGGGGTCCCCACTCCCCCAGGGTACCCCGGCCAGGGGTGACTAGTTGGATTTTTGATGCCACGGCCGCAGGGCGCTGTATAAAAGTGACCCCCGGCTGTGGCATTATCTGTCCAGCTAGTGGAGCCCGGTGCTGGTTGTAAAAATACGGGGGACCCCTACTCTTTTTGTCCCCCGTATTTTTGGGACCAGGACCAGGCGCAGAGCCCGATGCTGGTTGCTTAAATATGGGGGAACCCCTGTCATTTTTTCCCCCATATTTTTGCAACCAGGATCGGCTCAAAGAGCCCGAGGCTGGTTATGCTTAGGAGGGGGGACCCCACGCATTTTTTTTTTTAATTTTACATTGTTTAATTAAATTAAAAAAAAATAAGAACCCCAGCACGGATCACACAGATCCGGCCGAGATTGATTGTAAAAAAAAACGGCAGTGTTTTGCTAATCACTGCCGTAAAATTAGGTAAAAAAAACACGAATGACATCGACATCGGAAGAAAAGAAAAACCCGAATACGACAGCTTAGTAAATCCATCGTAATCAATTCAAAAAGTTGCAGTTTTACACTGTCGATGTCATTCGTGATTGAACTTTGACCTTTTTTCGGAAATTACGAATCTTAGTAAATTTACCCCATAGTTGGTCCTTGAGGTGGGCTGCAGACAGGCTGGGGGTGAACCCATCAATGGTGACTGATGACTCACCAAAGGCTCCTTTAGTTGTCTGCCATTTTTCTTTAAGTTCAGAATCTGTAACGCGGTCAGACTGGAGCTGAGCTCCGATTGCTGTAGCAAGGGCGGCAGAGTGGAGCAGGGGAGAGTAAAGGGCAGCCACAAAGGGACCGGCCCAGCAGTTTCCTGCCAGCCTTCCCAGTCTCCCAATTCACCCCAGCATTTAGGTAAGTAGGCTAACCCTACCCCTTACCATCCGTACCCACAGTCTAAGCCTCCCCTCCCATAGCGTAACTCTCCCCTCCTGTAGCCTAACCCCAACCTCCCTTTCTGCAGCCAAACCCTAAACTTCCCCTTCATACTTACATTCTGAATTGTGACTGTTGAGCAGTGTCAGGATTCCCATGCAGGTCTGCTGACTGCCAGCATCCTGATTTTCGGGATGCAAACTTCATCCCTTTATTACATACATATACAGTATACATATAAATGTATATATGTATATCTGTACACACACAATGGTGCTTGAAAGTTTGTGATCCTTTCAGAACTTTCTATATATCTGCTGAAATTTGGCCTAAAATCACTTCAGAAGTCCTATAAGTAGATAAAGAGAAGCAAATAAAACAAATTAGACAAATAAATTACATGTACTAATTTTTTATTGAGAAAACTGATTCAATATCACATATCTGTGAGTGTCAAAAGTGTTATGTTCAACGAACTTGGAACCCAAGAGATTGGGTGGCAATAGAAGGGTTCCGAGTACAGATACGTGAAGCTGCGATAGAACTGAGATACGCAGCTATCCCTAACAAAAATCCCTGACTTTGTTGTCCTTCCCAGTGGTCAATTAACGCTTGTAAAACTATGGTTTCTTGTGCCCACGGCAGCCGCGTTTGAATGGGCGAATTAGGTCCGCCCAGACTCCGATGCCCCCCGGTCTTAATAGGAGACAAGGTGTTAACCGAGACCAAGGAGAACAAGGGGAAAACTAAGACTGACACGACTAAAATGGAGGATACAAAAAATAACAAAGTAATTAATGTGCGGCGCGGCTGCCTGGAACAACAGCAAATCTAGTAATGCAGCCTAACTGCCAAATACGAACCCGTCAAAAATAAGGCGAGGACAGCAATGCAGAAACCTCCGCAAAAATGACACAAGCAAAAATAGATAAAGAAAATATGGCTTCAGCCATAAAGTGCGGCAGAGCTGCTACTCACGACACCACGAAAGGTGTGCACAGGAAACGACCGGAACCCAGACCACTCTACTGGAAGGCAACCCGGAGGACAGCAGGAAACAATCCCTAAACAGGACTCGGGAAACTGGACACGGACACTGGAGTACACCAGCTGGATGCAGGAACACACCAGAGGCAGGAAGACAGGTTTCACAGGAAGCTATCACCAGCGGGGCTATCCTATTCTGGCTCCCATAAAAAGCCCTGCAGACCAATAATCAGGCAGCCCAGCCCCCGGATTCTGATTTGTGCAGCTGTCAGCTGACGCGCAGCGCCCGGCGTCCCAGCTGCTTAGTAACAGCCGGGACTGTAGTGCAGGGCGGCCGCCCGGCGTCTCCGGTTCCCAGGCAACCGGCCGGGGACAGGGAGTTAGCGGCGGAAGTGATGCGCTGGCTCCATTGCCTAGCAACGGCAGGGAGCCAGCGCGATGCGCTACCACCCCTGACACAAAAGTATGTCAACCTTTGCTTTCAGTAATGACCCCCTTGTGCAGCAATAACTGCTTGTAAACATTTCCAGAAATTGTTGATTAGTCCTGAACATCGGCTTGGAGGAATTTTACCATATTCCTCCATACAAAACATCTTCAACTCTGTTATGTGGGTGGGGTTTCTCCTAAGAACTGCTTTTTCAGGTCCTTCCACAATGTTTCGAATGGATTGAGGTCAAGACTTTGACATTCCAAAACTTGAAATTTACTCATCTTTAACCATTTTTCTCTTATGTCCTAGAGGATACTGGGGTTCCATTTAGTACCATGGGGTATAGACGGATCCACTAGGAGCCATGGGCCCTTTAAGTATTTGATAGTGTGGGCTGGCTCCTCCCTCTATGCCCCTCCTACCAGACCCAGTTTAGAAAATGTGCCCGGAGGAGCCGGTCACTCCCTGCATTTATATTTTATATGTTTGTTATTTTCAGGCAGGGCTGATTGGCACCAGCCGGCCTGCTTTGTGGAGCTTACGGGGGGGGGGCGGGGGGGGGGGGGGACGGCCCAATCTCTTGAAGGGTTACTGGTCCCGTTTCCCCACTGACAGGACACTGAGCTCCTGAGAGAACTATTCGCAAGCCCCACCACGGCGAGCGTACATTCCAGCAGCACGCCGCCACCCCAGAGCCAGAAGAATGAAGAGTGGCGAGTACAAAGCCGGCATTCCGACTAGCGGGTCGCCGGCCATTATGGCGGCATGAAGGTACGGAGATACACAGCTTCTAACCGGGGCAGATTGTGTCTCCAGACACAGTACACAGCTGCGTCTCAGTACACTGTACACAGTACCCACACTGGCAAAAACAGCCCTAAAACGGTTTTCTCTCCATTTTAAGCAACAGATTACCTCAGCCAGTATAAAAAAGCGGGAAGACCGCGCGCCATTGATGGGGCGGGGCTTCACTATGAGAGGATCCAGCAGCTCACCAGCGCCATTTTTCCTCTGTAGTGGACACAGACGCTGACTGACAGGGACGCGCAGCTCCTCCAGTGTGACATCAGATTACCTCAGCGATACCAGGGGGCCATGGCAGGGGGAGAGCGACTATTAGTGTACTAAGTCCCCTATCAGGGTATTTAGTCTGTGACCCGGCTAAGCTTGGCATTAGCGATAAGGGCGCGGTGGGGGCTGGCTCTAAATTACTCTGTGTCTCCCTGAAGGTCTCTTTGTGTGTTAATTGTGCTTAACCTTTTCCTGTGTGTGTGTGCTGTCACATTTACATTATGTCAGGCAAAGAGTGTGTTTCTTGTACAGAGGATTGTTCCTCTTCACCAGGGGGCTCACTATTGGGTACTCAGGGCAGTGCACCTTCCCAGAATAGCGGGGCTGAACCAGAATGGGTTAATTCCATTAAGGGAATGATGTCAAATATTTCTACAAAGCTATCCCGCAATGAGACAGAGACACAATACTTAAGATAGACTGTGGATGAGTTGATGAATAGAGACTCGGTCCCCAAACCAGTGTCTCAATCCCCTCCCATTTGTCCACCAAAACGATCTCTGGCCCATATCCTGCAGTCTGACTCTGATGCTGATGGGTTAGACATGGAGGAGGGTGAGGTGGATTTGGAAGGGGGGGATGCTACTCTGTCACAGGAAATAGAAACTCTTATAGAGGCTATCAGAGATGTTCTGCAAATTCCTGATGTGTCAGAGGAGTGTGAGGAATCTTATTTTAATGTAAAACAAATCCTCAGTCCTTTTTCCTACGTTAAAGGAATTGAATACCCTGTTTGAAGAACCGTGGGTTAATCCTGATAAGAAATTTCAAATCCCTAAAAAGTTGCTCTCATCTTTTCCTTTCCCTCTGGCGGATAGAAAAAAATGGGAAAATCCACCGATAGTGGACGCATCAGTCTCTTGGCTGTCACGGAAAATTGTATTGCCTGTCCCTGGTGCAGCCTCTCTAAAAGATACGGCTGATCGTAAAATTGAGACTACACTCAAATCACTGTACACAGCTGCTGCGGTGGCCCAGAGACCCACTATTGCATGTGCGTGGATCACAAAAGCCATTGCTAAATGGTCAGGTAACCTAACTGAGGGGTTAGATTCCTTGTCTAGGGGGATGTTGTTTTACTTCTGCAGCATATACAGTACTCTGCAAACTTTATGGTGGAAGCCATAAAAGAGATTGGTTTGCTTAATGCACGCACCACCGCTATGGCAGTGTCAGCACGCAGGGGCTTGTGGCTACACCAGTGGACTGCTGATGCGGACTCCAGGAAAGGCGTGGAAGGCCTACCATTCATAGGAGAGACCTTGATTGGAGACGAACTAGACAAATGGATCTCCAAAGCTCCTGCGGGTAAGTCTATGTATCTACCTTCTGAAGCTACCCCAGCCAGGAAAGCTTATTTAGCTTCAAATTTACAGTCCTTTCAGACAGCCAAGTTTCAGGGAAAATCCAGAGGTGCTTCTACAGCCTCCAGAGGCGCAAGAGGTAAACCACGCAAACCAGACACTACAGGTGTTCAGGAACAGAGCTCAGACTCTGCTTCCTAAAAGCCTTCAGCATGATGGTGGACCGTGAGGCCTGGAGGTCTGTCAGGTGGGAGCCCAACTACAATTCTTTAGTCACATCTGGTCAAGTTTGTGCCGGGATCCCTGGATCATAAATCTTATTTCCCAGGGCTACAGACTGGAGTTCCAAGAGCTCCCACCTCACATATTCTCCAAATCAGGCTTACCAGCTTCACAAGAGGCAAGCATAACTTTACAGCAGGCCATCCAAAAACTGGTACGGACTCAAGTAATTGTTCCAGTTCCACCTCATCTACACAACAAGAAGTACTATTCCAACTTGTTTGTAGTACCGAAACCGGACGGTTCAGTACGTCCAATTCTGAACCTCAAGTCCTTGAACCCGTTCTTAAGAGTGTTCAAGTTCAAAATAGAGTCTCTGACCTCTCAACCAAACTTCTCCAGGATCATGGGTGGATTCTAAACCTTCCGAATCTCACCTAGAGCCAACACGGATGCTCCCATTCCTGGGAATGATAGTGGACACGGAGTCGCAGAAAGTGTTCCTTCCATTGGAAAAGGCATTGGTAATCCAGTCGATGGTTCGGGATATCCTGAAGCCAACCCGGATATCGGTGCATCTATGCATTCGCCTTCTGGGGAAAATGGTGGCCTCTTACAAGGTGCTTCAATACGGAAGGTTTCACGCAAGACCCTTCCAGCTCGATCTGTTGGACAAATGGTCCAGATCGCATCTTCACATGCACCAGAGGATTCGTCTGTGACCAAAAGCCAGGATCTCCCTTCTGTGGTGGCTACAGACCTCACACCTCGTTGAGGGTCGGAGGTTCGGAATTCAGGACTGGATCCTGTTAACCATGGGCGCAAGCCTCCGAGGCTGGGGAGCAGTCACCCAGGGGGTGAAGTTTCAAGGAAGATGGTCAAGTCAGGAAGTTGTCCTTCCAATCAACATTCTGGAACTCAGGGCCATATACAACGCCCTTCTGCAGGCCTCTTATCTTCTTCAGGATCGGGCCAGTCAAGTCTATTCAGACAGTGTAACGGCAGTGACGTACATAAACCGACAGGGCGAAACGAAAAGCAGAGCAGCAATGTCAGAGGTGTCAAGAATTCTCCTCTGGGCATAAAAAAATGCTGTGGCATGGTGAGCTGTCTTCATTCCAGTAGTAGACAACAGGGAAGCAGACTTCCTCAGCACACATGACATGCACCCAGGGGAGTGGGGCCTTCACCCGGTAGTGTTCAGGTGCTTGACATGTCGGTGGGGATATCCACAAATCGACATGATAGCCTCTCATCTCAACAAGAAGAGGTATTGTTCCAAGTTGAGAGACCTATAGGCAGTGGTGGTAGACGCTCTGACGTCTCCATGGGTCGATCAGATGGTGTACGTGTTTCCTCCACTTCCTCTGATCCCATGAATTCTAAAAAGAAAAGGTTCAAGCAATACTCATTGCTCCGACTGGCCAAGAAGGGCCTGGTACGCGGACCTTCTGGAGATACTACTAGAAGATCCATGGCTTTTACCTCTTTGCGAGGATCTTCTGCAACAGGGCCCGTTCATCCATCAGGACTTACAGCAGCTACGTTTGACGGCATGGAAGTTGAATGGCTGATTCTAGCCAGAAGAGGGATCCCTAACAAAGTTATCCTGACTATGATCCAAGCCAGGAAGGGGGTAATGTCTCTTGGTGTGAGAGCAAAACTTATTCTGCGGTGGAATTTCACCTGGGACGTTTCCTGCTTTTTCTGCAGACAGGTGTGGATGTGGACCTACGTCTGGGCTCCATAAAAATCCAGATTTCGGCCTTGTCCATTTTCTTTCAGAAACAATTGGCTACTCTCCCTGAGGTCCAGATGTTCTTGAAATGTGTTTTGCGCATCCAACCTCCCTTTGTGCCTACCACGGCACCTTGGGATCTCAATTTGGTGCTGCAGTTCCTCCAATCGGACTGGTTTGAACCATTACAGGAAGTGGACGTAAAATATCTTACGGGGAAGACCGTCACACTGTTGGCCTTGGCTTCAGCAAGATGTGTGTTGGAGCTGGGGGTTTTGTCTCACAAGAGCCCCTATTTTATTTTCCATGAGGACAGAGCTGAACTCAGAACTTGTCAGCAATTTCTTCCGAAAGTGGTGTCAGCGTTTCACATCAACCAACCTATTGTGGTTCTGGTTATCACTGACACTTTCGCTAATTCAAAGTCTTTGGATGTTGTGAGGGCTTTGAAAGTATACATAAAGAGGACAGCTCGTCACAAGAAATCCGACTCGCTGTTCATTCTCTATGATCCCAATAAAATTGGATGTCCTGCTTCAAAGCAGTCCATTGCACGCTGGATCAGGCTCACTATCCAGAATGCTTATGCCACGGCAGACTTGCCGGTACTAAAATCTGTACAGGCCCACTCTACTAGGTCAGTGGGTTTTTCCTGGGTGTCTGCCCGGGGTGTCTCGGCTTTACAGCTCTGCCGAGCAGCGACTTGGTCTGGTTCGAACACGTTTGCTAAGTTTTACAAGTTCAATACTTTGGCCTCTGCGGACCTTCAGTTTGGTCAATCAGTTCTGCAGGAACCTCAGCACTCTCCCACCCAGATTGGGAGCTTTGGTACAATCCCATGGTCAATGGAACCCCAGTATCCTCTAGGACAAAGAGAAAATAGGATTTTAATTACCTACTGGTAAATCCTTTACTCGTAGTCCATAGCGGATACTGGGCGCTCGCCCGGTGCTTCGTGTTTCCTGCACTTTTACTTGGTTCAGTATTGTTGGTTCAGCTGTTGCTGTTCCTGCTTAAAGTTGGGCTGGCATAACTTTCCTCTGTTTGTGTGTGCTGGTTCGAAATCTCACCACTATCTTTATCTATCCTTCTCTCAAAGTATGTCCGTCTCCTCGGGCACAGTTTCCTAGACTGAGTCTGGTAGGAGGGGCATAGAGGGAGGAGCTAGCCCACACTATCAAATTCTTAAAGTGCCCATGGCTCCTAGTGGACCTGTCTATACCCCATAGTACTAAATGGAACACCAGTATCCTCTACGGACTACGAGAAAAGGATTTACCGGTAGGTAATTAAAATCCTATTTTTGGTCGAATGACGTGTGCTTTGGGTCATTGTCTTGCTGCATGACCCAGGATTTTTTTATCATAAAGTTTTTATTGATAAAATAGGCAATCATAGAGATGTCATTTTGGAACTAACCAATAATAAACGTAAGCCAAGGAAAACTGTGCAATTGGTTAGACACATGTAAAATAATAAAGAAAGAGCATCAAAATCAACTAAAACATCTCTGAACAAAAATGAAGGGTAATACACGGAATGTGGTTTAAGAGCATGTGTTCAACAGGTAAACATTGATGATCCATCTACAAAGAGACGTTACCATCCTACATTTACTCTTGTATATCAGTAGTGTATATCAGTAGAGAAAAAGTGCCTATAAGGCAGTTTGAAGGAGGACTGAACGCATTATTAGAAAGAGATTTTAGGCATAGAGAATTATGGAGAGGAAAGGGAAGTAGAAGGGGAGGGGTAAAGGTGAAAGGTGAAGCTCCCTGACAAGTTGGGATAAAAATAAAAGCAAAGAGGGGGAGGACAGATGGGGGTCAAGACTTTAGCTGAGACCCAGAATGGGAATATTGTGAAGCCTTTACCAAGGAAGCCATATGGAGTGAAATATTTGTACTTATACATTATGTAGACTTGTAATATTTTACAGCTTTGAGATGAACCAATTTCTATTCAGTAGTTCCAATTATGTGCTATTTGATATTTAGCGGCACACAAGATATGGAGAATCAATTTGTTTGAATCTTTGGATATATTTTACGACTGGGGCACATAGTAGTAAATTTGCAGAAGGGGGTTATGAGCTCAGCAAAGTAGTAAGAAGGGAGCTAACCATATCCCAAATAATGGGTAATCACTAGGCAAGACCACCAAATGTGGTAAAATGAACCCACTTGCCCACAATTTCTCCAACATTAATTAGAAGTGCTTGGATAAATTGAATGTAGTTTCTCAGGATCTAGGTACCATCTAGTATAGACCTTATATGAGTTTTCACATATGGCCACACTTATAGAAGATTTGGATATCGCTGTACAAATTGAATCCCAATCCTCATTTTCCATATGTAGCCCTAAGTCTATCTCCCAGGCCTGTTCATGAGGTTCAGTAGGGGGAGGATCTAATGTCAAAATAGAATTATATTAAATTGAGATAGCACCTTTAACAGTGGGCCTGTAGATGCAGAATCTTTCTAAATAGGTAGGGATTTGCTGTGGATAAGATAGGTGAAGGGATAGTATAAAATTATGAATTTGTAAGTATTGGAAATGTAAGGAGTTAGGATTTCCGAATTTTTCTTGTCAGTCAGTGAATTAATGTAAAGCGTGCATTCCTGTAATATGGTGAACGCTTGTGATTCCCGCTGAAGTCCAGAGAAGAGTCATCGAGGGAGAGAGTCCCGGTGGAAAAGCTGGGTTAAACCAAAGAGGGGTTAAGGGAGATGGGGAAGTGGTAAGCTTCAACTTCTTATTGAGGGACACCCAAGTTTGTATAGTTAACTCCACTGTGGGAGAGAAAATGGTAGCTTGTGTATAATGCTTGCGAGGCAACCATGGTAAATAAGAAAAATTGAAGGAACACCAGCCAAACTGCTTTCCAGGTCAACCCACTTTTTAGTGTGTCGAGGGGAGTGCCATGCAATCATCTAAGACAGGTCGTAGTGTAGTAGCGCAGGAGGATAGGTAAGCCAAGACCTCCAGTTTGTGTATTTTAAGCTAAGTTGTTTCACCTTACCCACGCTTTTTTGTGGTTCCAAATAAATTTACCAAATGAAAATTCACAAGCACAAAGAGTATGAGTAGGAACCCTTATTGGGAGTGTTTGAAAAAGAGACCCGTGTTCTTTTGAGATGCAGCTCATAGACAGATGTCCTGACATTTTCCTTTAGAATATTCTGGTATAATTCAGAATTCATTGCCCCATCAATAATGTTAAGTTGTCCTGGGCCAGCAAAACAGGTTCAAACCATGATACTAACACAACCGTGTTTCACAGATGGCATGAGGTTTTATGCTGGAATGCGGTGTTCTCCTTTGTCAAAGAATAACACTTCTAATTCAAACCAAAAATCTATCTTGGACTCATCTGTCCACAAAACATTGTTCCAATAGCCTTCTGGCTTGTCTAGGTGATCTTTAGCAAACTGTAGATGGACAGCAATGTTATTTTTGGATAGCAGCGGCTTTCTCCTTGCAATCCTGCCATGCACACCATTGTTGTTCAGTGTCCTCCTGATGGTGGACTCATGAACATAACAACAGCTAATGTCAGAAAGGCCATCAGTTGCTTAGAGGTTACATTGGGTTCCTTTGTGACCTTGCAAACTATTAAATGCCTTGCTCTTGGCGTGATCTTTGTTGGTGAACCACTCCTGGGGAAGGTAATAATGGTCTGGAATTTCCTCCATTTGTACACAGTCTGTCTGATTGTTGGAGTCCAAACTCTTTAGAGATGGTTTTGTAACCTTTTCCAGTCTGATGAGCATCAACAACTCTTCTTATGAGGTCCTCAGAATTCTCCTTTATTCATGGCATGATACACAAACATGTGTTGTGAACATCAGACTTTGATAGATTCATGTGCTTTTAAAAAGACTGGTTGTCCACTCACACCTGATTGTCATCCCATAGATTGAAAATACCTGACTCTAATTTCACCTTTAAAATATTTGCTAAGTCTAAAGGTTTACATACTTTTGCCAGTCACAGATATAGGATATTGGATAATTTTCCTCAATAAAAAAATAAGATTTTAAACCTATCGGTAAATCTTTTTCTCCTAGTCCGTAGAGGATGCTGGGGACTCCGTAAGGACCATGGGGGTATAGACGGGCTCCGCAGGAGACATGGGCACTACAAAGAACTTTAGAATGGGTGTGCACTGGCTCCTCCCTCTATGCCCCTCCTCCAGACCTCAGTTAAAGAAACTGTGCCCAGAGGAGATGGACAATACGAGGAAAGGATTTTGTTAATCTAAGGGCAAGATTTATACCAGCCCACACCATCCACACCGTATAACCTGGAATATACGCAACCAGTAAACAGTATGAACAAAAACAGTATCAGCTAAAGACTGATCTCAACTGTAACATAACCCTTATGGAAGCAACAACTATATACAAGCCTTGCAGATTTTGTCCGCACTGGGACGGGTGCCCAGCATCCTCTACGGACTAGGAGAAAAAGATTTACCGGTAGGTTTAAAATCTTATTTTCTCTTACGTCCTAGAGGATGCTGGGGACTTCGTAAGGACCATGGGGTTTATACCAAAGCTCCAGACCGGGCGGGAGAGTGCAGACGACTCTGCCGCACCGACTAAGCAAACGCAAGGTCTTCATCAGCCAGGGTATCAAACTTATAGAACTTTGCAAAAGTGTTTGAACCTGACCAGGTAGCTGCTCGGCAAAGCTGTAAAGCCGAGACGCCTCGGGCAGCCGCCCAAGAAGAGGCCACCTTTCTAGTGGAATGGGCCTTTACTGAATTTGTTAATGGCAATCCTGCCGTAGAATGAGCCTGATGAATCGTGTTACAGATCCAGCGAGCAATAGTTTGCTTCGAAGCAGGAGCGCCAACTTTGTTGGCTGCATACAGGACAAACAGTGCTTCTGTTTTCCTAACCCGAGCCGTCCTGGCTACATAGATTTTTAAAGCCCTGACTACATCCAGGGACTTGGAATCCTCCAAGTCACCCGTAGCCACAGGCACCACAATAGGTTGGTTCATATGAAATGAGGAAACCACCCTAGGCAAAAATTGAGGACGAGTCCTCAACTCTGCTCTATCCACATGGAAGGTCAAATAGGGGTCTTGTGAGACAAGGCCGCCAATTCTGACACCCGTCTTGCAGATGCCAAGGCCAACAACATGACCACCTTCCAAGTGAGAAATTTCAATTCAACCTTTTGAAGAGGTTCAAACCAGTGAGACTTCAGGAACTGTAACACCACGTTAAGGTCCCAAGGTGCCACTGGGGGCACAAAAGGAGGCTGGATGTGCAGCACTCCCTTTACAAAAGTCTGGACTTCTGGGAGAGAAGCCAATTCCTTCTGAAAGAAAATAGACAGGGACGAAATCTGTACCTTAATGGAGCATAATTTTAGGCCCATATCCACTCGTCTGTAGAAAGAGGAGAAAACGGCCCAGATGGAAATCTTCCGTAGGAGCATTCTTGGCTTCACACCAAGAAACATATTTCCTCCAGATACGGTGATAATGTTTTGCCGTCACCTCTTTCCTAGCCTTTATCAGAGTAGGGATGACTTCCTCCGGAATACCTTTCCCAGCTAGGATTCGGTGTTCAACCGCCATGCCGTCAAACGTAACCGCAGTAAGTCTTGGAACAGACAGGGCCCCTGTTGTAACAAGTCCTCCCTGAGAGGAAGAGGCCATGGATCTTCTGTGAGCATCTCCTGAAGATCTGATACCAGGCCCTTCGAGGCCAATCTGGAACAATGAGGATTGTTTTCACTCTTTTTTGTCTTATGATTCTCAATATTTTTGAGATGAGAGGAAGAGGGGGGAACACATAGACTGACTGAAACACCCAAGGTGTCACCAGGGCGTCCACCGCTACTGCCTGAGGGTCCCTTGACCTGGCACAATACCTCTGAAGTTTCTTTTTGAGGCGTGACGCCATCATGTCTATGTGAGGAATTCCCCAAAGACTTGTTATCTCTGTAAAAACGTCTTGATGAAGTCCCCACTCTCCTGGATGGAGATCGTGTCTGCTGAGGAAGTCTGCTTCCCAGTTGTCCACTCCTGGAATGAAGACCGCTGACACAGCGCTTACGTGATTTTCGGCCCAGCGAAGAATCCTGGTGGCTTCCGCCATTGACACTCTGCTTCTTGTCCCGCCTTGGCGGTTTACATGAGCCACGGCTGTGACGTTGTCTGATTGAATCAGAACCGGTAGGTCGCGAAGTAGATTCTCCGCTTGTCGTAGGCCATTGTATATGGCCCTCAATTCCAGTACGTTGATGTGTAGACAAGCCTCCTGGCTTGACCATAGCCCCTGAAAATTTCTTCCATGTGTGACTGCTCCCCATCCTCGGAGGCTCGCGTCCGTGGTCACCAGAACCCAGTCTTGAATGCCGAACCTGCGACCCTCTAGAAGGTGAGCACTTTGCAGCCACCACAGGAGAGACACCCTGGCCCTGGGGGACAGGGTTATTTTCTGATGTATTTGAAGGTGGGACCTGGACCACTTGTCCAGGAGGTCCCACTGAAACGTCCTTGCATGAAACCTGCCGAAGGGGATGGCCTCGTCGGCTGCCACCATTTTCCCCAGAACTCGAGTGCATTGACGAACAGACACTCTTTTTGGTTTTAGCAAGTCTCTGACCATGTTCTGGAGGTCCTGGGCTTTTTACATCGGTAGTAAAACCTTCTTTTGTTCCGTGTCCAGAATCATGCCTAGGAATTATAGTCGAGTCGTTGGAATCAATTGTGACTTTGGCAGATTGACAATCCAACCGTGTTGTTGTAGCACTCTCAGGGAGAGCAACACGCTCTTCTGCAATTGATCTCTCAATTTTGCTTTTATCAGAAGATTGTCCAAGTATGGGATAATTGTGACTCCCTGTCTGCGCAGGAGCACCATCATCTCCGCCATCACCTTGGTGAAAATCCTCGGGGCCGTGGAAAGCCCAAACGGCAACGTCTGAAACTGGTAATGACAGTCCTGTACAGCGAATCTCAGGTACGCCTGATGAGGAGGATATATGGGGACATGAAGGTATGCATCCTTTATGTCGAGTGACACCATAAAATCCCCCCCTTCCAGACTGGAGATCACAACCCGGAGCGATTCCATCTTGAATTTGAACTTTTTCAAGTACAGGTTTAGAGATTTTAGATTTAAAATGGGTCTGACCGAACCATGCGGCTTCGGGACCACGAACAGGGTCGAATAGTACCCTTTCCCCTGTTGGACTATGGGAACCTTGACAATCACTTGCTGTTGACACAGCTTTTGAATTGCAGCTAACACTACTTCCCTCTCTGGGGAAGAAGCTGGCAAGGCCGACTTGAAAAATCGGCGTGGGGGCACCTCTTCGAATTCCAGTTTGTAGCCTTGGGATACAATATCCATCGCCCAAGGATCCACGTCTGACAGAACCCAGACCTGGCTGAAGAGTCGAAGACATGCCCCCACCGGTGCGGACTCACTCAGTGGAGCCTCAGCGTCATGCGGTGGATTTAGTAGAAGCCGGGGAGGACTTCTGCTCCTGGGAACTAGCTGGAGCAGGTGCTCTCTTTCCTCTACCCTTACCTCTGGCGAGGAAAGATGAGCCCTGACCTCTTCTGGACTTATGCGACCGAAATGACTGCATCTGATATTGTGGAGTTTTCTTTTGCTGTGGGGGAACAAAAGGCAAAAAGGTAGATTCACCTGCGGTAGCAGTGGCAACCAGGTCCGCGAGACCTTCCCCAAATAAAACTTCACCTTTGTATGGCAAAACCTCCATATGCTTCTTTGAGTCGGCATCACCCGTCCATTGGCGGGTCCACAGGGCTCGCCTAGCAGAAATCGCCATGGCGTTGGCTCTCGAACCTAGCAGCCCAAAGTCTCGTTGAGCGTCCCTCATATATAAGACTGCATCTTTAATGTGGCCTAAGGTCAATAAAATGGTATCCCTATCTAGGGTATCACGGTCAGCTGACAAGATATCTGTCCAAGCTGCAACTGCACTACACACCCATGCCGATGCTATTGCCGGTCTGAGCAAAGCACCTGTATGCGCATAAATAGACTTTAAAGTAGTTTCCTGTCTACGATCAGCAGGATCCTTGAGGGCTGAGGTATCCGGAGACGGTAGCGCCACCTTCTTGGACAGGCGTGTTAAAGCCTGGTCCACCCTGGGTGAGGATTCCCAACGTACCCTGTCCTGTGCAGGGAAAGGATACGCCATAAGAATCCTTTTGGGAATCTGCAGTTTTTTATCTGGAGTTTCCCAAGCTTTTCCAAAAAACTCGTTAAGCTCATGAGATGGGGGAAAGGTTACCTCAGGTTTCTTTTCCTTATACATGCGCACCCTCGTGTCAGGGACCGAGGGGTCATCTGTGATATGCAAAACATCTTTCTCTAACGTCCTAGTGGATGCTGGGGACTCCGTAAGGACCATGGGGAATAGACGGGCTCCGCAGGAGACAGGGCACTTTAAGAAAGAATTAGGAATACTGGTGTGCACTGGCTCCTCCCTCTATGTCCCTCCTCCAGACCTCAGTTTGAATCTGTGCCCGGACGAGCTGGGTGCACCTTAGTGAGCTCTCCTGAGCTTGCTAAATAGAAAGTATTTTGTTAGGATTTTTTTTCAGAGAGATCTGCTGGCAACAGACTCTCTGCTACGTGGGACTGAGGGGAGAGAAGCAGCCCTGCTAACTGCGGATAGGTCATGCTTCTTAGGCTACTGGACACCATTAGCTCCAGAGGGATCGAACACAGGAACGCACCCTTGGTTGTCCGATCCCGGAGCCGCGCCGCCGTCCCCCTCGCAGAGCCAGAAGCCGGCGTGAGAAGCAAGAAGACGTCAAAAGCGGTGGCAGAAGACTCCAGTCTTCATATGAGGTAGCGCACAGCACGGCAGCTGTGCGCCATTGCTCCCACATTAAACCCACACACTCCGGTCACTGTAGGGTGCAGGGTGCAGGGCGCAGGGGGGGGCGCCCTGGGCAGCAATTGAGAACCTCTTGGCAAAAAGCAGCATATATACAGTTGGGCACTGTATATATGCATGAGCCCCCGCCATTATTTTACACAAAATCGCGGGACAGAAGCCCGCCGCTGAGGGGGCGGGGCTTCTTCCTCAGCACTCACCAGCGCCATTTTCTCTCCACAGCGCCACTGAGAGGAAGCTCCCCAGGCTCTCCCCTGCAGATTCACGGTAGAAAGAGGGTAAAAAGAGAGGGGGGGCACATAAATTTAGCGCAAAATCAGTATATAGAGCAGCTACTGGGTAAACACTAAGTTACTGTGTAATTCCTGGGTCATATAGCGCTGGGGTGTGTGCTGGCATACTCTCTCTCTGTCTCTCCAAAAGGCCTTGTGGGGGTTCTGTCCTCAAATAGAGCATCCCCTGTGTGTGTGGTGCGTCGGTACGCTTGTGTCGACATGTTTGACGAGGATGTGGAAGCAGAGCAGGTACAAATGAATGTGGGATCGGCGCCGACACCCGATTGGATGGATATGTGGAAGATTTTAAATGATAATGTTACTTCCTTGCATAAAAGGTTGGATAAAGCTGAAGCCTTGGGACAGTCAGGGTCTCAACCCATGCCTGATCCTACAGCGCAGAGGCTGTCAGGGTCTCAGAAGCGCCCACTATCCCAAATTGTTGACACAGATATCGACACGGATTCTGACTCCAGTGTCGATGGCGATGATGCAAAGTTGCAGCCTAAAATGGCTAAAGCCAACCGCTACATGATTATAGCAATGAAGGATGTATTGCACATCTCAGAGGAAAACCCAGTCCCTGACAAGAGGGTTTATATGTTTGGGGAAAAAAGGCATGAGGTGACCTTTCCCCCTTCACATGAGTTAAATGAGTTATGTAAAAAAGCTTGGGAATCTCCAGATAGAAAAATGCAGATTTCCAAACGGTTGCTTATGGCGTATCCTTTCCCGCCAGTGGACAGGTTACGCTGGGAATCCTCCCCTAGGGCAGACAAAGCTTTGACACGCTTATCTAAGAAGGTAGCCCTGCCGTCACAGGATACGGCCACCCTAAAAGATCCTGCGGATAGAAAGCAGGAAGGTATCCTGGAGTCCGTTTATACACATTCAGGTACCATACTAAGGCCGGCAATTGCGTCGGCCTGGATGTGTAGTGCTGTAGCAGCATGGACAGATACTTTATCTGAAGAACTTGATACCTTGGACAAGGATACTATATTACTGACCCTGGGGCATATAAAAGACGCTGTCCTATATATGAGAGATGCCCAGAGAGACATTAGCCTACTGGGCTCTAGAATAAATGCAATGTCGATTTCTGCCAGAAGGGTCCTGTGGACTCGGCAATGGACAGGTGATGCCGACTCAAAAAGGCACATGGAGGTTTTACCTTATAAGGGTGAGGAATTGTTTGGGGACGGTCTCTCGGGCCTAGTTTCCACAGCTACGGCTGGGAAGTCAAATTTTTTGCCATATATCCCCTCACGGCCTAAGAAAGCACCATATTACCAAATGCAGTCCTTTCGTTCGCAAAGAGGCAAGAAAGTCCAAGGTGCGTCCTTTCTTGCCAGAGGCAGGGGTAGAGGAAAGAAGCTGCACAATACAGCTAGTTCCCAGGAACAGAAGTCCTCCCCAGTTCCACTAAATCCACCACATGACGCTGGGGCTCCACAGGTGGAGCCAGGATCGGTGGGGGCGCGTCTCCGAAATTTCAGCCACCGGTGGGTTCGCTCACGGGTGGATCCCTGGGCTATACAGATTGTGTCTCAGGGATACAAGCTGGAATTCGAAGTGATGCCCCCGCACCGTTACCTCAAATCGGCCCTGCCAGCTTCCCCCATAGAGAGGGAAATAGTGTTAGCGGCAATTCACAAATTATATCTCCAGCAGGTGGTGGTAAGGGTTCCCCTCCTTCAACAGGGAAGGGGTTACTATTCCACAATGTTTGTGGTACCGAAACCGGACGGTTCGGTCAGACCCATATTGAATTTAAAATCCCGGAACATTTACCTGAAAAGGTTCAAGTTCAAGATGGAATCGCTCAGAGCGGTCATTGCAAGCCTGGAAGAGGGGGATTTTATGGTGTCTCTGGACATAAAGGATGCTTACCTGCATGTCCCCATTTATCCACCTCATCAGGAGTACCTCAGATTTGTGGTACAGGACTGTCATTACCAATTCCAGACGTTGCCGTTTGGTCTGTCCACGGCACCGAGAATATTTACCAAGGTAATGGCAGAAATGATGGTGCTTCTGCGAAAGCAAGGAGTCACAATTATCCCATACTTGGACGATCTCCTCATAAAGGCGAGGTCCAGAGAGCAGTTGCTGATCAGTGTAGCACACTCTCGGGAAGTGTTGCAATAGCACGGCTGGATTCTGAATATTCCAAAGTCGCAGCTGATTCCTACAATGCGTCTGCCCTTCCTGGGCATGATTCTGGACACAGACCAGAAGAAGGTTTTTCTCCCGGCGGAGAAGGCTCAGAAGCTCGTGACTCTGGTCAGAGACCTCTTAAAACCAAAACAGGTGTCGGTGCATCAATGCACGCGAGTCCTGGGAAAGATGGTGGCGTCATACGAAGCCATTCCCTTCGGCAGGTTCCATGCGAGGACCTTTCAGTGGGATCTGTTGGACAAGTGATCCGGATCGCATCTTCAGATGCAGCGGCTGATCACCCTATCCCCCAGGGCCGGGGTGTCTCTGCTGTGGTGGCTGCAGAGTGCTCACCTTCTCGAGGGTCGCAGGTTCGGCATTCAGGACTGGGTCCTGGTGACCACGGATGCAAGCCTCCGAGGGTGGGGGGCAGTCACACAGGGAAGAAATTTCCAGGGTCTGTGGTCAAGTCAGGAGACTTGTCTGCACATCAATATCTTGGAACTAAGGGCCATATACAACGCCCTAAGTCAAGCGGAGCCTCTGCTTCGCAACCAACCGGTGCTGATTCAGTCAGCCCACATCACCGCAGTGGCTCATGTAAACCGCCAAGGTGGCACAAGGAGCAGGGTGGCGATGGCGGAAGCCACCAGAATTCTTCGCTGGGCGGAGGATCACGTAAAAGCACTGTCAGCAGTGTTCATTCCGGGAGTGGACAACTGGGAAGCAGACTTCCTCAGCAGGCACGACCTCCACCCGGGAGAGTGGGGACTTCATCAAGAAGTCTTCACACAGATTACAAGTCGTTGGGAACTGCCACAGGTGGACATGATGGCATCCCGACTCAACAAAAGCTACAAATGTATTGCGCCAGGTCAAGAGACCCTAAGGCAATAGCTGTGGACGCACTAGTGACACCGTGGGTGTTCCAGTCGGTGTATGTGTTTCCTCCTCTTACTCTCATACCCAAGGTGCTGAGAATCGTAAGAAAATGAGGAGTGAGAACAATACTCATTGTTCCGGACTGGCCAAGAAGAACTTGGTATCCGGAACTGCAAGAAATGCTCACAGAGGACCCATGGCCTCTGCCTCTCAGACAGGATCTGTTGCAACAGGGGCCCTGTCTGTTCCAAGACTTACCGCGGCTGCGTTTGACGGCATGGCGGTTGAACGCCGGATCCTAGCAGAAAAAGGTATTCCGGATGAGGTTATTCCTACGCTAATAAAGGCTAGGAAGGACGTGACGGCTAAACATTATCACCGTATATGGCGAAAATATGTTGCTTGGTGTGAGGCCAGGAATGCCCCTACAGAGGAATTCCAGCTGGGCCGTTTCCTTCACTTCCTACAGTCGGGAGTGACTTTGGGCTTAAAATTGGGGTCCATTAAGGTCCAGATTTCAGCCCTATCCATTTTCTTTCAAAAGGAACTGGCTTCTCATCCTGAAGTTCAGACGTTTGTAAAGGGAGTGCTGCATATTCAGCCCCCTTTTGTGCCACCAGTGGCACCTTGGGATCTTAACGTGGTGTTGAGTTTCCTGAAATCACACTGGTTTGAGCCACTTAAAACCGTGGAGTTAAAATATCTCACGTGGAAGGTGGTCATGCTATTGGCCTTAGCTTCGGCTAGGCGTGTGTCAGAATGGGCGGCTTTGTCACATAAAAGCCCCTATCTGGTTTTCCATATGGACAGGGCAGAATTACGGACTCGTCCGCAATTTCTGCCAAAAGTGGTGTCATCTTTTCATTTGAACCAACCTATTGTGGTGCCTGTGGCTACTCGTGACTTGGAGGATGCCAAGTTACTAGATGTAGTCAGGGCTTTGAAGGTTTATGCAGCCGGAACGGCTGGAGTCAGGAAAACTGAGTCGCTGTTTATCCTGTATGCATCCAACAAGCTGGGTGCTCCTGCTTCAAAGCAAACTATTGCTCGCTGGATCTGTTACACGATTCAGCAGGCTCATTCTGCGGCTGGATTTCCGCCTCCAAAATCAGTAAAAGCCCATTCCACAAGGAAGGTGGGCTCTTCTTGGGCGGCTGCCCGAGGGGTCTCGGCATTACAGCTTTGCCGAGCAGCTACTTGGTCGGGTTCAAACACTTTTGCAAAGTTCTACAAGTTTGATACCCTGGCTGAGGAGGACCTTGTGTTTGCTCATTCGGTGCTGCAGAGTCATCCGCACTCTCCCGCCCGTTTGGGAGCTTTGGTATAATCCCCAAGGTCCTTACGGAGTCCCCAGCATCCACTAGGACGTTAGAGAAAATAAGATTTTACTTACCGGTAAATCTATTTCTCGTAGTTCGTAGTGGATGCTGGGCGCCCGTCCCAAGTGCGGACTTCTTCTGCAATACTTGTATATAGTTATTGCTTAAATAAGGGTTATCTTATGGTTGCATCAGGGTTATCTGATGCTCTGTTGTTGTTCATACTGTTAACTGGGTAAGTTTATCACGAGTTATACGGTGTGATTGGTATGGCTGGTATGAGTCTTACCCTGGATTCCAAAATCCTTTTCTTGTACTGTCAGCTCTTCCGGGCACAGTTTCCTTAACTGAGGTCTGGAGGAGGGACATAGAGGGAGGAGCCAGTGCACACCAGTATTCCTAATTCTAAAGTGCCCTGTCTCCTGCGGAGCCCGTCTATTCCCCATGGTCCTTACGGAGTCCCCAGCATCCACTACGGACTACGAGAAATAGATTTACCGGTAAGTAAAATCTTATTTTTATTGCAATAATCATATAATGAATACGTTTGGCCACCCTTGGGTGTAACCTTGCATCATCGTAGTCGACATTGGAGTCAGAATCCGTGTCCGTATCAGTGTCTGCTATTTGGGATAGGGGACGTTTTTGAGACCCAGAAGGGCCCGGTGACCCAGTCGAAGCGGTGGATTGACTCCCAGCTTTTTCTCTGGACTCTGCTTTGTCCAATCTCTTATGTAATAAGGTCACATTTGCATTTAAAACATCCCATATGTCCATCCAATCATGAGTCGGCGTTGCCGACGGAGACACCACAATCATCTGCTCCACCTCCTCCTTAGCTGAGCCTTCCGCATCAGACATGCCGACACACTCGTACCGACACCCACCCCACACAGAGATATAGTTATAAGGAGACAGTTCCCCAATAAGGCCCTTTGGAGAGACAGAGAGAGAGTATGCCAGCACACACCCAGCGCCAACTGACACTGGAAAATAATCTCCCAGATAATAGCGCTTTTATCTTAATCACTGTGTTAATACACTCACTGCGCCTTACAAGTGCCCCCCCTCCTCTTTTCAGCCCTGTGTCACCGTGTTCAGCAGGGGAGAGACCGGGAAGCCAGCTTCTCTGCAGATCTCTGTGGAGAAAATGGCGCTGGTTAGTGCTGAGGGACCAAGCTCCGCCCCCTCCAGCGGCAGGCTTCGGTCCCGCTCAAAGTATCACAACACTGGCGGGGGATTTATAGAATTACTGCCTCCGCAGTGTCTAACCTTATAATGCCAGATTTAGAGGTTTTTATTGCTGCCCAGGGCGCCCCCCCTGCGCCCTGCACCCATCAGTGCCCGCTAGTGTTTGTAGATTGTGGGAGCAATGGCACGCAGCATTACCACTGAAGCATTACTCAGTGAAGATCTGAAGTCTTCTGCCGCCTTGAAGTCTTCTTTTCTTCTCATACTCACCCGGCTTCTATCTTCCGGCTCTGCGAGGAGGACGGCGGCGCGGCTCTGGGACGAACAGCGAGGGGAGACCTGCGTTCCAACTCCCTCTGGAGCTAATGGTGTCCAGTAGCCTAAGAAGCAGAGCCTATCACTTAAGTAGGTCTGCTTCTCTCTCCTCAGTCCCACGATGCAGGGAGCCTGTTGCCAGCAGTGCTCCCTGAAAATAAAAAACCTAACAAAATTCTTTATTAGAGAAACTCAGGAGAGCTCCCCTGTAATGCACCCAATCTCCTCTGGGCACAGGATCTAACTGAGGTCTGGAGGAAGGGCATAGAGGGAGGAGCCAGTGCACACCCATTCTAAAGTTCTTTGTAGTGCCCATGTCTCCTGCGGAGCCCGTCTATACCCCCATGGTCCTTACGGAGTCCCCAGCATACTCTAGGACGTAAGAGAAAATGAGCATGTCTAATTTTTTCGTTTCATGTTTGATTTGGCTCTCTTTATCTACTTTTAGGACTTGTGTGAAAATCAGTTAGTTTTAAGCAAAATTTCTGCAGAAATATAGAATATTCTGAAGGGTTCACAAATTTTCAAGCACCACTGTATATATACAGTACTGTGCAAAAGTTTTAGGCCGGTGTGGAAAAATGCTGCAAAGTAAGCATGCTTTCAAAAAGCGTTAATAGTTTATTTTTTTATCAATAATCAAAATGCAAAATCAATGAACAGCAGAGAAACCTAAATCAAATCAATATGGTGTCACCACCCTTAGCCTTCAAAATAGCATGAATTCTTCTAGGTAAACTTGCACACAGTTTTTGAAGGAACTCGGCAGGGAGGTTGTTCCAAACATCTTGGACAACAAACCACATCTGCGGATGTGGGCTTGCTCAAATCCTTCTGTCTCTTCATGTAATCTCAGACAGACTCAATGATGTTGACATCAGGGCTCTGTGGGGTCCATATAAACAGTTCCAGGACTCTGCGTTCTTCTTTATGCTGAAGATAGTTCTTCATGAGAGAAGGATAAGTGTTTGGCTTCTGGAGGGAGGAGGTGAGAGGGGTGGTCTTCAGTATGACGACTGTTGGGATCCCGGCGCACAGTATACCGGCACCGGGATCCCGACAGTCGGCATACCGACACTTATTCTCCCTCGTGGGGGTCCACGACCCCCCTGGAGGGAGAATAAAATAGTATGGCGCGCGTAGCGTGGCGAGCGCAGCGAGCCCGCAAGGGGCTCATTTGCGCTTGCCACACTGTCGGTAAGCCGGCAGTCGGGCTCCCGGCACCGGTATGCTGGTCGCCGGGAGCCCGACCGCCGGCATATCGTAGTGAACCCGGTGAGAGATGCAGTGGTGATAGATGAGTAGAGATACAAAGGATGAGAGGGAGTGAAGGAGAGGTGTAGGGCTGAAAGAGGGAGTGAGAGTTACAGGAGTGATTAAGAGATGGAAGGAAGGAATTAAAAGTACAGGGTTAAAGAGGGATAAAGGCTAGGAGAGGTGCAGGGGATAACAGATGGAGCAAGTAGAATGATGTGTACTCAGCTAATCTGACTAGCAAATGCGTACACACTTGTATAATGCATGTGAGGATGGCATGATGTAGGATGCCATGCTGCATTTGCCAGCATGGCATTGTAGACGAAACCTTCTGGTTGAGCATGTAGCATGGCTGACTGGAAAATATTGCATGCAACCACAGCAAAGTGCAAATCCATCATACACACTGCATAAACTGGACGATATGTTGTTCTAATTTGGACAGAATTGACACATATCAGTCATAGATTATTCTAGTGCGTACCCACCCTAAGGGTGCAATTCAATTGTTTGTGAAAGCGTGATAATTAATGGGCGTCCATTGTTACTATTCAATTGTTTTGGGCACCCCTTAATTATCTTGCTTATCGCGCCCAATTAGTTAGCGTTAAATTGGTTACAACATATTGTGTAAATTAGCTAAACACGACTAACCTAATGGGCGCAATGGAGAAAAGTGCTGTTTGGATGCCCAAACAGCCAACTACTTGTACATTTCAGCTCGCCACCTCCAGGGACACAGGTAATGGGCGTCTGATCGGAGAAACAATTGAATAGCTCTGATAGAGACCCATTACTGTGGACATAATAAAAAACAATTGAATTGCCCCCAAAGAGTAGCAGTGACGATGTGAAACATTAAGGAAAGATTAAATAAAACCGATATGAAGAAGAGGTGGATGGACTCAGGGCAAATATAATTTTTACAACTATTTGGGGAGGGGGCGTGGCCAAACCCTAGATTTGGACACTTACCCTTCGTTGGTCATGCCCCTTTCCCACTTTTTTTTTTATTTTTGGTAAATATAGCAACTGACTGTTTACTTACAACCTAATACAAGTATCCCATCCCTTGACAGGTGTCATTGTAATGAGATATTGTTATTCACTTCACCTGTTTTTAATGTTATGGCAGATTGGTGTATATTCACCAGTATGCAGCTTTGTGCACCTGCCCTCTATTTGTATTTTTGGCTTGCTACTACTCATCTTCATCATCATCAATGCACGCTTGTAACTAGTCTACACAAGGTGCAAAAATGACACCAGCATCTGGGGACCTGTAACTGAGTCTGGAATGAGCATGCATAAGTAGACAAGTGGGTGAAGATGCTGGCAAAGTAAAGGAGCGGTGCGGGTGTGCAGTCACAAATTGTGACCAAACCTAGTGTAAGTTGCACACTGATAATGAGGCAGCATCCTACTGGTTTCACACCTTAAAAACACATACATAGTTACAGGGCCGGCTCTTCCATTAGGCGGCTGCCTAGGGGCGCCGGCCCTTTGAGGGCGCCACTGAATTCATCAAGCAATAAAGTGAAGGATGTCTCTGTACAAGACATCCTCCTTTTACACTGCACTGGCAGCAGCTGCAGGTCTAATCAGGTACAGCTGCTGCTATCAGGCTCTACCACATAGTGCCTCAGCGCTACCTCCGTGCCGACACGTGTATCATCAAGTCATGTGAAGGCACATAGGAGGCCGATGTAACTATGGCTCCTGACGGGCACCCCCACGGTCACTCATCATAGTCCTGATTCACCTCCTGGATCCCGACTCTCCAGCAGCACCTGACTACGTGCCTGCAGCCGCAGTGTCGCTGTAATGCTGCTGCCGACTGTAGGAGGAACCCTGCTAATGATGAGGGAAAACAACATAAGGTATGTAACCCATGGGGGTTTCTGTGGGACCACAGAAGGTGGGGGGGCAAGGGGGGGGGGGGGGGGGGGTTTGCACAGCACATTAGAGAAGACACCGGAACATAAAAATATATGTAGGTGCGTATATATGTATGTGTACACATACAATTAAATCTCCCCAACAGATGTATATCATTCAGCATAAAAGTGAAACTGGCCTCAGTGTCCTATTCTATTCCTAACATGCCACCTAACATTTATACATATTACAATATATATTTTCATTTTAAAAGTCCTTGAGTGTCATCCCTTTTCTCTGTTTATATATAATGATACCACCAGGAGGTGTGTGTGTGGGGGGGGTTTGCAGATTAGGGGGCGCTAGGCTGAAACTTTGCCTAGGGTGCAGAGATACCTTGCACCGGCCCTGCATAGTTACAAAATCACTAAAACTGTTGCAACAGTTTAGAAAAAGAGCCACTTAACACTGCAGTGCACACCTGTTTTATACAAGGGGCTCGATTCTAATAGCGCCGGGAAGGAGGTCCCGGAGCTATTCTATTGTCTGCGCTATTAAGCTCTACCAGAGGATTTCTGCTTGCACCCTTCCTGAGGTGCGAGCAGAAATACAACTAAACTAGTGCCATAATGCTGCTTTCTGCCCTTAGCGTGATGCAAACAGCATCGCTGCAGGCACTTAAGTTCAAGCATGCGATTCTCGTGACTTAACATCCATTTAAGACACGAGAACTGGTATATCCTGACTAGCGATGTGTACAATTGAATAGCTCCGGTACTTCCTTCCCGACGCTATTCACATCGCTTTCAACTAAATTGACCACAAAGAATGCTACATATCCAGTTGGAGAAAGGGGTTGGGTGAGGGGTACCTGCACGCATATCTTTAAAAGTTGTAAGGATAAAAATGAGAATTTCCTATTTGCACCTGGTTCACTTCACATTACAGGTGCTCCAATCCCCTTGGGTACCTATTTTCTCCAGTCGTACTCGGACCACAACTGGAACATGAAGTGGATAAAAGCAGCTACGATCCTGCCTATGCAGCAGAACACTCTGAGTAGGTGGCAACAATCGCACTTTTTTTTCTGACGTATTCTGTTACGGCATTCATATTTCATTCTGACTAGGGCCCACAATGTTGAATGGGGCCACTTCCCAATTGGATGTGTATATGAATATATGCAGACCCTCCAACATGACCCCTTCCACAGGTACAAAAGGCTCTAATCCTTGTCTTCCCACTTCATCTATGATTGCCATCATCTCTGTTTTTAAAAACGCAATTATCACCAATTAACTAGATCAATACAGGTGACTGCAATCATAAATTAAGTGGGAAGTCCAGAAGTGTGTGTGTGCATGCATGCATGAGGTAGCCAAATAAGCACGATTTACCAAGAACTGTATGGAGTAATCACCGTCTCTGCATACATGAGCTTTTTGCCTTGCTATAAGAATACATTTCAGGTCTCCAAAATGAATTAAGCACAATCAACAATAGACTATGCAATGAGTATATTACAGCGCCCCAGCTACACACGACTATTCTCTCCACAATCTCCAGACTACGAGTCCTCACTCCTCCAGTCCTAACACAACAATACCCTTACACAAAAAATGACTTAGATATATTTGAGAAAAAGCAGGCGGAGCACTAAAACTGGGAATGTTGGGCCGGAACCTGCTATAACTATGGCAACTACAAGACAGCTGACGATTAGTGAGCAACCATGTCAGTCACATCGGCCCCGCCTATCCCGCTGCTCTGTTCTCCCCACTCTTTCTCTATCGTCCCTTCCTGACAGGAAGCCCCGCCCACTGTAACCCTCGGATTGGTCAGATTCGAGGTGGTACATTCCGGTATCCCGGCTCTGGGATCTGCAAGCGGAGTGATCCATTAAGGATAGAAGGGGGTTTGGGCCTAAGCTGGGGCTGTAGGGCCTTGCTGGATCTGTGCTTTCCTTGTCTTGTTGTACTGGACAGGGTGCTAGAACGAGAGGCCGTAGTAGCGGAGGATGTGGCCGTAGGCGCCGAGAAGACCTCAGGAGGAAAGAAAGACGATCTGAACACAGAGACATGGACAGTCAGGTACTGAAAGAGAAAGGCAGGTACCGAGTGGTGATAATAGGGACTGGGCGCAAGTGATTGAATATAGACAGCACTGATAGCCGTATTGGAATTGAGATTTAGATAGTTGCAACGTTATGAGAGGAGTAAATAACGCCATTTAATATAGACACTGGGAAACCGATATTGGTGCTGGCAATAAAAGCTTACTGACAATGCCCTGTGATCTAGCTAAACAGAGGAATGCAAAGAAATTGAGAGAGATTGAGTCAGGCAGAAGAGAAAGAGAATGTTGGTCAGGCAGGAGAGAGTGACCAGGTCCAGGGGAGAGAGAGAGAGAGGGTTAGGCAGTGAGTCTGTCAAGCAGAAAGAGACAGAATGTGGGACAGGCAGAGAGAGAGAGTGAAACAGTGGGTAAGGAAGAAGAGAGAGTGAGTGTTGCTCAGGTAGAAGAGGGGGAGACAGAGAGGTGACCAGGTAAAAATTGGGAGAGTGTTGGCCAGGTAGCAAAAGGGGGACAAAGAGACAGAGTTGGTCAGAGATGGGATAGAGAAAGAGGTGAGGTAGAAAAGGGGGAGATAGAGTGGGTCTGGTAGGAAAGGGGAAGAGAGCGCACATTTGTCAGGTAGGTGAGAGAGTTGGTCAGGTATAATAAATTGAAAGGAAGTAGGGCAGGAGAGAGAGACCGTTAATTGGTCAAGAAAGGGGGAGAGAAAGAGTGAGTTGGTCAGTCAAGAGGGGAGGAGAGTGAGTTGGTCAGGTAGAAAAGGGAGAGATAATTAGTTGGTAAGTACAAGATAGAGAGATAGTTGCTTAGGTAGAGGAGGAGGAGAGAATTAGTCAGGAAAGAAGAGAGAGTGAGTTGGCCGATAGAAGAGGTGGGGAGAGAGTTGGTCCTATAGAAGAGGTAGGGCGAGAGTGAGCTGGTCCGGTAGAAAAGGTGGGAGTAGAAGAAGTCGGGAGAGAGTGAATTGGTCCTATAGAATAGGTGGGGAGAGTGAATTGGTCTGGTAGAAGAGGTGGGGAGAGAGTGAGTTGGTCCGGTAGAAGAGGTGGGGAGAGACTGAGTTGGTCCTATAGAATAGGTGGGGAGAGTGAATTGGTCTGGTAGAATAGGTGGTGAGAGAGTGAGTTGGTCAGGTAGAAGAGGTGGGGAGAGAGTGAATTGGACCGGTAGAAGAGGTAGGGAGAGAGTGAGTTGGTCCTATAGAATAGGTAGGGAGAGAGTGAATTGGTCCTATAAAATAGGTGGGGAGAGAGTGAATTGGTTCGGTAGAAGAGGTGGGGAGAGAGTGAGTTGGTCCTATAGAATAGGTAGGGAGAGAGTGAGTTGGTCCTATAAAATAGGTGGGGAGAGAGTGAGTTAGTCCGGTAGAAGAGGTGGGGAGAAAGTGAGTTGGTCAGGTAGAAGAGGTGTAGAGAGAGTGAGTTAGTCCGGTAGATGACGTGGGGAGAGAGTGAATTGGTCCGGTAGAAGAGGTGGAGAGAGAGTGAGTTGGTCCGTTAGAAGAGGTGGGGAGAGAGAGAGTTGGTCTTATAGAATAGGTGGGGAGAGAGTGAATTGGTCCTGTAGAATAGGTGGGGAGAAAGTGAGTTGGTCAGGTAGAAGAGGTGCAGAGAGAGTGAGTTGGTCCGGTAGATGAGGTGGGGAGAGAGTGAATTGGTCAGGTGGAGAGAGAGTGAGTTGGTCCGTTAGAAGAGGTGGGGAGAGAGTGAATTGGTCCGATAGAAGAGGTGGGGAGAGAGTGAGTTGGTCCGGTAGAAGAGGTGGGGAGAGAGTGAGTTGGTCCTATAAAATAGGTGGGGAGAGAGTGAATTGGTCTTGTAGAAGAGGTGGGGAGAGATTGAGTTGGCCAGGTAGAAGAGGTGGAGAGAGATTGAGTTGGCCAGGTAGAAGAGGTGGGGAGAGAGTGAATTGGCCAGGTAGAAGAGGTGGGGAGAGAGTGAGTTGGCCAGGTAGAAGAGGTGGGGAGAGAGTGAGTTGGCCAGGTAGAAGAGGTGAAGAGAGAGTGAGTTGGCCAGGTAGAAGAGGTGGGGAGAGAGTGAGTTGGCCAGGTAGAAGAGGTGGGGAGAGAGTGAGTTGGCCAGGTAGAAGAGGTGGGGAGAGAGTGAGTTGGCCAGGTAGAAGAGGTGGGGAGAGAGTGAGTTGGCCAGGTAGAAGAGGTGGGGAGAGAGTGAGTTGGCCAGGTAGAAGAGGTGGGGAGAGAGTGAGTTGGCCAGGTAGAAGAGGTGGGGAGAGAGTGAGTTGGCCAGGTAGAAGAGGTGGGGAGAGAGTGAGTTGGCCAGGTAGAAGAGAGGTAGAGAGAGTTTATTGGTCAGGTAGGAGAGGGAGTTTGTTAGGTGGAAGGAAGTCATGCAGGATAGAGAAGGAAGGTGTGGGTAAGGCAGGAGATAGAGAGCGAGTGGGTCAGAGAGAATGAGTTGATTAGGAGAGGAACAGGGTGTGGATTGGTTAGGTTGAAAGAGAGAGAGTCTGGCAAAAAAAAGAGATGGAGTAGGACAGGCAGTACAGTTTGAGAGGCAGTTGGTTAGGCAGGAGAGAAAAACAATGGCTCAGTCAGAAGAGAGAGAAAGCGAGTGAAACATGAGAGTGAGTGGGCCAGACAGGGAGAAACTGAATTGGTCAGGTAGAAGAGAGATTGTTGGTCAGATAAAAAGGAGCAAGGGGGTCAAGTGGACGAGATTAGTGAATTGGTCTTGTAGAAGAAAGAGAAGCAGTTGGTCAGGAAGGAGAAAAAGAGAAGAGGTAGAATAGAGATAGTGAGTGGTTCAGGTATAAGATAAAGAGTGAGTTATGTAAAAGATTGGGAGAGAGAGCGTGCATTGGTCATGGAGAGAATGGGAGTTTGTCAGGTAGGAGAAGAGGAGAGAGAGTGAGACAGTTAGGAAGGACAGTATTAGAGAAAACGAGCATGAGTTGGTCAGGTGGTAGTGGGAGAGAATGGTTCGGGTAAGAAGGGATTTTTCAGACAGAAGAGAGAAGACAGTGTGCACGGTAGGAGATATAGTGAGTCAGCATGCCAGGCAGGTAGAGAGAGAGTGAGTCAAACATAAGAAACCTAGTGAGTGGGTCAGAGTGAATGAGTCATGGAGAGATAGAGACTGAATTAGTCAAGCAGAAGAGAGCGAGAGAGTTGGTCATAAAGACTGATTGTTGGTGAGAAGAGTGAGGAGGTCAGAAAAGGGAGTGAGGGTAGATGAGATAGTGAGTTAATTGTGCAAATAGGAGAAACAGAGGCAGTTGGTCAGCAAGGAAAAAAGAAAGGTAGTTTGTCATGTGGAAGAAGTAGGAGAGATAGCGAGTTGGTCAGGTAGGAGAGGGGAAGAGAGTGAATGAGTTGGTCAGGTGGATGAAGGAGAGACTATTTCAAGCAAGAGGGGATTTATCAGGAGACAGTGTCATGGTAGTAGGAAAAGGGAGTCAGCAGGTCAGGCATATAGTGAGATAGAGGGAGAGCTTGGATCAGGGCAGGAGAAGAGGAAGTGAGTGGATTAGGCAGGAGAGAGGGAGAGGGCTTGAATGGGACAGGCAGGAGAAGGAGTGTGTGCATCAGGCAGGAGAAACAGTGGATGAGGGTAAAAGATAGTTTTGTGCACATGCGCAGTCAGGTTAGATTTTCATGCATGCATAAAATTCCTGTGTTGTAGATACTGCTTCGGGGCATCCGCAGCTGAATTTAACTAATGCAGATCATGGGGTGGCCATTGGAAGAGGGGTTGCGATGGCTAGCAACCATTGCAAACCCAGAAATCGAATGGAAAAACTATTGCCATCGAGCCATGAGCATTGATGGTTCTTAACTATTGACTTCCAATGTCCATTCTTAGAAGTGATTGGGTCATGGTGATAATAAGCAATTGGGAAGGGGATAACGAGATGGTAAGCCTCACAGCAGGAGTAGAGTTAGAGGGGTATTAAGAATGATTGGAGTTGCAAGAGAGATTGAATAGAGACACATTGAGGGAAGCACACAACAAAATTATTTCGGTATTATTGAGCTTAATAATACTCTTCAAACGTTTCTGTGCCTGCACATTCCATTACACAATACTTCTAGCAAGCTTGTCACTTTCCTATGTTCCTATGAACACAGAGTTAATGTTACTTTCACTCAAACATGTGGATCACAACACCTACGCAACAGGTCAGAGGGCAGTTCATATTGAAAGTATAAAATATGGATATTCCACCATATGCCTATTTAAAGGTGAAGTATACACATAGCCAAATAGTGGAAACAGGTTGTCCTGGACAAAGATGGTATTTGATTCAATCTCATCACAGGTTACCTGCACCCACTCATTGGTTAGGTCCACCTGTACTGTGCTGGGGTTTTCGTTTGCTTGTTGAATAAGCAGAACACAGAATGCCGGTGGAGCGCGCCAGGGGAGCGTAACTAAGCCCCTTGCAGGCTCGCTGTGCTTGCCACAGTTTCTCTTCCCCCTCTATGGTGTCGTGGAGGAGTGGGAATAGTCCCTTATAGTCTAGGTATTGTGAGGGTACGGGATGCAAGGAAAGTTATTGTGGCCGTCGGTCGCATAACTACATCCCGTATAAGCTGGGAAGAAGGGTGAAGATGAATGTTCTTCAGTAGTGTGTATTTAACTGTAGATAGATATGAATGATTCATAGGTGGAATATGGGCTCTCAAGACCCACTTCTTCACCAAACCCAGCCAAATCTCATCCTAACCCTCTGTTCCACGCTCTCTACATACCCCGTCTGTGTCATCCCTGTCTGTATATCCCTCCCCTTTAGAATGTAATCTCTCATGAGTAGGGGCCTCTTCTCTGGGTTCACTACGGCTGGCCGGCGGTCGGGCTCCCGGCGCCCAGCATACCGGCGCCGGGAGCCCGACCGCCGGCTGACCGACAGTGTGGCGAGCGCAAATGAGGGAAAATAAGTGTCGGTATGCCGGCGGTCGGGCTCCCGGCGCCGGTATACTGAGCGCCGGGAGCCCGACCGCCGGTATACAGAAGACCACCCCTCTTCTCTCATATGCTTATCCTTTTCTTACTTTAATAATCTTTAACTGCACCAAATACAGCAGTCTTCTGCCACCAGATAGTCCAGTGTCATCTGCTGATGTAGCTATGTTTATTTACCCTGTACGTGTCCTATATTGTCTTCAACTGTAAAGGTCCATACACACTTAACGATAAAATGAGCGACGTCGCTCATTTTCCCCCTCCTTGAGCGACGTCGCTCATTTTATTGTTAAGTGTGTATGCCGCCAGCGACGACCGATGCGCGGCCCCGCGGGTCAGCAACGATCGTCGCTGTCGGTAGGGCATGCATGAAGGATGTGGACTGTCGTCCACGACCTTCATGCAGGGCTGGCGGGGGCGTGACGTCACTGAGCGATATGAGCGGTCATATCGCTCAGTGTGTACAGGCGGCCGCCGACCGGCCGGCCCGGGAGGGGGAAACGTTAGACGATGTCGCTCACAGAGCGACATCATCTAATGTGTATGGGCCTTTAGTTGCTGTTTTCCTTTTTTGATTATTTGTTTATGTTCTCTGTAATTGGGCGCTGCGGAACCCTTGTGGCACCATATAAATAAAGGCTAATAATAATAATATGACAGCTTTCTGAATCCTGCAATGCTAACTATAGGGCAGTGATAGGTTAAACGCCATCATTGTTTACTGTATATCATAGTTATAATATAAAGTCAGGGTAAAACTGAATGGTACATTTTATGTTCATGCTTATGTTAAAATTTACTTTGGTGTTTTGGTGATCCTTTCTTCAGAATTGCATCTACTTAGTAAGATGATTTGATAGCAAGATTTGTTGTAAACAGAAATGAGTTAGGGATATGGTCAATAGTGGAGGGTAGCTAAGAATTTGCGGCATTGGTGTTAGCAGGTAGAACAAAGATTACATAGGAGTGCTGTACCCATGAACTATTGATGTACAGCGCAATTGCAATGACTCCCATGTTAAAGATACTGACTTCTGATGAGTGCACTACAGCTGCCATAAAAGGGAAAAATGGCAAATTGTAGCAGGTGACCAAATTTAAGGCAAAATTGAACTCATTACAATTTCCTCAGTCTTGACTGATTGGTCTTCAGTATTTGGAGAAACACATTTATGTGTTTATAATATGCCTCATCACCATTGCATATTTTGTTTTTGTGGTCTGTCTATATAAATTTGTGTAACAGTGGTGGTGCAATCAAAATCCCGACAGCATATGGACAGAATCTCGATAGATCCTGCAGGTAAAACTTGGCATACACTATACAATTATCTGGCAGATTGGAATGAAAGTCTGGTAATGGATGAGAGCAAATCAACCATTTGCTCTCAAACACAGGAAATAGACCAATACACCTTTCACACTACAGAAAAAAATGTGATGGTAGGTCCTTGCGCTATTCTGAAGTGATTAAGATTCTTTCCCAAATAAAATCCACTATTTGTAATACTTCAAGTATAAGTGGAGAAATTCACATTTATTTGGACAAGGTACAATAAAGTGCATAGTTTATATAGCAGACACTTTCGAAAGACACTTGAAAAAGAATCCCTTAAGATTCGAAAGACGTTGTGTTGGGATGCTGGACATCTGGATTGACTCCTAGAAAAGACTCTGCAACCTGGGCAAAACGCAGTGGTGTGTTGCTGAATGGCATAAAAAGCAGACTTTTTCTCACCACAAATAGGCACACACCACTAGCCCTAGAGGGTATGAAACAAGGAGTTTTTTATTCAATTGCACTGCACTTTATTTATTATGTCTTTTTATTTTAGTGTCATGTTGTTAGTAGCAGTAAGTGCACTGTGACACTAATACTGTCTGCTATATAAACTATGCACTTTATTGTACCTTGTCCCAATAAATGTGAATTTCTCCACTTATACTTGAAGTATTACAAATAGTGGATTTTATTTGGGAAAGAATCTTAATCACTTCAGAATAGCGCAAGGACCTACCATCACATTTTTTTCTGTAGTTTATTATACAAGTTTAAATATTTACTTGTTTAGATGGTAAGGACCTGCTGCATGATTCTGACCAGCTGCACAAATTAACAGGATCCACTACTTCTGTTTGGTTTGTTCTATTAAACACCTTTCACACTGCCAAAAACTAGCACGCGAACGCACAGTAACCCGGGTTTTTGTGCAATGTGAAAGGGATCATGGGAAATATCCTGGGTCGAGCAACCTGGCATCCGTTTGGATGCGGGTTGCTGTGCGGTGTGAATGAGTTGCTTGGTCGGAGCGATCCACTACTCATTCACACTATAGGAACAGGTGGCGCTTGGAGATCATCTGATCTCCAAGCACTGCCTTCACACGTGACGCAGTGATGTCATCGGCACGGCAATATGCGACCCGCTATAGCAATGTGAACGCGGTAAAAAACTGTTTATGCAAACCGGTTAAATCCGTGATTTAACCAGTTTGTCTGAAGACTACACCTCTAATCTAATGCATCTCTAGTCTAATGCAGACTATCCGTGCAGTAGAGATGTTGAACACAATGACAGGGACCTTCATCCAGTTGTATTTGATGAAGTTTGCAATCACCGGGATCACAACAGCATATAACAAGTCCCCATATTCTACTTCTGGCTGGGGTCCTTAAAGTAATCAGAATAAGGTAAATCATTGGATTGTAATTGCCTCTGTTTGGCATAGGGGATAATTCAGACTTGATTGCAGCAGCAAATTTGTTAGCAGTTGGGCAAAACTATGTGCACTGCAGGGGGGGGGGGTACAGATATAACGTGCAGAGAGAGTTAGATTTGGATGCAGTGTGTTCAAACTGAAATCTAAATCGCAGTGTAAAAATAAAGCAGCCAGTATTTACCCTGCACAGAAATAATATAACCCACCCAAATCTGACTTTTTCTGCACTTTACATCTGCCACACCTGCAGTGCACATGGTTTTCCCAACTGCTAACAGATTTGCTGCTGCGATCAGGTCTGAATTCCTCCCATAGATGGATGTGGCATAGATACTTGTGGCATTAAGACATTTGTATGCTTTCCTGTGGGGCTCCCCAAGCACATCCTTACAGACAGATATCCTTCCATCTAAACCTTTTCTTCCTCAGTGGGTATCATGATATCTGGATTTATCTCAACAGATGGTAATAATCTTCTGTTATGCAGAGAAATGGCACAAATAAAACATATCCGTGTTAGGTATACACATGATTACATGTATTCAGTTAAGAGAGCCTAAAGGAGACCAGCACACCACCGTTACAGCATTAAGGGGCACAGGGCCGGTGCGAGGGTGTTCGGCGCCCCCCTGCAAACTATAAATTTGCGCCCTCCCATATTCCTTTGGCGTGCGCCGGGAAAAGGGGTGTGGTCTCACAAGTAAGGGGCATGGCCACACAGTAGTACCCCCATTTAAAATTACGCCACAATGTAGCACAATCTTATTAATCTTATACGTAATGCCCCACCCGTAGTAGTAGCGTCCTTATACGTAATGCCCCACCCGTAGTAGTAGCGTCCTTATATGTAATGCACCCCAGTAGTAGTAGCATCCTTATACATAATGCCCCTCCAGTAGTAGTAGCATCCTTATACATAATGCCCCCCGAGTAGTAGTAGCATTCTTATACATAATGCACCCACAGTAGTAGTAGCGTCCTTATACGTAGTGCACCCCCAGTAGTAAACGCGTCCTTATACGTAATACCCCCCAATAGTAGTAGCGTCCTTATACGTAGTGCACCCCCATTAGTATTAGCGTCCTTACACGTAATGGCCCCCCCAGTAGTAGCGTTGTTACACGTAATGCCCCCCTGTAGTAATAGCGTCCTAATACGTAATGCCCCCCCAGTAGTGGCGTCCATAGAGCGCGCGCGCACACACACACACACACACACACACACACTTCACACATATATACACACACATACACACCCACCACACACACACACTTCTCTCTCACCCTCCACTTACCTAATCCAGTCTCCCTCTGTACAGCAGCCAGGTCCGTGTAGCTCCGCCCCCTTATGGCCCGTTTAGCCACGCCCCCTACCGTCCCGTGTAGCTCCGCCCCCTTCTGTCCCGTACTCGGCGCTCTCACAGTCACACACAGATGACTGAGATGAGGTGAGGTGAGGGGAGGGAGGAGGCGCATCATGCTGCAGGTGCCCGCTGCCAGTGCCTGTCATACAGTGACAGACACAGCAGTGGCAGCAGCAGCAGGGGGGACAGTACGGCGCAGCAGGGAAGGGATGCAGAGCAGTGGAAGCGCCTATCCGTCCCAGCGCCTCCCTGCACTGCATCCCTTCGCTGAGCGGGTAGCGCCGGGCCTGAAGGGGCAGATGTATTAACCTGGAGACGGCATAAGGAAGTGATAAACCAGTGATATGTGCAAGGTGATAAGCACACCAGCCAATCAGATCCTAACTGTTAATTTACATATTGGAGCTGATTGGCTGGTGCCTTTATCACCTTGCACATATCACTGGTGTTTCACTTCCTTATGCCGTTTCCAAGTTAATACATCTGCCCCTAAGAAGCCATAGTGATCCATAACAGCATCAAATGCACCATTTTACAGGCCTTACATAAGTGTGTGTATGTATGTGTGTGTGTATCTCTCTATCTATCTATCTATCTATCTATCTATCTATCTATCTATATATATATATATATATATATATATATATATATATATACACAAAAATACCCTTATCACGTGCTCATCTAGTGGTGTAGCTGCAACTCTTGGAGGCGCCTCTGTTAGTAGGAGCCAATACAATACATAAATAAAACACAATTCCAGTGTGCGCTAATAAATAGTAGTGTAAGATTAGATTGTATTCTCATCAAGGTGATGGATTTTCCTGCAACGTAAGCCTCTTATATGTACAGTTCTTCTAATTCTTTCGGTCTTTATTCCAAAAGTGGAAGGCAATCCTGTGAAAAACACCCTCTCACCAAAATAAATCACCCAACAAAAAAAGCAAAATGGCCATCAGCAAAAAGATACCAAATATTTATTTTCACATTTTAAACGTTTTCTTTTAAAACAGTATTTTTACATACATAAACGAAATACAATAAATCGTGGCCAATACAGGAGAGTTGTTACTGTATCCTTCCTCCACCTGATTTCAGGTGTGAGCTCGGGGAAGGATCCTCGCCTGATGGCACAATAACCTTCTTACCCTGTGTGTATATGTATGTATGTATGTGTGTGTGTGTGTGTGTGTGTGTGTGTGTGTGTGTATGTATATATATATATATATATATATATATATATATATATATATATATATATATATATATATATATATATATATATATATATATATATATATATATATATATAATTTCTCTCTAACGTCCTAGTGGATGCTGGGGACTCCGTAAGGACCATGGGAATAGACGGGCACCGCAGGAGACATGGGCACTTTAAGAAAGAATTTAGATTCTGGTGTGCTCTGGCTCCTCCCTCTATGTCCCTCCTCCAGACCTCAGTTTTGAATCTGTTCCCGGACGAGCTGGGTGCTGTTTAGTGAGCTCTCCTGAGCTTGCTATAAGAAAGTATTTTGTTAGGTTTTTTTTATTTTCAGGGAGCTCTGCTGGCAACAGACTCCCTGCATCGTGGGACTGAGGGGAGAGAAGCAGCCCTACTCTCTGAAGATAGGTCCTGCTTCTTAGGCTACTGGACACCATTAGCACCAGAGGGATCGTACACAGGATCTCGCCCTTTGTCGTCCGATCCCAGAGCCGCGCCGCCGTCCCCCTCGCAGAGCCGGAAGACAGAAGCCTGGTGAAAGAAGCAAGAAGACTTCGAAATCGGCGGCAGAAGACTCCAGTCTTCACTGAGGTAGCGCACAGCACTGCAGCTGTGCGCCATTGCTCCCTCACTACACCCACATACTCTGGTCACTGTAAGGGTGCAGGGCGCAGGGGGGGGGGGGGGGGCGCCCTGGGCAGCAATTAAGAGACCTCTTTGGCAAAAGTTTGCATATATACAGTTGGGCACTGTATATATGTATGAGCCCCCGCCAAAAATTGTACATGAAAGCGGGACAGAAGCCCGCCGTCGAGGGGGCGGGGCTTCTTCCTCAGCACTCGCCAGCGCCATGGTTTTTCTCCACAGCTCCGTTGAGAGGAAGCTCCCCAGCCTCTCCCCTGCAGATACATGGTAGAAGAGGGTAAAAAGAGAGGGGGGGGGCACATAATTAGGCGCAAAAATCAATATAAACAGCAGCTACTGGGTTAACATTAAGTTACTGTGTTATTCCTGGGTTAATAGCGCTGGGGTGTGTGCTGGCATACTCTCTCTCTGTCTTTCCAAAGGGCCTTATGGGGGAATTGTCTTCAGATGAGCATTCCCTGAGTGTGTGGTGTGTCGGTACGTGTGTGTCGACATGTCTGAGGTAAAAGGCTCCCCTAAGGAGGAGATGGAGCAAATGTGTGTGTGAGTGGTGTCTCCGTCGACAACGCTGACACCTGTTTGGATATGTGTAAAAGTGCTAAGGTGAATTTATTGCACAAATAATTAGAGAACAGACAGGGAATCTACCCATGTCTGTCCCTATGTCGCAGAGACCTTCAGAGTCTCTCAATGATCACTATCCAAAATAATAGACACTGATATCGACACGGAGTCTGACTCCAGTGTCGACTACGATAATGCAAAGTTACAGCCAAAATGGCAGAAAAGTATTCAATATATGATTATTGTAATAAAAGATGATTTGCATATCACTGATGACTCATCTGTCCCTGACACAAGGGTACACATGTTTAAGGGGAAGAAAGCTGAGGTAAATTTCCCTCCTCTCATGATGAAAAAGAGAGGGAATCTCCAGACAAGAGACTGCAGTTTCCCTACAAAGAATTCTCGGGGAGTATCCTTTCCCCACTAGGGCCAGGATACGGTGGGAATCTTCCCCTAGGGTGTCACGTTTGCCCAAAAGGTAGCCCTGACGTAACAGCTATTCTCAGGGATCCTGCAGATAGCGTGCACATTCTGGTACACTACTCAGACCGGCGATTGTGTCGGCATGGGTTTATAGCGCCGTGGCAGCGTGGACAGGTACCTTATCAGCAGAGATTGAGACCCTAGTATGTATATATATATATATGTATATATAGAGATATATATATTAAAGATGCTGTCTTAAGAGAGAGATATAGATATATATATAGATATATATATATATATAACATGCCCAAAGAGACATGAGTCTACTGGGTCCTAGAGTCAAAGCTATGTCGATTTCTGCTTGACGTGTCCTGTAGAATATGCAATGGACAGATGATGCCGACTTAAGAGGCATATGGAAGGCTGAGGATTGTGTGGAGAAGGGTTCTCGGACCTGGTCTCCACAGCTATAGCTGGTAATTCTGATATTTTGCCTTATATTCCTGCACAGCCTAGGAAAGCACAACATTATCAAATGCAGCCTTTCGAACAAAGAAACAAGAAAGTCCGAGGTGCGTCCTTTCTTGCCAGAGGCGTGGACAGAGGAAAGAAGCTGCACAACACAGCTAGTTCCCAGGAACAGAAGTCCTCCCCGGCCTCTACAAAATCCACTGCATGTCGCTGGGGCTCCACAGGCGGAGCTAGGCCCGGTGGGGGCACGCCTTCGTAAGTTCAGCCACAAGTGGGTTCACTCCCTGTTAGATCCCTGGGCAATAGATATTGTGTCTCAGGGATACAAGCTGGACTTTGAGGAGATGCCCCCTCACTGACGGCCCTGCCGGCTTCCCCCCACGAGAGGGAAACAGTGTTAACTGCAATTCACAAATTGTATCTTCAACAGGTGGTGGTCAAGTTTCCCCTCCTTCAACAAGGAGGGGGTTATTATTCGCCCATGTTGTAGTCCCGAAACCAGACGGTTCGGTCAGACCCATATTGAATTTAAAATCCCTGAACATATACCTGAAAAGGTTCAAGTTCAAGATGGAATCGCTAAGAGCGGTCATTGCAAGCCTGAAAGGGGGAGATTTTATGGTGACTCTGGACATAAAGGATGCATACCTTCATGTCCCCATTTATCCACCTCATCAGGCGTACCTCAGATTTGTGGTACGGGATTGTCATTACCAATTTCAGACGTTGCCGTTTGGTCTCTCCACGGCCCCGAGAATATTCACCAAGGTAATGGCGGAAATGATGGTGCTCCTGCGGAAGCAAGGTGTCACTATTATCACGTACTTGGACGATCTCCTTATAAAAGGGAGATGGAAGTGTAACGGCAACACGGCTGGATTCTATATATTCCAAAGTCGCAGTTGGTTCCTACAGCTCATCTGCCTTTCCTAGGCATGATCCTAGACACAGACCAGGAAAGGGTTTATCTCCCGATAGAGAGAGCTCAGGAGCTCGTGACACTGGTCAGGAATCTATTAAAACCAAAACAGGTGTCAGTGCATCACTGCACTCGAGTCCTGGGAAGGATGGTGGCATCATACGAGGCCATTCCCTTCGGCAGGTTCCATGCGAGGACCTTCCAATGGGACTTACTGGACAAGTGGTCCGGATCACATCTTCAGATGCATCGGTTAATCACCCTATCCCCCAGGGCCAGGGTGTCTCTCCTGTGGTGGCGGCAGAGTGCTCACCTTCTCGAAGGTCGCAGATTCGGCATTCAGGACTGGGTCCTGGTGACCACGGATGCAAGCCTCCGAGGGTGGGGGGCAGTCACACAGGGGAAAAATTTCCAAAGGCTGTAGTCAAGTCAGGAGACTTGCCTTCACATCAACATCCTGGAACTAAGGGCCATATACAACGCCCTACGTCAAGCGGAGTCCCTGCTTCGCGACCAACCGGTTCTGATTCAGTCAGACAGCATCACCGCAGTGGCTCATGTAAACCGCCAAGGCGGCACAAGGAGCAGGGTGGCGATGGTAGAAGCCACCAGAATTCTTCGCTGGGCGGAGAATCACGTAAGCGCACTGTCAGCAGTGTTCATTCCGGGAGTGGACAACTGGGAAGCAGACTTCCTCAGCAGGCACGACCTCCACCCGGGAGAGTGGGGACTTCATCAAGAAGTCTTCATGCAGATTGCAAGTCGGTGGGAACTGCCACAGGTGGACATGATGGCATCCCGCCTCAACAAAAAGCTGCAGAGATATTGCGCCAGGTCAAGAGACCCTCAGGCGATAGCTGTGGACGCACTGGTGACACTGTGGGTATTCCCGTCGGTCTATGTATTTCCTCCTCTTCCTCTCATACCCAAGGTGCTGAGAATCATAAGGAAAAGAGATGTGAGAACAATACTCATTGTTCCGGATTGGCCAAGAAGGACTTATTTATCTGATGATAAATCTGATGATTTATCTGATGATAAACTTATTTATCTGAGTTTATCTGATGCTCTGTGATTGTTCATACTGTTAACTGGGTAAGTTTATCACGAGTAATAAGGTGTGATTGGTGTGGCTGGTATGAGTAATCCACAGCACTCCAACATCTGTAGTGCCAGTGGTATATGACCACATTTAAATATTTTTTTTTTTAAACATACAAACTTAGCACGCTCCTTATTACACTCCAAACTGTTATTCATCTGAAGTCAGGGAGTGTTACTTACAAAATATTGCAATAATGTATGTATATAGTACACACACACACACACACACACACACACACACACACACACACACACACACACACACACACACACACACACACACCAAACCAAACTGGCTGACTTCAAGCCCACATTTCACCATGTTTTAAGCAGCTAGAGAACATGTGTAATTTATGAGCGTCCCAGTTTAAAGGTACCGTATGGGAAGTGTGTGTGTGTATATATATATATATATGTATATATATATATATATGTATATATATATATATATATATATATATATGTGTGTGTGTGTTTTTGTGAAAATGCGTTTTTTTGTGAAAATGCGTTTTAGACGCAAAGTAATGTAGTAGGACACACAAGCAGCTTTTGCTGATTAACATGATATGCAGAATTCCTATTTCTCTAACGTCCTAAGTGGATGCTGGGGACTCCGTAAGGACCATGGGGAATAGCTGCTCCGCAGGAGACTGGGCACAAAAGTAAAAGCTTTAGGACTACCTGGTGTGCACTGGCTCCTCCCCCCATGACCCTCCTCCAAGCCTCAGTTAGATTTTTGTGTCCGAACGAGAAGGGTGCACACTAGGTGGCTCTCCTGAGCTGCTTAGTGAAAAGTTTAGTTTTAGGTTTTTTATTTTCAGTGAGACCTGCTGGCAACAGGCTCACTGCACCGAGGGACTAAGGGGAGAAGAAGCGAACTCACCTGCGTGCAGAGTGGATTGGGCTTCTTAGGCTACTGGACATTAGCTCCAGAGGGACGATCACAGGCCCAGCCATGGATGGGTCCCAGAGCCGCGCCGCCGGCCCCCTTACAGAGCCAGAAGACTGATGAGGTCCGGGAAATCGGCGGCAGAAGACGTCCTGTCTTCAATAAGGTAGCGCACAGCACCGCAGCTGTGCGCCATTGCTCTCAGCACACTTCACACTCCGGTCACTGAGGGTGCAGGGCGCTGGGGGGGGGCGCCCTGAGACGCAATAAAAACACCTTAGATGGCTAAAAATACATCACATATAGCTCCTGGGCTATATGGATGCATTTAACCCCTGCCAGTTTTTCCTTAAAAAAGCGGGAGAAAGGCCGCCGAGAAGGGGGCGGAGCCTATCTCCTCAGCACACAAGCGCCATTTTCCCTCACAGCTCCGTTGGAGGGAAGCTCCCTGGCTCTCCCCTGCAGTCCTGCACTACAGAAACAGGGTAAAACAAGAGAGGGGGGGCACTAAATTTGGCAGATTAATAATACAGCAGCTATATAAGGGAAAAACACTTATATAAGGTTATCCCTGTATATATATAGCGCTCTGGTGTGTGCTGGCAAACTCTCCCTCTGTCTCCCCAAAGGGCTAGTGGGGTCCTGTCCTCTATCAGAGCATTCCCTGTGTGTGTGCTGTGTGTCGGTACGTTTGTGTCGACATGTATGAGGAGAAAAATGATGAGGAGACGGAGTAGAGTGTCTGTAATAGTGTTGTCACCCCCTGGGGGGTCGACACCTGAGTGGATGTACTGTTGAAATTGCGTGACAGTGTCAGCTTTGTATAAAAGACAGTGGTTGACATGAGACAGCTGGCTACTCAGCTTGTGCATGTCCAGACGTCTCATACAGGGGCTCTAAAGCGCCCGTTACCTCAGATACAGACGCCGACACGGATACTGACTCCTGTGTCGACGGTGAAGAGACAACCGTGATTTCCAATAGGGCCACACATTGCATGATTGAGGCAATGGAAAAAGTTTACACTCTTCTGATAATATAAATACCACCAAAAAAAAAAAAAAAAAGGGGTATTATGTTTGGTGAGGAAAAACTTCCTGTAGTTTTCCTGAATCTGAGAAATAAAATGAGGTGTGTGATGATGCGTGGGTTTCCCCCCGATAACAATTGATAATTTCTAAAAAGTTATTGGCAGTATACCTTTTCCCGCCAGAGGTTAGGGTGCGTTGGGAAACACCCCCTAGGGGGGATAAGGCGCTCACACGCTTGTAAGAACAAGGGCTCTACCCTCTCTGGAGATGGCCGCCCTTAGGGATCCTGCTGATAGAAAGCAGGAGGGTATCCTAAAATGTATTTACACACATACTGGTGTTATACTGCGACCAGCAATCGCCTCAGCCTGGATGTGCAGTGCTGGGTTGGCGTGGTCGGATTCCCTGACTGGAAATTTGATATCCTAGATAAGGACAGTATATTATTGCCTATAGAGCAATTAAAAGATGCATTTCTATATATGCATGATGCACAGCGGAATATTTGCCGACTGGCATCAAGTATAAGTGCGTTGTCCAATTATACCAGTAAAGTGGTCAGGTGATGCGGATTCCAAACGGCATTTGGAAGTATTGCCTTAACAAAAAAGGGGATGTACCCCAGGTCGCCTCTCAAAATAAGACGCCGTATTATCAGGCGCAGTCCTGGTTGGCAAGCGGACAAAAGGGTTCCTCTTTTCTGCTCGTGACAGAGGGAGAGGAAAATGGCTGCAGAGATCAGCCAGTTCCCAGGAACAGAAACCCTTTTCCGCCTCTGCCAAGCTCTCAGTATGACGCTAGGGCTTTACAAGTTCAGGCACGGTGGGGGCCCGTTCTCAATGAATTTCAGTGCGCAGTGGGCTCACTCGCAAGTAGACCCCTGGATCCTTCAGGTAATATTTCAGGGGTACAAATTGGAATTCGAGACGTATTCCCCTCGCCGTTTCCAAAAAGTCTGTTTTACCGACGTCTCCCGCTGACAGGGAGGCAGTTTTGGAAGCCATTCACAAGCTGTATTCCCAGCAGGTGATAATTAAGGTACCCCTCCTGCAACAGGGAACGGGGTATTATTCCACACTATTGTGGTACCGAAGCCAGACGGCTCGGTGAGACCGATTTTAAAATCTAAAATCTTTGAACACTTTACATACAGAGGTTCAAATTCAAAATTGAGTCACTCAGAGCAGTGATTGCAAACCTGGAAGAAGGGGACTACATGATGTCTCGGGACATCAAGGATGCTTACCTTCATGTCAAAATTTACCCTTCTCGCCAAGGGTATCTCAGGTTATGGTACAGAACTGTCACTATCAGTTCAGACGCTGCCGTAGGGATGGTCCACGGCACCCCGGGTCTTTACTGAAGTAATGACCGTAATGATGATATTCCTTCGAAGGAAGGGAATCTTAGTTATCCTTTGCTTGGACGATTCCCTGATAAGGGTGAGATCCAGGGAACAGTTGGAGATCGGTGTAGCACTACCTCAGGTAGTGTTGCGGCAGCACGATTGGATTCTCAATATTCCAAAATCGAAGCTGGTTCCGACGACTTGTCTTCTGTTCCTAGGGATGATCCTGGACACAGTCCAGAAAGAAGGTGTTTCTCCCGGAGGAGAAAGCCAGGGAGTTATCCGAGCTAGTCAGGAACCTCCTAAAACCGAACCAAGTCTCAGTGCATCAATGCACAAGGGTTCTGGGTAAAAATGGTGGCTTCCTATGAAGCAATCCCATTCGGCAGATTCCACGCAAGACTTTCCAGTGGAACCTACTGGACAAATGGTCCGGGTCGCATCTTCAGATGCTTCAGCGGATAACCCTGTCACCAGGGACAAGGGTATCCCTCCTGTGGTGGTTGCAGAGTGCTCATCTTCTAGAGGGCCGCAGATTCGGCATGCGGGACTGGGTCCTGGTGGCCACGGATGCCAGCCTGCGAGGCTGGGGAGCAGTCACACAGGGAAGGAATATCCAGGGCTTATGGTCAAGCCTGGAGACATCACTTCACATAAATGTCCTGAAGCTAAGGGCCATTTACAATGCTCTAAGCTTAGCAAGACCTCTGCTTCAAAGTCAGCCGGTGTTGATCCAGTCGGACAACATTACGGCAGTCACCCACGTAAACAGACAGGGTGCCACAAGAAGCAGGAGGGCAATGGCAGAAGCTGCAAGGATTCTTCGCGGGGCGAAAAACCATGTGATAGCACTGTCAGCAGTTTTCATTCCGGGAGTGGACAACTGGGAAGCAGTTTTCCTCAGCACGACCTCCACCCGGGAGAGTAAGGACTTCACCCAGAAGTCTTCCACATGATTATAAACCGTTGGGAAAAACTCGACAGGTATTGCGCCACGTCAAGGGACCCTCAGGCAATAGCTGTAGATGCTCTGGTAACACCGTGGGTGTACCAATCAGTGTATGGGTTCCCTCCTCTGCCTCTCATACCCAAGGTACTGAGATTGATAAGATGGAGAGGAGTAAGCACTATATTAGTGGCTCCGGATTGGCCAAGAAGGAATTGGTAACCGGAACTTCAAGAGATGCTCACGGAGGATCCGTAGCCTCTACCTCTAAGAAGGGACCTGCTCCAGCAAGGACCTTGTCTGTTCCAAGACTTACCGCGGCTGCGTTGACGGCATGGCGGTTGAACGCCGGATCCTGAAGGAAAAAGGCATTCCGGATGAAGTCATCCCTATCCTGATCAAAGCCAGGAAGGATGTAACCGCAAAACATTATCACCGCATTTGGCGAAAATATGTTGCGTGGTGCGAGGCCAGTAAGGCTCGACGGAGGAAATTCAACTGGGTCGATTCCTGCATTTCCTGCAAACAGGAGTATCTATGGGCCTGAAATTGGGGTCCATTAAGGTTCAAATTTCGGCTCTGTCAATTTTCTTCCAAAAAAGAACTAGCTTCAGTCCCTGAAGTTCAGACATTTGTTAAAGGGGTACTGCATATACAGCCTCCTTTTGTGCCTTTAGTGGCACTTTTGGGATCTCCAGGTGGTTTTTGGGTTCCAAAAGTCACATTGGTTTGACACACTTAAATCTGTGGAGTTAAAATATCTCACAGAAAAAGTGGTCATGCTGTTGGCTCTGGCCTGGGCCAGGCGCGTGTCAGAATTGGTGGCTTTATCCTGTAAAAGCCCTTATCTGATTTTCCATTCGGACAGGGCGGAATTGAGGACTCGTCCTCAGTTTCTCCCTAAGGTGGTTTCAGCGTTCACCTGAACCAAACCTATTGTGGTGCCTGCGGCTACTAGGGACTTGGAGGACTCCAAGTTGCTAGACGTTGTCAGGACCCGGAAAATATATGTTTCCAGGACGGCTGGAGTCAGGAAATCTGACTCGCTGTTTATCCTCTATGCACCCAACTAGCTGGGTGCTCCTGCTTCTAAGCAGACTATTGCTCGTTGGATTTGTAGTACAATTCAGCTTGCACATTCTGTGGCAGGCCTGCCACAGCCAAAAATCTGTAAATGCCCACTCCACAAGGAAGGTGGGCTCATCTTGGGCAGCTGCCCGAGGGGTCTCGGCTTTACAACTTTGCCGAGCAGTTACTTGGTCAGGAGCAAATACGTTTGTAAAATTCTACAAATTTGATACCCTGGCTAAGGAGGACCGGGAGTTCTCTCATTGGGGGCTGCAGAGTCATCCGCACTCTCCCGCCCGTTTGGGAGCTTTGGTATAATCCCCATGGTCCTTACGGAGTTCCCAGCATCCACTAGGACGTCAGAGAAAATAAGAATTTACTTACCGATAATTCTATTTCTCGTAGTCCGTAGTGGATGCTGGGCGCCCATCCCAAGTGCGGATTGTCTGCAATACTGGTACATAATTATTGTTACCAAAAAATTCGGGTTATTGTTGTAGTGAGCCATCTTTTCGAGAGGCTTCTCTATTATCATGCTGTTAACTGGGTTCAGATCACAAGTTGTACAGTGTGATTGGTGTGGCTGGTATGAGTCTTGCCCGGGATTCAAAATCCTTCCTTATTGTGTACGCTCGTCCGGGCACAGTATCCTAACTGAGGCTTGGAGGAGGGTCATAGGGGGAGGAGCCAGTGCACACCAGGTGATCCTAAAGCTTTCTTTAGATGTGCCCTGTCTCCTGCGGAGCCGCTATTCCCCATGGTCCTTACAGAGTTCCCAGCATCCACTACGGACTACGAGAAATAGAATTATCGGTAAGTAAATTCTTATTTTTTCCTGAATCAGATGAATTAAATGAGGTGTGTGATGAAGCGTGGGTTTCCCCCGATAAAAAACTGCTAATTTCTAAAAAATTATTGGCATTATACCCTTTCCCGCCAGAGGTTAGGGCGCGTTGGGAAACACCCCCTAGGGTAGATAAGGCGCTCACACGCTTATCAAAACAAGTGGCGTTACCGTCTCCGGATACGGCCGCCCTCAAGGAGCCAGCTGATAGGAAGCTGGAAAATATCCTAAAAAGTATATACACACATACTGGTGTTATACTGAGACCAGCAATCGCCTCAGCCTGGATGTGCAGTGCTGGGGTGGCTTGGTCGGATTCCCTGACTGAAAATATTGATACCCTGGACAGGGACAGTATATTATTGACTATAGAGCATTTAAAGGATGCATTTCTATATATGCGAGATGCACAGAGGGATATTTGCACTCTGGCATCAAGAGTAAGTGCGCTGTCCATTTCTGCCAGAAGAGGGTTATGGACGCGACAGTGGTCAGGTGATGCGGATTCCAAACGGCATATGGAAGTATTGCCGTATAAAGGGGAGGAGTTATTTGGGGTCGGTCTATCGGACCTGGTGGCCACGGCAACGGCTGGGAAATCCACCTTTTTACCCCAGGTCACCTCTCAGTAGAAAAAGACACCGTCTTTTCAGGCTCAATCCTTTCGTCCCCATAAGGGCAAGCGGGCAAAAGGCCACTCATATCTGCCCCGGGGCAGAGGAAGGGGAAAAAGACTGCAGCAGGCAGCCTCTTCCCAGGAACAGAAGCCCTCCCCCGCTTCTGCCAAGTCCTCAGCATGACGCTGGGGCCTTACAAGCGGACTCAGGTACGGTGGGGGGTCGTCTCAAGAATTTCAGCGCGCAGTGGGCTCACTCGCAAGTGGACCCCTGGATCCTGCAGGTAGTATCTCAGGGGTACAAATTGGAATTCGAGACGTCTCCCCCCTCGCCGGTTCCTGAAGTCTGCTTTACCAACGTCTCCCTCCGACAGGGAGGCGGTATTGGAAGCCATTCACAAGCTGTATTCCCAGCAGGTGATAATCAAGGTACCCCTCCTACAACAGGGAAAGGGGTATTATTCCACGCTGTTTGTGGTACCGAAGCCGGACGGCTCGGTGAGACCTATTTTAAATCTGAAATCATTGAACACTTACATGCAAAGGTTCAAATTCAAGATGGAGTCACTCAGAGCAGTGATAGCGAACCTGGAAGAAGGGGACTATATGGTGTCTCTGGACATCAAGGATGCTTACCTCCATGTCCCAATTTGCCCTTCTCACCAAGGGTACCTCAGGTTTGTGGTACAGAACTGTCACTATCAGTTTCAGACGCTGCCGTTTGGATTGTCCACGGCACCCCGGGTCTTTACCAAGGTAATGGCCGAAATGATGATTCTTCTTCGAAGAAAAGGCGTCTTAATTATCTCTTACTTGGACGATCTCCTGATAAGGGCAAGGTCCAGGGAACAGTTAGAGGTCGGAGTAGCACTATCTCAAGTAGTGCTACGACAGCACGGGTGGATTCTAAATATTCCAAAATCGCAGCTGATTCCGACGACACGTCTGCTGTTCCTAGGGATGATTCTGGACACAGTCCAGAAAAAGGTGTTTCTCCCGGAGGAGAAAGCCAGGGAGTTATCCGAGCTAGTCAGGAACCTCCTAAAACCAGGCCAAGTGTCAGTGCATCAATGCACAAGGGTCCTGGGAAAAATGGTGGCTTCTTACGAAGCGATTCCATTCGGCAGATTCCACGCAAGAACTTTTCAGTGGGATCTGCTGGACAAATGGTCCGGATCGCATCTTCAGATGCATCAGCGGATAACCCTGTCTCCAAGGACAAGGGTGTCTATCCTGTGGTGGTTGCAGAGTGCTCATCTTCTAGAGGGCCGCAGATTCGGCATTCAGGACTGGGTCTTGGTGACCACGGATGCCAGCCTGAGAGGCTGGGGAGCAGTCACACAGGGAAGAAATTTCCAGGGCTTGTGGTCAAGCCTGGAGACATCACTTCACATAAATATCCTGGAGCTAAGAGCCATTTACAATGCTCTGAGCCTAGCAAGACCTCTGCTTCAAGGTCAGCCGGTGCTGATCCAGTCGGACAACATCACGGCAGTCGCCCACGTAAACAGACAGGGCGGCACAAGAAGCAGGAGGGCAATGACAGAAGTTGCAAGGATTCTTCGCTGGGCAGAAAATCATGTGATAGCACTGTCAGCAGTGTTCATTCCGGGTGTGGACAACTGGGAAGCAGACTTCCTCAGCAGACACGACCTCCACCCGGGGGAGTGGGGACTTCACCCAGAAGTCTTCCACATGATTGTGAACCGTTGGGAAAAACCAAAGGTGGACATGATGGCGTCCCGCCTCAACAAAAAACTAGACAGATATTGCGCCAGGTCAAGGGACCCTCAGGCAATAGCTGTGGACGCTCTGGTAACACCATGGGTGTACCAGTCAGTGTATGTGTTCCCTCCTCTGCCTCTCATACCCAAGGTACTGAGGATCATAAGAAGGAGAGGAGTAAGGACTATACTCGTGGCTCCGGATTGGCCAAGAAGGACTTGGTACCCGGAACTTCAAGAGATGCTCACAGAGGACCCGTGGCCTCTACCTCTAAGAAAGGACCTGCTCCAGCAGGGACCCTGTCTCTTCCAAGACTTACCGCGGCTGCGTTTGACGGCATGGCGGTTGAACGCCGGATCCTGAAGGAAAAAGGCATTCCGGATGAAGTCATCCCTACCCTGATCAAAGCCAGGAAGGATGTAACCGTACAACATTATCACCGTATTTGGCGTAAATATGTTGCGTGGTGCGAGGCCAGGAAGGCCCCTACAGAGGAATTTCAACTGGGTCGTTTCCTGCATTTCCTACAAACAGGACTGTCTATGGGCCTAAAATTAGGGTCCATTAAGGTTCAGATTTCGGCCCTGTCGATTTTCTTCCAAAAAGAACTGGCTTCAGTTCCTGAAGTACAGACGTTTGTCAAGGGGGTACTGCATATACAACCTCCTTTTGTGCCTCCAGTGGCACCTTGGGATCTAAATGTAGTTTTGGGATTCCTAAAATCACATTGGGGCTACTAGGGACTTGGAGGACTCCAAGTTGCTGGACGTAGTCAGGGCCCTGAAAATATATGTTTCCAGGACGGCTGGAGTCAGAAAATCTGACTCGCTATTTATCCTGTATGCACCCAACAAGCTGGGTGCTCCTGCTTCTAAGCAGACTATTGCTCGCTGGATTTGTAGTACAATTCAGCTTGCACATTCTGTGGCAGGCCTGCAACAGCCAAAATCTGTAAATGCCCATTCCACAAGGAAGGTGGGCTCATCTTGGGCGGCTGCCCGAGGGGTCTCGGCTTTACAACTTTGCAGAGCAGCTACTTGGTCAGGGGCAAACACGTTTGCTAAATTCTACAAATTTGATACCCTGGCTAAGGAGGACCTGGAGTTCTCTCATTCAGTGCTGCAGAGTCATCCGCACTCTCCCGCCCGTTTGGGAGCTTTGGTATAATCCCCATGGTCCTTACGGAGTCCCCAGCATCCACTTAGGACGTTAGAGAAAATAAGAATTTACTTACCGATAATTCTTTTTCTCATAGTCCGTAGTGGATGCTGGGCGCCCATCCCAAGTGCGGATTGTCTGCAATACTTGTACATAGTTATTGTTACAAAAATCGGGTTATTATTGTTGTGAGCCATCTTTTCAGAGGCTCCTCTGTTATCATGCTGTTAACTGGGTTCAGATCACAGGTTGTACGGTGTGATTGGTGTGGCTGGTATGAGTCTTACCCGGGATTCAATATCCTTCCTTATTGTGTACGCTCGTCCGGGCACAGTATCCTGACTGAGGCTTGGAGGAGGGTCATGGGGGGAGGAGCCAGTGCACACCAGGTAGTCCTAAAGCTTTTACTTTTGTGCCCAGTCTCCTGCGGAGCCGCTATTCCCCATGGTCCTTACGGAGTCCCCAGCATCCACTACGGGCTATGAGAAATAGAATTATCGGTAAGTAAATTCTTATTATTCTGTGTGTAATTGCTGCTCAATCTGCATCTGAAATGCCACGTTACAGTGTTTTCTTTGGAAACACGGTAGCATAGCATTTTGTATGCAAATATAGAAGCTGCTTGTGCGTCCTATTTTTGCGGAAAAAGATGCAAAAAAAAGACGCTCGGCACTACTGTTATGTGTGACACGACTTGTAGCGCACGGAGCAAAGATGCAAAGGTTTGCATAATCTATAAACTGTGCAGGTCACATATAAGTGTTGCCTTGCCATGTCAGAAGGGTTTCTTTTTCCACTTAATGATAAAAGTAACTATGTACTGCCTGTAACCAGAAACCAAAGTATTTTTGAGAAGTTCACCTTTAAATATGTATGTGAAGCAAGCATTTGTGGCTTCATTGTTTCCATATCGGTACGGTATTGTATTGTGTCGTAAGGAAAGAAGTTGGAGACCAGTGTATTTATAGATTTGCATTTGCTGGTTATGTCTCATGGAGAGGGCAAGCTGCATGTTCATGTATAGTATGTACAGCTGTTGATCTTGGGAAAGGGAATTATCAATAAATTAAAATGTATATTCTGCTTAAGTATTTTTAAAGTTATTTTGACATGGAAATAAAATACTTTATGCTGAATCATTTGTTCTATTAAAATAATTTTCTCTAACGTCCTAGAGGATGCTGGGGACTCCGTAAGGACCATGGGGAATAGACGGGCTCCGCAGGAGATAGTGCACTTTAAGAAAGCTTTGGATTCTGGGTGTGCACTGGCTCCTCCCTCTATGTCCCTCCTCCAGACCTCAGTTTTACACTGTGCCCAGAGGATGAAAGGCGCACTGCAGGGAGCTCTCTTGAGTTCTTCGCTACAGAAAGCATTTTTGTTTGGATTTTTACTTTTTCACAGGGAGCACTGCTGGCAACAGGCTCCCTGCATCGAGGGACTGAGGAGAGAGGGGCAGACCTACTTAACTGATAGGATCTGCTTCCTCGGCTACTGGACACCATTAGCTTTAGAGGGGGTGAACACAGGTACGTCCTGGGCGTCCACCCCCGGAGCCACGCCGCCGTTCTCCTCACAGAGCCAGAAGAACAGAAGCAAGAAGACGTCTCAGGCGGCAGAAGCATTCAGCTTCACAGAGGTAACGCACAGCACTGCAGCTGTGCGTCATTGCTCCACATCACCTCACACACTCCGGTCACTGTATGGGTGCAGGGCGCAGGGGGGGGGGGGGGGGGTCGCTGACACAGATACCGACACAGATACTGACTCTAGTGTCAACTATGAGGATGCAAAATTACAGCCGAAGGTGGCAAAAGGTATTAGGTACATGATTATTGCCATAAAAGAGGTTTTGCATATCACGGAGGAACCCCCTGTCCCTGACACGAGGGTTCACATGTATAAAGGGAAAAAGCCTGAGGTCACGTTTCCGTCCTCATTTGAGCTAAGCGAATTATGCGAAAAGGCTTGGGAATCTCCGGATAGGAGACTCCATGTTCCCAAAGGATTCTCATGGCGTATCCTTTTCCACAGAAGGATCGGATACGATGGCAATCTGCGCCTAAAGTAGACAAGGCGCTGACACGCTTATCCAAGAAGGTGGCACTGCCTTCTCCGGATACTGCTTCCCTCAAGGATCCTGCTGATCGCAAGCAGGAAATTACCATGAAGCACATTTACACACATTCAGGAACTATAGTTAGGCCGGCCATGGCGTAGGCCTGGGTTTGTAGTGCTGTCGTGGCATGGGCAGACTCCTTATCTACGGAGATGGACACCTTAGATAGGGATATCATTCTAATGACCATGGAGCATATCAGAGATGCTGCCTTGTATGAGGGATGCTCAGAGAGACATTTGTTTACTAAGCTCTAGAATAAACGCTATGTCTATTTCTCTGACGTCCTAGTGGATGCTGGGAACTCCGTAAGGACCATGGGGAATAGCGGCTCCGCAGGAGACTGGGCACAAAAGTAAAGCTTTAGGACTACCTGGTGTGCACTGGCTCCTCCCCCTATGACCCTCCTCCAAGCCTCAGTTAGATTTTTGTGCCCGGCCGAGAAGGGTGCACACTAGGGGCTCTCCTGAGCTTCTTAGTGAAAGTTTAGTTTTAGGTTTTTTATTTTCAGTGAGACCTGCTGGCAACAGGCTCACTGCATCGAGGGACTAAGGGGAGAAGAAGCGAACTCACCTGCGTGCAGAGTGGATTGGGCTTCTTAGGCTACTGGACACCATTAGCTCCAGAGGGACCGAACACAGGCCCAGCCTCGGAGTCCGGTCCCAGAGCCGCGCCGCCGGCCCCCTTACAGAGCCAGAAGCAAGAGGTCCGGAAAATCGGCGGCAGAAGACATCCTGTCTTCACCAAGGTAGCGCACAGCACTGCAGCTGTGCGCCATTGCTCCTCAGCACACTTCACACTTCGGTTACTGAGGGTGCAGGGCGCTAGGGGGGGGCGCCCTAAGCAGCAATAAAAACACCTTGGCTGGCGAAAATACATCACATATAGCCCCCAGGGCTATATGGATGAATTTTAACCCCTGCCAGATTCCACAGAAAAACGGGAGAAAAGGCCGCCGAGAAGGGGGCGGAGCCTATCTCCTCAGCACACTGGCGCCATTTTCTCTCACAGCTCCGTTGGAGGGAAGCTCCCTGGCTCTCCCCTGCAGTTACTACACTACAGAAAGGGGTTAAAAAAGAGAGGGGGGCACTAATTAGGCGCAGTATAACAATACAGCAGCTATAAGGGGAAAAACACTTATATAAGGTTATCCCTGTATATATATAGCGCTCTGGTGTGTGCTGGCATACTCTCCCTCTGTCTACCCAAAGGGCTAGTGGGGTCCTGTACTCTATCAGAGCATTCCCTGTGTGTGTGCTGTGTGTCGGTACGTTGTGTCGACATGTATGAGGAGGAAAATGAGGTGGAGGCGGAGCAATTGCCTGTAACAGAGATGTCACCCCCTAGGGAGTCGACACCTGAGTGGATGAGCTTATGGAAGGAATTATGTGACAGTGTCAGCTCTTTACAAAAGATTGATGACATGAGCCTGTGCCTGTCCAGGTGTCTCAAAAGCCATCAGGGGCTCTAAAACGCCCGTTACCGCAGATGGCAGATACAGACGCCGACACGGATACTGACTCCAGTGTCGACGATTAAGAGACGAATGTGACTTCCAGTAGGGCCACACGTTACATGATTGAGGCTATGGAAAATGTTTTTACACATTTCTGATAATACCAGTACCACTAAAAAGGGTATTATGTTGGGTGAGAAAAAAACTGCCTGTAGTTTTTCCTGCATCTGAGGAATAAAATGAAGTGTGTGATGATGCGTGGGTTTTCCCCGATAAAAACTGTTAATTCCTAAAAAGTTATTAGCATAACATACCCCTTCCCGCAGAGGATAGGGCACGTTGGGAAACACCCCCTAGGGTGAATAAAGCGCTCACACGCTTGTCTAAACAGGTGGCACTACCGTCCCCGGATACGGCCGCCCTTACGGAACCTGCTGACAGAAAGCAGTAAAATATCCTAAAATGTATATACACTCACACGGGTGTGATACTGCGACCAGCAATCGCCTCAGCCTGGATGTGCAGTGCTGGGGTGGCTTGGTCGGATTCCCTGACTGACAATATTGATACCCTAGATAGGGACAGTATATTACTGACTATAGAGCATTTAAAAGATGCATTTCTATATATGCGTGATGCACAGAGGGATATTTGCCGACTGGCATCAAGAGTAAGTGCGCTGTCCATTTCTGCCAGAAGAGGGTTATGGACAAGACAGTGGTCAGGTGATGCTGATTCCAAAGGCATATGGAAGTATCGCCTTATAAAAGGGAGGAGTTATTTGGGGTAGGTCTAACAGACCTGGTGGCCACGGCAACGGCTGGGAAATCCACATTTTTACCCCAGGTAGCCTCTCAACATAAGAAGACGCCGTATTATCAGGCGCAGTCCCTTGGGCCCCATAAGGGCAAGCGGGCAAAAGGCTCCTCATTTCTGCCCCGTGGCAGAGGGAGAGGAAAAAGGCTGCAGCAAACAGCCAGTTCCCAGGAACAGAAGCCCTCTCCCGTTTTCTGCCAAGTCCTCAGCATGACGCTGGGGCTTTACAAGCGGACTCAGGCACGGTGGGGGCCCGTCTCAAAAATGTCAGCGTGCAGTGGGCTCACTCACAGGTGGACCCCTGGATCCTTCAGGGAAAGGGGTATTATTCCACGCTGTTTGTGGTACCGAAGCCGGACGGCTCGGTGAGACCTAATTTAAATCTGAAATCCTTGAACACTTACATACAAAGGTTCAAATTCAAGATGGAGTCACTCAGAGCGGTGATGGCAAACCTGGAAGAAGGGGATTATATGGTGTCTCTGGACATCAAGGATGCTTATCTCCATGTCCCAATTTACCCTTCTCACCAAGGGTACCTCAGGTTTGTGGTACAGAACTGTCACTATCAGTTTCAGACGCTGCCATTTGGTTTGTCCACGGCACCCCGGGTCTTTATCAAAGTAATGGCCGAAATGATGATACTCCTTCGAAGGAAGGGAGTTTTAATTATCCCTTACTTGGACGATCTCCGGATAAGGGCAAGATCCAGGGAACAGTTGGTAGTCGGGGTAGCACTATCTCAAGTAGTGTTGCGGCAGCACGGTTGGATTCTTAATATTCCAAAATCGCAGCTGATCCCGACGACACGTCTTCTATTCCTAAGGATGATCCTGGACACAGTCCAGAAAAAGGTGTTTCTCCAGGAGAAGAAAGCCAGGGAGTTATCCGAACTAGTCAGAAACCTCCTAAAACCAGGCCAAGTGTCAGTGCATCAGTGCACAAGGGTCCTGGGAAAAATGGTGGCTTCCTACGAAGCAATTCCATTCGGCAGATTCCACGCAAGAACTTTCCAGTGGGACCTGCTGGAAAAATGGTCCGGATCGCATCTTCAGATGCATCAGCGGATAACCCTGTCACCAAAGACAAGGGTGTGTCTCCTGTGGTGGTTGCAGAGTGCTCATCTTCTAGAGGGCGCAGATTCGGCATTCAGGACTGGGTCCTGGTGACCACGGATGCCAGCCTGCGAGGCTGGGGAGCAGTCACACAGGGAAGAAATTTCCAGGGCTTGTGGTCAAGCCTGGAGACATCACTTCACATAAATATCTTGGAGCTAAGGGCCATTTACAATGCCCTAACCAAACAAAACCTCTGCTTCAAGGTCAGCCGGTGCTGATCCAGTCGGACAACATCACGGCAGTCGCCCACGTAGACAGACAGGGCGGCACAAGAAGCAGGAGGGCAATGGCAGAAGCTGCAAGGATTTTTCGCTGGGCGGAAAATCATGTGATAGCATTGTCAGCAGTGTTCATTCCGGGAGTGGACAACTGGGAAACAGACTTCCTCAGCAGAAGTTTTCCACATGATTGTAAACCGTTGGGAAAAACCAAAGGTGGACATGATGGCGTCCCGCCTAAACAAAAAATTGGACAGGTATTGCGCCAGGTCAAGGGACCCTCAGGCAATAGCTGTGGACGCTCTGGTAACACCGTGGGTGTACCAGTCAGTGTATGTGTTCCCTCCTCTTCCTCTCTTACCAAAAGTACTGAGAATTATGAGACGGAGGGGAGTAAGAACTATACTCGTGGCTCCGGATTGGCCAAGAAGGACTTGGTACCCGGAACTTCAAGAGATGCTCACGGAGGACCCGTGGCCTCTACCTCTAAGAAGGGACCTGCTCCATCAAGGACCCGATCTATTCCAAGACTTACCGCGGCTGCGTTTGACGGCAGGGCGGTTGAACGCCGGATCCTGAAGGAAAAAGGCATTCCGGATGAAGTCATCCCTACCCTGATCAAAGCCAGTAAGGATGTAACCGCAAAGCATTATCACCGCATTAGGCGAAAATATGTTGCGTGGTGCGAGGCCAGTAAGGCCCCGATGGAGGAATTTCAACTAGGTCGATTCGTGCATTTCCTGCAAACAGGAGTGTCTATGGGCCTAAAATTGGGGTCCATTGAGGTTCAAATTTCGGCCCTGTCAATTTTCTTCCAGAAAGAACTAGCTTCAGTTCCTGAAGTTCAGACGTTTGTAAAAGGGGTACTGCATATACAGCCTCCTTTTGTGCCTCCAGTGGCACCTTGGGATCTCAATGTAGTTTTGGGGTTCCTAAAGTCACAATGGTTTGAACCACTTGAATCTGTGGAGTTAAAATATCTCACATGGAAAGTGGTCATGCTGTTGGCCCTGGCCTCGGCCAGGCGCGTGTCAGAATTGGCGGCTTTATCCTGTAAAAGCCCTTATCTGATCTTCCATTCAGTCAGGGCAGAATTGAGGACTCGTCCTCATTTTCTCCCTAAGGTGGTTTCAGCGTTTCATCTGAACCAAACTATTGTGGTACCTGCGGCTACTAGTGACTTGGAGGACTCCAAGTTGTTGGACATAGTCAGGGCCCTGAAAATATATGTTTCCAGGACGGCTGGAGTCAGAAAATCTGACTCGCTGTTTATCCTGTATGCACCCAACAAGCTGGGTGCTCCTGCTTCTAAGCAGACTATTGCTTGTTGGATTTGTAATACAATTCAGCTTGCACATTCTGTGGCAGGCCTGCCACAGCCAAAATCTGTAAAAGCCCATTCCACAAGGAAGGTGGGCTCATCTTGGGCGGCTGCCCGAGGGGTCTCGGCTTTACAACTTTGCCGAGCAGCTATTTGGTCAGGGGCAAACACGTTTGCTAAATTCTACAAATTTGATACCCTGGCTGAGGAGGACCTGGAGTTCTCTCATTCGGTGCTGCAGAGTCATCCGCACTCTCCCGCCCGTTTGGGAGCTTTGGTATAATCCCCATGGTCCTTACGGAGTTCCCAGCATCCACTAGGACGTCAGAGAAAATAAGAATTTACTTACCGATAATTCTATTTCTCGTAGTCCGTAGTGGATGCTGGGCGCCCATCCCAAGTGCTGATTGTCTGCAATACTTGTACATAGTTATTGTTAACTAAATCGGGTTATTGTTGTTGTGAGCCATCTATCTAGAGGCTCCTCTGTTATCATGCTGTTGACTGGGTTCAGATCACAGGTTGTACGGTGTGATTGGTGTGGCTGGTATGAGTCTTACCCGGGATTCATAAATCCTTCCTTATTGTGTACGCTCGTCCGGGCACAGTATCCTAACTGAGGCTTGGAGGAGGGTCATAGGGGGAGGAGCCAGTGCACACCAGGTAGTCCTAAAGCTTTACTTTTGTGCCCAGTCTCCTGCGGAGCCGCTATTCCCCATGGTCCTTACGGAGTTCCCAGCATCCACTACGGACTACGAGAAATAGAATTATCGGTAAGTAAATTCTTATTTTCTGCTAGGCGGCTCTTGTGGACCCGACAGTGGAAGGGAGACGCCGACACAAAGCGGCATATTGCCTTACATGGGGGAGGAGTTGTTTGGAGAAGGCCTCTCGGACCTAGTCTCTACTGCTACTGCCGGTAAATCGAATTTTTACCTTATGTTCCCCCGCAGCATTCTAAGAAGGTACCACATTATTAAATGCAGTCCTTTCGTTCCAATAAAAACAAGAAGGTACGAGGATCGTCCTTCGTTGCCAGAGGTAATGGCAAGGGAAAAAAGCTGCACTCAGCTAGTTCCCAGGAGCAGAAGTCCTCCCCTACTTCCGCAAAGTCCACAGCATGACGCTGGGGCTTTCCGGGGGGGGGGGGGGGGGGTCAGATCAAGTGGGGGCACGTCTTCGTCTTTTCAGCCACGTCTGGGTTCAATCACAGGTGGATCCCTGGGCAATAGAGATTGTTTCCCAGGGATACAGACTGGAATTCGAAGACATGCCCCCTCGCCGGTTTTTCAAATCTGCTCTGCCGGCTTCCCCGTCAGAGAGGGAGCTAGTGTTAGCGACAATTCACAAATTGTACATTCAACAGGTGATAATCAAGGTTCCTCATCTCCAGCAAGGAGAGGGTTATTATTCATCCCTGTTTGTGGTACCGAAACCGGACGGTTCGGTCAGACCCATTCTAAATCTAAAATCCCTGAACCTGTACTTGAAGAGGTTCAAGTTCAAAATGGAATCGCTCAGAATGGTCATCGCCAGCCTGGAGGGAGGGGATTGGATGGTGTCCCTGCACATAAAGGATGCGTACCTTCATGTTCCGATTTTCCCCCCTCACCAGGCGTTTCTGAGATTTGCAGTACAGAATTGTCACTACCAATTTCAGGCTTTCCACGGCCCTGAGAATTTTCACCAAGGTAATTGCGGAAATGATGGTGCTCCTGCGCAAGCAGGGAGTCACAATTATCCCGTACTTGGACGATCTCCGTATATAGGCGAGATCTCGGGAGAAGTTGCTGGACAGCTTGTCTCTGTCCGTGAAGACGTTGCAGATGCACGGCTGGATTCTCAATTTACCGAAATCCCAGCTAGTACCTGCAACGCGTCTGACCTTTTTGGGCCTGATTCTAGACACAGACCAAAAAAGAGTTTTTCTTCCGGTGGAGAAGGCTCAGGAGCTCATAGCCCTGGTCAGGAACCTTTTAAAGCCAAAAAAGGTTTCGGTGCATCATTGCACAAAGGTTCTGGGGAAGATGGTGGCTTCATACGAGGCCATCCCCTTCGGCAAGTTCCATGCGAGGACTTTCCAATGGGACCTATTGGACAAATGGTCCGGGTCCCATCTACAAATGCAGAATCGGATCACCCTGTCTCCCAGGGCCAGGGTATCTCTCCTGTGGTGGCTGCGCAGTGCTCACCTCCTAGAGGGTCGCAGGTTCGGCATTCAGAACTGGATCCTGGTGACCACGGAAGCGAGCCTCCGAGGTTGGGGGGCTGTCGCACTGGGAAGAAATTTCCAAGGTCTCTGGTCAAGCCTAGAGACTTGTCTCCACATCAATGTCCTGGAGTTAAGGGCCATTTACAACGCCCTACGCCAGGCGGAGGAGTGGCTTCAGAACAAACCGGTTCTGATTCAGTCGGACAATATCACGGCAGTGGCTCATGTAAACCGCCAAGGCGGCACAAGGAGCAGAGTGGCCATGGCAGAGGTGACCAGGATTCTGCGCTGGGCGGAAGGCCATGTAAGCAAACTATCAGCAGTGTTCATCCCGGGGGTGGATAACTGGGAGGCGGACTTCCTCAGCAGGCACGACCTGCATCCGGGAGAGTGGGTACTTCATCAAGAAGTCTTCACACAGATCGTGGATCGGTGGGGACTGCCTCAAATAGACATGATGGCGTCCCGTCTCAACAAAAAGCTAAAGAGGTGTTGCGCCAGGTCAAGAGACCCTCAGGCGGTAGCGGTAGACGCTCTGGTGACACCATGGGTGTTCAGATCGGTCTATGTGTTTCCTCCTCTGCCTCTCATACCCAAGGTGTTGAGATTAATAAGACTAAGAAGGGTCCGAACAATTCTCATTGTTCCAGATTGGCCAAGGAGGACTTGGTATCCGGATCTGCAAGAGTTGCTCACAGAAGATCCGTGGCCTCTTCCTCTAAGGCAGGACCTGCTGCAGCAGGGGCCCTGTCTGTTTCAAGACTTACCGCGGCTGCGTTTGACGGCATGGCGGTTGAACGCCGGATCGTAGCTGAAAAAGGGATTCCGGAGGAGGTCATTCCTACCCTGATCAAGGCTAGGAAGGATGTGACATCGAAACATTATCACCGTATATGGCGGAAATATATTTCTTGGTGTGAGGCCAGAGCTGCTCCTACGGAGGAGTTCCATTTGGGCCGTCTGCTTCACTTCCTTCAAACAGGAGTGAATTTGGGCCTAAAATTAGGGTCCATAAAGGTCCAAATTTCGGCCTTATCCATTTTCTTTCAAAGAGAATTGGCTTCTCTTCCTGAAGTACAGACTTTTGTGAAGGGAGTGCTGCATATTCAGCCTCCCTTTGTACCACGGGTGGCGCCTTGGGATCTTAACGTGGTATTAAGTTTCCTCAAGTCACCTTGGAGTTGAAATACCTCACTTGGAAAGTGGTCATGCTGTTGGCCTTAGCTTCTGCAAGGCGTGTTTCGGAATTAGCGGCTTTATCATATAAAAGCCCATACCTGATTTTTCACGTGGATAGGGCAGAGTTGAGGACTCGTCCTCAATTTCTGCCCAAGGTGGTCTCATCTTTTCATATGAACCAACTTATTGTCGTGCCTGTGGCTACACAGGACTTGGAGGACTCCGAGTCCCTGGATGTGGTCAGGGCTTTGAAGATTTACGTGACCAGAACAGCTAGGATCAGGAAGACTGAAGCTCTGTTTGTTCTGTATGCGGCCAACAAGGTTGGCGCTCCTGCTTCAAAGCAGACTATTGCTCGCTGGATCTGTAACACAATTCAGCAGGCGCATTCTACGGCAGGATTGCCATTGCCTAAATCGGTTAAGGCCCATTCCACTAGGAAGGTGGTCTCTTCTTGGGCGGCTGCCCGAGGTGTCTTGGCACTACAGCTGTGCCGAGCTGCTACTTGGTCGGGGTCAAACACCTTTGCAAAGTTCTATAAGTTTGATACCCCGGCTGAGGAGGACCTCCTGTTTGCTCAATCGGTGCTGCAGAGTCATCCGCACTCTCCCGCCCGTTTGGGAGCTTTGGTATAATCACCATGGTCCTTACGGAGTCCCCAGCATCCTCTAGGACGTTAGAGAAAATAGGATTTTACTTACCGGTAAATCTATTTCCCGTAGTCCGTAGAGGATGCTGGGCGCCCGTCCCAAGTGCGGACTTCTTCTGCAAGACTTGTATATAGTTATTGCTTACATAAGGGTTATGTTATTGTTGGTCGGTCTTGAACTGAGGCTGTGTTACTTGTTCATACTGTTAACTGGGTAGTTTATCACAGGTTATACGGTGTGGCTGGTATGAATCTCGCCCTTAGGTTACATAAATCCTTTCCTCGTACTGTTCATATCCTCTGGGCACAGTTTCTCTAACTGAGGTCTGGAGGAGGGACATAGAGGGAGGAGCCAGTGCACACCCAGAATCCAAAGCTTTCTTAAAGTGCCCTATCTCCTGCGGAGCCCGTCTATTCCCCATGGTCCTTACGGAGTCCCCAGCATCCTCTACGGACTACGAGAAATAGATTTACCGGTAAGTAAAATCCTATTTTTTATAAGATGCTTGTTAAAAGGCAACAATTATTATGGACTTTAAAGAGCTGAATAGCATTGATTTAATAAATGGTCAGACGTGAGGGGAAATGTATAATTGACTTTACTTGCATCCAGGGTGAATGATGGTTGGTGTTTGGTCCATGTTCCAGTCTGGATGTTGCTGTCCTGCGTGCCAGACCTGTGACTTGGTTAGCAGACCTGTAGTCCTGTCTTCTCTAATGACCTTTCACTCCATGTGTTTCTGCAGTGTACTGTTCAGGTGAAGCTGGAGCTGGGACATCGCGCCCAGCTGAGGAAGAAGCCCACTACTGACGGATTCACTCACGACTGGATGGTGTTTGTTCGTGGTCCAGAGCAGTGTGACATACAACATTTTGTAGAGAAAGTTGTGTTCAGGTTGCATGACAGCTTCCCTAGACCTAAGCGTGGTGAGTGACTGGAAACCTTTGATTTTTTTTTGCAAACAGTGATATTCTTTATCCATGTACTACGCACATATCATAGGTGTTAGTATGTGGAAAACAACTCCTAAAGCAAAATCTGTGTGTGCAAGTGTGTGTTCTCCTTGTTTTTGCATGTTACTTCTAGGTGCTCCGGTTTCCTCCCACAAACCAGAAACATACTGGTCAGTAAATTGGTTTATAACAAACAAAATGAACCCTATTGAAGGGGTATTCAACATGCAGCCTTCAATCCCAGCATGCCCTACCACAGATTTAGTTTTAGCCCGAATTACAAAACTTTGGCAGAGTACGCTGGGATGTATAGTTCCACAGCAGCTGGAGTGACATATGTTGATTACCACTGCCCTTTTTTGTGTACGTGTCCGTGTGGGATGCGGTCAGGATGCCGCCGGACGGAATCCCGGCGGTCGAAATACCGACGCCGGAATCCCGACTGCCACAATCCCGACATATTCTCCCTCCGTGGGTGTCCACGACACCCATAGAGGGAGAATATAATAGTGTGCCGAGCGTAGCGAGGCACCGCGCCCGCAGCGTGGCGAGCGAAGCGAGCCCGCAAGGGGCTTCGTTCCGCTCACCACCCCTGTCGGGATTGTGTGGTCGGGATTCCGGCGTCGGTATTTCGACCGCCGGGATTCCGACCGGCGGCATTTAGTACTGATCCCGTCCGTGTCATAGGGAATATACCATGTAAGCTCCACTGGGGCAGAGGCTGATGGGAATAACTGAAATACAGTACTTTCTATAAAGTGCTGCAAATATGTGTGTGCTATATAAATAGCCTATAATAAACACATACTTAAACCATTGTGCTGTAGCCCATGGCAACCAACCAGCTCTTACCTTTCACAGTCTGAATTTTGCCATATAGTTCACAGCTAATATCTGACTGGTCGCTAGGGTTGCACATAATGTTTTTCTGTTTTTGTTGCCTTCCCATTTGCCCTATAGTAGTTCTCCATCCTATGGAGCAGGTTCTAAATACACAGCAGGTAAATGCTTTTATTTGTTCCCTACAGATTGGCACCTGGGCTATCGCAATAGTGTGTTCAGGAGCTGACTGGTTCAGCTCCTAGTTGCAATGCTTTAGTAAAACACAATGCTTAATGCTAGTGCTGTGTGTGACATGCCAAAAATGGTTTGTAGCATCTGTGTGATGTCCCCATGGATTTCCTTCAAAGATTACCCCAGCAATAAGAGGTTACGGGGTAAATGAACGATCTTTCGATATGGGGAGAAGTGGTATCAGCGCTGATGCTGCTTCTCCGTGTATGACATCGGCTGTACGTGCAAAATGACAGGGGCGCAAGAACGAGAAGAGATAGCATGCTGATGAGGCGGGAAGTGTATAAACGGTCAGTTGCACTAACCATTCTGACAGCTGCAGGTGTCATTGCCCATACACCACAGCCAGGGACAGCACTATCCCTCGCTGAGGCGGCTGCCAACTCTGGGCTGCATAGGAGATCTTGCAAGATCTAGTGCATGCGCCGTGAGCCGGCGGGGAAGGTGCGGGGGGCGCTGACAGGCATCGACGGAGGGGACAGTTTTCACTCCCTTCTCCAGCAGCTGAGATGTTAATACATCTTGGTGCTAGTGCTTCCCGCTTTGCCATGGTAAAGAGGTGATGCAGGAAGACTGATACCGACATGATATGTGCTGATATTTTACATTTACTACTATGTGTAGTAGTGCTTTTATGGTAGGATCACTATTACACTTGATCTTATAATGCTAAGAAGCAGACAACACTTTTAAATATAGAGATAAAAATGAAATAGTAAATTTAAAATAATTACATTTTAAAGTTTGCCACCAGTTTATTTCAATAGTGTTAATTTCTCTGAATCGGGCCCATGGTCTCCTGGTGCTCAGGGGCCTGATTCAGCGGTGGATGCAGTTGCAACTGCTTCTTTGTATGCAGGTGCAACTGTGTATTTATGCTAATGCCGCAACCAGTGCATTTTTTCCAGAGACACCCGCAGGCTGCTGCTTTGCATCTTTGTGCAAAAAGTAACAATTGATCACGCATCCATCTTACCATCAAGCATCTGAGCGACACTATGGTGCCACTGCGCATCTGAGTATCTACCCACTGTTTCCTCCCAGGAATGCCCACCGATATTGCCTCTATCTGTTGCCAATTTCACCCTGTGTACACAGACGGTAACCATCGGCACGCATGCGCAAAACCACCTGCTGCCAACATCAACATTGCTTCCGCCTCTAAAATCAGACTCCAGGGGCCAAATGTAATAGAGTCAGAGTTTCAGAAAGTGAGATGTTTGGTAAGGTTTTGTAGTTTGTTTTTAAAGTGGCAATCATTTACACAGCAAGATCAACCTGGTTTTGCAGTGTAAATGATTGCTACTTTAAAAAAAAATCTGAAAAACCTTACCAAATCTCTCACTTTCTGAAACTCTCACTGTATTACATTTGGCCCCAGGGGCCGGATGTAATGACTTGCAAGATGGCCAGAGCTCTGAGACTCCGGCCGAGCTCGTACGTTTTTTTTTTTTATTGTTTTTTTTTTAAAGCAGCAAACGTTTACAAGGCAAAACCAGGTTGGTTTTGCCTTGTAAACGTTTGCTGCTTTTAAAAAACGTACGATGTTCGGCCAAAGTCTCGGAGCTCCGGCCATCTCGCAAGTCATTACATCCGGCCCCATGTCTCTTGCTCTGTTAGACATTGTTGATTTTTACATAGGTATCTTACACACAGAAAAAAATGTATCAGCATCAAATAGCAGATTTTTACCAAACTCGGTCATTACAGTCCAGGTTTTAAAGCTATCCATGCTGGAGTCCAGATGGTTAAATCGAATTGAGGTACTAATTAAGTCATCTGTTCTCAAGCAAGGATCTCTTTAAAACCTGGATTGTAATAGTGGAGTTTGGGAAACTCTGGGGCTTCTCACTCCAATACAGCTCACCACTTCTCTTTTCTTACTCCCACCGTGTGACATCACACGCATCCGTTCCAATTTATAAAATGGCTGCTGACAGCGCAGCCAGGGGTCAAATGTGGTTAGATGCGTTCGCAATCTAATTGCGGATGCATCGGGAAGTGGCCCGTCACACAAGCTGGGTGGCCTTGTCCTGTGCTGGGCAGCCCCCAGCATGTGGAGATGGACGCAGATCTGGTTCCGTATGCAGCGATCTATGTCCATCTCTGAATCAGCCCCATAGCCTGCTTTATTCAGGGCTGTTGTGTTATGAAAGATGGTTTAACCCCTTGATGGCACAGTGCTGTTGCCTATATATAAAATGTATTACATTCTTTAATAAATACAAATATGTGGCTAAATCTAGTAACATTATGTAAAGCTTATATGTTTTTGTGACCACATTGTTGCAAACTCTGTATATTTTAATTTTTCTTTAAATCTTTTTCTGTAAAATACAAATTTGACAAAACTACTATGTGAAGCTGAATAGAGGGTACAGTGATAAGCCATTGATACTGCGATATTTGTATATTGTTTATTTTCTTGTGTTCTACTTGCCTATGATGTGTAATCGGTTCCCTTGTGGTTAAACCTAAATATCTGGTGTAGAATAAGAAGTGTATGTATAGGGATATAAGTAGAACTATTAGGATGTGTTCCATGTATGATGTTGGCACAGTCGGCTTCTCTGATCTATGAGAGCACATATCACTAGCAGAACTTTGGGATTTTAATTAAGTAAAAGACTGATAGAAAGATCTCCCCTCTCCTTCAGTGTTCGCCTTGGTCCTGGCAATCTGTACTGGCATAAAGCTTATTAACCACACTAGTATGCTAATTATCAGCTTGGCGTGCTTTCCGTCCCTCTACTGTACATCCGTGCTTTGTCCCTTAGTCCCCCTAGTTGTGATTGTGCTACTGTTGATTTGAGATATATCAGTGTAGTATAGACTTTGTGTAAACCCAGCTTTGACTTCATTCTGAAGCTTCTAGTTATGGATATTGCTGACATAAAACACCTTTTTGTGCCTTTCCTTTTGCAGTATGCAAGGAACCCCCATACAAAGTTGAAGAAACTGGATACGCTGGCTTCATATTACCTATAGAAGTCTACTTCAAAAATAAGGTATAGTAGTATGTTCAGATTTTGGTTACATTTTGGATTATCAGTATATACTTTGCAGCAACCTACACATTTGTCCTTCCTTCTGATGTTTTGTACAGGAAGAACCTAAGAAAGTTTGTTTCACATACGACTTATTTCTGAACCTGGAGGGGAATCCGCCAGTAAACCATTTACGCTGTGAGAAGTTGACCTTCAATAATCCAACCAAGGAGTTCCGCAGGAAATTGCTCAAAGCAGGAGGGGTGAGCACATGTAGCTAGAACTATAATTCAGCAGTAGTTTCATGGCTATAATGCACCAATACCTACTAGCAAGGAGCTAGTCAGTGCTAGAATAATGCTACACTGAACCCAGCGAAGACGGCTTAGTCATATTTAGTATCCATATAACAAACTCCTAGGAGTACAGTAGACTTCAAAGTTGCATTTGCACTGAAGCTTTCAGTTTAATTTACTTGTAATATATTTAAAAACATGGACAATCGTGTGTCTTTCCACTCAGATCCTGAGAGTGGTGCTGTTGCTGCATTTTGTAGTTTTAAGTTTATAGTCATTAGACATGTTAACAGATGGGCACAAAATGATCTTAATCAATTGTCAAAATACACACATACAGACCTTTCAATACACTACACATATGTAAAATATAGCCTTCTAGAAGTGCACCTATTGTATTATCTTGCATAAATACAGGTATGTGACCCCTTGTACACTGACTTTTTTTTTTTTTCTCCAGGTGATGGTCATGCCAGAGGGAGCAGAGACTGTATCACGACCAAGCCCCGACTACCCCATGTTACCCACAATCCCCCTATCTGCTTTCTCGGACCCTAAAAAGGCTAAACAGTCATCACATGGGTCAAAGGTTTGTGTTTACCACATTAAGCTTAAGGCGGGTACACACTACCCGATATTTAAATGCCGGCGGTGAACGACTATATCGTTGAACGATATAGGGCCTAATTCAGAGTTGATTGCAGCAGCAAAGTTGTTAGCAGTTGGGCAAAACCATGTGCACTGCAGGTGGGGCAGATGTAACGTGCAGAGAGAGTTAGATTTGGGTGGAGTGTGTTCAAACTGAAATCTAAATTGCAGTGTAAAAATAAAGCAGCCAGTATTTACCCTGCACAGAAAGTAACCTACTCAATTCTAACTCTCTCTGCACATGTTATATCTGCCCCGCCTGCAGTGCACATGGTTTTGCTCAACTGCTAACAAATTTGCTGCTGCGATCAACTCTGAATTACCCCCATAGTGCGTACTCACTGAACATTATCGTTCAATGATAACGTTCAGTGACGTCACTGCCGGCATTCCCGGACATGCAGCTCAGCCCAACATTGACGGGTTGAGCTGCATGTCAGCTCAATATTGGTGATCATTGAACGGTGTGCTGGAGCGCGCATTGTTCATCGGTCACCATTAATAGCCCCATATACACTGGACAATATAAGCCTAAAAATAAACTGTTACGACATTTATGTTGTTATTGTTTGTTTTTTAGGCTGAAATCGCCTAGTGTGTACCCCCCTTTAAAGTATCTTCTCCCACTATCTTAATAAATCTGAAAAATTATTTCTATAATGCGCATAGTGATATCATTGCTTTTTTACAGGATGGCAACAAGGACAGCAGCAAAACCTCAAAACCACACAAAGTGACAAAGGAACATAGAGAACGGTTAAGGAAAGATTCGGAAAGCAAAAGCAAAGAAAGTGAAGTAAACAAGCAAGTTAAGGAGCCTGCTTCCTCAAGAAAACCAGTAGAGAACAAACCACCCAAGGAAGAGAAGGCACCTATTAAAGTAGCTTTCAAGGAGCAAAAATTGGCCCTCAAAGAGCCCAAAGTGGAGAATATGTCTCCGAAAGGGGGTCCATCTGACACCAAACCTTCCAGCAAGAGGCCCCCACACACAGACTCACCCAAATCTAGCAGCAAAAAGCCGAAAAAGGGCAGCTCCAAAGGACTTGTAGTTTCTGGAACTTCCCCTCGTGGTCCTCCTAATACTACTACAAATACCACTATCACTACCACCACCTCTTATACAGACAAAAAACCAGTGAAAGAAAAACCGGGAAATAAAGTAGATAGACCTAAACCAGATACTGATGTAAAAAAAGCAGTGGAGGCCGAGGATTCGAATTCTGACGATGAGGCATCTTCAAAATCAGAGGTAATGCTTTTTAATGTATTCTCATTTTATACTTCCTTCCTAATAATTACAATTTTCTGAAAACAAGATGGTAATACGAGTCAACGATTGTCCCAGCCACATAACTAAGCTAACGAGGTGAGGATTTTCATTCTCTGCTCCATATTACCGCACAGTGGGCCTCATTCAGCAGTAGATGCATTTGCAAAGCTGCACACAGGCAGCTTTGTAAATGCACACAGGCAGCTATGTAAATGCACACAGGCAGCTTTGTAAATGCGTCCACTGAAAATGCAAGCGCAGAAGGAGGTATCGGACACCTTCTTGCTGCATTTGTGGTACCAGCACATTAAAGTCGCAGCCTGAGAACAACATCACGACCGATGTTCCTCGCAAACGGCCAGCTGAGTAAGCCTCAGCTTATGCAGGATGGCTGTTGCAGGGGGCCTTACAAGGCCAAGAAATTTTTGTCTTTAGAAGCAGACCTTTTGTCTCGCCACTCCTGGAAAATGCTGCCCGTCCCCGCCCCACACCTGATCGCCCAGAGACTTATGAAGGGATGCATGCGATCATGCATAACCCGTTCTGCACCTGTGCAGTTTCTCGATAATCTGGAAACTGCACTTGGGATCGCATTAATAATACTTCCTGAATTAGCCCGTTTCCACCATTAGCAGACTTACCTCAAGGCAACCAAAGCGGCTGCTTAGGGCCCTGTGTGTCCTAGGGGGCCCTGCTGGTCCCAGGGGGGTCTGCCAACAAAGTTATGTCTGCAGTCCTGCAGTATTGTGTGTGTGTGTGTGAACCATCATGACACACGTGTGTATGACGTCAGACTCACAGAGAACGGAGTCTGAACGTGCACAGAGAAAAACATGAGAAATTCCAGTGTACTTTTATTACAGTGTTTTCTTTTTAAGTACAGTGTATAACATACACCTGCTACAATCTTGGCTTTGGGGGAGGAACACACTGACTGGTAATATATCAATATGTTATTATACTCTATTTCTCTTACGTCCTAGAGGATGATGGGGTTCCATTTAGAACAATGGGGTATATATGACTCGACTTAGGAGCCATGGGCACTTTAATAATTTGATAGTGTGGGCTGGCTCCTCCCTCTATGCCCCTCCTACCAGACCCAGTTTAGAAAATGTGCCCGGATGAGCTCCTGAAGAGTTTTCTGCATTTATTTTATCTGTTTGTTATTTTTAGGCAGGACTGAATGGCACCAGCCTGCCTGCTTCATGGGACTTTGTGGGGGTAAGGGGACGGCCCAACCTCTTGAAGGGTTAATGGTCCCGTTCCCCGCTGACAGGACACTGAGCTCCTGAGGGAACGATTTGCAAGCCCCACCACGGCGAGCGTACATTCCCACAGCACGCCACCTCCCATAACAGAGCCAGAAGAATGAAGAGTGGTGAATACTAAGCCGGCGTCTCAGCGGGTCGCCGGCCATTATGGCAGCATGAGGGTACGGAGACGCAGGCTTTTAACCAGGGCAGAATGCGTCTCCAGACACAGTACACAGCTGCGTCTCAGTACACTGTACACAGTACCCACACCAGCATAACAGCCTTAAAACGGTTTTCTCTCCATTTTAAGCACCAGATTACTCAGCCAGTATACAAAAGCGGGAAGACCGCGCACCATTGAGGGGGCTGGGCCTGCACTATGAGAGGATCCAGCAGCTCACTAGCGCCATTCTTCCTCTGCAGTGGACACAGACGCTGACTGACAGGGATGCGCAGCTCCTCCAGACTGACTACAGTTTCCCTCAGCGATACCAGGGGGTCATAGCAGGGAGGGGAGCCATTATTAGTTTTCGAAGTCCCCTATCGGGGGGGGGGGGGGGGGGGGATTCTACTCTATTACAGGGAATAGAGGCTCTTATGGAGGCTATAAGAGATGTTCTGCAAATTCCTGATGAAGGTGTCAGAGGAGTATGAGGAATCTTATTTTAATGTAAAAAAAAAAGTTCTCGGTCATTTTTCCTGAGGAGTCATTTTCAAAGGAATTGAAGAACCATGGGGTAATCCTGATAAGAAATTTAAAATCTCTAAGAGGTTGCTCTCATCTTTTCCTTTTCCTCTGAAGGATAGGAAAAAATTTTGAAAATCCACCGATAGTGGACGCATCAGTCTCCAGGCTGTCACGGAAAATTGTATTGCCAGTCCCTGGTGCAGCCTCCCTAAAAGACACGGCTGATCGTAAAATTGAGACTACACTCAAATCATTGTACACAGCTGCGGGGGTGGCCCAGAGACCCACTATTGCATGTGCGTGGATCACAAAAGCCATTGCTAAATGGTCAGGTAACCTAATTGAGGGGTAGGATTCCTTGTCTAGGGGAAATGTTGTTTTACTCCTGCAGCATATACAGGACTCTGCAAACTTTATGGTGGAAACCATAAAAGAAATAGGCTTGCTTAATGCACGCACCACCGCTATGGTGGTGTCAGCATGCAGGGGATTGTGGCTACGCCAGTGGACTGCTGATGCGGACTCCAGGAAAGGCGTGGAAGGTCTACCATTCACAGGAGAGGCCTTATTTGGAGACGAACTAGACAAATGGATCTCCGAAGCTACTGCGGGTAAGTCTACATATCTTCCTTCTGCTGCTCCCACAGCCAGGAAAACCTATTCAGGGCCTAATCTACAGTCTTTTCGGACTGCCAAGTTGAAGGGCAAAACCAGAGTTGCTTCTACGGCCTCCAGAGGCGCAAGAGGTAAACCATGCAAACCAGCAACTGCCAGTTCTCAGGAACAGAGCTCAGGCACAGAGCCTTCAGCATGACGGTGGACCGCGATGCCTGGAAGGCTGTCAGGTGGGAGCCCGACTACAATTCTTCAGCCACATCTGGTCAATTTCATGTCGGGATCCCTGGGTCATAGATCTTATTTCCCAGGGCTACAGACTGGAGTTCCAAGAGCTCGCACCTCACAGATTCTTCAAATCAGGCTTACCAGCTTCACAAGAGGCAAGTATAACTTTACAGCAAGCCATCCAAAAACTGGTACTGACGCAATTCATTGTTCCAGTTCCACTTCATCTGCAAAATAAGGGATATGGGTTGTCATTCCGAGTTGATCGCTAGCTGCATTCGTTCGCTGTGCAGCGATGAGGCAAAAAAAGGCACTTCTGCGCATGCGGCGCAATGCGCACGCGTGTCATACTATTACAAAGGACAATGTAGTTTCACACAAAGTCTAGCAAAGCTTTTCAGTCGCACTGCTAGCCGCAGAGTGATTGACAAGAAGTGGGCGTTTCTGGGTGTCAACTGACCGTTTTCAGGGAGTGTTTGGAAAACGCAGGTGTGGCTGGCCGAACGCAGGGTGTGTTCGTGACGTCAAAACAGGAACTGAACAGTCTGAAGTAATTGCAAGCGCTGAGTAGGTATTGAGCTACTCTAAAACTGCACAAAAAACATTTGCTGCCGCTCTGCGATCTTTTCGTTCGCACTTCTGCTATGCTAAAATACACTCCCAGTGGGCGGCGGCAAAGCGTTTGCACGGCTGCTAAAAACTGCTAGCGAGCGATCAACTCGGAATGACCCCCACTATTCCTACTTGTTTGTAGTACAGTACCGAAACCAGACGGTTCGGTACGGCCGATTCTGAACCTCAAGTCCTTGAACCCGTACTTAAGAGTGTTTAATTTCAAGATGGAGTCTCTGAGAGCGGTGATCTCCGGTCTGGAGGAGGGGGAATTCCTAGTGTCTCTGGATATCAAGGATGCGTACCTTCACACTACGATCAGGCCGCCTCATCAGGCTTATTTACGGTTTGGCTGCAAGACTGTCACTACCAGTTCCAGGCCCTGCCATTTGGTCTATCTACGGCACAGAGAGTGTTCACCAAAGTGATGGCAGAGATGATGTTTCTACTCCGCAAACAGGGAGTGAATATAATTCCGTACCTGGACGATCTTCTGATAAAGGCGCATGCCAGGAAGAGGTTACTGGACAGCATTGGTGTCTCAGCCAAACTTCTCCAGGATCACGGGTGGATTTTGAACCTTCCGAAATCTCACCTAGAGCCAACACGGAGGCTTCCATTCCTGGGAATGAAACTGGACACGGAGTCGCAGAAAGTGTTCCTTCCGTTGGAAAAGGCATTGGTAATCCAGTCAATGGTTCGGGATGTCCTGAAGCCAACCCGGGTATCTGTGCATCTATGCTTTCGCTTTCTGGGGAAAATGGTGGCCTCTAACGAGGCGCTTCAATTCGGAAGGTTTCACGCAAGACCCTTCCAGCTCGATCTGTGGGACAAATGATCAAGATAGCATCTTCACATGCGCCAGAGGATCCGTCTGTCGTCAAAAGTCAGGATCCCCCTTCTGTGGTGGCGACAGACTTCTCACCTCGTTGAGGGTCGGAGGTTCAGAACTGGATTCTGTTAACCACGGACGCAAGCCTCAGAGGTTGGGGAGCAGTAACCCAGGGGGTGCAGTTTCAAGGAAGAGGATCATGTCAGGAAGTCATCCTTCCAATCAACATTCTGGAACTCAGGGCCATATACAACGCCCTTCTGCAGGCCTCATATCTTCTTCAAGGTCGGGCCATTCAGGTCCAGTCAGACAATGTGATGGCAGTGATGTACATAAACCGACAGGGCGGAATGAAAAGCAGAGCAGCAATGTCAGAGGTGTCAAGAATTCTCCTCTGGGCAGAAAAAAACAAAACGCTGTGGCGTTGTCAGAGGTCTTCATTCCGGGAGTGGACAACTGGGAAGCAGACTTCCTCAGCAGACACGACCTGCACCCGGGGGAGTGGGGCCTTTACCCGGAAGTGTTCAGGTGCTTGACACATCGATGGGGATATCCACAAATCGACATGATGGCCTCTCATCTCAAATAGAAGTTCAAGCGGTATTGTTCCAGGTTGAGAGACCCACAGGCAGTGGCGGTAGACGCTCTGACGACTCCATGGGTCTATCAGATGATGTACATGTTTCCTCCACTTCCTCTGATCCCAAGAATTCTAAAAAGAATAAAAAGGGAAAAGGTTCAAGCAATACTCATTGCTCTGGACTGGCCAAGAAGAGCCTGGTACCCGGACCTTCTGGAGATGCTCCTCGAAGATCCGTGGCCTCTACCTCTTTGCGAGGATCTTCTGCAACAGGGCCCGTTCGTCTATCAGGACGTACCGCGGCTACGTTTGATGGCATGGAAGTTGAACGGCTGATTCTAGCCAGAAGAGGGATCCCTAACAAGGTTATCCTGACTATGATCCAAGCCAGGAAGGGGGTAACGTCTAAACATTACCACCGTTTGTGCCTCCCACGGCACCTTGGGATCTCAATTTGGTGCTGCAGGTCCCCCAATCGGACTGGTTTGAACCGTTTTAGGAGGTGGACGTAAAATATCTTACGTGGAAG